>NC_080541.1:230556383-231229866 GCF_028640845.1 Ahaetulla prasina | reverse complement strand
ACTAATGCATCGTAAGGAATTATATCAATTGTTTTATTGCCAGATGTACCATACCAAAACATCAAAAATTTAATACTCTAAGTTCAACCAAATATGAGAATAATCTCACGTGTGAATCGTCATGTCAAATGTGAAAGGCTGAGAATTATCACAGACCGAACAATTAATGTAATAGGAAACATTCTAATTACACCCATCTCTGTTTTTTCAAACCTTTGATTGATAGGCGCCCATATGTCAGGGTTACTCACAGCAACCTCCCCAGGCAGCTCCTCCACCATCATCTGGGCCTTCGGATCTGAAGTTTTGCCCCATTTTACGACCTCTTTTGCCACAGTTGTTAAGTGAATCTGGCTTCCCCATGAAGAAACACTTTCCTGGTCAGAAGGTGGCAAAAGGGGATCACATGAACTCCGGGACATGGCAACCATCATAAATATGAGCCAGGGTGGTCTGATGTTTGGTCACGTGACCATAGAGATGCTGTAATGGTCGGAAATCATATTTTTCAGTGCTGTTGTAACTTCGAACGGCCATTAAACGGATGGTTGTAAGTTGCGGGCTACCTACTGTATGTTCAAAGTGTGCTGCTCCCAACACGGATCTCTCTCGGCTCCTTTGAATTCCTCCCCCCACTTCACTCTTTGAAGTCCAGAGCCACCCTGCCTCCAACTCACAGAATGATTCTAGGTTAGTAAAACAAGGTTTAGCCTTGCTGGCAGTTCTTCTCTGCAGCTCTGCCTCCTCTGGGCTGGATTACTCTCTGTGTGACATGATGTCTGAGATGCAGCCACTGAGGAGACCAAGTTGAGCCTAACAGGGCAGAGAGGGGCGATTGGTGGTGGGAGTGGGGGGTCTGCCTCTCTTGTGGGGATCCTGGCATCCCCGACCCAGATTTAGCCAAAGCTGTCCTGCCCCCTTGCTTTATTCCTGGGCGCCAGGACTGGGAGAGGAGAGAAAAGAGGCTGCAGGGCAGAGCACCCACATTACTGTGTTTGTGGGGGGAAGTGGGGAACTGTTTCCTCTCCTCTGACTCCAGATGTCCCAAGGCAGACCCCACAGACAGAGAATGAGACTCCAGATTTTGCACAGCAAAGCCGGTCTCTGAGTGGTGAGACACACGTCCCTTGTGGGCATTTGGAGGTGGGGGAAGAGAGACCCAAGGCCAGTTTTGCAAAACCCACCCACCCCCATTGCCAGAGTCTCACTTGGAGCACACACACACACCCTGGCCATCACTGAGGGCTCCCAAAGGCCGGATGCCTCCCACCCAAGGGTTCCTCTGGCAGATCCTGCCCCCCACTGGCCCCTCTGCCTCCTTCAACTGCTCCCCCCAGACAGAAATGGAGCAATTGTGTGGATGGCCCCACAAAGCCCCAGAGCCTTCCAGAGGGACCTTCAGCCAGAGGAAGGAAGGCAGTGGGCCTGAAGAGTCTGAGCGGAGGGACAAGGGAGCCAGGCTGGCAGGGGGAGGGAGGCTGTGTCATTTGTCTTTGGGATGCCCCCCTGTATTGAGTGGGGATGGTCTGGATGTCCTCAAGGGTCCCTTCTGACCCTGGGATTTGGCGGCTTGATCAGCCTTGGCAGTGTTGGAGGCCCTGAGTGCTTTCCTGAAGGGGACCACAAGGGAGGGGGATGCTGGAATATGGGATTCCAGGGGTGCCATGAGTCCTCAGCCAGAAAAGAAAGGGCGTACCCACTTTCTCCCCCAGGAGGAAAGAAGCCAGACAAACTGAAAGGTCAGGAGGGGAATTCCAGGAAAGATGCAGAGCCTTGAGCTGAATCGCCAGGGGACTTTTGGATGACCTCTGGCACCCCCTTTTCCCCATGAGGCCCATCTCCTGGCACACTTCCTTCATTGCATCAAGAACTTGCCCATTGCCAGTCTGGGCATCCAGCCTGGCACAACCTCTGGGGAGTAGAGGCAGGGTCAGGGTGCGAATGCTGCACAGGAGCTGGGAAGGGCACCCAGAGAGACAGGGGGAGCCTCCTCCATCATTCCTGCCCAGGTTTTATTGTTGCTCACCTGCCACCTGCAGCCCCATCGGGGTGAGGAAGCAACAGGCTCTCACTGGGCTGCTCCTCAGGCCTCTTTTCCTGGAACCCCCTTCCCCATCGTCCCCCCACCGTCCCTCCAGAAAGACCTTCATCCAGATGGATCGACTGGGGAGTTCGCCTCCCACCTGCCAGCTCCAGCATTTTCCAAAGTCTCCGGCCTAAATCTTCCTAATACTGAAATGCAGGTAAAGGATGTCAATTTGCAAGACGGGGTGTGGTTGTCAGGTACGCTGCCACTATGCATGAAGGTTCAATTTCTGTTGTAAGGAATGGTTCCCTTGGGGTCACTTCAGAGGCTCTTCTTGGCCTGCAGGCTCCTTGCGCAGTTTTCCGTCCCAAACGGGTTGGCTGTTCCTGGTGACAAAGGCATCCACAAGCAAGAAAGGAGGAGGCTGGGCATCATGTGCATCTCTGCCATCCGGGTGACACAGCTTCACAGAATTGAGGTTTCCGGAGGGAAGCTGCCCCGCCCCTGCCATGAAATGGACCTCAGGGGTTGCCTGGCAGCCCCAGGAGGTGCCCTGGGGGCAAGGGGGGGGGTCTGTGTGAAGGAGCGTGGAGGTCGGGTGGGGTGCGGGTGGCCTCCCAAGGCAGTTCAGGCGGGCAAGTCAAAGATGTCCTGGCAGAGGCACTGGCAGAGGCTGTAGAAGATGCAGAGCAGGAGGGTGGAGGGCACCAGGCTGACCAGGCCCAGGCCCAGGTTGGGGCGCTCCACCAGCAGGAGGTAGATGCCCAGGGGCAGGGAGCTGAAATAGACCAGGCCCAGCAGCCCGAGCAGGAACCGGGGGACGGCTCGCTGGGTGCCGCAGGCCCGGCAGAGGGGCAGCGGGCCGTGGCAGGGCAAGGAGGCCAAGCTGGGCGGGCGGTAGAAGCGCATCACGTCCACTAGGTCCAGCGCCTCGGGGGCAGCCGCCTCCTCGGGCACCTCCAGCAGGGTGATGACCAGGCAGTCCGAGGAGCGGTGCTTGCCGTCCGCGAAGGGTTCCAGCACGCCGGGGCACAGCAGGACCTCCGGGGACGGCGGGGGCTTGCAGAGCAGCGCCAACACGCGCCCGTTGTCAGGCAGCCGCGCCACGTCCTCGCCCGGCACCGGCGTCTCCTGCCGGCAGAAGGGGCAGCAGAGGCTGCCGGGGGAGCCGCCCGCCTCCACCATCCGGCGCAGGCAGCGGGCGCACACCTGGTGGCAGCAGCCGAGCAGCTTGGGCCGCCGGGCGCGCCCGTCAAAGCTCTCGCAGCAGATGCCGCACTCCGTCTCGGGGGCCGCCCGGCCGAGGGGCTGGTCCCGCTCCCCCTGGGCCCTCGGGAGGGACATGGCAGCCCCGGAGGGCGGGCGGCGCCTGCAGGGACAGAAAGCGAAAGGGCTTCAGGAGCGCTGCAAACAACCGGGCTTCTGCCTCGGAGGAACTGGGCAGCAGACCAACCTTCAGGAAACAGCCCGGCTACGTTGCGATGCCTCCACAGTGCGGACAGAGCCGCGTTCCTGCAGGGCCGATCATGCCGGGCATCCTGCACGCTCCCCCGCCCAACCCGTGCCCATACAGCAACCGGTCCGTAGGGGTCCCCAGTTCCGGGACACGGCGCCTCCGTGCCAGCGCAACCTCCGAGGAGCAGGAAGCGACCCTGGGGCAGAAATCCTCAGGGTCCTCACTTGGAGAAGCCCTGCCTGAAGCTGGGCCGGGCACAACCTAAGTCCCCAGTTCCCACGCCCTGCATTGCAGGAAAGGAGGAGGGGTCAGACTCTGCCCTGGAAGGAACCGGGCGGGGGGAGGAAGGCGGGCCGGCATCCGATGATGGTCCCTGGGCAGCCTCGGCTTCCTCACCGCTGCCTGCAGCAGCTCAGCCACCGCAGCCTCTTCCTTGCCCAGGGAGACCCTCGCCCGCTTCCCCCACGCCTTAGCACGGAAGCGCAACCAGGCGGGCGACTGCTAAAACCCACGCGGGAGGAGCCTCGCCCTGAAAGACCGCAGAGCCCCCTCCTCCCCCGGGCCGCAGGGAACCCCTGGGCTGGGTCTGCCTTCTGCCTGCTTACCTCGCCGCAGGCGGGAAAAGAAGCGGCCGCCCGGCCGCCTCGCAAGGACTGCCGCAGCGCCAGCTGGGCGCTCCCGGGCCACGGGCATCCGCCTCCCCGTTGTCAAGGCGACGCAGGCCGAGCCAGGTGTGGGCGACGCTCGCTCGGGACCGAGCCCCCCCTCTCCCCTGAGGCCGATTGGCAACAGCCGCCGGTGCCCGGCGACCCCCCCCCCCACGCTCCCTTGCTCCGGATGCGGGAAAGGAGGGCTTCAGGCACAGGGTGGGCAGGAGGGACCTGCGCCTGCTACGCTCCCCCCCCCAAGGGGGTGCAGCGGCTTCATTTGCGGGAAATAAAATTGTGGGGTCCGAGGCTCTAATGCACAAAAATCATGCCACTCGTTTCATACACACAGCGTGGAACAGAATGCAAGACTGACAAGCAGTTACGTCACCAACGCAGCCCCCCCCCACCGCCCCTTCCTGCCGTTCATAAGGTACTATTTAGCCCCCACCCGCTTCTCCACCAGTTGCCCCCTGCTATCCCAGCAAGAAAGGCATCCGTGGGCTTCCCTTAAACGGGAGACTCCGGGGAGACAGGATTCAAAAGCCCCCGTGTGCCTGTGGGATCTCTGAAGCCCCCGGAATGAAGGAAATGTCCAGACAGAGCCTCCAGTGTCCCAGGGGCCAAAGACGGGAAGGAAGATGGCAGAGCCGCAGGCCCACTAACGGCAGCCATGACTGGAGCAGAGCAACTGCCTGGCAGGAATCCGGGGGTGGTGGGGAGATGATCGAACAGCCCATGGCTGACCCTGACCTTTCATGGCCAAGATCCACCATTCACCTTTTGACCCTGGGGAAGATGGGACCAGACATTCCTGCCATCTGAGGGTTTGCAACCAGACAGCTGGCCTGAGGAAAAGGTGGGCTCTTCAGCCCTCCTCCGTAAAGACTGCAGTAAACAAGTTAGGGGGACAGGAGGGGCGCTCATTAAATTTGGGGAGGTCACCAAACTAAAGGAAATTGGTTATTCCTGCTGTGGGGCAGCCCCCCCCCCCTGAGGGTTTGCATACTGCTGGAGAAGGAAGTCAGGATGGGGAGATCCAGTACTTCATGAGTGCTGGGGGGACGGGGGAGGGTCCCAGTGCCGAGCCAGCAGGGTGACCCAGCCACCGCAAACGAACAGCATCCAAGGCACAGAGCAGCTATTCCACTTGCCTGGCTTAAGCCACACCCCGCCCGGTTCTCGGCTTCCCATTCAGCTCTTCCCAGAGAAGATGGAGAAGAGCGAAGGCCCATCCTCTTAAGGGTGGGTCCAGGAACCCCACGCTGACATTCAGGCACCCTCCCCCCCACCCCCAATAAGACCCACTGGACAGCAGAAGAGCCTGCCTGGAAGGACTTCTCCCTCCTGGCTCTTTCCAAATGGGGATCAGATGATCCACCAGGGAGGATTGTGGTCTTGAGCAAAGGGAGGAGGAGGAAGACAGGGTCTAATTCGCACACTGACAAGACATTTAGTAGTGTTCCAATACTTGAGGGCAGCCCCAAAGCGGGGGTGTCAATCTATTTTCCAAAGCAGGACGAGAAACAATGGATGGAAACTAATCAAGGAAAGAAGCAATCTAGAAATAAGGAGGAATTTTCTGACAGGGAGAACAATCAACTAATGGACCAGAAGTTGCCTTCAGAATTTGCAGGTGCTGGAAGCTTTCAAGAAGAGACTGGACTGCCATCTGTCAGAAATGGTCTGGGGGTGGGACTAGATGACCTACAAGGTCCCTTCCAACTGTTTTGTTTCTATTCCTTTCTATTCTATTCTAATTTCAGCAACATGTGAACGTTCTGTCCTCCCCGATTAAGAAAATGAAATTTCCACTGGCTTCAGGGCTTAAAGAGAGAACATTTGGGGCCAGCATCGATACACCACAGGTTCTCCCCCCCACCCCCAGGGGGCTTTTGCAGTCAGATGCTGCCTGCATTTTAAACACTTTGATTAGTGCAGAGGGGGCTGCTTGGAGGTTAGACTGCACCCCAATCCCCCCCCCCGCGTGCATTTGTCAGAGGGATTCCTTGGGCAGATTTGCTCAACAGGTGTTTGAAAGGCAGGGTGGTGGGATGAACGCCTCGGACCCTGCCCACGTGGACCACCAGGCAGGACAGCCGCCGGGTGGGGGTCTGTCAGGGCTGGGGATGCAACCAGGCAGCCCACCTGAAGGGTACCCACCACCCCACCTGCAGCTCCCACCACCCTACATAGCAGACCTTTGCCAAAGCTTCATGTTGGAAGACCCTTCCCAGATTTTGGGAAGGGGTGGGGGTGGGGGCTTCCACTTCCAGAGGCCTGAGCCCAAAGCCCCTCAAAGGTCCATTCGGCCCTTCCTGCAGTGACCGGCCAGAGAACCCTGCAAAAAGCAGGAGGAGGAGGAGGCTGCAGGTAGTCCTTGACTTACAACTGTTCATTTAGTGATTGTTCAAAGTTAACACCTTTGGCAGTGAAAACAGTGACTTAGGGCCATTTTTCACACTTATGACCGTTGAAGCATCCTCTATGACCACGGGATCAAAATCCACATGCTTAGCAACGGGTTCATATTTATGATACTCCTGGGAGTCACGTGAGCCCCTTTGCCAATCTTCTGGGGAAGCCGGAGTCGCTTAACAGCTTAGCAACTGCAGGGATCACTTAGTGACTGTGGAAAAATAAGATGTAAAATGGGGCAAAACTCACTTAACAGCTATCCTGCTTGGCACCAGAAATTATGGGCTCAATTGTGGTCGTAAGTCAAGGACCGCCTTGGGAAGCCGTGAGTGGATGTCACAGATTCCTTCCCCTTGAATCCCGGGTGAGGCAGGCGGGCAGCCACCCGGCCTCCATCCATGGAGAGGCCAATTCGCTCCCCCCCCCCCGGAACACTCGACCTTGTGCTGCTCCCCATTGGGCGGATCTGTGGCTGATGGAAGGAGGCAGGACAGGTGCTGTGCCTGCGGACACAAGGAGGAGGATGGAGTGGTGGGGTCCCAGAAGGAAATGGGGTTTTTTGGGGTCAACTGGCCAAGAGCAGCTTATATCCGAGCCGGCCAAGGGCCTCCCGGCTTCATTGGCACATCAGGCCAGAAGGTGCCGTGTCAGCCAGCCACCACTAAGGCCACAGATGAGGCCCCCATCCGACTCTTCCCAGAAAAGCCACCAGGCCCGGGCAGGTGATAATGCTGGTTTTAATGTTCCTAAGAACTAGAAACAAAATCCAAAATAGACTTTTTCCTTTGCTCTTTCAATAAAAGTCATAAAATGGTTAGCATAGTTAAATTAAACCCTTTTTAAAAAAGAACAGAAACAAATCCCTCCCAGGAAGCCAGGAGCCTCAGGTGGAAACAAGACAACTACCAAAAGGGCCGCCAAGACCTTCCGCTCACACACACACAAGTCCTCTGCTCTGCGAGGGACAAGAAACTGCCTGGGGAGGAAATATGCAACAGGCACACTTGGGAAGAACGGATGGGGGGCGGGAGGGAGGACGAGGCAACGAGGGCAGCCACCACAGGGACACGTATTTACAAGACCGATTGTGCACCGGCAGCCCCCCCACCCGCCTGCTTTCCCCACCTTCTGCCGTGGGGGGCAGCCTAGCCCCACTCCACAGCCCTCCCTCCCCCCCTACTCACTGGGAAGGCTCAGAGAGGCAGCAGGCACCACTCTGCTGGGCACAGCCCAAGGGCGTCTGCAACTCATGGGGGGGGGCACGAGGACTGCCAGCCCTCCTGGGTCCCACCCTGGCCAGGCCAGCCGCTCCCCTCCTCCCCTCCTGCTTTGGAGCAGTCCGGTCGTCCTTCTTGGCCTCTCCGCTGGCCGCCCATCAGTTGGGGGTCGACTCCCGGCTTGTGCTCTGTTCCCGAACCGGCTCCTGATCCTTGTCTGGGGCCGAAGAGGCGGCGGTGGGGGCGGGCTGGGCGCGTCCCGAGTGCTTGTAGGCAGTGAGCAGTTCGTGCAGGCGCTCCTGGCTGGGCTCCCACTTGGAGAAGCCCGCGTTGTTCTGCAGGAACAGCACTGTGGTGTTGTGCACGGCTTTGTAGTACATCTCCTCCCTGCAAATGCAGAAGGCCAGTGCTCAAAGACCCTCCCGCCCCCCCGCCCTCCCACCAGCCCTTCGGCACACAAGGGCTGAGAAGGCTGAGAAGATTAGCCTTTACAAGGGTCCCTGACAGCCCCCAAAATAAGGTGCGACTCCCTGCATGAAACCGGTCAAGAGCCCAGGAAGCTCCCGGAGCGCTGGGCCAGAGGCCCGAGAATCTGTCCGCTGGGCAGATGGCCCACAAAGTCAAGGCAGGCCCAGGGGGGTTTCTGGCACCCGCCCTCTGGGACCTTCCTGGGCTCTTGACTGGTTTCATGCAGAGACTCACACAGCCACGGTAACCCCGCCCCACCTTATTTGGGGGGCTGTCAGGGATCCTCGTAAAGGCTAACGTTCCAGTGGGAACTATGGGGAGAGAGGGCAGGGGAAGACCCTGCTCAGAGGCTGTGTCCACACACACACACACACACACCCCGGGAAACTCCAGCCTCAGGACAGGAGCCCAGGAAACTTGGAGGTGCCTGTTCCCACGGCTGTGTGGAAAGGAGGCCCTGGGAATAGAGAGAAGCCCATTGGGGAGTTCTAGTCCCGCCTTTTAGGCACAAAAGCCGGCTGTGTGACTTTGGGCAGGTTTCTCTCTCTCAGCCCAGCCCACCTCATAGGGTTGTTGTTGGGGGGAAGGAGGAGGAGGCGTGGGAGGGGGAGTGAGGGCCAATGGCTGCCTTGAATTCTGCATTAAAAAAGACAGGCTGAAAATTACCACCCTCCCCATCGTCCCCGTCCGGATTCCCAGCTTACTTTTTGCAGAGGTGCTGGGAGCCGCTGCGGTACTCGTGGTCGAAGGCCGGCAGGACGAGCTGCTGCCGCTTGAAGCGACTCTGCTCCATGCGGGTCAGGGCTGTTGGGGGGGGGTCTCGCCACTCCGGGATGAAGACGATGAAGGACAAGGGCTCGCTGGACGCCTCCAGCAGTTTCTGGGGCAGAGGGAAGAGGTGGGAAGGCTCAGCCGCTCTCCCACCCGGCCTGCCCAGGGGAGGGGCAGCAGGGGGGGACGTGCCCCCTCCCCCCCCGGGGCCCCAAGGCCTTACCTCGAAGTGAGTCACCATGACGTCCATCAGCTCCTCGCAGAAGGGAGGGTTGGCCTGAAAGGAGCCGCTGATGGGGAAGAAGTCCAGGCAAGGCCTGAGGGGAAGAAGGAGGGGGTAGCCAAGGCCAGCTGGGACCCTCGATGGCCAGCAGGCCGTGCCCCCTCTTCCCTCCCGCCCCCAAGTCCAAGCCCAAGCTCCAGAGGGCGGGTGTGGCTGCTCACCCTCTGGATCCGAAGTAGCCGTCTGTGTCCGGGAAGGCCGAGCAGTATTGCTTGAAGTAGCAGTTCAAGGGAGAGGCGAAGCATTCGAAGCTCACCCCAAAGAGCTTGTAGAGGGCTTCGAAGACGTGCACCGGGAGCGCCCCCTGCAGGCCGGTGCCTTCGTAGAGCCCAAGGCCAAACATCATCTGAGGAGGAAGGACAGGAGCCCTCTGGGAAGCAGAGCAGAGCCAGGGCGGCTCCTCCACCCCCCACCCACCTCCCGAAGCCCAGCCGGAGGGCCGTACCTGGTACCTGCGGAGCAGGCACCAAACCCTTGGCAGGAAGTGCTCAAAGCCGGAGTCGTCGATGCAGCTGTAGCGATAGAGCAGCCACTGCAAAGGAGAGGGAGGGGCTCTGTGAGGGCGCCTCCTTCCCACTGCCAAGTCCCCCACCACCCTCCCCCCTTCCCATCCCCAAAAGAGGCACACCAGCTTGCTGAAGTAGCTGCGGCTGACTTTCTGCACCTCGCCCTTGTAGCGCACGCAGACCAGGCTGCTCTCCACATGCATCTCCACACTGGGCAGCGGGGGCGACGGGACGGTCAACCGCACTGGGTAGCAGTACACCAGCCGGTCCTGAACGTCGGGAGGCTCCACCTCGGCTGGGGATGATGGGAGGAGTTAAGCCCCAAGTGTCCTGTGCCTCCCCCCTCCAACAAAAGGGCTACCTGAACCAGCCCTTCTGCCTCCAAGAGCCCCATCCCTCCAGCCCCAGGACACACGGAGACCACGGAGCCCCCCCCGGGCCCCCTCCCTGGTTGGTACCGGAGATGCTGTGTTCCTTGAGGATGGCCAGGTGCTTCTCGCGGATGCGTTTGACGTACTCCAGGGAGATGTGGTAGATCTTACTGCAAATGCCCTCCACCGAGTCCTTGGCGGCGGCGGCGACGTGGGGGCCGCACTGCTTGCGCAGGTGCTCCAAGCGGTCCTGCAGCAGGAGGAAGAAGCAGGAGAGGAGCGGACTCCAAAGCAGCCCAGCCCCGCCCCTCAACCTCTCCGCCACGCTGGAGAAAGAGGCCAACCCACCATGTAGTCCTCCTTGGAGGCCGAGCGATCCCGCCGCAGCCAGCTGAAGGTGTCTTCTACGTTCCACTTCACCACCTTCCGGCTGTCTGGAGAGGCGCTCCTGCACACCGAGAGAAAGACTTGCTGTCAGGCTCCAAAAACCAAGGACCAGTGGTGATTCTTCCAAGCAGATTCCTTTGTTGCTCCGGACCTACAGACAGAATCTTGCCAGACTGAAGCAGATGACTACCTAAGGGAAGCACACACTCTGGGAACTTGTTAAGGAGGAGCCGTCTTCAGCCTCTTTCTCTCACAAAGACTATTTGGACTGAGTTGTCTCTTGCTCCTTTGGAAAGCAGCACCTCCCTCCTGGGAATCCTGACCACACTCCATCACACCTGCTGACCCTGGGCCCGCTCTGAAGGTCAAGAAGCCAGTTCAACTGGCATCTGGAGAGGCTGGCCTTGGTGCTCCGGCCATTTCTTTGGCGGCTGGTGTCCCCTCCTTCCCAGTGCCCACCTCCCTCCCTTCTTGGATTGCCTTCTGGGAAGAACAGGGTTCCAGTCTCCTAAAATAGCTAAATTTGTTCCTACCTGGATTCAATGAGTCGCTTTGCGGCTTCGGCATATTTGAAAAGCAGCCGCTTGGCTTCTTCTCGGAACTTGATTCGGGACAATCTGTGGGGGAGGCAGGAGAAAGGGAGGCCTGAAGGCTGGGCTCCGGGAGGGCAGCTTTAAAAGGTGTCCCTCGCAGCAGTCGCCATACCTGATGGGAATGTCATTCATGATTTCTCGGAACATGGAGGGAGACACGACTGGCTCGCAGTTGCTGGGCAGCAGAGGGTCCGAGCCCTTGTCCACCACCTTTCGCTCCAGCATCCAGCGGTTGAAGGACTCTCGGGGAGGATCGATTCCTGAGGGAAAAGCCGGAGAAGGACAGCAGGGCTCAGCCGGGAGGCCCCCTTCCCCAAGGCCCACCAGGTGGTCAAGGGGAGGGGGAGATGTTACCTTCCCGCTGCTGGCAGAGCTCCCGGTAATGCTGCCGCAGCTTCAGCATCAGCTGGGACCGGAGCAGCTCCACTTCCGGGTGAGGGGTCAACACTTCCGAGGGGGCCCGCTGCTTAATTACTGCATTGGTCTGAATGTCCAGGTCCCAGTAGACTCTGCCAGAGGAGAGAAACCCAGTTAGGCAGCCGGGTCTTCAAGCAGTTTGCCCTGTCCGCTCTTATGTCACAAACGCAGAAAATGACAGGGGAAACAAGCTGGGTTCTACTAAATGCCAAGTTAAGTTCTAAAATACGTTGCTCAGCTTCATGGGAGTTTACAGTAAGGGTGCCTGCAATCCGCCCTTTCAGGCCAACCACAGGCTGGGCAGGGAGGCCTCCTGGAATGTTGCCTGTTTCTTTACGGTGAATGGATCCTTATTAAACTCCGGGCTTTCCTTTCCTTTGTGCTTTTGAGTCCTCCCTGGTTCCCGATGACTCCACAGACAAGTTCCTGCAGTTTTCTTGGCAACCTTTTCCAGAAGCACCTGCCCTTGGTTGCTGCTTCTTCAGACTGCGAGAGAGGCCCCAGTCACCATGCTGGCATCTTGCCCAAGGCAGGACCAGAGCTTAGAGGCATCCGGTTTCTAGCCAGGTGCCTTAGCCACTACCCCAGCTGGCTACTAGAGAAAGCACTTCCCCTGAGTTCCAGCTATCATGGCAGAAATGCCGCCCATCAGAGGCCGGGATGCTTAGCTGGGCTCAAGCATTAAATCAGATTCCAGGTTTGCAATTGACAACTGCAAAAACAGGGGAACTTTTGAACAGAGGGAAAGGTGCAAAAGACAATTGTTTGTGTGGAAAGAATGGGGTTTCAAATAATCAGCAGGAACAAGGTTTTGTGATGGCCAGGGATCAGACTCGTTCTCCATTGCAGTGCCTCCCCCGTGGAAGACCCTCCCTCCACCCGATGGCCCTTCCTGAAGCACTGAAGACTCTTCACAGGCATTTGGCCCAAATTGTTCAGTCAGTCCCTGCTGGTTGATCTGCTAGGGTTTTTTTTAATCGTAACTTTATTTAAAAAATGACTACAACAATAAAAAAAATAACACAAACCCAAAAAAGATAAGGAAAAAGGAATAAAGACTAATGTAAGAAAAAACAGACTGTGTAGAAAAAAAAACCAGAAATAGAAAAAGATAGGAAAAAAGAATAAAGAAAAAATATAGAAAAATAAAAAATAAAATAGAAAGATAGAAAAAAGAATAAAAAAGATAAATGACTTGCCTCTACATCACGAGAAACACAAACATTCTAGTATTTTAGTATCATATTTCCTTTTCTTCAAATACAATAATCTCTTTGTTCATTAATTTGTTGTTTTTAATGACTAGAATGATTTTTAAACCTCAGGCATATATATTATCGTTCCTGTAAATTGGGGTGTCCAATCTTGGCAACTCTTAAGACCTGTGGACTTCAGCTCCCAGAATTCCCCAGCCAGCATAGCTAGGTCTTGTTGTCAAGGCTGGACACTCGTTGTGCCTTTCGGTTTTAATCCTCTGCTCACTGCCTAGAAACTCCGCTGAGAGACAAGTCACAAATGAAAAATAAGTAAGTTCAAAAGATTGCACACGAGGAAGATGGTAGACTTCAGTCTCCTCTGAAGACAACCATCCTCTCTGCAATGCAAATCTTAAAAGGTAAACTTATGCCAGGAAATTGCTAGAAAGAAAACACCATACAGTGAACAGGACAGGATGAGCGAGAACGAAAAGCTGCCAATTTCCTATGCAAATGTTACTTTGATGCTTATTACGAGCTTAATCTCCTCCTGCCCAGAAACTGGCAGAGATTCACATCCCGAAGTCTGACTCACTCGGTTGGTCGCAAGAGAGCCGCCTGCCTCTCTTCAGGAGAGACGCCCCATGCCTTCAACAGCGGCATCCCAGGAGTGCTGGAAATGTTGGGGGCTGGCTGAGCTGTGGGGTTTTCCGGTACCTCCATCTGCAAGTGAGGAAGGCCACATTACCTTGGGGAGAAACCGCTGAGCTGGGAACAGGCTCACCAAGCAGCAAGAACCGGCTCCTCCTCGCGGTCCTCCCTCACCACACCCACCGAGCGGAGGACAAGAGACGCTCCTCCACTCCTGGGAACTTCTGAACCTTCCAGGTAGGAAAGGGAGAAGCCGCCACAGAGCGAGGCGAAGGTTCCCAGGAAGGCTCTGCCAGGGATGCCCAAGCAGACGCCAGCCTAGGGCTCCATCTGCTCCCCCCTCACATCAGCTAACGCCAGCCCTTTGAGGCAGACCATCAAGAGTTATGAATTTATTCATTTATTTTAGTTATTTATTTAGATTTTTATAATGATTTTTATAAAAAGTGAATGCTCACTTTTTACTGTTAAAGTTACAGTAGCAGAATTGGGGGGAGCAGAAAGTAGGGAAATCATTGAGTAGCCTGCTCATAGGGACAAGAAAGGGCACTCTGAACAAACGGGGCCATCTGGTGGCTTCTGTCCTTTTGTGATTGTGGTGTCACATATGTGTATACCTGCCTTTTGGTGTCCTGATCAGCAGGACCTCGTGGCAGGGCGACAGAACACAATTAATGTGGCTAGTTTCTGGGCAAGATCTGTTTACCTTGTATGTATTTTAATCGTGTATTTTATACTTTAAATTTTATGTCGTATAGGCGGCCTTATTTTATTTGTGATGTTTCCAACACAAGTAAACACCATTAGCAGAATCTGACCAGCTGTGAATGGGGCTCCCTTTAAAGGGAACTAGGTGGGTCCAGTCAGGGATTCAACCCCTGCTTTGGACTCAGGTTCCTCTGACTTCTGACCTGGCGGGATTTCCTCTTCTTCTTCTTCTTCTTCTTCAGGGGGATTTTCACAGCCGCATCTTCTCCCATGGCCTCCCCCCTCCCCTCAACTCCTCCTGGCTCTGCCCTCTCAAGCCCCCAGAGTCCTGGGCCCCAGAGGAGGGGGCTCCCTACCTTGGGCTTTTTGGCAAGATTGCCGCTGGGCTGGCCCTCCTCAGACAGCTTCCGTTTCCACAACCTTTCGGCAGCGGCCGCTTCACCAGCTCCCCCATCAGCAGGCACCGGGGCGGCATTCAGACCCAGAGGGTCCGACTAGGAAGCCCAAAGAGAGAACCGTTAGCAGCGCTTTGGGGTTCCCCATCCTGCCCCAAGCAGTTGTACCAGCAGCCGAGGGATGCTCTGGGAAGCCGTGCCCGGAGTAGCCAAGCCAGCCACTCACAATGACGTCATGCTGCCCCAGCAGCGGCATCTCCCACAGTGACTGGTTGGTGAAGCGGTTGAAGTAGTAGGGGCGGTTCTCACGCTTGCTCCAGCACTTCTCCCAGCCCGCCTGCACCAGCTCATCTGTGGGGGAGGCGAGAGCACCCAGAGTTATGGTGGGGGGGAGGCAGGCGTCGAGACCACCCACGTCAGCAGCTCCCCACTGCCACCTCCGTGCAGTACCTGGCAAATCCTGCACCAGACGGGCGGGTTTGGGGGAGCTCGGCTGGTTTTGGTGGGAGGTGCCAGGAGAGTGGCTCATGAGGGAAGCCTCCTCCCTGGAGCTCCCGTGGTTCTCATTGGCCATTTTGCAGCATCGGCACTGGAGAAAGACAAGGAAACGGCATCAGCTACGCCTCCTGCCCACAGCCAAACCCGGGCACAAGGCAAGCCACATTAGCAGGGCAACGCTTGGCACCGTTGGGCGACCTGCTCAAACCTACCAGCCGCAAAAACCTCTGGGGAATCTAAGATCCACCCTTGTCCAATTAGGAGAATCCTGGCACGGAGGGGGCAGAACCCCAACACAGATCCAGCGCTTCCCAGAAGCCCCGGCAGCTTTAGGGCTCTGACCAACACAACACACACTCCGTAACCCGGTCCTGTGTAAAATGTGATTACTGTAAGATTCCATTAGCGCAAGGAAAGCATGCCAAGCCCTCTTCGGTTTATCTGTCGGCTGAAGGCTGGCTCTCTGCCCTTTTCCATCCCAGCGGCTAAGCCTTGCTCAGCTCTGATCCTCTCTGCAGAGGGATACGGAGGGTGGGACCCACAGAAGCCTCTGCCCTCTTAGTGGAGCAGAAGGGGCGCCGGGGACGGTTGTGGGATTTTGAGGGTGCAGCCGACAAAAAAGAGCAGCAACAGGGAACTTGGCATCTTCAGGCCAAAGGGATCAGGGGAGACCCCAGAGCAGCCCCTCAACACGAGAAGGGGCATCACGGGGATGGGTTTATTTAAGAGCCCTGGGAGGCCCCGTGGTCCAAATGCAGCACCGCAGGCAAACTCTGCCCACGGTCTGGGGCTCAATCGTGGTCGGCTGAAGGGTTGGCTCAGCCTTGCCAGGACCCAGATGCTTGACACCCTGGAGTGGCATAGAGGTCTGATCGCTATTTGCTGCTGCCGCTGCTGTTCTCCAGAGCCAGGGTTTTGCATTCAAGGTTGGGGGGGGGGCGGCAGTGGCTAAAAGCCCACACACTTTGCTCAGCCGGATCCTCACTGGCTCAGGGTTGACTCAGCCTTCCGTCCTTCCGTGGTCGGTAAAGTGAGGACCCAGGTTGTTGGGGGCAAAAAAACCTCGGCTCTGAGCACTTAGAGAGGGCTGGAAAGCGGCGTATAAGCCTAAGGGCTGTTGCTATTGATGCCCCGGGCAGGGGGTGGGCTAGATGACCTCCAGGCGACTTATGGGGAGAAGAGGCAAAAACACGGATGTCCGTTCCTGCTCGTGGTGAGGCTGGAGCCCCCGTCAGAGCGAGCGAGGCCCAGGGACGGCCGGCCGGCCGGGGAGGAAACGGCGCCACTCCCGCCCGCCTCGCCCTGCGCGCCCGTCCCGCCGCCCAGGAGGCCCCGGCAGGGCTGAGCCAGGCGGAGGCGCCTTCCTGCCTCCCTTCCTTCCGGGGCGGCCGCTCGCCTCTGCGCAGAAGCGCCGCCCGCCCGCCCGGCTGGCCCAGAGGAGCAGGAGCGGCCGGCGGGGCTGCTTCCGCGGCCTCCCTCCCCGGCCTGGCCGGGCATCGAAGCGGAGGAGGGAGGCCGGCCGGGGGCTCCAGGGAGGCCGGAGGGACGAGATGGCGGCGTGGATGGGGCGCCGGGCCGGGGGAGGGGGAGAGGCGGGAGGGGGGGGGCAGGCGGGGGCGCGCGCGGCGGCGGCAGGCGAGGCGGGGGCGCGCCCAAGATGGCGGCGGGGGAGGCGGCGCCTCCTCATCCTCCCGCCCGCGGCTCTTCAGTTCGGAGCTTTCTGCGCCCCGCCGCCGCGCCCTTTGCTCGCCAGGGAAGGCCTGCGGGCTCGGCGTGCCGCCCCTCACCTGCGGCCGGGGCCCGGGGTCGCTGGGGGTCGCTCAGCT
Organism: Ahaetulla prasina; assembly: GCF_028640845.1. NCBI lineage: Eukaryota > Metazoa > Chordata > Lepidosauria > Squamata > Colubridae > Ahaetulla > Ahaetulla prasina. The sequence goes on along the minus strand of NC_080541.1, from coordinate 231,213,032 downwards.
TCCCACCGCCATCGCGCCGCTGCCTCACCCTGGCAGCCGCCGCCGCCATCTTGTATTCGGGACCCGCGGCTGCCCGCGCGCAGGCGCCGGACACGCCCTGCGGGACCCTCTGCGCATGCGTTATGCCGGCGGGCGCTTCCGGCCGCGCAGGCGCAGTTCGGCCCCCGGCCGATAGAATCCGCGCATGAACAGAGGAGCCCGCGCCGCCCTTGCGGGACGGCGCCATCTTGGTGGTCCCCGTGAGGCCTTCCGGGCGTTGATCCGCTCTCCGCTCCTTCGGAAGGGCGGGGCGCTTTGCACGGCCGGCTAGAGCGTCGGTTCCGAGAGACCCGGACTCGTTTGAGCGTCGAGTGTGGCGGGGATCCTCCGGACGGTTCCGGTTCCCTACCCGGGGGACGCAGTGGGGCTCCACGGGGTCTCCGAGGCGGCCCTGCGTGGAAGTGGGGGGGGGGTCCCCCGTTCTCCGGTGTGGCGTCACGTGGGGAGAGAATCCGGGCAGCCCCGGGTTTATCGACCGGGGTCTGGCTTGACGCTCCCTGGCCCGCCGGTGAGACGGATTCCGTTGGGCTTCCTCTCCCGGTCGTTTTGTCCCCCCCTTTCCCCCCCCATTGAGCAGAAGTGGAGGTACGTGGCTTGGCTGACGGTGCCTGCAGTTCTTCAGTTGGATTAGCATCTAGCTTTGGCCAGAGAAGGTAAAATAAAAAGCTCTATCCTCTATAAAAGACGCAGAGTATTTTGTCCACTACTTTATATATTGTTCTAATCCATAAGATGATTTAATTCATCCCTGGAAGCTTTCAAGAAGAGACTGGACAGCCGTCTGTCAGAAATGGTATAAGGGTCCCCTGCTTGAGCAGGGGGTTGGACTAGATGTCCTACCGGGTCCCTTTCAACTATTATTCTATTCTTTAAAAAATTCTAGTAGTACAAAGCCTTGGAAAGATCACCCTTGGAGTAATGCAGCCAGTTTTCCTCATGATACAAAAAAAGATGCTGAGACTGGAAAGAGCACAGAGAAGAGCAACAAAGATGATTAGGAGGCTGGAGGCTAAAACATGAAGAATGGCTGCAGGGATTGGATATGTTTAGAATGGAATAAAATAGAATTTTTTATTGGCCAAGTATGATTGGACACGCAAGGATGCAATGGTGTCTATGCTCTCAGTGTACATAAAAGAAAAGATACCTTCATCAAGAACTCTAAAGTGAAATTAATGAAAAGAAAGACTAGGGGATTGACATGATAGCAGTCTTCTAATATCTCAGGGGCTACCACAAAGAAGAGGGAGTCAAGCTATTCTCCAAAGCACCTGAAGGCAAGATAATAATAATAATAATAATAATAATAATAATAATAATAATAATAATAATAATAATAATAATTTAATTTGTATACTGCCCTTCTCCTGAAGGACTCAGGGTGGTTAACAGCCAAATAAAACAACAATCGAGACACATACTATTCGACTAAAAACAATAATTAAAAAACTTATTTAAATTTGTCCCAAGTTTTAAAATACATTCAAAAACCCTATAAAACTAATTAAAATTAAAACCCATAAAATCATCTAAAATATTAAAATTCAGGCCAGTCCCGCGTGAGAAAATAGATATGTCTTAAATTGGCGGCGAAAGGTCCGAAGGTCAGGGAGCTGTCGAAGTCCAGGGGGAAGTTCGTTCCATAGGGTGGGAGCCCCCACAGAGAAGGCCCTTCCCCTGGGGGCCACCAGCCGACATTGCTTGGCGATGGATGGAAGATGAGCGATGGATGGAATCTAATCAGCCTGGAACTAAAGGAATTTCCTGACAGACCAATCAACCAGTGGAAGAACTTGCCTCCAGAAGTTGTGGGTGCTCCATCACTGGAGGCTTTTAAGAAAAGACTGGACAACCATTTGTCTGAAATGGAATAGGGTCTCCTGCTTGGGCAGGGTTTGGACTAGAAGACCAATTCTGTTTTTCTGTGTTCTAATAAAAGCTGAGGGCACACCAAGGATTCAAGGAGGTGGAACTGCCCATCCAAACCATCTGCACAACTTTCCAGAGTAAGTCTGTGGAAATGCTCAAAACATCTAGGCCGTGGTTTTGCCAAAAAGCTGCTGGACTTCCTTGGCTTTTTTTTTCTCTTTGAAAACATTTTGCTTCTCATCTAAGAATCTCCCTCATTTGTAACTTAGAATTGAAGGAGTTTCCTAGAGCGAAATCTTTTCAAAGAAAAAAAAAAGAACAAAGTCCGGCTGCCTTTTTGGAAAAACACCTTTGGAAGGAAGTGTTCCAACTTCAGCTACTTTTATGGAATATGCACTGACTCCCAGAATTCCCCCGTCAGCACTTGGGGATTTTGGGAATTGAAGTCAACACAATCTGAAATGGTGGAAGTTTAGAATTGCTCCAGACCTGAGTACCATGGTTCCCTGAAGCAAAAACTCAATACCAGGTCTGAAGCAAAAACATGCTTGTTCAAACCGTTTTCTGTGGCTAGCTTTCGGGCCTCTTGATCGTGGCTTCTGGGATTTCTTTTAATGGGCTGCATAACCTGAAAAAGTTTTATAACTTTCAAGTGGAAGGGGATGCTTTGAGGTTATTGTCCTAAGATACTGTGTGGCCAAGAGCCTCACCAGACAAGGGTTATGCTTCAATTAATTTTACATAGCATATAGTATATGAAGGTAGCAAGGAAGATTTTATTAACCTGGGCTTAGGGCCAAGTGTGCTGTCTGTGTGTCGCTGGTGCATGCTGAAGTGGATGGCTTGCTTATGTGTTCACAGTATCACACAGACCCAGAAACCTCAACTGAGGGGTTGGGCCCTGGTTAATTAGGGCTTAGTTAATTAAGGCATGTTTACCAACAGTCAGTGCCTGTGGGGAAGCCCTAGAGGAGGTCAATCCCCTGTTGGGCTACCAGGTATAGAAATGGGAGCCTCCTGTGGCTGTAGGGTGGGGTTGGGGGAGGGGAGAGAAGTCTTCCTTACCTTTATTTAAGGCTCTGCAGATTCAGAACTGGATTAAATGGCCAAGCCAGGCTGTTTCTTCCTGGGTTTGGGGCAGAGTGAAAACTGGCCAAAGTGAAAGTTGCACTTAGGGAGGGGTGGGGTGGGGGGTGAGGGGGCTTGGCCAGAAAAACCTGCAAGGGCCCAAAGGGGAGGCAGTTACAGGGAGTCCAGCATATGGTGACAATTGAGCCCAACAATTCTTTTACCAAGTTGAGTTGTTTGTTAAGTGAGTTTTGCTCCATTTTGTGACCTTTCTTGCCAGAGTTAAGTGAATCACTGTAGTTCCTAACTTAGTAACACAACTGTTAAACAAATCTGGCTTCCCCGTGGACTTTGCTTGTCAGAAGGTCGCAAAAGGGGATCACTGCCCATGAGGCACTGACCATCACAGATATAAACCAGTTACCAAGCGTCCGAATTTTGAACACGTGACCGTGGGGGTGCTGCAACGCTCATAAATATGAAAAAACTCAGTCCCTTTTTTCAGTGCTGCTGTAATTTCAGACGGTCACTGAACAAACTTGTAAGTCAAGGATTGTCTGTACTGTGAACGCCCAGGGGCCACGAAGGGGGCCCAAGTAGTGGCCAGTTCAGAATCCTCATCCCAGTTGCGCTCAGCTGCTCCGTCGGGGACACTTCCAGGCCAAAGAAAACAACCTGGGCGGAAGGCTCAGCTCTACACTTCTTTAAAATAAGTTTTGTAGTTCCAAGATGTGACAGCGGCTGACCTACAGTTGGGCTTTCTGAAGTGAATCGCTGGGCGCTGAAGAACAAAAGCAGGAAAAGATGGTTTGTTTGTTACAGGAACTTTTCTTGCCTGGGCTTGTTTTGTGGATCTTGGGGTGAGACAAATCAAAACAGACCCACATGAAACAATGTCACAGGAACAAAGAAAACCCCACAGGTGGTCCAGCCAATAAATTCCAAAGTTCTCAGTAAATATTGCAATAAAACTTGTTGATGCAAAAAACTTGTATCTGGTATTTTTATTGCTTTGGGACATTTAAAAAAAAAGATTTAATGCAGGTAACACTTTGTTGTTGTTAGTTGCAAAGTCGTGTCCGACCCATTGTGACCCCATGAACAACTAACACGTAATCCAGTAGATTTAAATGTTAAGGAATCTGTCAGGAATGTTTTAATTTGGAATGACTTAGATAGAAGGGGAACTTAAATTTGCAGTTGATACTAAGCTGGCAGGAATCTTCCAGGTGAGGGGTTGTCCTGGATGACCTCAAGGGTCCCTTCTCACGTGACACTGTAAGATTTCCTGATGCACCCATATTGTTACTCTATGTCCTGTGCAGGGAACCATGATGCTGTAGCCAAATTCTCTGTCAAGTGTCCCAGTGTGGGGCTGGTGTCCAGAGACAGGCTAGCTGTTCTTTTCAGGAGGAAAGTAGAGATTGGGAGGGGAGGGGTAAAATTGCCTCCCTCCCCCACCCTCCAGAAGGCTATTTGTATATTTACAAAGTCAACTGTGTTGCAGACGCCCTGGGCAAACCCACTCCAATTTGGATATTGCTGGTGTGATGTAACACCAGATTCCTCCGTAGGTGAGTAACTGGGAAAAGCACCCGGAGGCTGGTAGTTGTGCCTATGGCTTTGCCTTTTGGGGAGGGGGGGGGTCAGGATCCTGGCCCATGCTGCTCCTCCCCTTGAGAGAGTCCTGCTCCAGCAGGAACCCTGAATTGGAGGGGCTGCCCTGTGCGGTTGGAGAGTAAGCAAGAGGCAAAGTCTTTCGGAGACTTCCTGAGGGTAAGAAGCCCCGGCAGAGCCCAACTTGTGCAGGCAAGAGAGGCTCTTGCTTGCCCTGGTGCCTCTCCGTCTGGGATTCTCCCTCTTGCTTCAAGTCCAGGGAGGCTGAGGTGATGGTGCCAGGGATCAGGAGACACCTTGTGGGTGGGGCGTGCTCTCTTGTGCCAGGGCTGGGATGCCCCGGATGGATTGCAACCCAGAGCAGAGCTCTTAGAATGAACCTGAGGGCCTGACGGGGCCACCTGGCTTCTTCCCCAGAAGGAATTCATCAGAGCTCTGGGTGCTCGGGCAGCACCCCGAAAAAAAAGTCCTTTGGGGTGAGGAGCAACTTGCAAGCCAAGGACTGGGCAGGGGGTGAGCGGGTCTGCAGAGGGAGGCCAGAGCTTGTAGGGAACCAGAGGCTTCCTGCTCTGGGGTCCAACCCCTCTAGTCCAACGGGGGTTGGACTAAAAGACCTCCAAGGTCCCTTCCAACTCCTGTTTGGGAAGGGCCTTGGGTCAGCCAATGGTTCCGGTAGGGCTGCATCCTGAGGAGAAGCCAGCGACTGGCTCTGTAAGCACCCTGCTGGCCTTCCTCAAAGGCCGGAGCCTCACCGGCCTTGTTGCAAGAGACCTGCAGCTGTTTCCTCCAGCAGAACCCAGCATGCCAACAGGAAAGGCCCAGGGGTGTGGCAGTGGTGAAGGAAGGCCAGCCAAGGGGGTGGTTTGTCCCTCCAGATGTTTTGGGAGTCCAGCAGCGTGGGGGGGGGGTGATGCCATCCACAGGAACCTGAAATCTGAGCAGTGCCACTATCCCCACCCCAAAAGCCACCCTGAATTTGGCTCTGGCTGCCACTGGTGCAGCCACTTCCCTCAGATGGGACATGGGTCTGCGTCCGTGTGTCTGTGGGGACAGTCTTCCATGTGCAGCGGCTTCCCAGAGGCGAGACCTCTGCTGTGGGCAGCCCTGCTTGCTCCGAACCTGCTGAGGTCAGCTTTGCTGCCCAGGCTCTGCAGAAGGTCCTGCTTCCTTTTCAGAGCCGGCCGGCCGCTCAGCCCCAAGTCACCTTCGGCCACAAAAAAGTCAGGCCTCCCTTCTGCCCACGGCCCTGCGGTATTCGTTTCCCAGAGGGGTCGAATATTCACAGGGAAACTATTTTAACTAAAAGGCAGGAAAGGTGTGTCGTAATAACAACTGTGCAGCCCAGTGTGGTTATGCTGGGATGGCAACAGATTACAGGGAAGCTTCCTGAAAATAAATGCTCTGAGGAGCAGCTGCAGCTTCTGAACTCATGAAGTGGCTTCCCGGGCAGAGAGACCAGCCACGAAGGGTCTCTGAGGAAGGGCAGCACGGCAGAGGGTGGCTGTGACCCAGGACTCTGGCAAGACCCAGCCATCCAGGCCTGGCATCCTGGGAGATGCAAGCCAGGGACCTGCAGGGAAAATGTTGGAAAGCGAGGCTGGTCCAGAGACATAGTCCTCAACTTACAACAGTTCATTTAGTGACCGTTCAAAGTTACAACGGCACTAACCATGTGTGCATTTTCATCCATATTTTTTTTGCTTTTTTTTTTTATTGAAAAAGTTTTAAACAAAAACATTTTCCTCCCCTTCCCACCCCCCACAAAACCCCCTTCCCCCCTCTCTTCCCCCCCTCCCCGGCTTCCCAGGTCAATCACAAGGTATTGTTATACATAAACCAAACATAGAGTAAAATTTTCCCTTCTAATCCAATTAACCTCGTCCAAATCTTTTCATTTCCCAACCCCCCCATTACATAAAATAATATTTCCTAATTATTCAAAGGCAATCTGATATTTCTTAATCTGATATCTGTTTTGTAAATAATCCATTTTTTCCATTCAATTAAATATCTTTCCTGCGTATTGTCTTTTTTTTTTGCTTTTAAACATGTCCACATGTTCAACCCTCTGCCCAGGCAGGAAACTCTACACCACTTCAGACAAATGGTTATCCAACATCTTCTTAAAAATTTCCAGTGTTGGAACATTACCAATTTCTGGAGGCAAGTTGTTCCACTTATTAATTGTTCTAACTGTCAGGAAATTTCTCCTTAGTTCTAAGTTGCTTCTCTCCTTGATTAGTTTCCACCCATTGCTGCTTCTTCTACCCTCAGGTGCTTTGGAGAACAGCCCGACTCCCTCTTCTTTGTGGCAACCCCTGAGATATTGGAACACTGCTATCATGTCTCCCCTAGTCCTTTTCATTAAACTAGACATGTCCAGTTCCTGCAATCGTTCTTCATATGTTTTAGCCTCCAGTCCCCTAATCATCTTTGTTGCTCTTCTCTGCACTCTTTCTAGAGTCTCAACAACTTTTTTACATCGTGGCGACCAAAACTGAATGCAATATTTCAAGTGTGGCCTTACCAAGGCATTATAAAGTAGTATTAAAACACTTCACATGACCTTGGTTCTATCCCTCTGTTTATGCAGCCCAGAACTGTGTTGGCTTTTTGGGGAGATGCTGCACACTGCTGGCTCATATTTAAATGGTTGTCCACTAGGACTCCAAGATCCCTCTCACAGGTACTACTATTGAGCAAGGTACCACATATATGGTATCTATGCATTTTGGTTTTTTTGCCTAAATGTAGAACCTTATTTTTTTCACTGTTGAATTTCATTTTGTTAGATAGCACCCAATGTTCAAGTCTGTCAAGATCCTTCTGCATCTTGAGCCTATCTTCTGGAGTGTTGGCTATTCCTGCCAGCTTGGTGTCATCTGCAAATTTGATGAGTTCCCCATCTATCCCCTCATCCAAGTCATTGATGAAGATGTTGAAGAGTACTGGGCCTAAAACAGAGCCTTGGGGTACTCCACTGCATACTTCCCTCCTTGAGGACTACATGTTGAGTGTGGTTGGTCAGCCAGTTACAAATCCATCTGGTGGTAGTGCTGTCTAACCTACATTTTTCTACTTTATCTAGTAGTAGATTATGGTCTACTTTATCAAATGCTTTACTGAGGTCCAAGTAAATTATATCGACAGCATTCCTCTGATCCACTAATTTTGTCACTTTGTCAAAGTCTGCAATAAGATTAGTCTGGCATGATCTGTTTTTGACAAACCCATATTGTTCATGGCTTCCATGGCGGCTTTGGACCTGACCCAGGTAGTTAAGGGTCCCACCCATGCTGGGGGTAACACTCTGGACCTGATTTTTGTTTCGGGACAGTGGCTTAATGATCTGGATTTAGGGGAGTTAATTGTTAAACCCTTGTCATGGTCAGATCATTTACTCCTTCAGCTAGACTTTTGAACCGCTACACCCCACCGCAGGGAGACGGAGCCGATTCGATGGTTCCGTCCCAGGCGCCTGATGGACCTGGAGAGGTTCCTGATGGAGCTTGGGCCGTTTCCTGGGGAATTAGCCCACGACTCGGCTGAAAAACTGGTGGCCGCCTGGGAGGAGGCGGCCACCGGGGCTTTGGACCACGTTGTGCCTTTGCGACCTCTGACCCGGCACCGAACTCAACCAGCTCCTTGGTAAAATGAGGAGTTGAGAGAGATGAAGCGCCGGAAAAGACGCCTAGAGAGTGTCTGGAGGTCCAGCCGCACCGAATCCGACCAAACACTAGTTAGGTCACATATTCAGACCTATCTAGTGGCGATAAGAACGGCGAAACATAACTATTTCTCCGCTCTTATCGCATCGGCAGATAATCGCCCAGCCACCCTGTTTAGGGTGACCCGCTCCCTGCTTTCGCAGGAGGCTCGGGAGGACCCCTTGCAGGGTCGTGCTGAGGATTTTGTACAGTATCTGTCCGATAAAATCGCTCGGATCTGTAGCGGTCTGGATGCTGATTGGATAGATCCGGGCGAGATGACGGGGCCGAGTCTTGTGGACATTACCTGGGCTGAGTTTGATCCTGTAACTCCCGACGACATGGACAGGTTGTTGGCTAGGCTGAATCCCACCACATGTTTATTGGACCCGTGTCCCTCCTGGTTGGTACTGGCCACACGGGAGGTGACACGAGGCTGGCTCCTGGGAATTACCAACGCTTCTTTGTTGGGGTGCATTTTCCCTACCGCCTTGAAAGAGGCGGTGGTGAGGCCCCTCCTCAAGAAGCCTTCCCTGGACCCAGGTGTATTGGCGAACTATCGTCCAGTCTCCAACCTTCGCTTTTTGGCGAAGGTTGTTGAGAGTGTGGTGGCATATCAGCTTCCCCAATACCTGGAGGAATCTGTCTTTCTAGACCCGTTCCAGTCCGGCTTCAGACCTGGGTACAGCACTGAGACGGCTTTGGTCGCGTTGGTGGATGACCTCTGGAGGGCTTGGGACAGGGGATGTTCCTCTGTCCTGGTCCTTTTAGATCTCTTGGCGGCTTTTGATACCATCGACCATGGAATCCTGCTGCGGTGGTTGGAGGGATTGGGGGTGGGAGGCACCGTTTATCGGTGGTTCTCGTCCTGTCTCTCTGACCGTTCGCAGACAGTGTTGGCAGGGGGGCAGAGATCGACTTCTAGGTGCCTCACTTGTGCGGTACCTCAGGGGTTGGTTCTCTCACCTCTCCTGTTCAACATCTACATGAAGCCGCTGGGTGAGGTTATCCGTGGTTTTGGGGTGGATTACCATCTGTACGCTGATGATACTCAGCTGTACATTTCCACTCCAAACCACCCCAACGAAGCTGTCGAGGTGATGGTCTTGAGGCCGTGCGAGTCTGGATGGGGAAGAACAGGCTCCAGCTCAACCTGACCAAGACAGAGTGGCTGTGGGTTCCGGCGTCCCGGTACAGCCAGCTTTCGCCTTCGCTGACTGTTGGGGGTGAAGTATTGGCCCCCAGGGGAAGGGTGTGCAACTTAGGCGTTCTCCTGGACGATCGGCTGTCTTTAGAAGAATACCTGATGGCTGTCGCCAGGGGAGCATTTTATCAGGTTCGCCTGATTTGCCAGTTGCGCCCCTTCCTTGACCGGGACTCCTTATGCACGGTCACTCACGCCCTCATTACCTCTTGCCTGGAATATTGCAATGCTCTCTACATGGGGCTCCCCTTGAAGAGCACCAGGAGGCTCCAGTTAGTCCAGAATGCGGCTGCGCGGGTAATAGAGGGAGCACCACGTTGCTCCCATATAACACCCATCCTGCGTGGCCTTCACTGGCTGCCGGTAGCCTTCCGGGTGCAATTCAAGGTGTTAGTGACCACCTTCAAAGCGCTCCATGGCTTAGGACCGGAGTATCTACGAGACCGCCTTCTGCTACCGATAGCCTCCCAACGACCTGTGCGCTCCCACAGAGTGGGCCTGCTCAGGGTGCCGTCGACCAAACAATGTCGGTCGGCGGCCCCCAGAGGGAGAGCCTTCTCTGTGGCAGCACCGGCCCTTTGGAACTAGTTACCTCTGGGGTTACGCCAACTCCCCGACCTCCGAACCTTCAAGCGGGAATTAAAAACTTTATTATTTAATCGTGTGGGACTAGCCTAAATGTATTTTAAATATATTTTAATTATAGTTTTTAAATTTTAAAGGGTTTTATGTCGGTTTTGACCGTTTAGTAAATTGGCCAATTAATATATTCATTTTAAATGTTTTTAAATTTGTTATTTATATTATGTGTACTTTTGTGTTTTTAATATGGCTGTAAACCGCCCTGAATCCTTCGGGAGAAGGGCGGGATAGAAATTGGATTATAAATAAATAAATAAATTGGCTTTTGGTTATTACTTTTTTGCTTCTAGGTGTTCGGTGATTCGTTGCTTGATTATCTTTTCCAGAATCTTCCCTGGTATTGAGGTCAGACTGATAGATCTGTAGTTTCCTGGATCTGTTTTTTTTTCCTTTTTTGAAGATGGGAACTACATCAGCTCTTTTCCAGTCCTCTGGCAGCTCCCCTGTGCTCCAGGATCTTTGAAAGATATAGTTCAGTGGTTCTGAGATCTCATCTGCCAGTTCCTTCAGAACCTTGGAGTGTAATCCATCCGGTCCTGGTGATTTGAACTCGTCTAGGGTAGACAGGTGTTCACTTACCATTTTCTTCCCTATTTTAACTTGTGTTCCTAATCTGTTCTTTGTGGTGCTGTTTTTGCTAGGTTGGATTGTTTTTTCCTTTTGTGTAAAGACAGATGCAAAAAATGAGTTGTTCTGCTTTCTCCCTGTTGCTTGTCACCTTCTTGCCACTTTCTCCCAGCAATGGGCCAATTGTTTCCTTGACTTTTTTCTTGTTTTTAACATGTTGGAAGAAGCTTTTTTTTTGTTATTTTTTACTTTTATCGCAAGTCTTTGTTCATTGTGAGCCTTAGCTTTCCTCACTTCATCTTTACAGGTTCGGGCTATTTGCTGATATAAGCCAGAATTATTTTTGTTAGACATAATGCCAGAAAAATATGAGAAAAGGAATTTATATTTGATATTACATGTCTTGACAGCAGCAGGAATTGTATTGGCACAGCACGGGAAAAATGAGGAAACACCTACAGAAGATGCGATAACCAAAAAAATGTGAGACTGTGCAGAAATGGACAGACTGACACTGAATGTAAGTGAAAAAGGAGACCCAGACTATTTTCAAACATGGGGCTTGTTTTACAAATGGTTAGACAACAGAGGTAGAAACCAGGAACTGGAAAAAATAGTATTATGTAAGCAAATTAACCCAGACAATACACTGTTCACAAAGACTTATGTATGTAAAGAAAAAATGTATAAAGAAATAATAAAAAGTTACAACGGCACTGAAAAAAGTGACTTATGACCATTTTTCCTACTTGGAGCATCCCCACCGTCAAATGATAAAATCCAGGCACTTGGCAACTGACTCATATTTATGATGGTCGCAGTGTCCTGGGGTCACGTGACCCCCTTTTATGACCTTCTGACAAGAAAAGTCAGTGAACAAGCCAGGTTCACTTAGCAACCATGTTAGTAACAATAATTGCAATGATTCTCTTAGCAATGGTGGTGAGAAAGGGGACACAAGGGGCAAAACCTAACAATTTCTCACTTAGCAGCATAAATTTTGAGCTTAATTGTGGCCGTAAGTCGAGGACTATCTGTAGCTCCCACTGTGGGTGGCTGAAGAGTGGCTGGGGATGAGGGTGAAGGGAATCCTCCTTCCTGCTCTTCCTCCACAGCAACTGCTCACCTGAAGGTCAAGTGACCCCCCCCTGAATTTTGGGGGGTCCAAAGACCCAGCTTGGCGGGTGTCACCAAGCTCTTTTTTCCTCCTCTCTGAAAATCAATTAGCCCTCCCTCCAGTCCCTTGCTGGGGATGGAAGCAAGCAGAGCCACATTCCCCCCCTCCAGCCCCCCCTCTGTTTCTCTGGAAATTTTGTGATTTAGTGTTTGGGGGGGTGGGCAGGAGAAACTCTGGATCCCCCGTATCCTGTGGCTGCTGAGTGTCCTTGGGAGGAAGAGGAAACCACCCAGCTCAGAACTGCTGAGTGGCAGAATTTGGAAGGAGGAAATTGGTGAGTGAGAAAGCAGATGGAGATCCCCCTTCAGCCATGAAGCCGGCCCCTCCTGTCTGCCCTCCCTGCTAGAGTTACAGAGGATAAAATGGGGGGAGGGCTGCCCATGCTTTGGGCCTAGAAAAAGTAGAGATAAGAAGTGGTGGGAGGGAAGAAAACCTCTGGCAGGGCTCCAGCCCCCCCCCCCCCCCATGTTGTGTCTTTCAAAGGAGTTGGACGGAGCGTCTTGGAGGGGGGGATGGAGGGGAGCTTTGATTATGCTTTCATCCTCCCTCCTAACAAACAGGAAGCAGCAGGTGAAGCTAAGCAAGATCACATCAAATACCTGTACAATTAGCACAGGGGCCCCCCAAGGCTGTGTGCTCTCCCCACTTCTCTTCTCTCTGTATACCAATGACTGCATCTCCAACGATCCATCTGTTAAGCTGCTGAAGTTCGCAGATGACACAACAGTGATTGGTCTCATTCGAGACAATGACGAATCCGCATATAGACGAGAGGTCGGACGACTAGTCTTGTGGTGCAACCAAAACAATCTGGAACTGAACACACTCAAAACCGTAGAAATGGTGGTATTTATTTATTTATTAAATTTTTTATACCGCCCTTCTCCCGAAGGACTCAGGGCGGTTTACAGCCATAATAAAAAACAACAGCAATATACACATAAAACCATAATTAAAAAACTTATTATACAAATGGCCGAATTAAAACATTTAAAATAAAACCCCGAATTATAGAATGTTAAAACATTAAAACTAATTAAAATCCTATTGAAATCCTATGCCAGTCCTGCGCGAACAAACAAATAGGTCTTCAGCTCTCGGCGGAAAGTCCAAAGTCCAGAGTCCAGGGGGAAGTTCGTTCCAAAGGGTGGGAGCCCCCACAGAGAAGACCCTCCCCCTGGGGGCCGCCAACCGACATTGCTTGGCGGACGGCACCCTAAGGAATCCCTCTGTGCAAGCGTGCAGGTCGGTGGGAGGTATTCGGCAACAGCAGGCGGTCCCGTAAGTACCCTGGCCCTAAGCCATGGAGCGCTTTAAAGGTAGTCACCAACACCTTGAAGTGCACCCGAAAGATCACAGGTAGCCAGTGCAGACTGCGCAGGAGAGGTGTTACATGGGAGCAACGTGTGGCTCCCACTATCACCCGCGCAGCTGCATTCTGAACCAACTGGAGCCTCCGGGTACTCTTCAAGGGGAGCCCCATGTAGAGAGCATTAGGAGAAACCCTTCCATACTTCCACCTCTCACAATACTAGACAACACAGTATCAACAGTAGAAACCTTTAAATTTCTAGGTTCTATCATATCGCAAGATCTAAAATGGACAGCTAACATCAAAAACATCACACAGAATTCTCGGCTCAGGCTGCAATTGCCCGCCCCCCAGGGCAGCTGGATCCAAGTGGCTGACAAAACACAGATTTCTAGCAATAATCTCCTAGCAGGTGGGGAGGGTGGGGCACCATCCTAGTTTTCTGGCACAGCTGCTCTCTGGAGACAGGATATGGAGCACATTTCCTGGGGAGATCAAGGAAGTTCAAGGAAGCTCCTTCCAAGCCTGTAAGCAAGGGGGTGCAGGGCCCATTGAAGGGGGTGGAAGCCCACCATGGACAGGCAGGCTCTTCTGGCCCCCTGACTGGGCACCCCGACCCTGGAGGGCTGCAGCTCCTCTCCTTGTTGGGGAACAGGCCTTCTGCAATGAGTCCGGACCTTGCAGGTGGTTGTGGCTCAGCCCAAGGTTGCTCCTCCCCAAAGGCTCGCAGCTCCCTTCTCCGGAGGGCAGCCGGCGCAGGGCAGAGCAATCCTGCCAGATAGCCCCGTCTCGGCCCGCAGTGCGCAAGAGGCAGCCCGCTTGGCCGTCCAGGTGGGGATGTCTGCCCCTCTCTCCCTTCCCAGTCACAGGGGAGGCGGAATCATTCCCAGCGCAGCGCCCTCGCCGGGGAAGCGGCCATCCCGGGACAGAGGCCGGGACCCTCTTTGGGGCTGGGAGAGGCCAGGGCTGCGCGGGCGCACCTTCCGTGCCGGTTCCCGGGCGCTCCCCTCTGCCGCCAGTGTGGCGGCTTCTCCCCTCCTTGCCCGACACACCCCCGTGGCTGCCGCCCGCGCTCTCCTCGAGCCAAGTTCGCCCCGGTTGCGGAGAGACCCCGTGGCTTCCCGCCCTTGCAGTAGCGACCGAGGCCCGGCATCCCGGCTAGCGGCAGGACTCTCCCTCGCCTCCCCTCCCTCTGGCTGAGGCGGGATCCGGAAAGCCGCCGCGAGGGAGTATAAAGGCGGCTGGCAGAGCGCGGGTGGCCGGACAAGAGAAAACGGGAGGCCGGCAAGTGAGGCGGATGGGCGGGCAGGAGGCGAAGGCGGCTCTGGAGGGCGGGGGGGGGGGCAGGTGGGATCCCTTTTCCTCGCACCCCCCACCCCAATTCCCGAAGCGGCCCTGGCCGGGAGAAGCAGCCCCAACCCGGGCGCCGCTCTGCTCGGGTCCTTCGCGCCAAGCGTAGTTTCCTCGCCTTCCAGACTTGGGACCCAGCAGGAGCAACTTCGCTCGGCGCGCTGCCTCTGCCGCGGGCTGCCTCTCCAGAGCCTGTTCTCCGGGCGAGCGGGCGCAAAACCGCGGCTGCCGGCAGCGACGCTTAGGCGGGCGGGCTCCGAACTCCAAGAAGGGGCTGTCTGAGACCCTCCCGGCCCCACATTGACGGGCGAGTTCCGCCCTTCCCCTTCCCTTTCGCCGCCAGACGGGACCCGCTGCCGGGCTGCGCGCTGCTGCGCTCACTTCGGGCCGGGAAGGGCCTGGATGGGCGCGCCAAGTAACCTTGGCCTTTCGGGGAGGAGAGTCGGCCTGGGGGCTTGCTAGCCGGAGCCCCCCCTTTCCGGCATTGCTGCTTTCTCCGGGGACCAGAGCGGATGAAGGGGCCGAAAGACGCGCGCTGCGAGGTCTTTGGGAGAAGCCCCTAGCCATCTCTCCGCGCCAAGCTGGGATACTCTGGCTTGCCCCCGCTTGATCTCTGCCCACGGACGCCCTTAAGGCAGTGGAAAGAAAATACTGGCAAAGGTCCGGGTCTCCCCAGAGCCCCAGCAGAGAGACGCCCACCTGTGGCCTCATCTCCCCAGAGGACTGGCTCCCTTTGAAGCTGGATGGTGCTGCCATTTGTCTCTGCCTGCCTGATCTACCTACCTATCTACCTCTCTCTCTCTCCCTCAGTTTATTATGCTGCCCACCTCACCTGGAGAGGGCCTTCCCTTGTGGGCCTAGGAAAGTTGCCCAAGGGGTGCTTGGCAGATGTTCTTAGGACTGGGCCATTCTGAGAGGAGCCCCCTGCACACACTTCCCTCCAGAAACTGACCTCTTGCCCCTTACAGGAAAGAGCTGCCATGCCTCTGCACTGCCTCCTGTTGCTACTGCCCTGGCTGGGCACAGCCTCTGTGGCTGCCCAAATCCCTGCGTGCAAGATGAGAATCACAGACAAGGGCCTGGCGCTGGGTAAGCAGCCGGAGGGGAGTGGGGAGAGGGGGGCGGGGAGGAAAGCACAAGGAGTTTCAGAAGGGGGACCCCCATTTTCTCCCTGCTGGCTTAGTTGGCACTGCCCATTGCCCTCACAGGTAAGAGTGGCAGCCTGACTTCACTTCCCTACAGCTGGGCTGATAGTTTGGGCTCGGGGCCAGAGGTGGGTTTCAGCAGGTTCTGACCAGTTCTGGAGAACCGGTAGCGGAAATTTTAAGTAGTTCGGAGAACCGGTAGTAAAAATTCAGATGCTGGGGGGATGCCTTTGGGGGTCTCTTGCAGTGAAGCAGGAGGGTCTACGCTTCGTGGAGCAGGAGCTGGAGAGCATCTCTATCCCTGATCTGCATGGCAAGCAGGGCCGGTTCCACTACAACATCAGCAAGTGAGTTGTCTGGGTGGGCCGCTTACAGGCCCCAGGACCCGGCTCCTCCCAAGAGCCCTTCAACCCCCCACCCCCGTGGCCTGCCTGGCTTGGTGGATCCCTGATCAGCTGAGTTCACCCAGCCAGCCTATGAGCCAAGGGTGATGGTCTGTGGGAGATGGAGGGAAGAGCTGCAGCCAGGGGAAAGGAGGCAGATGAGCCTGCAGGAGGAACGGGGCCTCACCAAGGAGAGAGGAGAAATTTCCTGACGGTGAGAGCAATCAACCCATGGGAAAGAAGTTGCCTTTCTGAGAGCTTCATCCCTGGAGGCTTTCAAGAAGAGACTGGACTGCCATCTGTTGGAAATGGTGTAGGGTCTCCTGCTTGGGCGGAGGGTTGGACTAGATGACCTCCAGGGTCCCTTCCAACTCTTGGCTTAAGGCATTAATGCAGACAAAGGGTACTGCGGTTGTAAGTGTGTGTGTGTGTGTGTGCGCATATGGAATTGTCTATCCTTTATCCTAAAATATGGAGGCTTCCCCCAGGAATTTAGCAGGGACCAATCAAAACTGGATGGATTGCAGGAGCTCTTCAAATGAGGCAGAGAAGTGCAATAGAATTTACCCTCCTGACTCTGTGGCGGCTTATGCAAGAAAAAACACACCGACTCCGTCGCAGGATTGAAGAGATCCGCCTATCTCTGCTCGGGGCTAGGCGGGCCTGGATCCTAGGCCAAGGTTACCACAACAACGTTTGGTCTCTCTGGAAGTGGCCAATTGGAAAAGCCTTCCAGGGTCTCCAAAGTCCAAACCCTTTGATTTCAGCACCCCCACCCCCACCGACTCCCCACGTCCATCTCCTTCCTGTTTTGCTTCTCCCTCTTTGCAGGGAGCACAATGCCCCTAACCGGGGGGCAACACACCCTGACCCAGGCTGAGGCGTGGCAGGGGCTGGCACCAAGGGGGGCGATGGCAGGGGAAGAGGTGGGGAGATGGGGTAGGGGACAGTGGCCTGGCCTGCGAGGACCCCCATCCTCACCTGACCGTCTCTGCCTGCAGCGTGAAGGTGACTCACCTGCAGCTGAACTTCTCTGAGCTCCACTTCCAACCGGAGCAGCACCTGGCCTTCCGGATCAACAACGGCTCCATTGGGGTGCGATTCCGGCGGCAGCTGCTTTACTGGTTCTTGTGAGTGGCTCATTCATTCATTTAAAACGTTTATTATGTCTTTATTTAAGATGTTTATATAGCCACCCTTCTTATTATACAGGTAGTCCTCGACTTGAAACAATTCATTTAGTGACCATTCAGAGTTACAACATCCTTGAAAAAAAGTGACTTGTGACCGCTTTTCACACTTACGACCATTGCAACATCCCCCATTTTGGTCACGTGATCAGAATTCAGGTGCTTGGCAGCAGAATCATATTTATGATGGTTGCAGTGTCTCAAGGTCACGTGATCTCCTTTTGCAACCTTCTGACAAACCAGATCAATTGAATAGGGGAAGACAGATTCGCTTTACGACCGTGTTGCTATCTTAACCACAGCAGTGATTCACTTAACAACTGTGGCAAGAAAGATCCTAAAATGGGGCAAAACTCACTTAATAAATGGTTCACTTTGCAACATAAATTTTGGAGTCAACTGTGGTTGTAAGTCGAGGAATACCTGTAACAATCCCTGGGTGACTCCCCATAAAAAAAAAGGAATATAATTTCGAATGCATTTCGAACCCAGGGCTCTCCGGCCTTGATGTGACCCCTGGTGCCTTCTGTACAGTCTGCACAGGGAGGGAGGGGGGAGTCTTAGGGATGAAGAGGGAATCCTGTGGCAAGGGGTCACTTTTGTGTCTGAAGCCCCCTCGCTTCTTCAACCACTTGCTGCCCAGCTATGACATTGGCTCCATCAAGACGTGGGCCGAGGGGGTCAACATCCACACCCTGCTGAGGCTCTCCAGGGACCAGGGGGGGCGCCTCAAGATCGCCAACATGAGCTGCCACGCCTCCATCGCCCGGATGCACGCTGGATTCAGTGGCACCCTCCGGTAACCGGCCCCAGCCCCTCCCTGCCCTGGGGGCCTGGAAGGGAGGGGGAGCCCATTTTGTCAAGGGGATTCCCCCCCCTCCAGGAAGGACCCTGGGGGGTGGGTGGCATGCCAGGACCTGGGGCTGCCAAGAGATAACCAGCCATGGATGCTTCCCAAGGAAGAAAACTTGGAAGTCCTGATTGGCAGAAGAAGCAGGTGGGGGGGGGGCATCTTTAGCCTTGACCAGCCTTTTCTGACTCTCTCCAGGAAGGTCTATGAATTCGTGGCCAAACTCATCACCACAGGGATGCGCTACCTAATCAGTCAACAGGTGAGCCCCAAGCCACAGGTGAGCCCTGCTGGGCCAAGGCGAAGGGAAGAGCGCACAGGTGGCAGGTGGGCCAGCCTCCCCTGAGTCCAGGGTAGAGCAGGGAAACCCTGATTTTTGCCTATCGAGCCCTGCAAATTCCCCCCCTGACATTCCTCTGTCCAAGGTTTCTCTCAGGGGCTCCACTGGGCTTCCAACCGCAGAGGGAACGTTGCTGCTTGGAGTAGCCTTAGGGAATAGACTGTTGGGGCACCTGAAGGCGTTTGGGGCCAGCCTAGGTAAAGAATCCGCTTGGATGCCCCATCTCTGGCACTTCATAGAATCCTAGAGTTGGAAGGGACCTCAGAGGCCTTCTAGTCCAACCCCACTACCCAAGGCCTTATACCACGCTAGACAAATGGCTGTCCAATCTTTTCTGGAAGAGCTCCAGCGATGGAGCCACCGCCACTCCAGGAGGGAGGCTGTTCTTTCTCTTTCCCCACCAGCTCCGGTTTCTCTCTGCCTTTCAGATCTGCCCTGCGCTCAACCATGCTGGGCTGGTGCTACTCAACTCCCTGCTGGACACAGTGCCCGGTGAGTGGTGGGCAGGATCCCCTTTTCCTGCCAAAGGCGGCGGAGGGAGAACTCTGGCCAGGGGGCGACCCTGGTGCAACGGGACTCTTTTCTCCCCTTCTGCAGTGCGCAATCCTGTGGACGAATACGTGGGCAGCGACTACTCCCTACTCAATGACCCCCATGTCACCCCGGAGAACATAGACCTGGATTTCAAGGTACCCGCTGACTGCCCCGCGCAGAGGGTTCCCTTATGGCAGGGGTCCCCAACCCCCCCAGGCCAGGGCTCGTGCAGAACTGGGCCACATGAGCGTGCTATGCAGCTCCATTTCCTTGACTGGAGGGCACTTGTGTGTGCGCGTGAAGCTTCGTCACACGCACGTGAATGCTCTTCGCTTGTGTAAATGGAGCTGTGCGTGTGTGCACATCTGCCACTTGCACAAAACTATTTCCTCTCCTCCCCCCCTCTTGTTGGTCTGTAAAGCTGGAAAGTTTGGGGGCCCCCGCCTTTATGGGATGTGGCATCCAAGAGAAATGGAGATGAGCCAATTCAACCATCCTCAGTGCTGCCAAAGGAGAAGAAGGGGCAGCCACGTTTCATGGCCGGTGGGACAAACCACTGCCTCACTCTGGGCTGCCTTCCTAGTAGCAAAAGGCAGGGTTTAAAAAAAAAAGGTTGCGCCACACTAAACACTCTCGAAACGTACAGCGAGAGGAGGCCTGTCCCTGCCTCCTGAGCCCCAGAGCGGCTTTTCCAGAAGGCGACTGGACCTCCTTGTCTTCCTTTGAAAGCTTCCTTTGAAGCTTCTCATCCAAGAAGCTTCCTCAGCTGTCACTTAGTCAGAACCGAAGAAGCTTCTTGGAGGAGAAGGGAAACGTTTTCAAAGAAGAAACAAACAAGGAAGGAAGTCCAGTTGCCTTTTGGGAAAAGCATCTTTGGGGTCACTGGGGCCTGGAGGATGGAGCAGCCCCCTAGATCTTTGCGGAAAAATATAGGCAGCCCTCGACTTACGACCCCAATAGAGCCCAAAATTTCTATCGCTAGGAGAGAAAGTTGCTAAGTGAATTTTGACCCCTTTTATGACTTTTCTTGCCAGAGTTGTTAAGTGAATCCCGGCAGTTGATAAGTTAGTAACACGATTGTTAAGTGAATCTGGCTTCCCCATTGAGTTGAAGGGGATCAAGTGACCCCAGGGAACTGCAACCGGCCATAAGTACCTGCCGGTGGCCAAGCAGTTGGATTTCGATTAAACGGCGGCTGCAAAGGTTGGAAGTGTCACAAGTCCCCTTTTTCAGCGCTGTTCTAACGTTGAAGGTCACTAAATGAACTGCTGTAAGTCAAGGACTACCTGTACAGCAAACATCCACCCACCCACTTTGATCCAAGCCCCTGGCTTGTATTTGTGGCCCAGCTCTGTCCCAGACGGCAGCAATGAGGGGAGGGGGCCGTGGCCCCAAAGGCCTGCCCTGAGCCGGCGCCTTCTGCTCGCAGGGCATGTTCTTCCCTCTGCAAAACGAGAACGAGACCCTGCCCAACCTGGCCCCGGAGCCCCTCCTGAGGGAGACGGAGCGGATGGTCTACATGGGGCTCTCGGAGTACTTCTTCGACTCCGCCCTCTTCTCCTACTACCAGGCGGAGGTCCTGAATATGGAGTTTGCAGGGGATGAGGTAGGCAGGGCTGGGCGGTGGGGGGGGGGCTCTCCGAGGGTCCGTGGCCAAGAAGGAAAGAGAGCTGGCAGGGGAAGTGCAGGGGGTGGGTGGGGGGAAGCTGCTGCCTTGCCCATCTCCTGCCTCTCACGCCCACCCACCCCGGCCTCCATCCCTTGTTGCAGGTGCCAAAGGATTTGCAAGTTTTGCTGAGAGCCTCTTTCTTCGGAAGCATCATGCTGTTGGTAAGGGTGGGTGGGGTGAACTTGGAAGGGAAATTTACAGGAAGGACCCCATTATCCCTGTAGGAATAATCTCGTTTTGAAACGAGATGGGTGACAAATAAATTTCATAATTGCCGGTATAATATCTGGCTGACTATGCAACAGTTCATAATAATTAACAGATTAACTGAATTGGAAGGGATCCTGTAGGTCATTTAGTCCAACCCCCCCGCCCGCTACACCATTTCTGACAGATGGCAGTCCGGTCTCTTCTTGAAAGCCTCCAGGGATGAAGCTCCCACAACTTCCGAAGGCAACTTCTCTTCCATTGGTTGATTGTTCTCACTGTCAGAAAGTTCCTCATCATTTCCAGATTGAATCTCTCCTAGATCAGTTTCCATCCATTGTTCCTTTTTCTGGCGTTTGGGTGCTTTGGAAAACAACTTGACCCCCCCTCCTCTCTGGGGCAGCCCCTCAGATATTGGAAGATGCTCTCCTGTCTCCCCTGGTCCTTCTCTTCACTAGACTAGCCAGGCCCAGTTCCTGCAACCGTTCATCATTTGTTTTAGCCTCCAATCCCCTAATCCCCCTGGTTGCTCTTCTCTGCACTTTGACTGTCATAAACTTTTCTCCAGATTTCTGTGCTAAATCATGCCAGTTTTGCATCTTACAACCCCAATTTATCTTCATCCGCTTCCCCTTTACAGTTCTTCTGCAACCCCCCCTCTGCCTCCCCCCAAATGTGGCGACCTGCTTTCTTCCAGTGTGGGAATCAAAACCAGAAGTTTTATTTTCAATTCCTTATTATGAGTGAGCTGAAATAGATCTCCGAAAGCCACAAGGCAGTTTCTGGTTCCTTTTTAGCAAGATTTCTTCTCCAGAGAAACCCAGCAGGGTCTGCTCGTCTTCCAGCTTGCCCCTCGGCTGACCCTCTGTCCTCTCCCCAGAACCCCGAGGTGGTGGATGCGCCCCTGACCCTAAAGCTGCAGGTGACCGAAGCCCCTCGTTGCACCATCCGGCCCTCCGGCACATCCGTCTCCGTCTCAGCCCTGCTCAACATCTTCTTGGCCCCCCTGAACCAGCCCCCAATTCTGCTTTCCAGTCTGACTATGGTGAGCCCCCACCCCCGGGACCCCCCTGCCCTGGGGAGGGGTTCCCATCCTTCTGATTGCTTCTGGTGTTGAGCAAGGGGCTTCCATCTGTGGGGGCTGCTGCTAGGATCCACAAGGTCTGGTCTGATGGGGACGGGACACAGAGCCGAGGGAGGGGTCTGGAAGCTGTGCTCTGGCTGGCCCTCCCCCATTGTAGACTCTTCCCATGCAGGAATCCCGCTTAAGTGCCAAGGTGGTGCTTCACCATAAGGCTCTACGGGTGCAGCTGGATCTCCGAAGGTAGAGCTGGGTGTCCCTGGGGTGCCTGTGGGGGGGGGGCGGTTTGAGGATGACCAGTGGCCCCAATTTGGTAGTGCTTCTATCATTCACCCCACCTTCTCTCCCCTCCCCCCCACATTCAGGTTCCGGATCTACTCCAGCCAGTCAGCCTTTGAATCTTTGGCAGTAAGTCTAATATTGAAGTCAGGCCACGGAGGGGCAGAGCCAAGAGCCGAGTCTGTCCTGACTGATGGGGGGGGGCCCTCCCGGTGCTGATCCCCACCGCCCAGCCAAATCCCTTCTCCTGCAATAGGGGCTAGGCTGGACTGGTCCCAACCCGTCTCCCCTGTCCCCCTTCCAGCTCCTCCCACTGCAAGCCCCCCTGAAGACTCTGCTGCAAATGACCATCATGCCCTTCATCAATGGTAGGCGGAGGGAGGTGCATGTGGGGGCAGGGAGCTGGATCCTTTGGGTGGGTGGGTGGGCTGCAGAGGCACGTTTGTGTGGATGCGCACACTCACACTGAGGCTTCAGCAATGGGCAAGACCAGCAAAGCCCCTTCCTCTTCCTTGCAGAGAAGACCATGAAAGGGGTCCAGATCCCCCTCCCCGAAGGCATGGACTTCACCAAGGAGGCCGTCAGGAGCCACTTGGTAAGTAGGACCCCTCCCACCAGGACCCATGGAGCTGGGACGCTCTGCCCAACCACCCACCCTCTTCGCCTCCTCAGGGCTACCTCACCATCGGAGCCGACCTGCATTTCACCAAAGGGCTGCGAGAGGTCATTGAGAAGCTCCGGGCGACACCGAGCCCTTCTCTGGCCTCCAGGGCTGCATAGGATCTCGTCCCTCACCTGGCCCCAACTTTACCTGCGTGCCTGAGTCAGGAGGGGCCCTCTGCTCACCTGACACAAGGCTCTTTGTAAGCCTCTGAGACAGCTGAATAAAGAGCTACGCTGCCCAACTCTGCCTCCTGTCTTAAGCAAGGGGTTGCATGTGGGGAGGGCTCTTTTCCGATCCCTACAACAGCCCTGCCAGGTAGGCCAGCCCAGCCGCACTATGGGACATACCGGAATGGGAACAGAGGTCTCCTGTCTTGGTCTGCAACTGGATGGACCCAGAGACACCTCTCAGCCAATGCCCTCCCCCCAGGGCTCTGAGCTGCCCCCTCCCCAGCAAAGAGAAGCACCCCCCCTACATCTGTTCCACTGTAGACCACCCCCTCCTGCCCAGCAAATGTGGCTGGAGCCAAAGTCTTGGTGGTCCCTTCAGGCTGGGGAAGAGCTCAGTGCAACACCTGCACCACCTCTGGATTTCAAGCAAAAAGGCCTTGAACCTTTCTGGGCTTATGAGCCGTGGGGGAGGGGCTGAGAGGGCAAAGCTTGCACCCCCCAAGTCAGAGAACTTCGAGTTAGTTGCTCAGAGAACCCAAAGTGCGCTCAGACTGAACCAAGGCTCTACCCTGGCACATGCTCTTCACCAGCCTAATTTGGAGGTTCACCTGACAGCAGCACCCCAAAATCCCAAGTGACTCACTCCTTCCTCAACCCTAAAGGGAACACTGAACCGTTGCTAAAACGGAATTCCAGAAGCCACAACTCAGCTGCAGATTCTGGGATAGTTGAAGAGGCAGCTGCCCAACCACCTCCCCGGCCTCAGGGCTTGGCACGCCCTTCCCCCATTAATTTAGGGAGAGGCAGCTGACAGGTGGGTGAGGCAGTCAGAGCGAAGGCTCCGCTCCCTGCCGCAGCTGCCTGCGCAGCCCCCAAAGCAGGCACCCCTTCCGGGAGGGGCAGACTGCTCCAGAACCCTGGGGGCTGCAGCTGGTGAGCACAGGCCCTGGAGGCTGGCGCTGCTCCTGCCTCCTGGACATGCTCAGCTCTGCAGCGCCTGGAGAAAACACCCCATGGCTGCTGTTCCTCCCCACAAGCAGCTTCTGGGGGCAGCCCAGGGGACAGGGCTGGAGGTGGGAAGGATGGAAAGAGTGGGGAAGGGCTGAGGAAGAATTACAGAAGAACAGAGTTGGAAGGGACCTTGGAGGTCTTCTAGTCCAACCCGCCGTTCATGCAGGAGATCTGAGACCAGGGGAGTCCAAACTTGGAACTTTTAAGACTTGCGGATTTCAACTCCCAGAATTCTCCAGCCAGCATAGCTGGGAGTCCACAAGGGGCACCTTTACCGTAAACACCATTCCGGCCAAATGGCTGTCCAGTCTCTTCTTCAAAGCCTCCAGTGACGGGGGCACCAGCTCTGCTTCAGGAAGACCCTCAGCCCCCAGACCCAGCTCTGCAGCTGTGGCAGCCGCTTCTCCACATATCACTCGGCTCCTTTTCCATTAGAAAAATAAGAGTTTAATCGCTTGATTGGACCAGAAAGGAGAACGTGGCCGCTCTTGACTTCAAGTTGAGTTCCTCCTTCAAGAGCAGCCAGAACGAAGGCTGAGAAGTGGTCCCCCCACTCCCCTTGGAGGGCAGCGAGAGGACCTGCTTCCTCCCTGAGGACAGTGCAAATGCGCAGAGAAGGGCGAGGGAGGGAGACGGGGCCCTGCCAGAGGACCCGCCCAGGGCCTGAGACCCTCCAGGCTTCCACCCAAGGCCGGTCAGGAGCCACTCCTTGCAGCCACGCCACAATGGGAGCGGGCCGGTCTCCCCAGGAAAGATGCTGTTCCTGAGCTTAGAAGGGCTGCCGAGTGAGGAACCGCTGCATCATGTTGAAGGCCGCCCGTGGCTGATCAGTGGGCACCATGTGGCCGGCACCCTGCAGAAGGGAGAGATGAAGGAACAGGAGTGTTGCGGCTGGCACCCCTCCTCACAGCCAGAAACAGCAGAAACGGGGAGGGGGCGGGGGAAGCAGTGGGAGGCTTGGGGGAAGGGGGGGGGATTGAGGAATACATGTGAGCCGTCTGTAGCCTGGGACAGTCCCAACACCTCCAGGTCAAACACTAGGAAAAAACAGAGGTGCCCAGATTGTTCCAAAAACAAAATGAAGGCAATTGATTGGTGGACAATGGACCATGGGGAGGTCCAGGGGAAAAAGGGGATTTCACCTATGCTGGTTTTTGCACGAAAACTTTAGAACTGGCTTTGCTACTCCTTTGCCTATGTGGGATTATTGATGGTGATATTCTTGGTAGAAAAACATCCCAGGAGTTACTTTTGTTGCATTTACCAATGGGACAGTTGACAGGTAGCCTCCCCGAGACCCTGGGAGGGCGAGCTTTGCTCCCGTGGGACCCCTCCCCATGCTACCTTGACGGTGAGGAAGGCAATGTTGGTGAACTCCTTCACGAAGCCCCCGATCTGATCCTGGCCGTCCTCGTCTGTGAAGATCCAGGGTCTCCGGGCCACCTCCACCTGCCGGCAAAAGGACCGGGGGGGGGGGGGAGCAGGGGGGGCGCAGCTGTGAGGGTCTCTGGGCTTCCAGAGGGGCAGCACAGATGAGGGGCAGGCAACACCCAGCCCGGCCCGATGGGGAGGGCCACAGGGGGAGTTAGGCGAGGAATCCCCATCGCAGGAGGCTGTGCCCCCCAGAATCCCTGAGCCCCATCGCCTTCCATGTGTCCCCCAACTCAGAGGGGGGAGGAGCTGCAGGGGGGGGTCAATCTCCTCTGTTTAGGTATTATTGATTCAACGTCTATGCCGCCCGTCTCCCTGCCAGGAGGCTCTACTTGACTGACAGCAGTTCATTTAGTGACCATTTGAAGTTACAAGAGTACTGAAAAAAGTGACTGCTTTTCACACTTACAACAGTTGCAGCATCCCCATGGTTACGCGATCAAAATCTGGGCGCTTGGCAACTGGTTCGTATTTATGGCCGTCACAGTCATAACTGGGTTACTTTCTGATAATCAAAGTCCTTGGGGAAGCTTGGTCTGCCTCACACTCGTGTTACTAGCTCAACAGTGGCATGGATTCACTTAACAACTGTGGCAAGGAAGGCATAGAATGGGCCAAACCTCACTGAACAACTGTCTTGCTTAGCGACAGAAACGTGGGGCTCAACTGTGATCGTAAGTCGAGGACTACGGGGAGGAGGTGGGCCGAGTGGCTCCTTCAGAAGAGACAGGCCAGGCGGGCACCTGCCCAGGGCACAGCATCGGGCAGACCAGCAGGGGGCGCCAGGTTGGGTCCCCACCCCACCCAGCCTGGGACCAGGGGTGCAGAGGAGACCAAGAGCCTCCCCAGCTCAGCCCACCTTCTGCTGCAGGGACTCCACAAACCATTCGTCCCCCAGGAAGTTGCAGGCCATGTCCACATCGCCATTGTACAGCAAGATGCGGTATTTCTGCGAAGATCACGTGAAGAATTAGTACTGCTTTATAAAACCTCAGTAAGGCCACACCTGGAATCCTGCAACCAGTTTTGGCCACCACAGATCACAAAAAAGATGTTGGGACTTTGGAAAAAGTTCAGAACAACTAAGAGGATCAAAGGCCTGGAGATTAAACCGTATGAAGAACAGCTGCAGGATTTGGGCTTGGCCAGTCTGGAGAAAAGGAGGACTTGGGAGGACATGATAGCCGTGCTTCAATATTTGAAAAGGTATCACAAAGAAGAGGCAGTCAATCTATTCTCCAAAGCACCTGAGGGCAGGACAGGGAACAATGGGTGGAAAATAATCAAGGAGAGAAGCAACCTAGAACTAAGGAGGAACTCCCTGACAATTAGAACAATCAAGCAGTGGAACAGCTTGCCACCAGAAATCGTGGGCACTCCATGACTGGAGGTTTTTAAGAAGAGACTGGACATTCACTTGTCTGAAATGGAATAAGATCTCCTGCTTGAGCAGGGGGTTGGACTAGGGTTGGGTAAGGTCCCTTGCAACTGTATTCTATTCTTATTCTTATTCTTATTTATTAAATTTTTATACCGCCCTTCTCCCGAAGGACTCAGGGCGGTGTACAGCCAGAAATAAAATACAAGATATGTACAATTAAAACAAATTAAAACATAGCAAAATTACAAAAACGGCTAATAATTAAAATTTAAATTTAAAATATTTAAGAATATTAATAAAACCCCAATTTAAAGTCAAACTATTATGCCAGTCCCGCTTGAGTAAATAAGTATGTTTTTAGCTCACGACGGAAGGTCCGAAGATCAGGCACTTGACGTAGGCCAGGGGGAAGTTCATTCCAGAGCGTCAATGCTCCCACAGAGAAGGCCCTACCTCTGGGGGCCGCCAGCCGACACTGTTTGGCGGACGGCACCCTGAGGAGACCCTCTCTATGAGAGCGTACGGGTCGGTGGGAGGCATAAGGTAACAGCAGGTGGTCTCGTAAGTACCCGGGTCCTAAGCCATGGAGCGCTTTAAAGGTGGTGACCAGAATCTTGAAGCGCACCCGAAAGACCACAGGAAGCCAGTGCAGACTACGGAGCAGTGGTGTTACGTGGGAGCCACGAGCGGCTCCCATTACTACTCACGCAGCCGCATTCTGGACTAACTGCAGCCTCCGGGTGCACCTCAAGGGCAGCCCCATGTAGAGAGCATTGCAGTAATCCAACCGAGACGTAACCAGAGCGTGGGTGACTGTGCATAAGGCATCCCGGTCAAGGAAGGGACGCAACTGGCGGACCAAGCGGACTTAGTAAAAGGCCCTCCTGGAGACGGCCGCCAGATGTTCATCAAAGGACAGCCGTCCATCCAGGAGGACGCCCAAGTTGCGAACCACCTCCTTTGGGGCCACTAACTCGCCCCCAACAGTCAGCTGCGGCATATTCTAGCAGCCGGCCAGGATTACAAGGGCCTGGAGGAAGAGCCAGCCTGGATTTCCCTCCATGGGGGGTAGGGTGGGGGGGCAATACAGCAAGGAGCACTGTCATCCTCCCATCCCCAGCAACTCACCCCAGTGCTAAGCAGCTTCAGGTACTGGTCGTTCATCTTGGAGTAGACCCGCTTATAGCCACGGCTGACAGCAAAGCTGGAAAAGGGACCCGATTAGGGGGTGGCCTGCAGAAGCCTCCCCCCCCCAATGCATCAAGAGCTGCCCTGCGCGCGCCCCTCACCTGCAGATCTCCCATGCTGGGGCATCACCCTGAATGTGCAGGGCCTGGCGCACTTGAGGGTCATTCAGGTAGCGGGTGAGGCCCGTGGTGTTGATGCAGGGGGGGTCCAGTCGCACCTGCTTGATCACCCCCAGGTTCAGCAGATTCTGAGGGATTCCAAGCACAGCGGCTGTTCCAGGAGGCTTCCACCCACAAAGGGGCAGCTCCATTCATTCATTCACTTTATTTATTCACTCACTTACTCACCCACCCACCCATCCACACATTCATTCATTTACTCATTCACTCTCACTCACTCATTCATTCACTTATTCACCCACCATTTATTCATTCATTCATTCATTCATTCATTCTTCCCTTCCTCCTTCCCTCAGTCAGCTGCTTTCAGGCTTTCAAGGGACAGAGGAAAGCTGCTGAGATGCCTGAAGAGTCTTCGCTTCCTCCTCCTCCTCCTCCTGGGTTCTGGGGAACTGTCTTAAATCCACAGCCACCTGAGTTGCTGGGGGTCCATGGGGGCCCCCATAGAAGTGCATGAAACCTTCGCTCTGCTTTCTCAGACCATTTCAGACAGGAGTTTCTAGCAAGATGGCTCTTGTCCCCAAAAGAATCTCCCATCCTGAAGGAGGCCATTCTTGGGTGTTCCAGAGACCACCCCCCACAGTGCAGGGTCACCTTTGAGGCCCCCAACCCATCTTCCCCAGCAGGGCTCATGTCCAGGCCAGCCTGGCCGTCATCGCGTCCCAAGCGGCTTCTGCTCACCTGCCTCCAAAGGCTGCGGATCGGGTGCCAGACGAAGCGGTTTCCCAGGTCGTGAGTCACAATGGTCCCGTCCAGGTAGCTGCCAGGAGGACAATGGCTGAGCGGTCTTACTGGGCTCCTCCACCCAGGGGGAGCCCTGCCTGCCACTACCAGAAGACAAGGAACTGGGAAGAGGGGGGAGGAAAGCCTGCAAACCGCCAGGTACTCACCTGAATTTTCCTGGCACCCCCCCAGCACAGGGGGCATAGAGGTTGTAGATATTGAGGCCGGATTCATCCACAATGTGGATCATCTCCACCATCTGGGAGGAACAAGAGAGCCGGATGATCTCAAGAGGTCCCCCCCCTGCCCCTCATGCCCATTCCCCTCCAGTCTTCCACAGGCAGAGAGTCCCACCGGATCTCACCCCCCCCCCCACTCACAGCAGTCGTGCAGTTCACATTTGGGTTTTTGTGGAAGTCGCACTTCCCTCCAGAGCAGCAGAAGCGCTGCAGGTCACCCCAGAGCCTGTGGAGGAGAAGCAGGGGGTCCTCAGCCGCCTCTGGGGCAGCAGCGCCAGCCCCTCCCCTTCCCAAGACACCTCCCCCAGGCTCACCGGTTCCCCAGGAGGCCGTGGTAGTAGGCGAAGTAAACCAGGGAGTTGTCGTTGGTCTCATAGGAGGAGAGCCCGTTGCCCACCGAGAGGCCCTGAAAGACACGTCCATCTGGTGACCCCAGCAGCCCCTCACCACCATTTCCCTTTGCCCCCCAATGTCCAAAACAAGAGGAATTGACTGCTATTGGCAGTCAGGTCCTCCCCGGTGCTGCCCCCCCCCCCCGGATGGCAGGAAAATGGGGCAGGCGCTGGCTGGGGAAGGCTGGTCCACACCCTGTTTTGGTTCCCCAAAAGAGCAGCTCACGAGAGGCTCAGGGAGGGACAGCAGCTGCTGTTAGGGGGAATTCCGGTTCTGCCATTCTTCACCTCAGCAGAGCTGCCCAGTGCCAGTGCCCCTGGGCACCCCTGCGGCCACCACCCACTTCTATACCCGCCCATTTAATGCCAGGCTCCCGGGAGTCTGCTCCAGGGCCATGGGGCCCTGATGACACACCCACCTTCAAGTTGAGGCTGGCGTCCTGCATGACCCACTCTGCCAGGGTGGGGATGTAGATCCCGCCGTAGCTTTCTCCGGCCAGGTACAGGTCTTTGGGCAGATGCTCCGGAAACAGGTTGAAGAACTCTTTCAAGGCCAGGTAGTTGACGCGGGCCACCTGTGGGGGCAGAGAGGGCAACATGCCAGGCACCAGCTGGCTGGCTATAGGGCAAGGAGGGCAGGGGCCAAGGGTCAGCACTCACCTCTGTGTCATTGGTGTGGTAGTCTTGGCTATCTGAGTAGGAGTAGCCGACGCCAATCGGGGACTCCAGGTACAGGATGTGAGCGAGCTGGAGGGAGACAAGGAGGGGTGAGGGGTCCACGGTGTGTGTGTGTGTGTGTGTGTGTGTGTGTGTTATCTTGCCCCTGCGACTCATGCCCTCTGGTGGGGGTGGGTAGGAGATGCTCCAGCCAAGCTTTCAGGGCTGTGTGTGTGTGGGGGGGACTCACCTTATTCCAGGCATATTCATTGTATGTCAAGGTAGCCCCATCTGGCTGGACCTAAAGGAGAACAAGTGACCCTCCTCAGTGAAGACTCCCCAGGGTGCCCACAGCCTTTGCCCGAGGACCAGGCTCTCTGCCCCCCTGGGCACCTTGGAAGGCACAAGAGCCCCTCCTAAGGGAGGCAACAGTTGCAGGGGTGAGTGTGACCTCACAAATGCCAGAGACACAAGAGCCAGGCCTCCCAGCCGGGCCCCGGGACACTTGAAGGGAAGCTGCCCCTGAGCCCCCGGGCAGGGGGCTATTGCCTGCCTCCCTACACCCATAGGCGGCCCCCGGGGGAGCAGGGGGGGGCGACTGACCCTGAAAGGCCCGTGCTCGGTCAGGAGGCCGGCGATGGAGCTGCAGCCGGGGCCCCCGTTCAGCCAGAGCACCAGCGGCTTCTCCCCGTCCGCGTCCTGCGCCTCGACGAACCTGCGGAGGGGAAGCCGCGGTCAGAGGGGCCGCTCCGTCCCGCCACCCGCCCGTCCGCCGCCAGCCTACCAGTAGTGCAGGTGCTTGTCGCCGTCCACGCTCAGGTAGCCCGTGTACTGCTCGAAGGCCGGCTGCTTGGGCAGCCCCGGCAGGAAGTCGATCGCGAACTTGGACGACGGCGGCCCGGACCAGGCGGCGGCGGCGCCCAGGAGGAGCAGCAGCGGCAGCGGCAGAGCCATCTGCGGGGAAGGAAGCGCAGGGCGGTCGGTCAGGAGGCTCCGGGGAGACGGACGGGGCTCCTGCGGGAGGAGGCTGCCCCCCACCCGGATCCCTCCGGAGCGAGGCCGGCGGGGTCCCGGCAGCGGCGACTGCGGGGCCGGCTCTCCTCCGGCGGAGCTCACTTGGCCACGGGGAGGCTCCTGGGGCTCCGGCAGCGGCAACAGCAGCGGCACCCGGGCGCACGTGACTGCCGCTCCCCGCCGGGCCCTGGTCACTTGACGGGCGGGGCGGGGCCCGGAGCCAGCAGCGGCCAATCGGGGCGGCGCGCCACCTCGCCCCGCCCGCTGCAGAGCCGGAGGAGGCGAAGCGGGGGAGCGGCGGCCGGGATTTCCCAGAGCCAAGCGCCCCCGCCGCCCCCCCCCCGCGGCTCTCCCCACGCGCCTCCCCAGCGCCGGCCTGGCTTTGAGCAGCCGCTGCCCCAGAAGCTCCGGGGGCGCTGCGGGATGGCGGGGGCCGCTCCTTTGGGCGCCTCTCGGGGGCGGGGGGTGGGTGGGTGGGGGAGACGGCTGCTTCGGCCCGCATCGCAGCCCAGACTGGCCCAGTGGCCGCACAGCTCCCCGAGCCCGGCTGCCCCGCCGCCCCTTCGCTGGGATTAGGGTTCGGACTGGGGCGGGGGGCGCAGGCGAGAGCGAGGCCCCTGGAAGCCCGGCAGCCGCTCGGATCGGGTGGCGGAAGGGGGCGGTGGACGCTCCCTGGTTTGGGGGGGTTGTTTGGAGGAGAAGAGCGGCGCGGGCTGGGCAGAACCGCTCTGAGCGTCCGGCGGCGTTTTCCGAGCCGCATCTGCTCCCGATGCCCGGGCCAGCCCGGGATTTCGACGTCCGGGTTGCCTTCTGATTCCAGAGGCGCCCCCGGCCCACCTTGACGGGCGGCAGTTGCACACCTGGGAAAGCGGGGGGGGGGCGGGGGGAGGCGGTCTCATCCTGCTCCCGGGAGCGCTGGGCGCTAGGACCCGGCCCGGCTGCCGCTCTCTCGCCCTATTTGGAGCCGGCCGTCCCAGGAGGACGTCCGGCCGCTCGCAGCCCCCTTAAAATAGCCTGGGCTGGGCCGTGGGGATCCGCGATGGCGGCTGCGCGCCACCCCCCCACGCGCTTCCACGGGGTCCACGGGGCCCACGTGTGCCTGGACGCCTCCCGCACGCGGGCCACCCGCGTGGAGAGCTTCGCCCACGGGCTGTGCTTCAGCCATCGGCCGCTGGAGCCCGGCCAGCTCTTCCTGGTGGAGATCGAGGAGAAGGAGTCGGGCTGGTGCGGCCACCTGCGCGTGGGGCTGACCGCCCACGACCCCCGCGGCCTGCCCGCCGTGCCCGAGTACTCGCTCCCCGACCTGGTCAAGCTGGGCGACAGCTGGGTCTTCGCCATCACCCGCAACCACAACCGCGTGAGCGAGGCGCCGGCCGGCGGGCGGGGGCTC
The DNA here is from genome assembly GCF_028640845.1 of Ahaetulla prasina. Lineage (NCBI taxonomy): Eukaryota > Metazoa > Chordata > Lepidosauria > Squamata > Colubridae > Ahaetulla > Ahaetulla prasina. The sequence continues at coordinate 231,180,363 of NC_080541.1, read as the reverse complement.
CTCGGCGGCCCCCACCTGCTGATCGATCAAGTCCGCATCCCCCGCGACAAGCTGGTGGGCCGGAGCCGCCCGGGCCGCTACAGCCACATCCTGGACGAGCTGTACAAAGGCAACGTGCTGCCGCCCACGGCCCGCAAGAGCCGCATCGGGGTGCTGTTCACGCTGCAGCCGGACGGGACGGCCCAGATGCACATCGTCATCAATGGGGAAGACATGGGGCCCAGTGCCAGGGGTCTGCCCGGCTCCCGACCCCTCTATGCTGTGATTGACATCTTTGCTTCCACCAAGAGCGTCCGAATCATCCAGGTGGAATACGGCTGTAGGTATTGCCCAGTCTGCCCACCCCACCCATCGACCCCAGGCCTGGCTAAACCAGCCCCCAGTGGGGCTGCTGGTTGGCTAGAAATAGGAAAGGCCCGTGGGGTCCCGCTTGGGCTGTTTGACTCCATGTTGAGTATCAAGAACGGTTGCAGGAATTGGGTAGGTCTAGTTTAATGAAAAGAAGGACTAGGGATGACCTGACAGCAGTCTTCCAGTATCTGAGGGACCTGCTATGAGGAAGAGGGGAGGTCAAGCTATTCTTCAAAGCACCAGAAGTCAGGCCAAGGAACAATGGCAGGAAATTAACCAAGGAGAGAAGCAACCTGTAATTAAGGAGAAATTTCCTAACAATGAGGACAATTAACCAGTGGAACCAGTTGTCTTCAGAAGTTTTAGGTGCTCCATCAGTGGAGGTTTTTAAGGGACTGGGCAGCCACTTATCTGGAATGTTCTAGGATCTCCTCCTTTTGCAGAGAGTGGGAGTTGGACTAGAAGACCTCCAAAGTCCCTTCCTATTCTGAGTTAGCCCAGGTGAGGGTGGGATGCATTGGAGGAGAGAGACCCCAGCCAGCACTTGACATTTTTTCTCTCTGGGTGTCGTGTTCACCCTGGAGGAAGGAGGCCTGGGTCCCAAACTCATGTTAGGAACAGGAAGTCACGGGGTCATCGTACATGCATTAATCTGCAAGATGCCAGAAGCCGGTCTGATCCTCCGTTGTGGGACCATGATAATCCCTCGTGTTCCCAAATCACCTTCCAGCCCTCTGGAAGCACCTGGACCAGCCCCGCCCTTGCAATCTTTCCATCAAAGCCCTTGAGGACTATCATTAATCTCTGGTGTGGGTGGGGCAGCTTTACTCAAGAAGCCTGATGAGCAAAGAACTTCCTGCTTCTGTTGTGGTTGGGTGGTTGTGCTGGGTGTCTTCAGAGTTCCACTTTCCCCTTTCCCAGAGAGAGACGGTTAGGAAGCGAAGAAGGGCTCCAGAGCTCCCGAGGGGCACCTTTTTTGCAGCAGTCTTCCTGCTCTGCTTTTTCCTTCACCCACCACCTCTTCCCCCCCCCACAAGAAACCGTTTTTTCTCAGGAAAACTGACCTTCCCTTCAGTCCCACGTGGTGGCCCTCTGCAGAAGGGGCATCTCCTGCCTCTGAGCGGCTTCCGTCCTCTTTTTCCCTTCCCTTTCTTTCCATTTATGAGATTGGGCGAGTACGCTGGCTTCCAGTCCTGGACTCACAATGCTTCATTTAGTGACACTTCCCAGTTGCAACGGCACTGGAAAAAAAACATGACCATTTTTCACACTTACGACCTTTCTGGCCTTTCCCAGGGTCACCTGATCAAAATTCAGAAGCTTGGCAACTGACTCGTCTTGATGACCTTTGCTGTGTCCCGGAGGGTCACCTGATGCCCTTTTGCCACCTTCTGACAAGCAAATGCAACGGAGACCCCCAGATTCACTTAAACAACCAGGCTACTAACTTACCATCTGCAGTGATTCACTTGATGATTGTGGCAAGAAAAGTGGTAAAATGTGGGGAAAATCACTTCCCAAAACAGAAATGTTGGGGTCAGTTGTGATCATGAGACAAGAACAACCTGTACGTCTTCCTGCAGAACTCGTAGCTTCTTTTTCATTTCTTTCACTTCCTTCTTTCCCAAAATCCACTGAAGCAAAAACCCCTCTCCCGTTCGGGGCCTCTGACCCCACTTTCCCTCCGTCTCTAATCCCCTCAGTCTTTCATCAGAAACAATCAGATTAATCACGCTTTAGATTGACAGCCCTTCCGATGCCAGGCACAGGCAGGAATCGCCCGATGTATTGGAAACAGGCCTTTTTCTTTGGAGATGCCCATCATTCTCGCGCATTCCTGGGTCTCCAAAGGGCTCGGTTGCTTTTTTGGCCTTCTCTCCCCTCCTTCCCACCCAGCCACTCAGTCCCTGCACCGGAAGGGACCCCCTCCCCAAATCTCATTCCATCAGAACATTTCTGGCTCTCATTTCTGGCTCTCCTGTTGTCACCACTCAGTTTTGGGTAACCTGCAACCACCAACAACAACAACCCCGGATTCCTTCCGACTTCTACAGGCACCTCTAGCAACCCACCAGTTCCCTCCTCCTGACTATGTTTTAGTCCTAATCAGAACAACAGAATAACAAAGAGATGGAAGGGACCTTAGAGGTCTTCTAGTTCGCCCCCCTGCTCAAGGAGGTCCTACACCATTTCAGAGAAATGGCTGACCAACATTTTCTTTAAAAGCCTCCAGTGATGGAGCACCCACAACTGCTGGAGGGAAGCTGTTCCATTGATTAATTGTTCTCACTGTTAGGAAATTTCTCCTTAATTCCAGGTCGCTTCTCTCTTTAATTAGTTTCCATTCATTGCTTCTTGTTCTACCTTTGGGTACTTTGGAGAACATGGTGAGTGGTGACCCCTCTCTTCTTTTCTTTTATGTCCACTGAGAGCATCTGCACCAAGACAAATTCCTTGTGTGTCCAATCACACTTGGCCAATAAAAAATTCTATTCTATTCTATTCTATTCTATTCTATTCTATTCTATTCTATTCTATTCTATTCTATTCTATTCTATTCTATTCTTTGTTTCAGCCCCTCAAATATTAGAAGACTGCTATCATGTCACCCCTAGCCCTTCTTTTCTCAAGTTTTTTTTAAAATTAAACATAAAGAATTCAATGTGTACATAAACAGGGTGTTGTCTGGGTACAGTTAATTTTAAGTAGTAATAATATAATATAATTATATTATTATTATATATAATATAATAATATTCACAACATTAATAATGATATAATAATAATAATAATAATAATAATAATAATAATAATAATAATAATAATAATAATAATAATAATAATAATATTTGCATATTCATTTTAGTAAACCTTATGTAAGCCCTTCTTTTGTCTAGGCTAGACCTACCCAGTTCCTGCAACCGTTCTTCATATGTTTTAGCCTCCAGCCCCCTAATCATCTTTATTGATTTTCTCTGCACTCTTTCTAGAGTCTCAACATCTTTTTTATATTGTGACCAAAACTGGATGCAATATGGTCTCACCAAGGCCTTATAAAGAGGTACCGACACTTCACGTAATCTTGAATCTATCTCTCTGTTAATCCAGCAGGATATTTGAGATCTTGCTGTATTCTTGGGGCCACCTCCCCCCAAGGAAAACTTTCCCCCCTCAGGCAGCCTTCCCGTGGACTTTCGCTGGCTATGGAGAAATCTTCCCTTGGACTTTCACTGGCTATGGAGTTGCGATCTTGGGGAGCAGTGGGTCACACCTGCCCCAGCCTGGCTCCTTAGGAAAGGAAGACCCTTGACTGCATTTGTGTGAAAGGTATACTTTCACTAAAGACCAAGTGGCTACAGTAAAGCAAAGCCAGAACTAAAACTCATGTATGAAGGGTCCATGGTAAGCTTTCTCTTTTCCCCATTCTTCCCCCTCGTTATCTGTCTATTGTCCAGTTACATTCTAAGAATTTATTTTGGTAAGGGTCCCTGTGCTGGCAGGCTGGGTGGTGAGCCTTGTGCTTCCCCTTTCAGGCCTCTGGCTTTGGAGTGATGAGTCAATGTCTCAGGACGGCAGGATGCATAGTTTCGGTTCCCCCCATTCCCCTTGAGCACAGCAATTCCCTCCCCGCATACTTTATGGCCGACTGGCATCTAATAAAGGGAGGCTGAGGCTGAAGCTCAAGATGGTAGTTCTGACAAGTGGTTGGGCTGGGATTGGAGAGTCCAGGATCCGTGGTCACTCAGGTCAGGCCTGCCTCCCTTCAAAACTCAAAAAAGAAAACCCCTAACTCCATTGATTTAGAGAAGTTTTACTAAGTTTTACTGTTTGAAGTGATAGCCGCGAAAGCAAGGCCAGAACTGATTTCAAATGCATGAAAGTTACAGATTGAAAGTCACCCCAAATCCCTCGCCCTAGGGTCCAGCACTGAGAGTCCAATCAACATCCAGTATGATGGTATGGGAAAGCTCCACTTCAGTTATTTCTCCCCCCTGCAGTCTCAGGATGGTTGGCCTTGATGGAGTGTAAACAACTCCACTCAGCAGTGCCATAATTCATGGGTGCAAACTTCCCTTTCAGTTCTCATGGGACTACACCAGCTCACTTCCCCATCCCAAATACCCGAGGCCCCCTCCCCTCCCCTATGGCAGCCAATAGCAAGCATGCTGAACAAAAACCATGCTGGCTGACACTCAAACACAGAAACTTCCCAAGGACTGTGGATGAGCCCAGCTGCTTCACACAGGGTGTTGCTTGGAGGGAGTTAGGAAGAGAGAGAGCTACGTCTTTTGATGGCTTTACTAATCATATTGACTTTAATTTCAAACGATGTGATTGATGGATAAAACAATAATTAGAAAGGAGGAAACACATTTATCTCTAATTGCCTAGTATTTCTCAAAACGTGATGACTCACTTATGTTCCATTTTCCCATTCCAGAGTTAATTGCTGCAGAACCACTCAAATCCCAAGGCAGAAGAAGGACAGGGTGTCCCAGTTTAAGGGTGTGGGTTGCTTCCCTTAAAATGCAGGTGACAGCCAGGAGCAGCATCGCCTGGTCTGTCCTCTGCCTCCTTTTCAGTTTGGCCCCATTGCAGCCTCAACATCTTACCTGTTTTAGTTTAAAGTGGTCTTAATATTTACTATTAAGAAATTCACTTATTTTTAGCGGGGCCCCTAAAGGAATCTTAGCAAGGACCTTCATGGCTCACCTAAGTGTGACTAGGTGGCTCAGTGGCTAAGACACTGAGCTTGTCGATCAGAAAGGTTGGCAGTTGGGCGGTTCAAATCCCTAGTACAGGTCTCCTGTGTGAGCAGGGGGTTGGACTAGATAACCTCCAAAGTCCCTTCCAACTCTGATACTGTTAAGTGCCTGTCCCATCAACTGGTTGGGCCATAAGCGGAGATAGTTAAAGGCCAACCATTTGTCCCAAAGGTGCTTTTTCAAGAGGCAACTGGATTCCCTTGTTTTTCTTTGAAAACGTTTCGCTTCTCATCCAAGAAGCTTCTTCAGCTCTGACTGGATGTGGGGGAAGGGAAGGATTTATACTTGAAAAAGCACCTTTGGGATAACCATGACCTGGATGACTGAGAATCTCTATAGACATTTAGCAAACCATTCATGTTTCTTGAGTGAGTGGGGGACTTGCAAGAGGAGAAAATGGTAAGAAGCATGTATTAGAAATGGAGGAAAGAAAATGGCTATCTGGGGCACGGGGGGGGGGGGGGGGCGGAATAGTAAACCGAGAGGAAGGGGATTGATTTGAACCAAGTAGGTTTGCTTTTGAGGAATTGACATATGTACTTGGGAAGAGAAGAGGCAGATTGGAATAGTTGCAGGAATTGGGTATGTCTTCTAGTCTAAGAAAGAGAAGGACTAAGAGGGGAACATGATTGAACTCTTCCGATATCTGAGGGGTTGCCACAAAGAACATGGAACAATACATTTGGAAGGGACTTTGGAGGTCTTCTAGTCCAGCCCTCTGCTCGAGCGGGAGATCCTATACCATGTCAGACAAATGGTTGTCCAGTTCCCTTCAGTGCTGGGAGCGCCCACAGCTACTGGTGTGGCAATCCTCTTGTGGTTTCAGGACAGGGGCCTCCAAACTCAGCAAGTTTAAGACTTGGGGACTTCAACTCCCAGAATTCCCCCGCCAGCCATTCAGTAGCATGACCTAGTACAGGTGTCCAACTTTGGCTACTTTAAGACTTGTGGACTTCAACTTCCAGAATTCGCCAGCTAGCATGGCTGGCTGGGGAATTCTGGGAGTTGAAGTCCACAAGTCAAGTTGCCAAGTTTGGAGGTCCCTGTTTTAGAACACAGAACATAGAATCCTAGGGTCTCAGAGGTCTTCTAGTCTAACCCTCTGCTTGAGCAGGAACCCTGCTGCTCGAGCAGAGGGTTGTTGTCAGACAAATGGTTGTCCAGTTTCCTTCAGTGATGGAGCACCCAGAACTTCTGGTGGCAAGCTGTTCCATTGGTTAATTGTCCTTACTGTCAAGAAATTTATCCTGAATTCCAGGTTGCTTCTCTCCTTGATTAGTTTCCATCTGTTCCTTCCTTCTTGTCCTGCCTTCTGGTGCTTTGGGGACCAGGCTGACCCCTTTATCTTTGTGGCAGCCCCTCAAATATAATGAATAGAATAGAATAGAATAGAATAGAATTTTATTGGCCAAGTGTGATTGGACACACAAGGAATTTGTCTTGGTGCATATGCTCTCAGTGTACATAAAAGAAAAGATACGTTCATCAAGGTACAACATTTACAACACAATTGATGATCAATATATCAATATAAATCATAAGGATTGCCAGCAACAAGTTATAGTCATACAGTCATAAGTGGAAAGAGATTGGTGATGGGAACTATGAAACGATTAATAGTAGTGCAGATTCAGTAAATAGTCTGACAGTGTTGAGGGAATTATTTGTTTAGCAGAGTGATGGCCTTCGGGAAAAAACTGTTCTTGTGTCTAGTTGTTCTGGTGTGCAGTGCTCTATAGCGTCGTTTTGAGGTAGGAGTTGAAACAGTTTATGTCCAGGATGCGAGTGATCTGCAAATATTTTCACGGCCTCTTCTTGATTCGTGCAGTATACAGGTCCTCAATGGAAGGCAAGTTGGTAGCAATTATTTTTCTGCAGTTCTAATTATCCTCTGAAGTCTGTGTTTTTCTTGTTGGGTTGCAGAACCGAACCAGACAGTTATAGAGGTGCAAACGACAGACTCAATAATTCCTCTGTAGAATTGGATCAGCAGCTCCTTGGGCAGTTTGAGCTTACTGAGTTGGCACAGAAAGAACATTCTTTGTTGTCCTTTTTAATGATGTTTTGATGTTAGCTGTCCATTTGAGATCTTGCGATATGATAGAACCCAGAAATTTGAAGGTTTCTACTGTTGATACTGTGTTGTCAAGTATTGTGAGAGGTGGAAGTATGGAAGGGTTTTCCTAAAGTCTACCACCATTTCTACGGTTTTGAGTGTGTTCAGTTCCAGATTGTTTTGGTTGCACCACAAGGCTAGTCGTTCGACCTCTCGTCTATATGCGGATTCGTCATTGTCTCGAATGAGACCAATCACTGTTGTGTCATCTGCGAACTTCAGTAGCTTAACAAATGGATCATTGGGGATGCAGTCATTGGTATACAGAGAGAAGAGAAGTGGGGAGAGCACACAGCCTTGGGGGGCCCCTGTGCTAATTGTACAGGTATTTGATGTGATCTTGCTTAGCTTCACCTGCTGCTTCCTGTTTGTTAGGAAGCTTGTGATCCACTTACAAGTCTGTTCCGGTACCTGTAGCTGGTTTAGCTTAGTTAGAAGAATGTCTGGAATGATGGTATTGAATGCTGAACTAAAGTCTACAAAAAGGACCCTTGCATAGGTCTTTGGAGACTCAAGATGTTGTAGGATGTAGTGCAGAGCCATATTAACAGCATCATCTGTTGATCTATTTGCTCGGTATGCAAATTGCAAGGGGTCTAAAAGCGGATTCGTGATGGTTTTCAGGTAGGAAAGCACTAGCCTTTCAAAGGTTTTCATGACTACAGATGTTAGAGCAACTGGTCTGTAGTCATTCAGTTCCTTGATGGTGGGCTTCTTCGGCACTGGGATGATGGTAGAGCGTTTGAAGCAAGAAGGAACATAGCACATCTCTAGTGATTTATTGAAAATATGGGTGAAGATGGGGGCCAATTGGTCAGCACAGACTTTTAAGCAAGAAAGAGTTATCTTGTCTGGGCCTGGAGCTTTTCCTGGCTTTTGTCTGTGAAATAGGTCCTGCACTTCCTTTTCTGTGATCACTAGGGGTTGTGAACCCAATGAAATGGGGTCAGTTGTAGGAGGCTTGGCTGTTGTTGCTGTGTCTGAGATGGGGGTTGTGGAGATAGGTGGCTGTAGTTTCCTTTCAAACCTGCAGTAAAACTCATTCAGGTCATCTGCCAGTTGTTGATTACTTCAGCCTGGGAAGGAGGTTTGCCATAGCCGGTGATATTTTTAAGAGTTTTCCACATGTTTGCTGGTTCATTTGCTGAAAATTGATTCTTTAGCTTTTCAGAGTAGCTTCTTTTTGCTGCTCTTATCTCCCTTGTTAGTGCATTTCTGGCCTGATTGTACAGCATTTTATCACCTTTTCTGTAGGCTTCCTCTTTGGAATGTCGTAGCTGCTTAAGTTTAGGTGTAAACCAAGGTTTGTTATTACTGTGTATTCGCACGTTCCTTGTAGGTACACATAGGTCTTCACAGAAGCTGACATATGATGTTACAGTATCTGTGAGTTCATCCAGGTCTGCAGAGGTATCTTTAAAAATATTCCAATCAGTGCAGTCAAAACATGAAACATGAAGGGGGTCAATCTATTCTCTAGGGCACCTGAGGGCAGAATAAGAAGCAGCGAATGGGAACTAATCAAGGAGAAATTTTCTGATAGCAAGAACAATTAATCTGTGGACCGGCTTACCTACATAAGTTTTGAGTGCTCTGGAGGTTTTTAAGAAGAGATTGGACAAGCACTTGTCTGAAACGGTAGAGGGTCTTCTGCTTGAGATTGAACTAGAAGATCTCCAAGGTCCCTTCCAACTCTAATATGCTGTTATTCTGTTATTCCCATTCCTGAAAGATTTCGAGCAAAAGTGAAATGCAAAATACCATCTCTCTGTAGCAACTGCAAGAAAGAATCTAGACAAACAATTTTGTCGTCATCTTAACATCCAGGATACAGATTAACAAGAGTTGGAAGGGACCTTGTAGGTCATCCAGTCCAATTCCGCCTCCCCCCTGCCCCAGCCCAAGCAGGAGACACCACACCGTTTCTGACTAATGGCAGTCCAGTCTCTTCTTGAAAGCTTCCATTGATGAAGCTCCCACAACTTCCGAAGACAACTTCTGTTCCATTGGTTGATTGTTCTCACTGTCAGAAAGTTCCTCTTCATTTCCTAATTGAATCTCTCCTAGATCAGTTTCCATCCATTGTTCCTTGTCTGGCCTCCAGGTGCTGTGGAGAATAGCCTGACCCCTTCCTCTCTGGGGCAGCCCCTCAGATATTGGAAGATGCTCTCCTGTCTCCCCTGGTCCTTCTCGTCCTTAGACTAGCCATGCCCAGTTCCTGCAACCGTTCGTCGTATGTTTTAGCCTCCAATCCCTGAATCCTCTTGGTTGCTCTTCTCTGCACTCTTTCCAGAGTCTCAACATGTTTTTTATTGTGTATTGTGAAGGAGATTTACTATGGCATACAGTTTCATGGAAACTGTTTCAGGGCATCTTGTATTTGCTCCCTTTCCCAGGTGCCACAATCCTCTTGATGTTGCTGTTACCACAACAGATTAACAAAACTATTTTTGGAAATTGTTCCTGAGGGATAAGGTTACACAGGATAAACAGGACCAACACAAACAGCTGTGTGGTATTTTTCAATCTCCAGGCGAATTTCTGGAAGTGGGGTTGATTTTGGGCGCTCCAGGCAGAGTTTGAAAGAATCATCTAGGATTTCCCAGGAGACCAATTAAAGAGGAAGGGAAGGAGCAGCATATCAGCAGTTAGAGACCTCAATTACTCAAGCAGGATAGAGCTGGAAGGGATTTTGGAGGTCTTCTAGCCCAACCCCCTGCTCAACCAGGTGGAATCCTATGCAATTTCAGACAAGTGGCTGTCCAGTCTCCTTCAAAACATCCAGTGATGGATTACCCACAGCTTCTGGATGGAAGCCCTTCCACTGGTTAACTATCCTCACTATTAGGAAATTTCTCCTTAATTCCAGGTTGCTTCTCTCCTTGTTTAGTTTCCATTCGTTGTTTCTTGGGTTGCCTTCTGGTGTTTTGGAAAATAAGTTGACCCCCCCTCCCTTTTCTGTGACAGCCTTTAAATACTGCTATCACGTCACCCCAGTCCTTCTTTTCTCTAGACTGGGCAAACCCAAATCCTGCAACCGTTCTTCATATGTTTTAGTCTCCAGGCCTCTTCTCTGCACTTTTTCCAAAGGTTTAACATCTTTTTTGTAATGTGGTGACCAAAACTGGATGCAGGATTCCAGGTGTGGCCTTACTGTGGTTTTATAAAGTGGTACTAATACTTCACACGATTTTGATTCTATGCCTCTATTTATACAACCCAGGATTTTATTAGCCTTTTTGCTCATCTTTAACTTGGCCTTCTAGTCCAGCCCTTTGCTCAAGCAGGAGACCCTCTGCCATTCCAGACAAGTGGCTGTCCAAGTCCCTTCTTAGAAACCTCCAGTGATGGAGCACGCACAGCTTCTGGAGGCAAGCAGTTCCACTGGTTAATTGTTGTCCTCCCTGTTAGGAAGTTTTTCCTTAATTCCAAGTTGCTTTCCTCCTCGATTATCTCTGGATATGGAGGTTGCTGAGGAGGGAAAGGGCTGGACCCCAGCTGTCAAGGAAGGCCTTTCTCCCTAGGAGACCCTCTCTTGAAGGCCTCTGGCATCCCCCCACCCACAGCATCCTTCCGTGGTGACCACACCTACTGAGGGGCAGCAGCTGTTCAGAATGGAAGGTGCCATGATGGAGACACGCCTGCCCACAGGCAACCCTAATTCATGCAGAGGGCCCCAGGAGGCTCTGCTGAGGCTGCTGAATAAGCCCAACTGCGTCACACCGGAGGCGTTGCACTCCTGCCACTTCTGAAGGACTCACTAACCCATGGTGCTGAGCCAGGCAATGTCCCTGTCCAGGAGCAGCTTTCACTCTGCCAAGGGATGTCTTTCTCTCACCGGGGGAAGGATAAGGACCCCGGGACCCCGGGAGGGCCACTGCAACATCTGCCGTGTGTCAAGGGCGGGAGGGGAGGAGGAACGGGAGGCCATTAAACTGAAGCCAAGTGACTGCTGGGTGGCTGGGGAGCCCCCCCCCCCCCCGGCTACATTTGTGCTTCTGAGTTTTAGCCAGCCCGCCCCCCTCCTCAGCCCCGCTCCCATGGCCGCCTGCCTTCTGGCTGGATCCACCCAGCACAGACTGATTGTGTTCCTCTTTTGCTCTGGGGGATCCAACCTTGGCAACTAAGACTTGTGGACTTCAACTCCCAGAATTCCCCAGGCAGCATCATTGATGCCAAGGTTGGACACCCCCCCTCCCCCCCGTCTACGGCCATAGAATTTCAGAGTGAACCTTCTTCTCAGAGGGCATCCCCCATTTTCTCTGATGAAGCCTTCCTTTGTGCCCTGTTGACTCTGTACCCCTTTAGATTAGAATATCAGAGCTGGAAGGGACTATGGAGGTCATCTAGTCCAACCCCCTGCTCAAGCAGGAGACCCTATGCCATTCCAGACAAATGGCTGTCCAGTCCCTTCTTGAAAACCTTCAGTGATGGAGCACCCAGAACTTCTGGAGGGAAGCCGTTCCAGTGAGTGATTCTTCTCGCATTCAGGACCCCTATTCTTTGTGGCAGCCCCTCAACTATTGGAAGACTGCTATTTTGTCACCCCTAGTCCTTCTCCTCGTTAAGATTAGACGTACCTAGTTCCCTTAACCATTCATCATAGTTTAACTGAATCATCTTTGTGGTTCTTCTCTGCACTCTTTCAAGAGTTTAAACATTGCTTTTTCTATTGTTTGCAAACTCTTTTTTCTTGTTTCATTTTGTAAGCGGGGTGGGGTGGAATTAGAGAATGAAAAATAGCAAGAGCTTCTAGCTTTCTGCCGCACAAAAATCAGCTGCTTGAGAATAATCAACTCAGAACAGCTTGGTTTGTGCAAAGGAGACGCTTATCTTGGTTTAATCCTCATGTCTTAACCTGGTTTAGCTGGGTTTGCAAAGTGGCACATTTATATTGGTTTAATTCGTGTATTAAACTGCTTTAATTAGGTCTGCACAAGGATACACTTTTGTTGGTTTAAAAAAGTCGTTTCTAAAGCTGGTTTGTAACTCTGTACACTTATGCAGGTCTAATCCTCACCTGTTAAACGAGTTTACCAGGGTCTGCATCTCTGGGCACTTGCGTTGGTCTAATCCTCACCTTCCTCTCCGCCCCCAGTGCCCTCCCTGCAGACTCTCTGCCGCACGGCCATCCAGAAACACATCAGCCACCGCCTGGCCATTGACGGGCTAAACCTGCCTCCGCTGCTAAGGGACCTCTGCAAATATGAATGAAGCACCTGGCCCAGCACACCTGCCTCACCTGTCCGACGGGTCTTTCCGGACGGTTCTGCAAATGCCTAAGTAGAAGCAGCCGGTTCAAGCAATGGGAAGCCTCCGCTGGGGCGCTCCCAAATGAACTGGGGAACCTCTCCTGCCCAAGGAGCAGCCCGGAAGGTGCCACACGAGGGCAGTGCCCCGTTGTGGTCAGGATGAGAATTTCCCGCATATAAATCTGACCAGGATCCGAGACAGTCACGAGTGTTCAATAAAAATAGTCTCAAGGAAAGGATATTGTTCTGGTTGTGAGGATATTTCCGTAGCACCTTCAGGCTTTGGTACCCCAGTTTCTCTAAGTCACCAGGGAAGACCCTGGCTGGGCTCACCCTGACAGGCCAGGACCAGCTGTGGCTCGGCCCGAACAAAGAGGCTCGCTCTTAGTCACACCTTCATCCTGTGCTGGAGAAAGGTGGGTTCCCTCATAAGGCTGGGAGAACCCCGATTGCGATTTTAAGAAAGCATATATGAAACAAACAAAACGTTAAAAAGTTATGACATTTATGTAGTTACTTAATCAAGAATATCTATATTATATTAAAGTAACCAAAATATCTTCTCAGTCCCCAAGGCATGTCACAACTTTGGAGCACCCCTAATGTTTGGAAATTAAAAATTGAAAAACGTGGCACGCCCTAAATAGGTTTCTTGATTGCATAAGAAGAACATTCCTTACAGGAATTAAGGTACAGATGTTACAAAAATTCTTCTACACGCATCTTGTGGTTATGCTCACATGCTCAGCTATAAGCTTGTGATTCCCTTCTCAAGGTCTCCACAGCTCTGAAGGCCTGCTAAGGCCTGGATTTTATCTCTGCCACTTCAACCTGTGAATCTTCAGAGCGATCATCAGAATTACCAAATCCTGATCAACAACACCTCTTGAGGAAGGTTTGGGTTGGGGGGAGGGGGCGGAGGCCACCTGAGCACCAGAGCAGAGACCTGCTGGTGGCCACGCAGCGGCCCTGTGTGACATAAGGCCCACACCCTGTGATGCTGGTTCTAGAATGGGGGGGGCACTCGGGGTGGCCAGAGGACGGCACTGGCACTGACCAGGTTGCAGCATAGATGATGGCCTTTTGTGGGGGCCTGGAAAAAGCTTCCTCGGCCTCCTTTGCACCCTCCCACCAAGGTATTGCTGCCCCCCCAAAACAGTTTGAACTTGGCTTGGCAGCCGTGCCAGAAGGGTCTAGAAATGGGGATCCCCAGCAGAGTGTGGGGCGCTGCAGAGACACCGGCCCCAGCCGTTTCCGTGACCTTTGCATGATCAGGACATGAGTGGGCTGGTTTGTGGGCGTGGAACCCCCCCCCCCATGTGCCCTGCTAGGCTCGGCTCTTTTCCAAGGGGCAGGGTTGGGGGTTTTGACTCTGACTAGAACCAAAGGGGCTTCTTTCCCAAGTCTCTTTAGCCAGACTGACTAAGAAAGGGACAGGACAGAAGCAGCCGCCGCCGCCACCCCTCCACCTCCCTTCCAGGACAACGGAAGCTCAAAAGAACTCTGGGTGGGATCCTTTCCCCTTTCGCTGCTTTTCCTTGGAGTGGCAGCTGGATGGGTCCAGTCGCTAAGCAGAGGGTTTATGGGTGTGTGTGTGTGTGTTATTGTACCCTTTCCTGAATCCTTCTCAGCCTGGGGAGCCACCATTGCAGACCCAGAGAAACTGTGTGTGTGTGTGGGGGGGGGGGGTTAGAAGGGAGGCCATCTCCAAAAACAATTGATTTCTTGTTTTTCTTTGAAATCATTTCTCATCCAAGAAGCTTCTTCGGGGAGTTCTGAAGTTAGAACTAAAGAAGTTTTTTGGATGAGAAGCAAAACGTTTTCAAAGAAAATACCAAGAAAGTCCAGTTGCCTTTTGGAAAAAGGGCCTTTGGGACAACCAGGACCTGCAGGATGGAGAATCTCCATAGATGTTTAAAGCGTCAGTTAAGAGACCCCCTTTATGAGGGGGTCTTTTACCCTTTTCCAAATCCTTGTCAGCCTGGGAAGCCACCATTATAGCTGGAGAAAATGGGAAGGCTTAGAAGAGACCCAGCAGGATGAAATGGGAACTGGGGACTAACCCTCATCAGAAGCACTTGAAGAAGCTGACCCGATTTCACTTGCAAAAGAGCAGCCTCTCGTGTGTGTGTGTGTGTGTGTGTGTGTGTGTGTGTGTGTGTGTGTGTGATGGGCAATTAGCAGAATTACCACAAATATCTAAAAGATGAACTGGTGAGGAGAAGAGGGAGGACCAGTGGGTCAAAATGAAAATAAAGGAAAATGAATATCAAAAGACATTCGTCGGCTGTGGGAGAGACTAACTGGTAGCACAGCCTACCTAAAATAGGTTGGCTAGGTATTTTGGGATCGATTACCTGGTCTCTAAGGCAGTGGTGAATTGTAAAATTTGTTACTACTGGTTCTGTGGGCGTGGCTTGGTGGGAGGGAGGTAATGTGATTGGGTGGGCGTGGCAAATGGATTTTTTTTAACTTTTAAAAGCATTTTTTCTACAACCTCTTTGGCCGAAGAAGTTGTAAAAAAATGTTTTTAAAAGGCTCTGACGATCCCAGCTGAACCGCACAATCATCAGAGGCTTTTCTTTTTACTTTTAAAAGCATTTTTTGGGCCGAAGAAAAAATGCTTTTAAAAGTAAAAAAAACCAAACAAACTGATGATCGCGCAGCTCAACCGGGCATGGGGGCGGGGAACAGGGATTTTTGCTACCAGTTCTCCAAACCACCCGCCGCCATTGCTACCGGATCGAGCGATCCAGTCCGAACTGGGACCATTTCACCCCTGCTCTAAGGTCCCTTCTCCATATATTCCATTCTCCTACACCTCCTAGAGAAAGCAGCTGTTCTCCAATTGCCTGAGACTGGTCTGCCAAGGCAGCTGGAGAGCAGAATCTGCTTAGATGGCCCCATATCCCTTAGTATTCCTTATGGGCAGAAATATACCTGCTGGGCCCCAGCTGGCACAGGCCATGCCCATCCAACTTCACCCAGGAGACTGGCGTTCTGTCAGCATTCAGTGGGACTCTGCTGCTCTTCCTGGACTCACAGGCTGAGGAGTGATGGCTGTTTCAATGGGGCACCCCACACCCCACGCCTCTTACACTCTTTGCCAGCTCCCGAGGTGGGCAACTAATTGGGTGCAAATGACAGAAAAGGCTTCTGCTGGTTCCTGGCCTCTCCCTCTGAGGAAGAGGTTTGAGCGAGAGAAGTTGCAGGGAGTGGAAATTGTGTTTGTGCCCAGAAGTGCCCGGGGGTCTGGGCTCCCCCTTTCCGGCTGACCTGCTGAAAGAGGGGGGGGGATATTATCCTTCAGCTGCCCTCATCCCCTGTGCTTGATTGCATCGGTGGACAACAGGGCAGACTCTCAAGCAGGCATGTTGTCCCCTGAACAGGAGAACCGACCGCCAGTGGCAGCAGCAGCAGCAGCAGCAGCGAGTCCAGAGAGGCCCCACGGAGTCGGCTGAGCCCCTTTGCCCAGGTGCCACGGGAGGCCTCTCCTCAGGCTGGCACCCCCTGCCCCCCGGGGCTCCTGCGAAGGAAACTGCAGGCCAAGCAGACGAGTCCTCTGCAGGGCGGTGCCACGCGGCTTCCCTCAGTGCCCAGCCTCGCCCAGTCGTGCCTGGCCTCAGGGGCCCTCCAGCAGGGGAGCACTGACCCTTGGGAGCCCCCTCGGGGTTCCTGCTGCAGGCTCCCCCTCCAGAACGTGGCCCAGGAGTTCCCGCTGGAGCACCCGGCCGACCGGTGGCTCTACCTCCCCTCGGGGCCCCCGCAGCAGCAGTCCCCGAGCTCTGGTGGGGACTTTACCCTGGCCCAGTGGGGCTTCTTGCCCAGCGGGGGGGTCTTCGTGATGTCGACCAAGCTGAACAGAGACAGGGATGCCCAGCCCAGACTGCCCTGGCCCCCCAACATCTGCATCCTGACCCTGGCCATGATGATCGCGGGCATCCCCACCATCCCCGTGCCCGGCGTGCGTGAGGAAGACATGATCCATGCCGCCCAGTGTTTCATGGCAGAGAACCTGGACCCCGGCGAGGGTCCAGAGGAAGGGGCCCCGAGGAGGCAGTGGGCGGCCTTCCAGCGCCTCGGGTCCTCCTGCAAGAGGGACCGGCAGCGCAGGCGAGCGACCCACCGGAGCCTCCTGCCTCTGTTCCTGGCCCAGCTGGAGAAGTAACAGCCGGAGACTCCCTCCTCGGGGGGGGGGAGGGGGGGGCCTGAGAAGCCGACATAAAGGAATGGAAAAAAACCAGACCTTTGCTGCCCTTTGTGTCCCTGATCCTGCGCCCCAATTTGGCTGCTGGTGCCAGCCCTTCCCAGCTGGCTTGCCTTGACCTCCCTGCGACCGTTCCTGCCCAGGCTTGTCCTTCGTGACCAGGCCGCTCTCCACGCAGGGCTGCCGGGAGCCCCCCAACCTCTGATTGGGGTCAGGAATGATCAGGAGGCAGGGACCGGTCGGGGAGACTGTTATCAAGGGGTCCTCAGAGCTTGGAAGGCCCCATTTGGTGGGGGGGAGGAATGAACAGGAGGCGAAGGCTGGAGGAGACCTTCCCTGCCCAGCTGGAGGTGCTCTGACCCAGAGACGAGGGGTGAGCCTTGTGCCTGTCCTTCAGGACTGGCTGCTGCTCCCCTTTCTCCCCACCAGCAAAGCCCATCAGTCTGTCTGGGGCTGCCCTGGCTCAGAGCTCTGGGGTTAGAAAACACACTGAAGTAGTCCTCCACTTACGACTACAAGTAGGATCAGAATTTACATTGCTAAGAAAAGTGGCTGTTAAGTGAACCAGGCCTGATTTTATGACCCGTCTTGCCATGATAAGCGAATCACTGCAGTCGTTAAGTGAGTCAGTGGTTGTTAAGCAAATCTGGCTTCCCTCGTTGACTTTGCTTGTCAGAAGCCGGCTGGGAAGGTCACCAATCACACGACCCCAGGACGCTTCGAGTGCCGTACCTCCCTGCCAGCTGCCAACCCCCCAAGGTTGGATGATTGGCCCACGGGGATGCTGTCGTGACAGTCATAAGTGTGAGGACAGACCATAAGTAACTTTTTTCAGTCCATTGTAACTAAGCAAATGGTTGTGACTTGAGGATTACCTGTATCATCAAAAAATATTTGCAGATCCCTCGCATCCTGGACATAAACTGTTTCAACTCCTACCCTCAAAACGACGCTATAGAGCACTGCACACCAGAACAACTAGACACAAGAACAGTTTTTTCCCCAAGGCCATCACTCTGCTAAACAAATAATTCCCTCAACACTGTCAAACTATTTACTAAATCTGCACTACTATTAATCTTCTCATAGTTCCCATCACCAATCTCTTTCCACTTATGACTGTATGACTATAACTTTGTTGCTGGCAATCCTTATGATTTATATTGATATATTGACCATCATTTGTGTTGTAAATGTTGTACCTTGATAAACGTATCTTTTCTTTTATGTACACTGAGAGCATATGCACCAAGACAAATTCCTTGTGTGTCCAATCACACTTGGCCAATAAAAATTCTATTCTATTCTATTCTATCAGACATTTATCCAACAATTCATCCTGGGAACTTCTCAAGATTTCCAGCAGGTCATCAGGATCAGCCCACCCTGGCTAGAAGCCCCCCCCCTCATCCTTTGGGTCACTCCTCCCTGCTGCAAATCCTTTCCCTCTGACCCCAAGAGGAAACTGGACTTTCTTGCTTTTCTTTGAAGACGTTTTGCTTCTCATCCAAGAAGCTTCTTCAACTCTGACCAGATGGAGGGGAAGGGAAGGATTTATACTCCTTGCAGACAGTTGCATACAAATCCTTCCATCCTCTACCATCCAGTCAGAGCTGAAGAAGCTTCTTGGATGAGAAGCAAAATGTCTTCAAAGAAAAACAAGGAAATCCAGTTGCCTCTTGAAAAAGCACCTTTGGGACAACCATGATTCCAGAGACCTCTCCTTCTGAGTTCAGCACAGCTCAGGTGTGTCTGCCCAGCAGCTGGAAAGTGTTGGAAACGGCAGGTGGAACAGTTGAAGCAGAATAACAGAGTTGGAACGGAGCTCAGAGCTCTTCCACGCCAGCCTCTCTGCTCAAATAAGAAACTCTGAACTATTTCAGACAAATGGCTGGGCAAACTTCTTAAAAAAAGCACCTACAACTTCTGAAGGCAGCCCATCCCACTGATTAATTGTTCTTTCAGGGCCCTTATTTTTTTTTAATTTATTTATTTTATCATAACAGTATATATAAGCATTAACATGAAATAACTATATAATATATAAGCATATATATGAGCAAAAGTATGCAATAACTATATTAATTGGATATAATGAAAGGAAACAATAGGACAGGAACGGTAGGCACTTTTGTGCTCTTATGCCCGCCCCTTATAGTCCTCTTAGGAATGGGGTGAGGTCAATGGTAGACAGTCTTTGGTTAAAGCTTTGGGGATTTTGGGAAGAGACCACAGAGTCAGGTAGTGTGTTCCAAGTGTTAATAACTCTGTTACAGAAGTCATATTTTCTGCAATCAAGATTGAAGCGGTTAACATTAAGCTTAAATCTATTGTTTGCTCTTGTATTGTTGTGATTGAAGCTGAAGTTCTAGGTTGCTTCTCTGCTTGATGGGTTTCCATCCATTGCTTCTTGTCCTGCCTTCAAGGGCTTTGGAGGATAGCTTGACCGCCACCCCTTCTTTGTGCAGCCCCTCAAATACTGGAAGACTGCTTTCATCTCACTTCTAGTCCTTCTTTTATTTATTTATTTATTTATTTATTTATTTATTTATTTATTTATTTATTTATTTATTTTTCGTATTTTTATACCGCCCTATCTCCTTAGGGACTCAGGGCGGTTCACAGCCGAATAAAAATATACATATAAATACAAAATAAAACATCAGTTAAAAAACTTATTACAAATGGCCGAATAATTAAAAATAACAATATACATATAAACATTTAATGTTTATACATATACATACATATATACATTTAAAACCAATTTAAATTTTAAAATCTAATCCAGTCCTGCGCAGATGAATAGATGTGTTTTAAGCTCGTGGCGGAAGGTTCGGAGGTCAGGAAGTTGACGAAGTCCTGGGGGAAGTTCGTTCCAGAGGGCGGGAGCCCCCACAGAGAAGGCCCTTCCCCTGGGCGTCACCAGCCGGCATTGTCTAGCCGACGGCACCCTGAAGAGTCCCTCTCTGTGAGAGCGCACGGGTCGGTGGGAGGCATTCGGTGGCAGCAGACGGTCCTGTAAATAACCCGGCCCTATGCCAACTTACATTTTCTCTAGACCGGCCAAATCCAAATCCCGCAGCCGTTCTTCATATGTTTTAGTCTCCAGGCCTTTAATCATCTTAGTTGCTCTTCTCTGCATTGTTTCCAAATTCTCAACATTCATTTAGTGAATGTTCAAAGTTACAACAGCACTGACTTATGACTGTTTTTCACACTTACAACTGTTGCACCATCCCTCTGGTCACGTGATCCAAATTGGGATGCTTGGCAACTGACTCATATTTACGACGGTTTCAATGTCCCCAGGTCACGTGATCCCCTTTTGTGACTTCTGACAAGCAAAGACAATGGGGAACCCGGATTTGCTTAACAACCATCTGACTCACTTAACAACTGCAGATTCACTTTAACTGTGGCACAAAAGGTTGTAAAATTCACTTAACAAATGTTTCACTTAGCAACAAAAGCTTTGGCCTTGGTTATGGTTATAAGTCGAGGCTTACCTGTGCCGGCTGCCTCCTTCCCAAGGCCTGGGTCTTTTCGTCTTGGTGAGCCTGGGTGGGTGTGGGGGCATCACAAAAACATCCCTTGCATTTTTCTCCAGTTACCGTCCGTGTGTGCGTGTGCACCCGGCATCCCTCCAGGTGTCCAGAACAGCGTTTCCGGGTGGAATTCCAGGGAGACACGGGAGATCGCGCCCGTCCAGCCTCGCCAACTTTCACATCTGTGGAAACCCTCCCACTGCAGCCTCCACGCCTGAGCCGCCCCAGCAGCGAGTCTCCCCCGGATCCTCCCAAGCCTGGGAGCAGCCGCCCATCTCGGCACCCATCAGCCCCGGGCTGAGTCCGGCCGCCCTCGTCCCCTCCCCGGGTCCTCACCTGAGTCCGCCCCCTCTTCGACGGGCAAACTTCAGCACGCGGGATTGGCAGGCGCCGCTCGTCGCCTAGGAGACGGGAGCGAGGCTGGGTGGCGGCGGTGATGGCTTCGGGACCGAGAGACGCGTGTCCTAAACCGGCCTTGGACCGCAACGCCGTTCCCCCGTCCCGGCCCCTGCTCCAAGGCTTGGCCGGGTCCCCGAAGGGCGCCTGGGCAGCTGCTGCCTCGCCCCCCGTTAGCCCGGAGAGCCGGCCGGAGCTGCGCGATCCTCCGTTTTTTTATGGAGCGAATAAAGAGAAACCCACCTCGGGCGTGGAAGCAGAACGGCCGGCACAGGGAAGCATCTGCGGGAGGGAACCGCCTGGGGAAGGGGCGCGGCTGCCGGGCAGCCCAACACCCGCCGTTCCGGGCGAGCCGTCGCGAAAGGAAGGGACGGGGGTTGGAGGGCATAATCCCCTTGGTGGGGATAAGAGCCGGGGCTTTGGGCCGCTGCCCATCTTCTACCCTATAAACTCGAGACTTACAGATTAAGAGAGTTGGAAGGGACTGACTCCTCCCCCTTTCCCAGCTTTCAAAGACCGCAAAGTGGCCAAGGCCATTGCGGGCTGAGGGTCCGGCCGAGAACCGGCTTGCTTGCTCCCCACATCGAATAAACTCCGCTCCGGGGGATCTTCTGGCCAGGCACCAGGTCCCGAAAGGCGTTGCACCCGAAGTGTCCGTCCGTTCAGACTCCGAGCCTCTCTCGAGGACACCCAGTTCCCTGGCCCACCTAAAAACTTTTTCCATCAAAACCACGGAAAACAAAAGGGCAGCTCTGAATGTTTCTCTGACTGCCAAAATTTGCTTGTAAAAAAAACATACAAAGGATGAGAGTCTGCAGGCTCTTCTCTTTGGAAGGAACAAGCAAGCAGGCAAACCTGCTACCCACAGGGTGGGGGTGCAGATCATTGGTGGGTTTCAGCAGGTTCTGACCAATTCAGGAGAACACAGCAGCCTGCAATTACCGCAGGTTCAAGCCCGGCCCAAGGTTGACTCAGCCTTCCATCCTTTATAAGGTAGGTAAAATGAGGACCCAGATTGTTGGGGGGGGCAATAAGTTGACTTTGTAAATATACAAATAGAATGAGACTATTGCCTTCTACACTGTAAGCCGCCCTGAGTCTTCGGAGAAGGGCGGGATATAAATGTAAATTAAAAAAAAAAAAAAAACGATAGCAGAAATTTTGAGTAGTTTGGAGAGCCGGTAGTAAAAATTCTGACTGGCCCAGCCTCCATCTATTCTCGTGCCTCCCGAGTCCCAGCTGATTGGGAGGAAATGGGGATTTTGCAGTGTCCTTCCCCTGCCACGCCCACCAAGCCACACCCACAGAACCGGTAGTAAAAAAATTTGAACCTGGCCCAGCCCCCATCTATTCTCGTGCCTCCCGAGTCCCAGCTGATTGGGAGGAAATGGGGATTTTGCAGTGTCCTTCCCCTGCCACGCCCACCAAGCCACACCCACAGAACCGGTAGTAAAAAAATTTGAACCTGGACTTGATGAGACAGGGAGCTGCCCAGAGTTTGTTGTAAAATAGGCACCTATAACAATGTTTTAAATAAATGAGTGATGCCAAACCATAGTTTAGCTGACTGTAGCCAGCTGAAAGAGCTCAGCCAAACAATAAATGCAGATGTGGTTCACAGGGTCAGGGTTCCATTGAAGATGGCCCAGACCAACCCCATTGTTCTGCTGTAGTGTCACCAGGAGGCAGCACTGAGCCAGGTTTCATCAGTGCCAAGATGCTAAATGGATTTAGAGGTCCTCGACTTGCAACAGTTCATTTAGTGACACTTCAAAGTTACAATGGCAGTGTAGAGTGACTTATGACTGTTTTTCACACAGCCATTGTAGTATTCCCATGGTCATGTGATCAAAATTCAGATGCTTGGCAACTGACTCATATTTAAGACCGTTGTAGTGTCCTGGGGTCACGTGATCCCCTTTTGCAACTTTCTTACAAGCAAAGTCAAGGGGGAAACCAGATTCACTTAACAACCATGTATCCAA
This sequence comes from Ahaetulla prasina, assembly GCF_028640845.1. Classification (NCBI taxonomy): domain Eukaryota; kingdom Metazoa; phylum Chordata; class Lepidosauria; order Squamata; family Colubridae; genus Ahaetulla; species Ahaetulla prasina. The sequence continues at coordinate 231,157,742 of NC_080541.1, read as the reverse complement.
CTTAACTGCAGGAATTCACTTACAACTGGGTCACAAAAGTTCCAAAAAGGAGGCAAAATTCAGTTAACAAATGTTTCACTTAGCAACAAAAATGTGGGGTCAATTGTGGTTGTAGGTCAAAGACTACCTGTATAATCTTTGGTTTGTAGACTGGGAAATCCCCAAACCACCTTGCCAAAAAACAATGTATCTGGCTGTAAAGTCCTCAGGAATTAAGCATGATTCAGAGCAGACCCTCTTTATATAATAATAAACCGAAACATACAATTTATTGACATCGCGGTACCAGGAGAAAGAAAAGGAACTGGAAAAAATCATGAAATATCACAATCTGGCCATCAAAACTACACAGCTATGGATGAAACATGTAACAGTGATACCCACTATCATAAGGTCACTTGGTACCATGTCCAAGAATTTTATAAGATACATCAACAAATTGCAGCTTCCTGCAATAACAGCAGTGGAACTGCAAAAAACTGCGCTACTTGGAACATCAGATATTTTAAGAAGATACTTGGTTGATATCTAGAACACTGGCAGCAACCCGTATCAACCATTAGCACCAGTCAATGGTATTTGTGACGCATTTTTGAATGTTCAGTTGACTGAGTTTCATGTTTAATGAATAAAGTAAATAATGATGATGATGATGGTAGGAGAAAAAGCTGAAGAACAGCAAGTTCAAGAAACATCTGATAAAAAAATATGGGCTCAGCATAAGAAAAATTGACGAAGCATTGGAAATTGTGAAGCAGCAGATAACAGCAACAGCAAGAAAAATTGAAAGATACGAAGCCAGAATCATCCAGTACAAACAAAATCAATTGTTCCAATCAGATCAAAGTTGGTTCTATCAGAGTTTGAATCAGATGGGGAATACGAAAATTGAAAAACCTGAGAAAACGGCAACTACTCAGTTTTGGAAAGACCTGTGGGAAACTCAGAAAGGTTATAACAAAAATGCTGGGTGGATCAGAGATTTTGAGATGAAATTCTCCAAGAACAAAATGGACCAACTGAAAATAACTACTGAAATGATAAGCAACAGAGTGAAGAAAGTCAAGAACTGGACATCGCCTGGCAATGATCAACTGCATGGCTTTTGGCTCAAATACCTTACCAGCCTGCACGGAAGAATGGCCGAACAATTCAATGAGATGCTGCAGACAGGAAACATCAGTGAATGGTTAACAGCTGGGAAAACTTACCTGATACAGAAGGATCCAGCAAAAGGGGCAACACTTGCAAATTACAGGCCAATAACATATCTGCCAATAACATGCTCAAGCTGCTGACTGGCATCATAGCTGATAGGATCCAGGACTGTCTAGAAGCAAATAACATCTTGCCAGTAGAGCAAAAAGGAAACAAATGAGGAAGCAGAGGAACAAAAGATCAGCTCCTGATTGACAAGATGATTCTAGAGAACTGCAAAAGCAGAAAAACAAATCTGCATACAACTTGGATGGACTACAAGAAAGCCTTTGATTCACTACCGCACAGCTGGATCATCAAATGCCTGGACGTCTCGGAATACGCAAGTGCATTGGTAATCTCATTGCAAATGTGATGAACCACTGGAAAACAAGTTTATTGGAAGTGAAAGCTATGAAATGGTCAACATGAGAAGAGGGATTTTCCAGGGTGATTCTTTGTCACCTCTGCTGTTCACCATCGCTATGACCACCCCCCGTCAACAATTTTACAGAAAACTAACCTGGGCTATCAAACTGCTAAAAATTCACAGAAAATCTCTCACTTGCTATACATGGATGACCTGAAGTTATATGGAAAATCAGAAATTGAAATCCAATCACTGACCAACACAGTTCGAGTTTTCAGCACTGACATCAGCATGGAGTTCGGCCTGGACAAATGCGCCACAGTGGCACTGAAGAAAGGGAAGATCGTAGAAAGTGATGGAATTGAAATGCCCAATGGAAAAACCATCAAGTGCCACCAACCCGAAGGCTATAATTACCTGGGCCTACTGCAGCTGGACAACATCAAGCATGGGCAAATGAAAAATGTGGTCAGCAAAGAATACATACAAAGGGTCAAGAAACTTCTAAAAAGCAAACTGAATGGCGGTAACACCATCAAGGCTATAAACAGCTGGCCATACCCATCATCAGATATACTGCTGGGATTGTAAACTGGACACAGGCAGAGCTGGACAGCCTGGATAGGAAAACAAGAAAACTGATGACCATATACTATGCGCTGCACCTGCATAGTGATGTCGACAGGCTATATTTGCCCAGAAAAGTAGGTGGCAGAGGACTTTTGCAAGTGAAGCAGACAGTCAAAGAAGAGAAACATGCTCTGGCAGATTATATGAAAGACAGTGTTAAACTAGCTTTGATGGAGGTCAAAAAGAGGAAGCTGCTAAAAGTACTGCAAACCAAGTATCAATATAGGAAATCAGTGATGCAAACGTGAGTTGACTGCTGGTGCAACAAAGCGCTGCTTGGACAGTTCCTTGGCAAGATCCAAGGAAAAGTAGATAAGGAAAAGACCTAGTTATGGCTGACCAATGGAACACTGAAGAAAGAAACGGAAGGCCTGATTCTTGGAGCCCAAGAACAACCCATCAGAACGAATGTAATCAAAGCCAGAATAGAAAAATCTGCTGATGACCCCAAATGCAGACTCTGCAAAGAAGTGGATGAAACCATTGATCATATACTGAGCTGCAGCAAGACAATAGCTCAGACTGACTACAAACAATGTCACAACACAGTTGCTCAGATGGTCCATTGGAACTTGTGTCACAACTACCATCTCCGCCAATACATCACGCAGTCTTAAACGCTTGGGAAGTGTTTGACTAGTGATTAGTGTCCAGCATAGTTATCTTGTTTGCTGTGTATACTGTCATTTTGTGTATAATAATAATGGTAATAATAACAGATTAACAGAGCTGGAAGGGACCTTGTAGGTCATCCAGTCCATCCCCCCGCTCAAGCAGGAGACCCTACACCATTTCTGACAGATGGCAGTCCAGTCTCTTCTTGAAAGCCTCCAGTGATGAAGCTCCCACAACTTCTGAAGGCAACTTCTGTTCCATTGGTTGATTGCTCTCATGGTCAGAAAATTTCTTCTTATTTCTAGGTTGAATCTCTTCTTGATCAGTTTCCATTCATTGTTCCTTGTTCGGACTAGGTGACCTACAAGGTCCCTTCCAACTCTGGGGTTGGCACTCTGGACAAATGAGGATTGCCTCTCACCATTACACCTGTTCAGGGGCAGGGAACTGGTGCTGCCACCTCTTCAGAAAGCTGATAACCATCTCCAGAGAGCTGCCAAGGGCCAGGCTACCTCCCTCTATGGGTTTGGCAGGTTGGGAAGAATATGTATAATCACAGCAGCTGAGACTCACCCTAATGGGGGAAACACGCCTCCTGAATAGGACGAGTGTGAGCAAGATCACACTAAGATTATTACGGGATGCTATGAAATGTTACATATTAAAGTTACTGAGCATGCATTTTTCATCAAAGATGTGTTAAGTGATACTAAGCAATGAAAGAAGTTATTCCAAACACCAGATGTTTGAACTGTATATAAAGTGATTCTCTACCTCTCTCTCTTTTTGGAGTGTTGTGCACATAAATAAAGAAGTTTTAATTCAGTGTCCTCCCAGCCTTTTTGATTCTGTGGAAGGGGATTTTTTCCTGTAGACTGGGGGTCCGCTGCCAGGATCCCATGTGTGTGTAGAAGGGGCTTCGCTCACTTGCAAAGCCCAATTCCTGGTGGGCCATGGACACCAGGACAATCCACAACCTGGAGGTCGGGACCCCCATTTTAATCTACCTTTCCAGGTGGGTTCTATTTGTGGAAGGCATATTAGACTAATAGATCTTACTGGCATTTATGGTTAACAGCCAGCTAATATTGTCCTCCCCAAATCATCTCTTTGGAAGCCCAACCGCTGCCCTGAGGAACATTATTCTCCAAACACATCATGGAATGTGCTAGATTCTCCAGTTAGATTGGAGGAAGGTGGCAAGAGGAAGCCCAGCTTAAAAGTCCTTCGACTGCAGAAAGCCTGGCCCCTCTGAGAATCCTTGAAGCCTTATCTGATAGTTCCCAAGGGAATGCAGTCACTCCAGTGAGATTCTTGTAACATAGATAACTAACAATAAAGCTGCCCTTGAGACTATTCATAAGTGGTTCTGCTTGCTTGCACCCGACACTGAGCAAGATTTGAAGGCGGTGCTGCTATAGGCTTCTGGCATCTGCACCCAGCAAAGCCTCAGGCCAAAGCTCTGCTTAAAATAAGCTGTTTCTTTAACAGCAGATAAGGAGAAAAGCTGGGAAATGATGTCTGAACCAAGGGCAGTGGACCAGATTTGGCCAAAGCTTGTCATGCTTAGATCCCAGAACTGAAGGTCCCACATTGTTTTCCATACACTGCAAACCCCACTGCTATCACATCTTGCCTTATTAAGAAGGTCCCGTGAAATGTCATGGAATTTCTGTCCTATGCAGGTCAGGTCATGTTGCGTCCTGCGGCTTTCTCAGACTTCCTGAACTGCAAGCACTGATGGGGACACAGGAAGAATACAATTTTATTGCTCAGAAGCTAAAGAGGAACCTCGGAGCTCTCTGACATTCTGGGGATTAAGAATCTTATAAACAGAAGAACACGGCCACTGACATCCACTGAAGATGTTACCTAGCCTAAAGGTTAATGAAATGTTCGCAAAACCAACCCACAAGCTCAGAGAACAAACCTTCCCCTTAATTAAGAATCTTCCCAGCGACTTTCTCTCCCTCCTTTTTAAGGTCACAGTCCAAATATCAACAATTATCTTAAGGGAGGAGATGTGCTCTTTCTGTCCTTTCTGCAGAAACAGATTTCCCAGCTCCGAGAACCTGGATTCTGTCCCCTTGTTCCTCAGGGGCTGTCGCTTCCAGTCCCCCTAGATGCCTGTGGGAAAAGAGGAAAGGAAAAGAAAAAAGGGAGAAAGAAAGGGGAAGAAAGAATAGGGAAAGAAAATGAGAAGAAAGAGAAAGAGAAGAAGAAAGGAAGATAAAGAAAAGAAAGAAGAAAGAGAAAGAAAAACAAGGGAAGGGAAGGAGAAAGAAAATGAAAGAAAGGAAGAAAGGGGAAGGGAAGGCAAAGGAGAAGGAAGGGAGGGAGGGAGGGAGGGGGAGAGAGAAACAGAGAGACAGAGAGAAAGAAGGAAAGAAAGAAGAAAGAAGAAAGGAAGAAAGAATAGGGAAAGAAAATGAGAAGAAAGAGAAAGAGAAGAAGAAAGGAAGATAAAGAAAAGAAAGAAAAAAGAAAAAGAAAAACAAGGGAAGGGAAGGAGAAAGAAAATGAAAGAAAGGAAGAAAGGGGAAGGGAAGGCAAAGGAGAAGGAAGGGAGGGAGGGAGGGAGGGGGAGAGAGAAACAGAGAGACAGAGAGAAAGAAGGAAAGAAAGAAGAAAGAAAGAAAGGGGAAGGAAGGAAGGAGGGAGGGAGGGGGAGAGAGAGAGACAGAGAGAAGGAAGGAAGGAAGGGCAGCGCCTCTCATGAGAGCCAAACTCACTGGAAGGCGTTTGGACGAACTTCCTCGTTTGGCCGGAAGCGGAAGCGCGGGCGCCGACCGAGGGGAGAGCGCTTCCGCACCGGCCCGACCACGTGATCGTTCAAGATGGCGTCCTCCAGGGGAGCCGGCGAACCGCCCGAGTCTGAGCAGGGGCCGGAGCCGGCGGGGGACCTGCGCAGCGTCCTGCTGACCAGCGTCCTGCAGCTGGAGCCTCTGGACGTGGACCTCTTCCGGTCAGCCGGGCCGGAGCCGCCAGGGCCTCCCGCCGATGTGGCTGGGAGTGTTTCTCGACCCTGGCCGCTTGAAGAAGCGGCTGCCTGGGGAATTCTGGGAGTTGCAGTCCACCCCTCTTCAAGCGGCCGAGGTTAAGAAACACTGGGCTGGGGGAGGAGGAGGAGGAGGAGGAGGAGGAAGAGGAAGAGGCGGCTCGACCTGTCGAGTATCTATGGTGATGCTCAATCATGCAGGTTATCGGTGTCCCAAAGGTGCTTTTTCAAGAGGCAACAGCACTTCCTTAAAAAGTTTCTTTAGAAAGTCCAGTTCCCTTTTGAAAAAGCACCTTTGGGGCCCGACCTGTCAAGTTCCTGCCTGTCTGCAGCTGTGGAAGTCACCCTGCCGGGAGGCTTCCCTGTTCAGTGTTGGAGGTGGCCGCTCTGTGTCTACCTTGTGAACCAACATTACAGTGGGGTGGCCACTTCATCCACGGGGACAAGCAGCTGGTCTGTTCCCGGGCTCTGAACGTTGCCACTGAGGCCCTGCCCCAATGGAGACAGGATCTTGGCACTGAAGAGGGGAGCTTGGAAGCAGCTACTCAACTTCCCCGGCCTGCATTGCCGCCCAAGCTTCCCCCAAGGAGGCAGCCATTGCCAGCTCTAACTCTCCTCCTCTTTTCTCCTTAGGGGAAGGCACTACTGGGTGCCGGTCACACAGCGTCTTTTTGGAGGGCAAATAGTGGGCCAGGCACTGGTGGCAGCAGCAAAGGCCGTGACGGACGACCTGGAAGTCCATTCACTCCATTGCTACTTTGTGAGGGCAGGTAATTAACAGCTTCTGGAGAGAGAGAGGGGGGTGGGAGGCCCAACCAGGGTGCCCGTCAGACTTAAGGGAGGGTGCTGTTGGGAGCTGTTGTGCTTATAATTTATTTATTTGTTCAATTTATTTCTCACTTGTGGCTTGCCATAATAAAAAGGAAGAAAAATGAAAGGAGTGTAAACAGAAGTAAAATACCAGAACCATAAAATTAACAATGACAAAGAAATGCTGATAATAATACATCATTATGATATTCAAAAAGAAATGAGGCAGATTTTCTTGATCGTGAGGCCAAGTGGTGGAATACCCTGCCTCCTGAAGCTGCTGTCCTGTTGCCAAAAGCTTTTAAGAAAAGATGGGGCAGCTATTTGTGGGATATAATGGGCAGGGGTCTGGATTATATTATTCTCACAGCCACCAGGGTGTCTCCTTGGCTGGGACAACTGGGGGCTTATGACAGGCTCTTCTGGCTTCCAGGGGACCCCACTGTGCCTGTTCTGTATCAGGTGGAGCGCACCCGCACTGGAAGGAGCTTCTCGGTGCGCTCGGTCAAGGCCATCCAGCACGGGAAGCCCATCCTTATATGCCAGGCTTCCTTCCAACGGGGGCAGCCCAGCCCGGTGCAGCACCAGTTCCAAATGCCGGCTGTGCCGCTCCCAGAGGAACTGTTGACGCAGGAGCAGCTGATCCAGAAGTATCTGCGGTGAGTGGCTGGGAGGAAAAGGGCTTGCTGCAGTGCTGAGCCAACGGCACACCTGGCATCTCTCAGTGGGAGATGCCCACAGCCGCTCCATCCTGGAATGCAGGAATTGGCCCTGAAGAAATTCCTTGGAGATTCTTGTATCTCTGGCAGCTGGGCACATATTCAATTCGTTGCTTTGTCCTGGTAGCAGTGCAGAATCTGGGGTCTCAGAGGTGCCATCGGTGTGTTGAGCTGAGGCTGCTTTAGCTCAGACTAAGGCACAGTCTACACTCTACTTCCACTTTTCTCTGCCTTAGGCAGAAAGTAACGTACTGGCACAGCCTCCATGATTTCTAGCATCTCATGCTGGCATCTGTCTTTTTTTCAAAGGGACCCCAACCTTCTGGAGAGATACCGGCAGGGACTCCGGAGAATGCTGGCCCAGGAAGTTCCGATTGAGATGAAGCCGGTGAATCCACCTGACTTTTTCCACCAGAACTCCCAGAAACCCAAGCAGCTCTTCTGGGTGCGTGCCAAGGGCTACATCGGTAAGACTCACATCCGGACCCCAGCCTGCTTTCCAAGGGTAGCTATTTCACGCTCTGCTCTTGGGCCAGCTCCCAGGGGAGGGAAGAGCTAGCTGGAGAAAGCAGAGGCCTCCGTTTGGCAGCCGAAGGTTCTTGTGGCGTGAGGAGGCTGTGGGGAGTGGTGGTTTTCCAGCCCCATCTCCTTCAGGAGGGCTGCCCCTCTGAGCCCATCTCTTGTCTTCTGCTGGTGGGCCAGTTGGGGGCATTCCTATTGGCAGGAGAGAACCACTTTGGAAGGACAGCGCCATGTTTGTATGAGTGGGGTTCTGAGTACAAGTGCTGGTTATGAGGCTGGGCTTAGGAACCGTCTCCTTCAAAACGAATCTGCCTCTGCCCCCCTCGAGACCCAAGAATGGCTGCCTCATCCTTCCCCCTCTGCCGGCTAGTTGTTTCAGGATGGCAGTCTGACCAGCATTGTGCTGCTTTGTCTACATTTTCTACCCACTGCAGATGATTTTGTGAAATTTATAGCTTTGGGTGGTTTACTGGTTTTTATTTAACATGCTCAATTCTGCCCTTGGGATGATTACAAACGCTGCAGGAAATGTGTGCCGAAGACACCCCTCCACCCCACCCCCGGGGCAGAAGGGCGCTTGGCCTGTTGAACAGGGCTGCCTTACCTCTTCCTGTGTAGTCCAACCTACTCTCTCTCCCACCCACCCCCAGACTCGCCCCCTTGCTTTGCCTTCAAGCAGTGCCAGCTTTGGCACTAGTGTCGGCTTCTCTGTTTCAGGCGAATGCGACATGAAGCTGCACTGCTGCGTGGCTGCATACATCTCGGACTACGCGTTCCTGCGGACGGCCCTGTTGCCACACCAGCACCACAGAGTGAAGTTCATGGTCTCACTCGATCACACCATGTGGTTCCACACGCCCTTCAGAGCCGATCAGTGGATGCTGTACGAGTGCGAGAGCCCCTGGGCCGGTAAGCACCTTGGCCAGCCTGCGTGGGTGGTGGGTGAGGCAGGAGAGACTCCAAAGCAGCAGGAGGTGTGGCAGCTTCTCCATTCTCCTTCTTCTCCCCCCCCCACAGGTGGCAGCCGGGGCTTGGTGCAGGGCCGCCTGTGGCGCAGAGATGGCGTGTTGGCGGTCAGCTGTGCCCAGGAAGGAGTAATCCGGCTGCAGGAGGAGCAGCCTGCCACCAGCAAGCTGTAGCACTGTCTTTTTCTTCCCCATTGGTACTTCTCTCTAAGGGGAGGCCCCCCTCCCCCCTGCACTGGCCGAGTCTTTGGTGGGTGACGGTCGCTTACAAGGACTCCTGTAACCCTTGGAGGTGGCACTTACAGATGGAAGCACGGGCACCACACTTTCCTTGGGCACATTAATTTATTAGAGACTGGCTTCTGTCCTCCGACGGTTAATAAAGGGAGTAAAGAGTGCCACGCAGCTCTGGTTTCTGAAGGAGAGGAAGACATTCCTGTGGCTCCACCTGAATGAATGCCGGAGGGGAGACCCTGCCTACTGCTCAGGCTGCGGCCAGGAGTCCCGCCTTTGGCAGTGCCTAATGGCCTCCCCCAATCTAGCGAGAACAGCCTGTGTGGGAGCCTCTCAGGAGGGCCTTCCGCCACCCCTCTGCCAGCCAGCCCTGCAGATGCTTGTCACCCCAGCACAGCTGTTGTCATCACCTTACTTTCCTGGAAGGATTTGGGGGATTGTGGGTCTGCGTCCCAGAAGCTCTTCTGAACAGGCCAGCCGGCTTTGCCCGGCTGCTGGGCAAGCAGAGACGCAGAGCTCACAGGAGTAAGGTGGCACTGACTCTTGCTGCTGGCCTCGCGGACACCCCTCTGCTTCTCATCTGGTGTCCCCACTTCCTGGCAGTTCCTCAGGGCAGCGTCTGTTTGAGCAGCAGCTCCTTCAAAGGGGGTGCTGGCTGTTTGCCCACCCCTGATTCCTGCAGACGGGTCTCCGCCTGCTGCTTGTCCTTGCCCAGCACCCAGGCCAGGTGGACGTGGGTCTGCAGGAGGGCAGCCAGGAGGGGGTGGCTCTCCTGGCCCTCCAACTGCTGCAGGGCCTGCTGGCAGGCCTCGTGGGCCTCTCCCCACTGCTGCAGCTCTTGATGGCAGACAGTCAGACCGGCCAGCGTCAGCAAGAAATGCCCTGAGCGGCAGGCGCCCAATTTCTCCTGCAGCCGCTGTGACGTCATCCAGGCAGCCAAGGCCTGGGGGTAGAGGCCCCTGCCGGTCAAACCCTGCGCCCGCTGCAGGCTGTCCAGGAAGAAGAATTCCAGGAAGGCGGCCGAGCGGCGGATCTCGGGCGAGGCGTGCAGGCGGGAGAGAAACTGTTCGAACGCTCGGCTGCGCTTGGCGATTGTCGCGGGGGTGAAGTTGTGCCACAGTTGCTTCCTGGGGAAAGGGACCCCTGCCATGTCTCTGCTGAAGTGGTGGCGCAGACGTCGGTTCAGCCGTTCAAAGTCGGAGTAGCAGCGGGCAACAGTGGCAGGCGTGTGGTCAAATTTCCCTGCCCTGATCAGGTAGATGGTGTAGAGCTGAGTGCCAAGGAACAAATAGGTGAAGGGGGAGCGAGAAGCAGCTTCCCAACTCATCTCCCTCCCTGCAGCAAAGCCTGTTGACCCTCCCACAGCAGGCCTCCTGCAGAGGGTCCTCTGCAGCGGCAGAGACGTGGGGGCAGGTGAAGTGGCTCCTGCCCCTTGAAGAGAATTACCTGAGGCTCTTCTGAGCCCGAAGTGCCCAACGCAGCAGCAGAAGGAAAGAGACAACAGTCAAAGCCAGCTGCCCCCCCAGGCCCCCACCCCCACTGAAATGCATGGGCAGCTCCCTTTGGGGAGAAGAGACAGCTGAGACCATGGGGAACAGGGTGGCCTCTGTCCTTCCAATACCTGGGGGTCCTGCATCTTGCTTTGGGCTGGCCTTCCTTGGGGGGGGGAAAGCAGGCGCACCTTGCACCCCACTTCTTTGCAACTGGGGCCAGAGGGCGCCTTCCTGGTCCCCTTCTTTGACCCCCCCTTCACTCACCACATGCTTGGAGTTGCGCTCACTGACCACGCTGGCACTGGTGACCTCGAACAGGAGCCGTTGGGGCACGAAGCTTCCCCGCGATTTCCGCCAGAACTCCTGCAACTGGCGGGTGAGCAGGTGGCTGCCCCGTTGCTCCGCCAGGGGGGAGCCAGACTCTAAACCAGAGGGAGTGAGGAGAGGAGGGAGAGACAGCAACAGGTGAGTCTGGGGGTTGGCCTGTGGGGCCACAATTAACCAGTGGAACAACTTGCCTCCAGAAGTTGTGGGCGCTCCATCACTGGACGTTTTCAAGAAGAGATTGGACACCCATTGGTCTGAAATGGTGTCGGCTCACCTGCTTGGACTCGAACTCCAAGGTTCCTGCCAGCCCTATTCTGAATTGAATTGCATTTCTACTGGAGTCCAGATTCGGCACCAAGAAGGGAAGCTGCTTGGATCTCCCCTTCTAAACCGGGAACTGGGAACTTCTACCTAAATTCAGGGTGTCCGATTTATTGCTCTCCACATATAAACCCTGGTTATCTGAATCACTAGCTAGCCATGGGTGAGTATTGGACGAACACATTCATCAGCTGCGCACCTGCCCCTCCCCCTCCCCGCTTTCACGCCGTACCTGCGATCTCCGCCGCATCTCCGGGCAGGTCCAGATCCAAGAGAGCCTCCAGCTTCCCTCCGGCGCCCCCGAGCCGGGCTCCCTCCTCCTCCTCCTCCTCCTCTTCATTGCTGCTGAAGCTGAGGGTGCCGCTGAGGCGCGTGGCCAGGCCCTCCGTGTCGTCGTCCAGCTCCGAGCTTTCCGGACAGTCCTCGGTCCCGGCGCAGCCCCCGGCCGGCCCCTCCGCCTCCCCGCTCCCGCTCCCGGCCAGCGCGTGCCGCAGCCGGTGCAGAAGGCGGGAGGCCATCCTGGGGCCCCGCAGAGGAAGGGAGGGGCTGGCCTCCGCGCCGCCTCCAGCTGGGGGCTCGGCGGGGCTGCCGGCTGCCCAGCCCGTCCGCCCCGCACCTGGCTCCTCCTCCTCCTCCTCCTCCTCTTCATTGCTGCTGAAGCTGAGGGTGCCGCTGAGGCGCGTGGCCAGGCCCTCCGTGTCGTCGTCCAGCTCCGAGCTTTCCGGACAGTCCTCGGTCCCGGCGCAGCCCCCGGCCGGCCCCTCCGCCTCCCCGCTCCCGCTCCCGGCCAGCGCGTGCCGCAGCCGGTGCAGAAGGCGGGAGGCCATCCTGGGGCCCCGCAGAGGAAGGGGAGGGGGGCTGGCCCTCCGCGCCGCCTCCAGCTGGGGGGCTCGGCGGGGGCTGCCGGGCTGCCCAGCCCGTCCGCCCCGCACCCGGGCTCCCCTCCGGAACAGCGGCGCCGGGCGGGCGGGCGACCGCTTCCCGGGGTTGTCTCGCCTCCCCGCGGGGCTTTGGGGGCGAAGGGCCGGCGGCACAGCGCGAGCACCGCCTGGCCGCCCCTTCCTTCTCCCCGGCGGCTGGATGGCCTCCCCGGCGGCGCCCTCCGCTGCTCACCTGCCCCGAGGAGCCGCTGACCTCTTCCCGGCCGGGCTGCTCACCTGCGAGGGGCCGCCCTGCCCGCCTCGGCCCCCAGACAGCGACGGCGCCGCCCGCCTCCTCCGCCCTTCTCCCGGCCAAGCACCGCCCCGCCGCTCCTCCTCCTCTCGCCACCGCGGCTCCGGCCACGGGCCGCCTAAGCGCAGCCGGCGGGTCAGGCGGCCAGAAACAGGGGCCGGGCCTCCCTGCCGGGCGGGTTCCGGGATAGAAAGCCGGCCGTCTTCAGCCGCTCTCCGGAGCCCCGAGGCGTCCTCTCCCCGCCTGCGACCGCTGCCCGTCCTTAGCTCCGCGCCCGGCGGAGATGCTCGGCACCGGTGCGCGCCGGTTCTCGCTTGAATGGAAGAAGCCGTTCCCGGGGTGGGGCGGGGGGAGGGAGAGGGGTGCGCGTGGAAAGAAGGGCGGGCGGGGGTGCGGAGGGGGGCTGCTCCGGCCCGGGGGCCCCTCTGCCCGATCCACATCGGCTGGGCAGCCCCTCGGCTCCATGGACAGCTGGAGGCCGCCGAGACGCGCGTGTTGCAGCTTCCAGCAGCCGGGTGCTTGAACTTGTCTCCCGGAATATTTCATTTTATTTATTTAATTACAGGTAGTCCTCGACTTACAACGGTTCATTTAGTGACCGTTCAAAGTTACAATGGCCCTGGAAAAAGAGTTGACAATTTTTTCATACTTACAACCTTTGTAGATCAACAGATGATGCTGTTAATATGGCTCTGCACTACATCTTACAACATCTTGAATCTCCAAAGACCTACGCAAGGGTCCTCTTTGTAGACTTTAGTTCAGCATTTAATACCATTATTCCAGACACTCTTCTAACTAAGCTAAACCAGCTACAAGTATCTGAACAGACTTTTAAGTGGATCACAAGCTTCCTAACAAACAGGAAACAGCAGGTGAAGCTAAGCAAGATCACATCAAATACCTATACAATTAGCACAGGGGCCCCCCAAGGCTGTGTGCTCTCCCCACTTCTCTTCTCTCTGTATACCAATGATTGCATCTCCAACGATCCATCTGTTAAACTACTGAAGTTCGCAGATGACACAACAGTGATTGGTCTCATTCGAGACAATGAGGAATCTGCATATAGATGTGAGGTCGAATGACTAGCCTTGTGATGCAACTGTAACAATCTGGAACTGAACACATTCAAAACCGTAGAAATGGTGGTAGACTTTAGGAGAAACCTTTCCATACTTCCACCTCTCACAATGCTAGACAACACAGTATCAACAGTAGAAACCTTCAAATTTCTAGCTTCTATCATATCGCAAGATCTAAAATGGACAGTTAACATCAAAAACATCATCAAAAAAGGACAACAAAGAATGTTTTTTTTGCGCCAACTCAGAAAGCTCAAACTGCCCAAGGAGCTGCTGATTCAGTTCTACAGAGAAATTATTGAGTCTGTTATTTGCACCTCTATAACTGTCTGGTTCGGTTCTGCAACCCAACAAGAAAGACACAGACTTCAGAGGATAATTAGAACTGCAGAAAAAAGAATTGCTACCAACCTGCCTTCCATTGAGGACCTGTATACTGCACGAATCAAGAAGAGGGCCGTGAAAATATTTACAGATAGATAGAATAGAATAGAATAGAATAGAATTTTTAATTGGCCAAGTGTGATTGGACACACAAGGAATTTGTCTTGGTGCATATCCTCTCAGTGTACATAAAAGAAAAGATACGTTCATCAAGGTACAACATTTACAACACAATTGATGATCAATATATCAATATAAATCATAAGATTGCCAGCAACAAGTTATAGTCATACAGTCATAAGTGGAAAGAGATTGGTGATGGGAACTATGAAACGATTAATAGTAGTGCAGATTCAGTAAATAGTTTGACAGTGTTGAAGGAATTATTTGTTTAGCAGAGTGATGGCCTTTGGGAAAAAACTGTTCTTGTGTCTAGTTGTTCTGGTGTGCAGGGCTCTATAGTGTCGTTTTGAGGGTAGGAGTTGAAACAGTTTATGTCCAGGATGCGAGGGATCTGCAAATATTTTCACGGCCCTCTTCTTGATTCGTGCAGTATACAGGTCCTCAATGGAAGACAAGTTGGTAGCAATTATTTTTTCTGCAGTTCTAATTATCCTCTGAAGTCCCTCACATCCTGGACATAAACTGTTAATCTTCTCATCGTTTTCATCACCAATCTCTTTCCATTTATGACTGTATGACTATAACTTTTTGTTGCTATCACTAAAGGTTAAATTGCAACCTATGACCATCATTTGTGTTGTAAATGTTGTACCTTTGATGAAGGCATTTTTTCTTCTTTCTTTTTCTTTTCTTTTATGTACACTGAGAGCATATGCACCAAAACAAATTCCTTGTGTGTCCAATCACACTTGGCCAATAAATTCTGTTCTGTTCTATTCTATTCTATTGTAGCAGCCCCATGCTCGTCCAAATTCAGGTGCTTGACAAATGGTTCCTATTTATGACAGTCAGTGTCCCGGGATCTTGTGATTCCCGTTTTGTAACCTTCTGACAAGCAAAGTCAAGGAGGAAGCGAGCTTCACTTAACAACAAGGTTATGCACTGAACAACTTCAATGATTCGCTTAACAATTTTGACAAGAAAAGCCATAAAATGGGCCAAAACTCACTTAACAAGTGTCTCGCTTAGCAATAGAAATTTTGGGCTCAATTGTGGTCGTAAGTCGAGGACTACCTATATTCTTATTAACATTTAGAAGAGTTCTAAGAAATTTATTTGTAAAATTTATTAGCCGCTCATCTTGCCAATGGTAACTCTTATTTTATTCCTTGATTTTATTACTCCAATGTATAAAGCCGCTCATCTCATCTAATTCTATCCAACACAAAGTTCACCTATCTTCAAGCTGCCAAGGTAGGAACTTTCCTTTAGCAGTTTTGTCGCTTACAAAGGTACAGGTTTTTCCCTAAAAGCTCCTCTCTGGAAATTGATTTATTTATGAAAATTTATATGGCTGCCCAATTCACTCTCAGTGATTCCAGCCAGCTTACAAAGAAACTGGACCCAGTTGGAGCCTGAATGCCCCCTTTGTGCTCCTACTTGACCGTTGCTTGAGACTTTGGAAAAAGTGCAGAGAAGAGCAACTAAGGATTAAAGGCCTGGAGGCATAACAATATGAAGAACAGTTGCAGGAACTGGGCATGGCCAGTGTAGAGAAAAGAAGGACTAGGGGAGACATCATAGCAGCCTTTCAATATTTGAGGGGCTGCCACAAACAAGAGGGAGTCAAACTATTCTCCAAAGCACCAGAAGGCAGGAGAAGTAATGGGTGGAAAGAAATCAAGGAGAGAAGCTACCTGGAACTAAGGAGGAATTTCCTGACGGTGAGAACAATTAATCAGTGGAAAAACTTGCCTTCAAAATTTGTGGGTGCTCCATCGCTGGAGGCTTTTAAGAAAAGACTGAACAACCATTTGTCTGAAATGGAATAGGGTCTCCTGCTTGAGCAGGGCCTTGGGCTGGAAAAATTAGAAGCTTGCCCTCGGGAGAAATGGCTAGCTCTGTGTCTAATGTTATCCAATCTTGGCAGTTTTAAGACTTGTGGACTTCAACGAGCTTCCCCCAGGACTTCGCCAACTTTCCGACCTTCAAACCTTCCGCCGCGAGCTTAAGACACATCTATTTATTTGTGCAGGGCTGGCCTAGGGTTTTAGTTTTAAATTTAGTTTTTAAATGGGGTTTTGTACTATTTTAACGACAGTTTTAAATTTGGCCTAATTTAATAAGTTTTTTAAATGTTGTTTTTAACTTGTATTTACTCTTATGTTTTTATTAGGCTGTAAACCGCCCTGAGTCCTTTGGGAGATATGGCGGTATAAAAATTTGAATAATAAATAATAAATAAATAAATAAACTCCGAGAATTCCCCAGCCAGACATTCTACAACCTGAAACTGCATTTGCTTTTTGGCAGTTATATCTTGCTGTTAACGTCTATTGAGTTAGATGTTTTAGAATAGAATAAGAGAATAGAATAACAGAGGTAGAAGGGACCTTGGAGGTCTTCTAGTCCAACCAGGGGTGAAATGCTCCCGGTTTGGACCGGATCGCCCAATCTGGTAGTGATTGCGGTGGGAGGTTCAGAGAACCAGCAGCAAAAATCCCTCCACCCCTTCTTCCCTGCATGCCCAGCTGAGCTGCGCCATCATCAGAGGTTTTTTTTTTACTTTTAAAAGCATTTTTTCTTCAGCTGAAAAAAATGCTTTTAAAAGTAAAAAAAAAGCCTCTGATGATTGTGTGGCTCAGCTGGGATTGACAGAACCTTTTCAAAGCATTTTGTTCTGTCCTCCTCGCCTCCGTTTGAACGATGGCTTAATTAGCCGGCTCTTATCAGCTCTGGCAGCAAAAGAGCCAGCGTCTGCCAGGAGCCCTCGTTAGCTGCCAAGACGCTGGTGAGTCACAACCTTCAGCTCTAGTCAATCCGTGGATTTGCCTGATACAAAGAGACACACCAGCTCTCGCTGCCTTCTATATCCTGTGAGGTGTGGCTCCATGACTCAGCACTTCCTAGGCCTGCCCCTCCCCTGCTTCTGTTGTTCCCTTCTCTCCTGCCTACGAAACCTGGGATTGAGCCAAGCCTGATTGCTGTCGGCTAGGTCTGCAGGTGTGGCGGGGTGGGTGGGGGGGTGGAAGAGTCGGGAAGGAGGCCTCGTTATCTCTTTCACTTGGTCTGCTTCTGGCTCCTGGAGCTGATCCAGGGAGGCCGGTGCTTCCGAGGTAAGTCCTGACGGCCCTTCCCCCTCACTGTCCAAGTCACTTTCTGGCAGCAGGTCCGGCTCCAAGGCACTTTTGGGCATGGGGCCAGGTTCGGGGGCTGAAGTCACAACACAATTTTTCTACAAGCTCTTCAGCTGAAGAGGCTGTAGAAAAAATGCTTTTAAAAGTTAAAAAAAAATGGCCACATCCACCCTGTCACATTACCCCCCAAGCCACGCCCACAGAACTGGTAGTAAAAAAATTTACATTTCACCGCTGAGTCCAACCCCTGCTCAGGTAGGAGACCTTACACCATTTCAGACATGGGAGGTTGTCCAACCTCTCCTTAAAAACCTCCCCTGTTGAAGCACCCACAACTTTTGGAGGCAAGTCGTTCCACTGGTTAATTGTTCTAATCAGTGCTGTTACTAAGGCAGGCATCCCTCATCTCATTCCTGTGGGATTCGGCTTTTCTTTCCCAAGTTAAGCCTTTTGCGCTTGTTTCCTGGAAATTTCATTCTGATATTTCAGCCCAGTTTCCCAAGCTGTCAGGATCATGTGGAATAATATTTCTGCCTTCTGGAGTGTTGGTGTTCCTCCCAGTTTTCTGCCACTTCACATCCCCAATAGGCTTGCTTTCTTTATCCAGGTCCTTAAGGAAAAATCTAGAAGAGCTGACGGCCAAACACTGGCCTATGATGGACCCTGCGCAAAACCTTCTAGCAGTTTGATCAAAGCCATTCGTCATTTTAAAGCCCGCTGTTTACTGGAGGTGGTGGCCCTTTGAGAGCTGCATGCAACGAAATTTCATTTTAATGTATGCCGATCAGTGTACATTCAAAGTGACAATAAAGTTATTCTAAGTCTATCATTCTATTGCCATGCAGTTGCATTTATTAATTTAAATTTATTGGCCACCCAGCTCCAATGGACCGACTTTAATCACATTTTTAAAGAAAAACGTGTCAAATGTTTTGCTGAAACCACGCAGATGGCACACCCACCATCAAATAAAGAGATGTCCTGATAACAGAGAAAGCGGTCATTCAGCCGTTCTGGAAAGACCTGTTTTTCAGTTCAGGTGATTTCCAGGCAGGTGAATCTCAAAGGTTACGGCAATTGATTTCCTAGAGAATGTCTCGGCTTGGATTTTCTGTCTGGCTTTGAAGTCAGTGGAAGCTGGGCTTGAACACTGGTGGGGGGGTGGGGGGGGGAAGGGGGGGGAAGCCTGGAGACCGGTGGGTTTTCCCCGCTCTCCCCAGCCCACTTTGCCTGGCAGAGTGTCAGAGAATTATGCAGCAAGTGTTCAAATGAAGTCAGAGACACTGACACAAACATGTAGTTTTATATAAATAAATACGTTTAGCATTTATTATATTTACAGCAGACAAGATAGTCAGGCACGCAGGAGAATCATGAGGTTAAATCAAATACAGGTAGTTCCTCCACTTACGACTGCAATTGAGCCCAAAATGTATGTTGCTAAGTGAAACATTTGTTAAGTGAGTTTTGCCCCATTTCATGGCTTTCTTGTCTCGGTTGTTAAGTGAATCATTGTACTTGTTAAGTTAGTAAGGTGGTTAAGGGAATCTGGCTTCCCCATTGACTTTGCTCATCAGAAGGTCGCAAAAGGGGATCATGTGACACCCCCCCCCCCCCAGGACACTGCAACTGTCATAAGTCCATGCCAGTTGCCAAGCCTCTGAATTTTGATCACATGGCCATAGGGATGCCTCAATGGTCGTAAGTGTGAAAAACGGTCATAAGTCAAGTTTTTTCAGTGCCGTTGTAACTTTGAACGGTCACTAAATGAACTGTTGTAAGTTGAGTCACCAATCTCTTTCCACTTATGACTGTATGACTGTAACTTTGTTGCTGACAATCCTTATGATTTATATTGATATATTGACCATCAATTGTGTTGTAAATGTTGTACCTTGATGAAGGTACCTTTTCTTTTATCTACACTGGGAGCATCTGCACCAAGACAAATTCCTTGTGTGTCCAATCAGACTTGGCCAATAAAATTCTATTCTATTCTATTCTATTCTATTGAGGACTACCTGTAGCATACAAAGCACAACAGAAGAAAAAAAGTGGGGGGGGGACGGAAACTCCCCCTTTACCCCACAGCAACCAATCATAGCACAGATTGCCTCATCATGGAGCCGGCATCCTCCAACCAATCAACTAGCTCTAGCTCTGGTGGGGAAGGATGGCCCTTTTATGACTTGGGGACTTCAACTCCCAGAATTCTTGAGCCTGCTGGTTGAAATTCTGGGAGTTGAAGTCCAGAAGTCATAAACGGGCCAACCTTCCCCACCTCTCATCTAGCTGGCATCCATCAGAAAAGCATTGTGCAGAAAGAATGCGTTAAAGTGACATCTACAAAACCACACCTATTATATGGCCATCAACCTTCAACAGAATTGGAAGGGAAGTTAGAGGTCTTCTGGTCCAATCCCCTGCTCAAACAGGAGACATTATACCATCCCAGGCAAATGGCTGTCTCTTCTTCGAAACCTCCAGTGACGGAGCACCCACAACTTCTTGAGGCAAGCTGTTCCACTGGTTGATCGTTCTGTCAGAAAATTCCTCCTTGATTCTAGGCAGCTTCTCTCCTGGAGGAGTTTCTATCTGTTGCTTCTTTTTTTTTTTTTTTTTTTTTTTTTTTTTGTTCAAAAAGTTTTTATTAGTCAAAAAAGGTTTATACAAATACATATCAGGTATGGTAAATTTTCATTTTTCTTATCTAAAATAAGAATTTTACTCAAATTTTTTAACACATACAACAGCCATAAGGCAAGCAGGTGACACGAAGTAGCAAAGTTTGCAAATTTTAAATACGTAATAAAGAAGAGTCAAGAATAAACAGAATATCGTACAAAAGAGAATAAGGAAAACCAACACAATCCCAAATATCTTTATCACTTCCTAGTTTTGGATCTCAGAACTCTGGGTTCAGCCTGACCCAACTCCAGGGCCGCAACAGCGGCAGCCGCTTCAGCCCCATGATCTATAACCTCCCCTTCTTCAATTCCTGGGTCATCTGATTCCAGGAAGGCTTTGTGTTCCTCCACATAGGCCGTAGCCTCTATCTGTTGCTTCTTGTCTTGCCTTCAGGTGCGTTGCTGGCTGTGGAATTCTGGGATTTGAAGTCCACAAAGTTGCCAACTTTGGAGAGCCTTGGTCTAAGCAGAACAGCAGTCCCGGAAGGGGCTGCCTGGGTGGGCGCCAGTCTTGGGAGGAGCCCTAAGGGGTCCTGTGGGTGTGGGAACTGCTCGGCCTTGCTGTGCGTGGGGAACATCTGGGTGTCAATCATGGTAACGCCAAGAGAAGGGACAGAGCGTGAAGCCGAAGTCCTCCATTGCCTCTGCCTCAGCACTGCTCCTGTTCTGGCTCTCTTGGCTGGTGCAGCATCTGGGCCTGTGGCGCCCCCTCCCTGGCAGCCTGGTATCTTTGCACCTGCTCTCCCCAACTGCAGCCCAAGAGGGCCACATTCTTCGGACCATCAGGGGAAACCGGAGGAGGGCAGCTTTTTGGGTGTAAGCAGCTGCCTACCAGACCTTCCTGTTGGACCACAGAAGATAGGAAAGTCCAGATGGATCTGAGCATGGGCAGAGTTCACTTACCAGGATGGGGAGAGAGCCTCGCTTTGGCCCGACTTGAATTGGACCTGGTCCTCGTTTGCCTGGCCCTGGGCGGTCCATGGATTGGATGGAATGAACAGAACAGAACACCAGAGTTGGAAAGGAGAATAGAACAGAATTAGAAATAGAATAGAATAGAATCAGAATAGAATAAACAACAAAATATCTTATACCACCAGGCTTGAAATCCTGGGTTTAGAAAACTTAGAACTCCGCCGTCTCTGACATGATCTGTGTTTAACACACAGAATCATCTATTGCAATATCCTTCCTGTAAAAGACTACTTCAGCTTCAATCGCAACAATCCAGGAGCAAACAATAGATTTAAACTTAATGTCAACCGCTTCAAACTTGATTGCAGAAAATATGACTTCTGTAACAGAGTTGTTAATGCTTGGAACTCACTACCTGACTCTATAGTCTCTTCCCATAATCCTAAAAGCTTTAACCAAAAACTGTCTACTATTGACCTCACCCCATTCCTAAGAGGGCTATAAGGGGCGTGCATAAGAGCACAAAAGTGCCTACCGTTCCTGTCCTATTGTTCTCTTCATTATAGTATTATATGCATACTTTTATTTATACTTTTACTTATATATACTTTTTCTCTCATGATGGGTTATTGTTTATGTTGATGATTGTATATACGGTTGTGACAAAAAAAAAAAAAAGAATCAGAATACATAGAATAAGACCTTGGAGATCTTCTAATCCAACCCCTTGCTGAAACAGGAGACCCTCTGCCATTCCAGACCAGTGGCTGTGGGACTTGGGGGGCTGGCGCCTCCACCCGAGCCAGCACTTCTCTGCCTTATTTAGCTCACTGCCCCATTGCCCTCCTCAGCAGCTTTCCTTGGGCATGTCTATTAATAGGGGGGAGGACTCCAGCTGCTCCTGGCTGTCAGGCCCCGCCCTCCTCAGGAATTGGGTTGCCCCGCCCCAAGTAGGCCCCCAACTGGGAGGGGAGGGTCATGCTGGTTTGCATGCAGCATGTGCAGGGGGTTCCTTGTCTCCCCCAGGCTGCACAGGTTGCCTGCTGGAATCCAAAACCGCTGGCCAGGGGTTGGGAGGCTGCCCTCTGGCCTTCTCCCCCTCCCAGACGCAGGGAAATGGGAAACAGGATCCCCCATAAACAAAGTAGGGCTACGGGGTGGGGGGGTGGGGAGAACAGGGGGTTTGGTGAAACTGCTGCTATACCCCTCCCTTCCCATCCCCTGCCATGCAGAGCTCATGGGGGGCTGCTGAGTGGCTTTATTCCCCTAACGCTCAATGAGTTAGTTTCCCCCCCCAAGTGGGGGTGGGGTGGATTAAGGCCACCTCTCTGGGGCTTCACTCTCCATAAGGGATGCAGAGATGGGGCAGAGCAGGCTTAAGTCTATTTTTATTCTGTCCAGGCTGGGGGGTGGGAGGGAGGGGAGGGTGCAGAAGGACAATTCCTTGCAATGCCATCTGCCTCAAATTGTAGGGAAGAGGAGGGGGCCACAGGATTGAGTTCTTCTCCCCCCCTCCAGGGCTTGCACTGCCCCTCCTGCTCTGCTCACCCCCACTTCCCGGCCAGGAGAACCTTGGCTAAATTTGGTAAACTGCCTGGCTGACCAATCGACAGGTGAGGCTGAAGGCGATTGGCCCTGGGCAGGGCTGCCTCTCCTGTTGCCCAATCGGATGGGCCGGGGGGGCCCTGCCGGGCTGGTGGGGTACAAATGGGGCCAGGTGGGTGGTGGGGCAGCTTTTGCCATCTGCTCAGACCGGAGGGGGATACGGAGGTTCTGTTCTGTGGGTGGCTCTGGGGTGACACCTGCCAACATGGTAAGCATGGTAAGACCACGGGCACGAAGCCCGTTTAAGGACGGCGCCAGGACGGTTGGAGCTGGACCTCCTGCCAGGATGCCGGACAGGACCGTGGACTGTGCACAGATGGCCGGCTGGACTGGTTGGTCGAGTGTCCGATGGGACAAGCCGGCCCCGGGGCCCAGGGCCAGCACAGGTGCGGCAAGGAAGCTGCCAGGACACAAGCAGAGCTCTGGCAGAGCCGCTCTGTGTGAGGCCGGGGGGCACCGAGACCCGTTGGCCGAGGCTGCTGGGGAGATTGGGGTTGGAGGGCAGGGCGGGCCGGACTGGGGAGGCTGGGCAGGGGTGGCGATGGGGGAGATAAGGAGTGAGGGCTGCTGCTTGGATTGACTGAAGTGGGTACGGGAAGGGTTTTTTTGGGGGGGTGGGGGAAGAGGGAGTTGATATTCCTGGGGGCCTCCGACGAGAAGGGAGGGCTGCAGAGGCTTGCAGAAAGGAGGAGCTGGCTGTGGGGAAAACTGAGCCATGGGTCACGAGGCGCGAGGACCGCCTGGGCATCTCACAGCCCCAAGAGCGTCTTGGAGGAGTAACCCAATCTGGGGAAGGACAGGTGCGGGTCCGGCTGGCAGGCCGCCTGCAGTGGCCCATAGAAGGAGCTCCCAGCCGCTCCGGCCTGGCTAAGAATAGCCCCTGTCTCAAGAAGCCCCTTGGCTCTGGCCGGCTGCCTCTGGCCCAGGGACCAAGGAAGTGGCCAGGAAGCCTGGGAGAGAAGGAGAGCAGCTGCCCAGGAAGAGGAAGGGGAGGAGGAAGAGGAGGGCAGCCAGGCTGTCCAGCTGGGCAGACTTGGAGACCCTCTCCCAGGGGCTCCCCCAGCTCAGGGGCTCTCGGACCTCAACTTAGGGCTCTATCTGGGGCCCCGGCCATGCTTGGAAGAAACCCAGGAAGAGATGATGGGGTTCCCTCCCTCCCCTGCCCTTGTCTGGCAGTCCTTCCCCAGACTGGACCCCCTCCCTGGTTGGGGCTGCTTTGAGCCAGGAAGTAGGGGGTGCACAGTCCTGCTTTTGGGGTGAGGAGCCCCCAGTGCCCAAAGCCTTGCCTGCCCCTGTGACCGAAGGCTGGAAGGCAGAGAAGCTGCGAATGGCCCTGGGACTCAGGTCAGCTGGGATGGGGGAGGGCACTGGTTTCCCCTAGGCAGGCCCCGGCTGGGCCCCTCCCCAGCCCTCGGTCACCCCTGTGCTTGCCTTGCAGACGGACCAGCAGGCTGAGGCCCGCTCCTACCTCAGTGAGGAAATGATTGCGGGTGAGTGGGCAGGACGGGGCGGGAAGGTGGGGGAGCCATGGAGGGTGGGGGCAAAGGTGGGCCCAGGATTCTGCTCGGGAGGGAGAGGTGGAGGGCCTGGGGGCTCCAGAGTGGCTGGGAACCAGTTCTAGAGCATAGTAGAGTTTGGCCAGGGGATGCTAGTCCTTGATGTATGACCACAGTTGAGCCCAAAATTTATGTTGCTAAGCGAGACGGTCGTTAAGTGAATCATGTGCAATTTTACAACCTTTCCTGTTACAATGGTTAAGTGAATCACTGCAGTTGTTAAGTTAGGAACGTGGTCATTAAGCGAATCTGGCTTTGCTAGTCAGAAGGTCGTAAAAGGGGATCATGTGACCCCGGGACATGGCAACCGTCATAAATACGAACCAGTTGCCAAGCCTCTGAATTTTGGTCACGTGACCATGGGGATACTCCAAGGGTCGCAAGTGTGAAAATGGTCCTAACTCGCTTTATTCACTGCCGTCATAACTTCAAGCGGTCGCTAAATGAGCCATTGCAACAGGAGGGCTACCCAGAGCCACATCTGAAAGTTTGGGCTTGGGGCCTGGCCCGGCGGCCATTTGGACAACAGGAAGGCCAGTGAGGTTGGGGGCTGCTGCCTTTCTCTGGCAGAGGCTGAGCCCCCCCTTGTGCCCCCCCCCCCCGCAGAGTTCAAGGCCGCCTTTGACATGTTCGATGCCGACGGGGGTGGCGACATCAGCACCAAGGAGTTGGGGACGGTCATGAGGATGCTGGGACAGACGCCCACCAAGGAGGAGCTGGATGCCATCATAGAGGAGGTGGACGAGGATGGTGAGAGGGGGCAGAAGACGGGAGGGGGGAAGGAAGACAGGGGGCTTGGGAGACCCCCATCTCCCTGACTCCCCCACAGGCAGCGGAACCATTGACTTCGAGGAGTTCTTGGTGATGATGGTGAGGCAGATGAAGGAGGACGCCAAGGGCAAGTCGGAGGAGGAGCTGGCCGAATGCTTCCGCATCTTTGACAGGTGGGCCTGGGTCCTCGGCCGGGGGGGCGGGGAATCCACTGTGGGGGGGGCAGGCTGGCCTTGCGGAGGGACGGGGAGAGTTTTCTTTATAACTTCATAAGTAACTCAAAGAGGCAAATACACTAAGGATCCGCCTCCTAGTCCCAAAGGTGCATCTTTTGAAGACGTTTCGCTTCTCATCCCAGAAGCTTCTTCAGCTCTGACTGGATGGTGGGGAAGGGAAGGATTTATATTTCTTGCAGACAGCTGGTCATTTGCATCCTTTGAGAGGGTCATTGAGGCCACTTGGAGGTTCACCTGTGTCCTCAGGGTCACCTGAGTGGTGCCAATGGTTCCTGCAGTCTGCAGTTTTTTCCCTGGAAATACGTTTCCAGGAACCAGGAACACCACTCAGGTGACCCTGAGGACAGGTAAACCTCCAAGTGCTTCTAGGACCCTCTAAAAGGATGTAAATGACCAGCTGTCTATAAGGAGTATAAATCCTTCCATTCCTCACCATCCAGTCAGAGCTGAAGAAGCTTCTTGGATGAGAAGCAAAACGTCTTCGAAGAAAGTCCAGTTGTCTGCTAAAAAAGCACCTTTGGGACCACCATGACCTGGATGGCCGAGAATCTCTACACCTCCTATTTTCCTTATAACAACAACCCTGTGAGGTGGGTTGAGCTGGAGAGAGGAGAGAGGGACTGGTCCAAAGTTATCCGTATGGCTTATGCGCCTAAGGGGGGACTAGAACTCACCATCTCCTGGTGATGAGTCACCCAGCCAGCTTTCATGGAAGTCCCTCTTTCCCACTCTAGCCTGGTCCTTTGCCACCAGGCCGGCCTGGCCTTTGAGCTTCCAGCCAGGCAGAGTGTGAGCATTCAATGGACCAAGCTGACCCCAAGGGTCCATTCCTGTTCACGTTCCCAAATGAAGACTCTTCGGCATCTGTCCTCCTCTAAAGTTAGCCCAAGGCTGGAGGATTCCATGACCCCGTGGCTCCAGTCGTGGCCGGGAAGAGAGAACAGCTCCCTCCAGGCTGGACCTTAGCTAGAGGGACAGGTCAATGTTTACCTGCTGGACATCACCCCTCCAGTGAAGGTGAGGGGATGGCAACTCAGAATTTTTAAGACGTTCATTCAGGTCCAACTGGATTCATTGGCTGCTTTGGCAGCTGCCACACACTGCCGGCTCAAATGTGACTGCCCACTAGGACTCCAAGTTCCAACAGTTCCTGCTCTTGAGCCAGGTGTCAGGGTTCCAAGTAACACACCCCTAGCAAGCAAAACTCCCAGGCCGGTAGATTCCTCCAAGAACAGTTTTATTGGATATATGATACTGGCACAGTTCTGGTGAAAACTGACTCTGAAGGTTCCCATAGTTTTCACCTAATTAAAAAATTTTCCCCTTCCCCAAACAATCAGCCACATGGTCCAATCAGGGTGCGGTCCGGTTGCCTGGTAACGTTACTCCTCCTCTCTCTGACCAGGTGTGAGAATGTCCTTGGTTCTCAGGGGAAACTATTTTGTTTTGGCTACAAAACCCCAGTTATCTCTATTCCCCCCTCCCTCCCTCCCTCCCTCTCCCTCAGCTCCAGTGTGGCAACACTGAAGCCTCCAAGACAGCCTCGGCCAGGTCAGCTTCAGGGTTGACACCAGGTTTCAGCTAATCTGTCCATGTATGTTTGTTTTTTCTCACCTAAGTGTAAAACCTTAATTTTCTCTACGCTGAATTTCATTTTATTAGATAGGGCCCATGAACAATGTCCGAACTGAACTGAGGTCTCCTGCCTGAACAAGGGGTTGGACTAGAAGATCTCCAAGGTCCCTTCCAACTCTCTTATTCTGCCTTCTGGTTCTGTTCTTTGGATCCGGCTGGTGTTGAGCCCGGGGTGGGTGGGGGAGGGAGAGCGCGGTCTGGGGCTTTCCAGGTCCCAGGCTGGCCTTGTGGTGCTCAGCCCGACAGTATGTGCCCTCTGTGCTTCGGGTCAGAGTTGACCACACGGGGGCAGATGTTTGTCCAATCTCAGCTGTTCCTTCCAAGGCCGGGAGACTAAAACGTCTGAAGAATGGCTGCAGGATTTGGGTCTGGCTACTCTAAAGAAAAGAAGAATTAGGGGTGACAGGATAGCAGTCTTCCAGTATTTGAGGGGCTGCCACAAAGAGGAGACGGTCGACTTATTCTCCAGTAAGGCAGGACAAGAAACAATGGAAGGAGAGAAGCAACCTGGAATTAAGGAGAAACTTCCTGGCAGTGAGGACAATTAACCAGTGGAACTGCTTGCCACTAGAAGTTGTGGGTGCTCCATCACTGGAGGTTTTTAAGATGAGACTGGACAGTCACTTGTCTGAAATGGTATAGGTTCTCCTGCTTGAGCAGGGGGCTGGAGTAGAAGACCTCCAAGGTCCCATCCATCTCATTCTATTCCCCCTTTCCTGGCAGGAATGCCGATGGGTTCCTGGATGCTGAGGAGCTGGTGGAGATCTTCCAGCTCTCTGGGGAGAGGGTCACAGAGGAGGAGATCCAGGAGCTGATGAGGGACGGAGACAAAAACAATGATGGGCGGATCGATTTTGATGGTGAGCAGCTCGGATGGACAGATGGACGGAGCTTCTTGGGGCTGACCAACAGCCCCCCCCCGCCCCCAGGGAGAGAGGGGCTATTCCCAGCCCCTCACCCAGCCTTCTCCCTACATGGAGTTTGGGACTGTAGGGGCTGAGCCCCCTGCCAAAGTCTCTCCTGGGACCCCCTAGCCATTCAGGCAGGCTGCATCCAGGCCGGTTGGGGGGTGCTAGGCACCTCTTTGTGGGGGGCCGCCATCCTTGGCTTCTGGGAGGGGGTGCTGCTCTGCCCATCATTGCTGGGGGGGCTGACCCATCTCCCTCTCCCACCAGAGTTCCTCAAGATGATGGAGGGTGTGCAGTAAAGCATCAAGACATTCCTGCAAGACCGGACGGAGGGAGGGGGCAGCTCCCCCCCGCCCCGTGCAGCTCCCAAGGCCCATGCTCCTGCGCCAGCTTGCTCTGCACAGCTCAGAGACGCCTCTTCAGCAGAACTCTGGATCCCATCGCCCCCCGCTGTGAAAGCCTGTTTTTAACACTGACACCTCAATAAAGAGCAAGGGACTGTGGAAGCAGAGGGGCTGTTTGGTTGCAGAAGCATCATCCCTGGGACCCCCCTGCCTCCCCTGGCTAGGGAGAGGGAAACAGGCAAAAGACTCCCCCTGCCACCCCCAGCATCCCTGACATGCCCTTCCTGTCCTCTGAGCGGGCTCCATCGTGCCAGGTGGGGGGAGGGAGCACCTGGGGGGGGTGTCACTTACATTCCCTTTGGGGGAATTAAACCCCATGGAGGGGGAAGGACTGGGGTGGTCTGGGAGGCCTGGGACTCCTGCCCCTCCCTGGGATTCAGGGCATAGCACATTGTCCGTCTCCATCCCATGCAGGCTGAAGGGAGAAAGCAGGCGCAGAGGTCTGAGCAGGGACAGGTAGGGCAGCTCGGTGTCTCCCACCCCACCTGCAAGTCCAAAGGCAGGCTGGCACCTGGGCACCGCAATGTGTCTGCCAGCCCAAGAAAAGACACGGGGGAACTAGAAGCAGCTGCTCCATGGTGGCAGTTGAGCTCCTTCGAATAGCTCTGGACTCCCCTTCCTGAGAGTGGGGCACTCTCCCCTCCTCTTCCTGGGGGCGGGGGGCAGGGAAGAATAGAATGGAATAGAATAGAATAGAATAGAATAGAATAGAATAGAATAGAATAGAATAGAATAGAATTTTTTTATTGGCCAAGTGTGATTGGACACACAAGGAATTTGTCTTGGTGCATATGCTCCCAGTGTAGATAAAAGAAAAGGTACCTTCATCAAGGTACAACATTTACAACACAATTGATGGTCAATATATCAATATAAATCATAAGGATTGCCAGCAACAAAGTTACAGTCATACACTCATAAGTGGAAGGAGATTGGTGATGGGAACAATGAGAAGATTAATAATAGTGCAGATTTAGTAAATAGTTTGACAGTGTTGAAGGAATTATTTGTTTAGCAGAGTGATGGCCTTCGGGAAAAAACTGTCCTCGTGTCTAATTGTTCTGGTGTGCAGTGCTCTATAGCGTCGTTTTGAGGGTAGGAGTTGAAACAGTTTATGTCCAGGATGTGAGGAATCTGTAAATATTTTCATGGCCCTCTTCTTGATTCGTGCAGTATACAGTCCTCAATGGAAGGCAGGTTGATAGCAATTCTTTTTTCT
This sequence comes from Ahaetulla prasina, assembly GCF_028640845.1. Lineage (NCBI taxonomy): Eukaryota > Metazoa > Chordata > Lepidosauria > Squamata > Colubridae > Ahaetulla > Ahaetulla prasina. The sequence goes on along the minus strand of NC_080541.1, from coordinate 231,128,703 downwards.
GCAGTTCTAATTATCCTCTGAAGTCTGTGTCTTTCTTGATGGGTTGCAGAACCGAACCAGACAGTCATAGAGGTGCAAATGACAGACTCAATAATTCCTCTGTAGAACTGAATCAGCAGCTCCTTGGGCAGTTTGAGCTTTCTGAGTTGGCGCAGAAAGAATATTCTTTGTTGTCCTTTTTTGATGATGTTTTTGATGTTAGCTGTCCATTTTAGATCTTGCGATATGATAGAACCTAGAAATTTGAATGTTTCTACTGTTGATACTGTGTTGTCTAGTATTGTGAGAGGTGGAAGTATGGAAGGGTTTCTCCTAAAATCTACCACCATTTCTACGGTTTTGAGTGTGTTCAGTTCCAGATTGTTTTGGTTGCACCACAAGGCTAGTTGTTCGACCTCTCATCTATATGCGGATTCCTCATTGTCTCGAATGAGACCAATCACTGTTGTGTCATCTGCGAACTTCAGTAGCTTAACAGATGGATCGCTGGAGATGCAGTCATTGGTATACAGAGAGAAGGGAAGTGGGGAGAGCACACAGCCTTGGGGCCCCCCTGTGCTAATTGTACAGGTATTTGATGTGATCTTGCTTAGCTTCACCTGCTGCTTCCTGTTTGTTAGGAAGCTTGTGATCCACTTACAAGTCTGTTCCGGTACCTGTAGCTGGTTTAGCTTAGTTAGAATATCTGGAATGATGGTATTGAATGCTGAACTAAAGTCTACAAAAAGGACCCTTGCATAGGTCTTTGGAGACTCAAGATGTTGTAGGATGTAGTGCAGAGCCATATTAACAGCATCATCTGTTGATCTATTTGCTCAGTATGCAAATTGCAAGGGGTCTAACAGCGGATCCGTGATGGTTTTCAAGTAGGAAAGCACTAGCCTTTCAAAGGTTTTCATGACTACAGATGTTAAAGCAACTGGTCTGTAGTCATTCAGTTCCTTGATGGTGGGCGTCTTCGGCACTGGGATGATGGTAGAGCGTTTGAAGCAAGAAGGAACATAGCACATCTCTAGTGATTTATTGAAAATATGGGTGAAGATGGGGGCTAATTGGTCAGCACAGACTTTTAAGCAAGAAAGAGTTATCTTGTCTGGGCCTGGAGCTTTTCCTGGCTTTTGTCTGTGAAATAGGTCCTGCACTTCCTTTTCTGTGATCACTAGGGGTTGTGAACCCAATGAAATGGGGTCAGTTGTAGGAGGCTTGGCTGGGGGTTGTGGAGATAGGTGGCTGTAGTTTCCTTTCAAACCTGCAGTAAAACTCATTCAGGTCATCTGCCAGTTGTTGATTACCTTCAGCCTGGGAAGGAGGTTTGCCATAGCCGGTGATATTTTTAAGGCTGTGGAATGAGAGACCAAGCCTTCCCTCCCTCTCTCTTTCCTTCTTCCCTTCCTTCCTTCCTCCTATTGCTCCCTCCCACTCTTCCTTCTCCTTCCCTTCTTTTTCCTTCCTCCTCTCCATCCCTCCCTCCCCTCCAGTGTGAGCAGTCGAGATAGGAAAACTGAGCAATAAACTAATAGAACCCCTAGAGAACAATGATCAATGATATGAACTCAAAGTATTCCCAGGTGGTTGTAATCTCTCAGCAACCCCACCCCCCACCTGTGGCCCAAGGTGAGAATTTCACTCATCTACTGAAGCACTTCAGGGAGGGGAGGGTCCGGATTGAAGGGGAGCATTGCTTCCGGCCAGAGTCACATGAGAAGACACGTCCAAGGGGGGTGGGGGGGTCTCGGTGCATCAGTCCTCAAGGGATGGGCAAGGACAATTTCTTCCAGAAGGGCAGTTTTCTGGTTCCTCCTGCAAGCCAAAGTTTGTGACCTCAGCTGTGAGATTCTCCTAAGAAGGGAAGGTCTCCCTAGACCTGCCTAGAATCAGAGCCAGAGGGGCTTCACCTGAAAGAAATGGGGGTTTGAAAAGGGAAGGTGAATTCTAAAGGCTCATGCAATTATATCCTGTGGGCTCTGGTGTCCTGGGGACCACATGATCCCCTTTGGCAAGCCAACTCAACGGGGAAGCCACGTAACACCCCTGGCAAGGAAAGTCATAAAAGGGGCAGAAGAGGAGGACCATAAAGCAAGCAACCTTAAACTGGAATTCTGTAGCAGTTGGGAGATCTCCAACCTGGTCTCCCTGCTCTCTCTGGTTTGCAGAATGGTTTGGAAATATTGCTATCACCCCTTCTGGGCAAAAAGTGGGGGGGAAAACCCACCACAGTACCATTTCCTGTCCATGCACCATCAAGGCATGATGAGGGCAGGAGTATCAATCTTTTCTCACTGCAGCTAAACTAGCTAAAAAACAAGGTTTGTTTAAAACAAAAATATAAATGTACTTCACCTGTATCTTTAAATTCTAAAATTCTAGACACGAAAGGTGTGGGATACTTAGTACCATATTGTATTAAATAGCAGCTGGTGAGTGTTTAAACTGAAAACCCCAAAAGTTCACAAGATGGTGATCATCCACTACAAATGTTTCATTTTTCATATTATTGCAAATGGCAAACATTATAAAACAATAACATGGACACCCAACATCTATTTCTCAATTTTGTCCAGAGGAATAAGTAGAAATGTAAAGATGAAAATTCTCCCGCAGCTCCCACCCACACTTTTCCCTTTCCAGCAAATGCAAGGGAATTCAAAATCACAGAATAAGTTAGAAGAGACCTTGGAGGTCTTCTAATCCAACCCTCTGCTCAAGGCAGGAGACTTGGTACAATCAGACAAACGGCTGTCCAATTTCGTCTTAAAAACCTCCAGTGCTGTGGAGCACCTACAACTTCTGGAGGCAAGTCCTTCCTCTGATTAATTATTCTCAACATTAGGAAGTTTCTCCTTAGTTCCAGGGTTGCTTCTCTCCTTGATCAGTTTCCATCCATTCTTTCTTGTCCTGCTCTCAGGTGCTTTGGACAATAGGTGACCCCCTCTTTGTGGCAACCCTCAAATATTGGAAGACTGCCATCCTGCCACCCCTAGTCCTTCTCTTTGTTAGACTTCACTAGACCTACCCAATTCCTGCAACTGTTCTTTATGTGTTTTATCTTCCAGTCCCCTAATTGTCTTTGTTGGCTTTTCTCTGCATGCTTTCCAGTTCATTGAAACCCATTCCCAAACTCAAATAGGCATCATTTTATAAAAACAAAAGACGTTTATTTATACATTAACACCAGGAAAAAAGCCAAATATAACTTTAAAATGACCTATAATACAATAGGGGCCAACGTACAGAAAATACAAGGATAAAACAGAAGCGGGAAAAGACGTTACCTCCCACCCACTCCCCCCCAGGCGAAGGGGTGCTGGCTGGGAAGGACATCAAGTATCCTGGCTCTTCATATGTTTTCGGTAGGATTCATGGAGGCGTTTTTTGTAGGCTGTGTGAAGAGACAACGGGAGCAGATTAGGGACCATGGAGAAGGTTGGGGGTGTGTGTGTCACAGTTGGTTTTGCAGCTTAGTTTTGCTTTTCGAAAAAAGGTTGGAGACTGAGGCAAATTCAGCCAGTCGTTTTCTGGGCATCAAATCCTGTTCCCTTCGCCCTCCCCCCCCCCCACAACAGTTGGGCAAAGACACAAAGGCATGATCATTCTTTGTACAATTGTGTAGAATTGTGTGCCCTTCTCCTCTCCATGCAATTGTGCAGCTGTAAAAACTATACGTGTAGTCCTCAACTTACGACCGCAACGGAACCCAAAATTTATGCTGAGAAATTTGTTGAGTTTTGCCCCATTCGGCAACTTTTCTTGCACCACGTTGGTTAACCGAATCACTGCAGTTGTTAAAGTCAGTCGCGTGGTTGTTCAATGAACCTGGCTTCGACTTGCCAGAAAGTTGCAAAAACATGATACCCGGAGACTCTGCAACCGTCATAAATATGAAGCCGTTGACAAGCATCTGAATTTTGATCACGTAGCCATGGGGAAGGCCGCCATGCTCAGAAGCGTGAAAAATGGTCATAAGCCACTTTTGACCGCGCCACTGTCACTAAATGAACTTTTGTAAGTGGAGGACTACCTGTACAGTAAAGCAGCACGAAGCAGGTGCCTAAAAAGACAAAATGCTGGAGAAGGCAAGCAAAAAGGAACCCGGGTGCTGGCCTCCACCACTTTCAGACAAGAAAGATCCAAGTCCTCATGAAGGATCCTAAAATGAAGAAAAGGAGCCCCCCCCACCCAACTGAAGTTGCATTCTGGAACTCTCTCTCAATGCCAGGGTGTTTGTTTCTTTCCAAGGGTTTTTATTGCTTAGAATTTTATCCCCCATTTATTACTTTGTAGGCAACTAAGATGGTGATTCCTTCCTATTTTCCTCACAACAGTAAGGGGGGGGGGGGGAGAGAGAGAGAGAGGAGGGGCCCAGCCGGCTTCTGTGCCTGAGGCAGGACTAGAACTCGGTGTCTCCTGGTGATTGGCCCAAAGCTACCCAGCTGCCTTTCCTTCTAAGCATCTATGTGTCACTAAGTGTGTACAACCTTCCAAGGTATATAAGTCTTCTAAGTGTCTCTACAATCCTTCCATTCCCCCCACCCAGCCAGAGCTGAAGAAGCTTCTTGGATGAGAAGCGAAACATCTTCAAAGAAAAACCAGAAAGTCCAGTTGCCTCCTGAAAAAAAGCATCTTTGCGGCTTTCCTTCTAATGCTGGACTAGAACTCGGTGTCTCCTGGGGATTGGTCCAAAGTCACCCAACTGCTTTCCTACATTAGGCTCGTGGTTTCCTTGTGCTTTCAGCCCCCTCCCACCCAGTCCAAACCAACTCACCTGCTTGGTTTTTCCAGAGTTCAGCAGCCTCTGTGTTCAAAGGACTTTCCACGTTTGGCTCTGAAGCGGCAGAGAAGGTCCAAAAACATGTTTGGTACAGAATCAAATTCACCTCCCTCCTCCCTGCCACCGTGAAAACTCTGCTCTGCCAGGGAGGGTGGGCGGGCTTGGCATCACCCCTGGCACAGGCTCAGTGGCATGGCTCTTCTGCATGGAACTAGGAGCCCCTTCCAGGCAATGGAAGCCCTGGGGTGGCATCCCCTCCCTTTCCATTCCACTTCTTGGGGTGCAGCTCAGATGCTCCAGTGGAATTCCATGGGGGGGGGGGGGAGAGAAATCCTTCTCCTGCTAGCCCCCACCCATTCCAGGACCCTCTTGCTCCTCACCTCCCAGTAAGCTCTGAATGGAGAGCAGGATGGTCCGGACATCATAGAGAGCTGACCACTTGTCCTTGAGAATGTCCAAACAAATATTGCCCTGAAGGTCGACATTGGGGTGGTAGCAGGGGGTGAGGAACTTGACGGTGGGGGCGTTGTAGGGGTACCCGCTGGGGAATTCCAAGGACAGCTTGTACCTCAGGTCCTCATAGACCTGCACTTGGAAGGAGAGGAGGAGGAGGAGGAGGAGGAAAAGGTCAGGCAGGGCATGGGGAAGGGCAGGACCCTCTCCGTGCCCCCCCCATTTTCCTGTCTGGTCCCGGATAGTTTCCTTCACCTCCCCTCTTCTGCGTGAAAGCCCATTGTCCCAGAGTGCAGCTGGTCTTCCGGTATGAAGTACCACCGGGATTCTTTGGGGTGTCCCGTTTCTGCCCCAAAGCCCCTCCCCCAACAGTCACAGAGAGAGTTCTGGCTGGACAAAGGAAGGAGGAACTACGGATGACCACAAGGGACTCCCACCCCCCACACCTGCATGCCAGTGCGGTGGGGCGGGGGAGCTGCCCCATCTGCGCTTCTTCCACCACCTGCGCTCGGCAACTGGGGCTGCGCCTGGGTCACCGCTTTATTTGCAGAGCGCGAACGGCTGCCCCGCGGTGGGGTGGAGGAGGGGCCCCGGGGCCCACTCACCGTCCCAGTCACGCCGCTGATGGTCCCGATCCACTTGAAGAGATTGTCCGACTCCGGGAAGGCGGAGATGCCGTGGTCTCCCGACATCTGCCAGGAAAAGCCACGCGGGGATCAGAGGCGCGCAGGAACGGCGGGCGCTTGGAAAGAGGCCCCGGGTGGCAGACGGGAAAGCCCCTCCTGGCCGCCCCCCCCCGCCCCGGCAGACTCACCATCAGCGTCATCAGCTCCTGCTGCAACCTGCGGGGCGAGAAAGAGAGCGGTTAGCGCCGGGAGCTGCTCCCCGACCTGCCCGGATCCGCCGAGGGAAGCGCCGCTCGTGCCCGGCCCCCCAGCCGCCCCACCTGCTGCGGACCGAGCCCCGGGCGGCGCCCCCGCCGGGTTCGGCCGCCTTGCTGGGGGCGCGGGCGACGGCGCCGGGGTCGTCGTTCTGCGAGGCCATGGCGGGCGCAGCTCTTCCTCCTCCTTCTCGGCGCCGGCCGCTGCGCGAGTTTGAATGTTGCAAAGCTGCCGCGGCGCAGCCAATCGGCGGCCCCCTCGCGTTCGATCTGCCCAATGGTGGCGCGCGCGCCCAGCGATTGGCCGCGGCGGCGTTGCTCCGAACGGCGTGGGCGGGGCCTCCTCCCAGGGGCGGCGGGCGCGGCTTTCTCAGAGGTCCCGCTGGTCTACCTCGCAGGGCTGTTGTGAAGCGGACCGGGCAGTGTCCGGCTTTCCCTCGGCCTGGCCAATTTGGGGGGGTCCGGAGCCGGGCTGTCTGGGCAGCTTCTCCCCCTGCCCGCCCTTTCCCTCCTGTTTTGCGGGGAGGGGAGGCGTTTTTTCTCTGGGAAACCACGGCAGGGGATGATGGGAGGCTCTTCACTCTTCTTCCCCCTCCCTCCTTTGGACAACGGGTGGAATTTTTTTTTTTTCCACAACAGTATACGCAAACATTGACATAAAAACAACAACATATCATATAAACATGTATATAGGCTAAAAACGTATATAAAATATACAATATAGGCTAAAATATGTATATGTATGTGTGTGTATATACACACACATACACACTCTCTCTCTCTGATATAATGAAAGGGAACAATAGGACAGGAAGGGTAGGTACTTTTGTGCTCTTATGCAGGCTCCTTTATGGTCCTCTCGGGAATGGGATGAGGTCAATATTAGAAAGTTTTTGGTTAAAGCTTTTGGGATTATGGGAAGAGACCACAGAGTCAGGTAGTGAGTTCCAAGCGTTAATAACTGTTACAGAAGTCATATTTTCTGCAATCAAGATTGAAGCATTAACTTTGAATCTATTGTTTGCTCTTGTATTATTGCGATTGAAGCTGAAGTAGTCTTTAACAGGAAGAACATTGCAATAGATGATTCTATGAGTTAAACTCAGGTCTTGTCGGAGTCGGCGGAGTTCTAAGTTTTCTAATCCCAGGATTTCAAGTCTGGTGGCATAAGGTATTTTGTTGTTTTCAGAGGAGCGGAAATCTGGTTTTCCCTAAGCGGGGGAGATCGTTTTTTCCTGCATTGAACGTTGCTCCCAGGATCTACAGGCGGCCGGCCACAAGAGAGGCAGTTTCCCATCCGATCGTTGGCTTTTCATCCCAAATTTTTTGAAGTTTGTATCCTGCCCCCATCTCTTGATTTTAACAGTATTGGGTGGGGAAGAACCGCAGCACCCAGAGTAGGATTAAAACACACGCTAGATTAAAAAAATGAAAATAATTAACTGCACAGACCAGGGACATCCCATCTTGTCAATTTTTAAGATTTGTGGATTTCAGAATTATAATGAAAATAGAGCTGTTAGGGGACCTTGGAGGTCTTCTACTCAAGCACAAGATCCAAAACGATTCACACAAGTGATTGTCCAGTCTCTTAAAAACCTCCAGTTTTGGGAGCACCCACAACTTCTGGTGGCAAGCTGTTCCACTGGTTAATTGTCCTGTCAGGAACTTTCTCCTTAATTCCAGGTTGCTTCCCTCCTTGACCAGTTTCCATCCGTTGTTCAACTCCCAGAATTCCCCAGCCAGCTAGGTGAATCAGCTGAGTGAGACAAACAACAAAGGGCCCAGCTTCTGTCTTGTCTGTTGCCTGCTGCATGTGTTGTGCTCTAGTCCGCTAAACTAGAGGGTTTTCTTTGGGGGGGGGAGGGACTGGGGAATGTATCAATGGGCCTCATCTGCACACTGATATCACACCCCAATCAGCTGGGAGTCCTCTTCCTCTAGCAGCTTCGTAGGGATGCGATAAAGCCGGGAGAAGCAAGCTCTGTTGCTCCTGGTGGATGGGGCTCCCAGGGGCTGCTCTGGGGCCACGGTGACCCTCTGCATGCCAGGGAGGGAGCCCCCTTGCCTTTCAGCCCTTGCCAGCTGCTTCCCAGCACCCGCTCAACCCTTCAAGGAGCAACAAAGGTTCAGTCAGAGGCATTTATTTCTTCTAAATCCTCCAACAAGCAAATACAAGATTCCAAATATAAAATCAGGAAAGCAGAGGGGCGTCTGGCGGGATCCTGCGCAGGGAGGGGGCTGAGGGGAGGATGCCCCCCATCCCGGGTTTCCCAGGAGCAGACGACGGGCAGGAGACGCTGGCCAGACCTGGTCTAAGTCTCCCTCATTTCCTCCGGCAGGGAAGGTGGCTGTTGCTGTGGCAATGGCTGCTCCCCTTCGCTGCGGAGCGTCTTCATGTATCTCTGCATCTTCCCAATCATCCAGGAAGGGATGGTGAAGGGCTTCAGCTCGTCCAGCTTCAGCTCCTGAGAACCCCTGGGGGGAGGAAGCGGAGGGAGGGAGGAGGAGGAAGGAGAAGGGGAAGAAAAGAAAGGAAGAAGAGGAAGCAGGAGGTGGTGTTCAAGAAGGCCGGGACTGACAGCTTCTCAAAGGGACAGGAGCTAACCCCCACTTTACCCTGCTCTGGCCTCCTGGGAGTGGGCTGGGCTCCCTGAGCCTCACCTGTACTCTTCACTGGCCGCCAGGTCCTGGATGTCCTCCTCCAGCAGGAGGTAGGCCTGTGCAGGGAGAGAGGGGGGGTGGGAAATCAGAGGGGGTGGGCCCCTTCCTGCCCCTCCCGGCTACAGGAGAAGCACTGGACAGCAGCCCATCATCCTCTGACCAGATTCCCAGGGCCAGGGAGAAGAGGCCATTGACTCCCCCCACCCCCGGTCCCATTTCCCCCCACTGACCATCTTCCCTCCGGTGGCCCTCATGTACTGCTCCTGAGCCAGCCAGTGCTTGTCTTGGGGGTCTGCCGCGTACTGGGGGAAAAAGAGGGAGGGAGGGTGAGGCAGAAGTGAGGAAGAAGCAGCGGATGCCCCAAGCCTTGGGGTCCCTCGGGGGTAGGGGGGCGGGGGTGGGGCAGGGCTCTCCAAACTTGGAAACTTTAAGACCTCTGGACTTCACGGCTGCCTGGGGAATTTTGGGAGTTGAAGTCCGGAGAGATGGAGGGGAAGGAAATGCAGGACGGACATCTCTGCAGGGCAGCCAGGATGCAGAACAGGAATGGTCACTAAGCCAAACCTCGGCCTGCCGCTCCTCAGCTAAGGACCCTAAATGAGCCTGGAATTACGGTCGTTAAGTAGGTTGCCTTGTGACCTCACCCAGTCGTTCAATGAACCCATTACCGGCAGTCCTGGACTTACAACAGTTCATTTAGCGACCATCCAAAGTTACAACGGCATTGACAAAAGGGACATGACCATTTTCACACTTATGGCCATTATAGCATCCCCACAGTCGTGTGATCAAAATGTGGACGTTTGGAAACTGACTCTGAGTTATGTCGGGCGCATTGTCCTGGGGTCACATGATCCCCTTTTGCAAAGTTCTGACAAGCAAAATCAATGAGGAAGCCAGGTTCCCTTAACAACCATGGCAAGAATAGTCCTAAAATGGGGGCAAAACTCACTTTACAACTGCCTCGCTTAGAACAGAAACTTTGGGCTCAATTGTGGTCGTAAGTTAAGGACTACCTGTACTCAATGAGCATGCTTTGCTGGAGACTGAGAGCAAATGCTGATTTTGGGGGGGGGAGGGGGGAAGCCCACCAGAAATGGCAGCCATGTGACCATGGGACCCTGCAACAGCTGTAAATGCTGGCTGGCTGCCAAGTGCCCAAAATGCTCGGGGGGGGGGAGGGGCGCAGTGGCCCTCAGAACTTCCAAACCATATCAAATCCCTCCAAATACCTGCAATCAGATGCCAACTTCTCTCCTCTGCCTGTGGCCTGATGGGCCCAGGAACCGGGGCATTCTTGCTGAAAGCACTTGGCAGGGTCCTCCCTGGGGTATGTCCGTAAATTAAGGAATGCCCCCTCCCCCCCAAAGTGGCCAGGAGAGGCGGCAGGAAAGAAGCCACACTGACCTTAAACAAGTGGGGGTGCTTGATGTAGAGCCTGCCTCTGGTGCCCCCCATCCCAAGGGCCCTGAATCCAGAACGGGAATAGTTAAAGTCTGAAGCGGTTAAGGGGCAACACCCCCGTTTGAAGAAGCGTTCATATGTAGCTGGCTCCCCCTTACTTGTTTGCTCTTGACCCAAGAACGAAGCTCGTGGTCTCCGTGAGGCGCAGGGGGTCCCACTGCAAGGCCAGAAGCGAGTGGACACAAGTCAGTGACAGGTAGGAACTAACCAGAGGCCCCTTGGTCCTCTCGGGTGGCTCCCTGGGTCAGTGGCCTTGCTGATGGGTGGGGCCCAGGTCCAGTCTCTCAGCTCTGCCTCAGAGAGGCTGCCTCCCCTCCCCAGGGATGGCTTTGCAAACTCAAGGGGGCTGTGTGTGCCCGGCGTACCTTCGGACCGTCCCTCTGCACTGGTTCACAGGATTTACTCTTGCCCCTGAAAGCAGAGGGGATGGGTGGGTCTTGGGAGGTGGCCAAATCTGCGTCGTCCTAACTAGGGGAGAACCATCCTTGCTGCTCCCCAGTCCCATAACTGACTGTGTGCCGGACTCGAATCTTGGGTGCACCTTCCAACCCTCCTTATAAAAGGAATCCCTCCCTCCCTCCCGTTTCCTGCCTTCCTCTTACAATCGGGTATTTTGGCCAGAGGGGCATTCTCAAAGCTTCACTGGGGGAGAGGGCAAACACAGGCCAGAGCAGCCCCCCCCCGCACCCTGTGTGGAATCCCTACTCACGTGCTGACACCCGAAGCACCACGGTCACCAGGCTGGCTCTGCCCTGGCGGTCTCCCCTTCCTCTGCCAAGGAGAAGAGACCCTCATCAGTATTTCCTGGCCGCAGAAAGGGAGCGTGAACTACCTTCTGCCGGGCGCTTCCCCAATGGCCTACCTTTTTCGGGATGGGGCTCCCCTGCTGGCTCACTTCGTCTTCCAGGGGCTTTGCCCGCTGCACAGAGAGAGAGAAAGTGGTCCCTGCAGAGCGAGAACTGCTACCTGCCCCAGGTGTGGGCAGCCAGGGGGCTTCTCCCAGCAGGAGGCGAAGGGACCCTTGGTGCCTTAGGCCGCTCCCGAGGCCGGCTTTCGGCCTTTACCTTGATGGCTGGCCCTTCGTGGGGAACTCTTGCAATTGGCCTCTTCCCATCGCAGAACAGGAGCTTGGCCTGCAGGGAGAGGAGGCTGGTCAGCATCCCTGAACCCCTGAGGCTGGTGGCTAGGGAAGGCCTAGTCAGCCCCTACTTTCCTTAATTTGAGCAACTCAGAGATGCGCTTTCGATGATCACCCTATCTCAGTACTCCTATTTTATTACTTTATCAAAAACTGCAGAAATACAAAAAAGGAAAAAGAAAATAATGGGAAAATACGGTAGGAAAAGGGGAATAGGAAAAAGTACACGGTAAATGGGAGAAGAAAAGGAAAGTAATTAACTTCCGGCTCCTTCTGCCACAGTAGAATATGGTAATTACATACAACTTTTTACTTTTGCACAGTGGAATAACAGAGTCAGCAGAAACCTTGGAGGTCTCCCAGTCCAACCCTCTGTTGAAGCAGAGGACCCCAGACCATGTCAGACAAATGGCTGTGTCCAATCTCTTCTTGAAATCCTCCAGGGATAGAGCACCCACAACTTCTGGTGGCAAGCTGTTCCACTGATTGTTCTGTCAGGAAATTCCTCCTTAGTTCTAGGTTGCTTCTTTCCTTGATAAATTTCCATCCGTTGCTTCTTGTCCTGCCCTCAGGTGCTTTGGAAACATAGGTTGATACCCCGTCTTCTCTGTGGCAGCCCCTCAAATATTGGAACACTGCTTATCACGGTCCCCCTAGTCCTTCTTTTCATTAAACTAGACACACCCAATTCCTGTAACTGTTTTGATATTATACTGCAACCGGTCAATGGTCACCCTCGATCTGCAGGGCTCCCACTAGCCTTTGCCCAAAGAAGACACAGAGAATTAAAGTGGCGTTTCATTGGGCAGAAAAAGTAGAACCAGCCCCCCCGCCTTCACCCAGGGGCGGCTGCCCCCCTCTCCCCCCCCTCGGTCTCGCACTCAAGAGCAGCACTTCCTTGGGCTAGAGCCCTCTTCCCACCTGCTCCAGGCAGCTGCGACATGTTTCTTGGATGAGCTGCTCCGTGTCCACTTCCTCGCCAACATTCTCGCGCACGTTCCCTGCTGCCTTTTGGAAAAACTGGAGAGAAGGAAGGAGCCCCTCAGAGTCAGAAGGCTTTGTGACACTGAGGAGAGAATGGGTGCCCCTCCCACTGGATGCCTTTACAGGTAAGCCCCTGAGCCACAACCAAATGGAGCCCAACATTTCTGCTGCTAAGCGAGACAGCTGTTCAGTGAGTTTTGCCCCATTTTAGGATCTTTTTTGCTACAGTTGCTAAGTGAATTGTTGCCCTTAAGTTAGTAACCTGGTTGTTAGGTGCCTATGGCTTCCCTATTGCTTGTCAGAACATCTCCGAAGTGGATCACTTGACCCGGGGACACTGCAACCATCAGAAATATGAGCCAGTTGCCAAGCATCTGAATTTTTTTTCAAGTGACCACAGGGATGTCCCTGTGATGGTTGTGTGAAAAGTGCGAAAAATGATCACAAATCCCTTTTTCCAGTGTTGTAACTTTGGTCTTAAGTTGAAGACTACTTGTATTTGTCTATGGCAGGGATATCCAACCTTGTCAACTTTAAGACTTGTGGACTTCAACTCCCAGAATTCCTCAGCCAGCTTTGCTGGCTGAGGGATTCTGGGACTTGAAGTCCACAAGTCTTAAAGTTGACAAGGTTGGAGACCCCTGGTCTATGGAGATTCTCCGTCATCCACTCCATCTACCACTAAGATGGTGGGGAACGGGAGGATTTATATGCAACTGTCTGCAAGGAGTATAAATCCTTCCCTTCCCCTCCATCTGGTCAGAGCTGAAGAAGCTTCTTGGATGAAAAGCGAAAGTCTTCAGAGAAAAACCGGAAAGTCCAGTTGCCTCCTGAAAAAGCCCCTTTGGGACTACCGGTATTTATTTATGGGTTCACCCAGTGGCCGCCGGTCTTATGAAAGGGAACCCTGGCGGAGGCGTGACCACCCCCAAACCCACTGCCCCTTCATTAGGTCCCCGAGTGCAATCCTGGCCTCCCCCTGGGGCACCCAATGCTTGGAGCAGGCGAGACTGCCGCACCTGGGAGGTGGGGGGGGGGGCGCCTCTGGCCAGGCAGTTGCTCCCTCCACCAACCCCCTCCCGCCCCCCCCCCGCGCAGCCCCCTACCTTCATGTACTTGCCGAAGACTGCCTGGATCTCCTCGTTGATGCTGGGCTGCAGGACGGCGCGCAGCAGGTCCATGGAGACCACGGGGTCTGTGAAGCTGCACAGGGGGAGGGTTGGTGGCCCCCCCTGGCCACCCCCGCCGCCCCAGCGCCCTTCCCGGAAGCAACCCTCCCCTCCCCCGGAGAGGGGGTCCCTTGGGGAGGGGGCCTACCTGGTCATCATCTGGGATCGCCGCCCCCGCCGCTGCACCAGCCGGTGCTTGATCATGATGTTCCAGGGGCTCTGCGGGGGGGGGGCGAGAAAGAAGGAGGGGTCAGAGGGGCCCCCCGGCGGCCCCTGCCCCCCCCTCCCCCGCCCGTAGGCCCCGCCCTCACCGCCGCCCCCGGCTCCCCGTCGCCCCCCGCCGCCGCCGCCGCCGCCGCCTCCTCTTCCTCCTCGTCGTCCTCGGGCTCCTCGTCCTGCGCCGGCGGCGGATCGACCTCCCGGGCGGCCCCCATGCTCAGACCAGCGTCCCTGGCCGCGGGCGCGCCTCTCTGACGTCACCGCGGCGCCACGCCCAGACCCGGAAGCGGCGCGCGTTGCCCGGCAACGGCGGGGGTCTTAGACCCCACCCCCCGAGCGCTTGATCGGCTGCCCCTCCGCCAGGGAGCCGCCCCCCGAGGAAGGGGGCGGGGCCTGTCCGACCTCTGACAGGAAGAAAGGGGTGCGCTCGTGTGGCCCCCCCACTTGAGGTTGGGGAACCCTCATAGATTCCCCCCCCCTTCGCCCCGGAGCAACCCCAGTGAGGGAGACGCCCCCCACGACTGCTCCTCCCCAGGAAGGAGGGTGAGGGGCGCGTTTGGCCCCCAAGGGGGGGTTTCAGCCTGGCTGGCAGCAATTCCCTGAGAGCGAGAACAATCCGTCAGTGGAAGCTGTGGCTGCTGCAACACGGGAGGCTTTCAAGAAGAGACTGACAGCCGTTTGTCTGAAGTGATATCTGAGATCTCCTGCTTTGAGCCAGGAGTTGGACTAGGAGGCCCCTCCCCAGCCCCATGATTTCATGTTCTAAATGCGGAGAGGGGCCGCGTTGGCCTGAATGGCAGGTTGGTGGTGGTGGTGGCGGGAGCCTCCCTGGCCCTTAAATCTGGGTGCCCTCCAGGGCTCAGGGTGAGGCACTCTATGACTCTAGGCTGAAAGGGTTGGAAGTCATGGATATGATGGATGGGAAGCTGAGAGGGGCCCCCAACAGGCAGGGCAGGTTTGAGCGTAAAATAGTTGGCAAAAAATATTGAAAAGGAGAGGTAAGGGTGTGAAGTATCTCTCAGAGATCACTGAGCATTGCCATGGACATTTTTATGAAGGGGGACTCTGTGGGGATCCCCTCCCTTGTAGAGCTCATCAATTTGCCTCCCACCCAGCGGGAATTGCACTCCAGGCTGGCAAGAGGGAGTAAATCCCCTTTATGGCTCTGCGTTCCTTTTCCTTAATTCCTAGGATTGTGAGAGATTCATTCATTCATTCATTCATTCATTCATTCATTCATTCATTCATTCATTCATTCATTCATTCATCTCATTGAAATGCTGGATGCTTCCACCAAAAGGTCAAGTCTCTATTCTGAATGTGCAAGTGACCCTTGGTTGCTGCTGCTTCGGGAAGCAGCTTTCTGGACTCCAGACTTGTGAGCTGTCTACAAGGCAGCTTGGAGTGAGCCTGCCCCTCCCTCTCCCTTTGGCACTCTCACTCCTCCTGTAAAGCAGCCCCTCCCCTGGAGATTTGGATGACCCCAACCCAGTGGTGGGTTGCTATCCGTTCGCCCCGGATCAGGCGAATCGGTAGCGGCGGGGATAGGAGGCTCTGCCAACTCACCGAGAAGCTTCTGCGCACAAGCGAACCGGTAGCGATGGGTTTTGAAACTCACCCCTGCCCCAACCCTGTTATCAACTTGCAAGGCATTGAAGATCTGGCTGTTTTCTCAGGCATTTACATCAAGTGAGTAGATAAACCTTGTTCTTATTGATGTGGGGTTTGGGGTTTCTTTGGGGGGAAGGAGAGGGATACCTGGAAGTGCATGTGATGGGTTTACTGTGATTGTAATCTGCTTATAGTCTCTTCTGTGAGAAGGAAAGAGAATGGCATGGGAATCACATAATATTTATATTGTTTTATCCAATGCTTTAATTTCTTCCTCTTAGTATTTTTTATTGAGTATTTATTACAAATGTATGCAAGCTGCCTATTCCTACAGCTCTTGGTTGCTTGCAGTATACAGAGTTTTCCCTCCTTTCTCTGCTTTGAATAACATCACTTATGCTGAAAGGAGGAAAAAATGTGAATTTTTATATATGCATGTTTTTATCTCCAGGCCTTTTTTAACCTTGAAATGCAGCTACCAGATCACATCAAAAATCGAAACAGAAAACTCATCACATGGAACCCGGGATGCCCAAGAATAGCAATAGCATCTGCACTTAAGACTTCTATACAGCTTCCCAGTGCTTTCCAGCCCTCTCTAAGCAGTTTACAGAGTCAGCCTATTGCCACCCAACAATCTGGGTCCTCATTTACTGACCTTGGAAGGCTGAGTCAACCTTGAGCCTGGTGAGATTCGATCTGCCAAACTGCTGGCAGCCGGTGATCAGCAGAAATAGCCTGCAGTACTGCATTCTAAGCACTGCGCCACTGTGGCTAGTACCAGTTAACATTAACCGAGTTGGAAGGAACCTTGGAGGTCATCTAGTCCAAACCCCTGCTCACACAGGAGACCTATACTAGGGATTCAAACCGCTGAACTGCTGACCTTTCTGATTGACAAGCTCAGCGTCTTAGCCACTAACCCTAACCCTGACCCTAACCCCTAACCCCTGCCCAACCCCTAACCCCTAACCCAAACCAATGTGTCAGGTGTAGGACATTTATTCTCTTGCCTTCTCCTTCCTTGAAGCAAGAGAAATGTAAAAGAATTAGGAACTGAGGCGGAATCAATTATATTGCAGACCAAGGGGAAGCAGCTTCTGATCCTTCTTGGTGGAAAGGACTTGTTGACTCTTGCCTGATTTCTCTGCTGTATCCCCTGAGGTGGACCTCGACTTATGACCACAATTGAGCCAATTTTCATTGCTAAGTTGTTAAGCAAGTTTTGGCCAATGGTGGGTTTCAAATTTTTTTACTACCGGTTCTGTGGGTATGACTTGGTGGGCGTGGCAGGGGAAGGATACTGTAAAATCTCCATTCCCTCTCCAATCCAGGGGAAGGTTACTGCAAAATCCCCATTTCCAACAGATCAGCTGGGACTCGGGAGGCAGAGAGTAGACAGGGGCGGGCCAGTGAGAATTATTACTACCAGTTCTCTAAACTACTCAAAATTTCCGCTACTGGTTCTCCAGAACTGATCAGAACCTGCTGAAACCCATCTCTGGTTTTGCCCCATTAAACAACCTTTCTTGCCACAGTTGTTAAGGAATCGTTGCAGTTGTTAAGTTAATAACACGGTCGTTAAGTGAATCTGGCTTCCCTATTGGCTTTTCTTGCCAGAGGGTCACCAAAGGGGATCACATGACCCCTGGGACACTGTGACCATCATAAATAAGAGCCAGTTGCAAGCTGTCCGGATTTTGATCACTTGACCTTTGGGATTCTGCATCTGTCGTAAGTACGAAAAAAACGGTCATAAGCCACTTTTTTCAGTGCCACTGTAGCTTTGAATGGTCACAAAACGACCTGCTGTAAGTCAAGGGATATCTGCATGTGGCCATAGTTGGGAGGAGGACGTGCACAGGGAAACGCCCGGAAGCTTTTGGGTCTTGGGGTGTAAAGGTAGCTTACATCCCAAAAGCAGGGTCCACTCTGTTTGCCCATCGATAAAAGGTCAGGCGTGAGGCTCCCGGTCCCTTCCAACTCTATTCATCTGTTCTTTCACTGATAACTTTGAACAGCCACTAAACCAGTAGAAGATCTCCAAGGTCCCTTCCAACTCTGTTATTCTGCCATTCACTTGACCACAGGAAATGTTTTACAACGTATTCTAAAATGCTTTATGAATTCATAAAAGGTTTTATAAAATTACAGATTACAGCTACTCTGACTGTGGAATTCTGGGAGCTGGAAGTCCACAAGTCTTAAAGTTGCCAAGTTGGAGACGCCTGTGATCTAGAGGAGCTCACTCAGGTGTATGGACAGCCCCTCAACCTGCCTCCTTTCTTTCTTTCTTCTTTCCTTGAGCTGACAGGTTGTCTCTTTCTAGGGAGCCCTGCGGGAGACAGGAAAGGCACCGGGTCAGTGCCCAGGAACTGGGTCAGCTCTGCCTGGTTTGGCTTGGCGCCTCACAGACATCCTGCCATCAAAAGCTGAAAAGGGAAAGATGAAAGGGCAATAAAGGTTTGTGTGTATGTGATAAGAAATTGGGGGGGGGGGAATGATGTGATAAGAACCAGGTGAGCCGAATCTTTTTGTACCAGCATCCCACGGCCAGTCACCCTGAAAAATATGCGAGTTACCTTCAAACATCTCAGAGTTCTCAAAACATTTTGGCGAGCTCTGGTTGGCTTGAAACGGGCTGGTCAGGAGGGAGAGATATACTGGGGGCAAAAACCTAAGCCTTATTTTTGTATCTAGTGAGTGCGGGAGATTTCAGAGCCGGCTTGTCTTTACTGCAACCGACATCCTTAGCAAAAGAACCCTTTGCTTTAACCAGATGGAGTCGAGGGCTTTTCTTTTCTAAGGGTTTGGATTGGGGCACATCCGACAAACTGGTTCTGCCAGCTGATTCCTCTTGCTGTCTCTACCAAGACTGGTAAAGATTGTTCCTATCTGGCTGCTTCTTCCTCTTCTTGTAAGGGATGAAATGAGGATGGTTATCATGCCCGGGTGTTAATTTCTCAATTCCTTAAGGTTATTGTCCCATTAAAGACAGAACTGCATATTGATGATGGTGTCCTGCTACGCACAATGTTGGGAACGCCAGGGGCTAACCGGTCTTTGTGAATGGGGGCTGAATGTAGTTCCATGTACGGTGCAGGTCAAGAAGGGCCTACTTGGAGAACAGGCATCTGCTAATCCTTGTGGCTTCTCGTACCAATGGGCTGCTCTCCAGGCCGTGCCACTTCTTCCGCTCTCTGCCAGCGGGAGATGAGCAAGCGAGTTACCTAGATTCATGGGGAAGGCAAGGACCCGTCTTCTCCTCAGCCTTCCCTCACACGTCTCTTTTCCAAACCTGGCCAAGGGAGATGTCTGTAGAAGTAGTGGAAGATGGGTGGACTGCCTATGCTGAGTTCACTCTCTGTCTCTGGAGACCTCCGGATGTCATAGTTTGTCCACAAGGGCTAAGTTGCATGTAATCGTGGCCCGTCTTCACTTACAACCACAATTGAACCCAAAATTAGTACCTCCCTTGATCTTGATTGTATCCTTCTGTAAACACAGTTTAGGATTGCGTTGGCTTTTTGGGCTGCTGCTGAACACTGCTGGCTCCTATTTAACTGGTTGTCCACTAAGACTCCAAGATCCCTCTCAGAGCCTGGTTTCACCCAGTCTGTATGTATACTTTGCTCGTATGCTTGTGGCCAGTGGGGTGGGGGATTTTACCATTTTTGTTCTTGTTATACTGGGCTTTTTATTGTCTGTAAGCCAGTCAGAGCCACCGACTGTGAGTGGGCGGCCATATAAATCCTCTGAATGTATAAATAAAATAAATAAATAGAAGCGTATCAGGGTCTGGGTGCGTTTGCCAGCGATCGTGGGCGATGATGCCAAGCCATGAATAAACATGCCTGATTCTGGGAGGCTGCAGCCGGAGGAAGAGCAGCACTGCCAAAACCAGTGTGGCTGACTCTGCTCAACACAAGGGCAGACACAGCCATCCCAGGTGGTCCTCCTCGAATTATGACCTCAGTTGAGCCCATCATTTGCATTGCTTATTAATTGAGTTTGACCCCATTTTCCATTAAGTGAATCGCTGTAGTTGTTAAGTTAGGAACCTGTTTGTTAAGTGAATTTGGCTTCCCCATTGGCTTCGTTTGTCAGAAGGTGGCAAAAGGGAATGAAGAAGAGACTGGTCAGCCATTTGTTTGGAATGGTATAGGATTTCCTGTCTGAGCAGAGGGTTGGGCTAGAAGACCTCCAAGGTCCCTTCCAGCTCAGTTATTCTATTCTATTCTATTCTATTCTATTCTATTCTATTCTATTCTATTCTATTCTATTCTATTCTATTCTATTCTATTCCCATTCCCATTCCCATTCCCATTTCCATTCACCAGTGGAACAACTTGCTTCCAGATGTTGTGAATGCTCTAACACTGAAGGTTTTTAAGAAGACTTGACAGCCACCTGTCTGTTCTGCCCCACCCCCCAGAAGACACACGAGCCGACTGTATTTGCCAGCAATTTATTCTTGCTACAGATATCAGCTCTGGCAATGAACCTGCGATGGCCTGCCAAGTCCTCCTTATCAATGCTACTGCGGTCTGTTGCTGGAGCAACCCAGAGCTCAGAAGTAAACAGAAGTCCAAAAAGCCA
This sequence comes from Ahaetulla prasina, assembly GCF_028640845.1. NCBI lineage: Eukaryota > Metazoa > Chordata > Lepidosauria > Squamata > Colubridae > Ahaetulla > Ahaetulla prasina. Next base: position 231,108,754 of record NC_080541.1, on the reverse strand, counting down.
ATTCCTGAATAAAGTAGCCGAAGTTTCCAAAAGTCCGTCTTTGTCCATCACGGAGCGCAAAGGCAGCTCCACCCACTTTTATACCCTGTGGGGTGTGGCTCCGTGACTCAGCACTCCCTGGGCCGGCCCCTTTCTTTCTTTTGCTGCGCACGCTTCACTCGGCGTCGCTGCCTTGCATCTAGCCACGATTGGTCCTCCTCAGCTGGCTCTTGGGGCGTTGCCAGGGGGAAGGAGGGGTCAGGGGAAATAGGCCGTGTCAGCTCCTCCTCCTCCACCTGGCCTGCTTCTGGAATCTGGAACGGAGCCAGAGGGGAAGATTCTGCAGAAGGAAGCCCTGTCGGCTCTTCCCCCTCACGCTCCGAGTCACTCTCTGCCAGGAAGCCCGGCTGGGGCCCCGCAGACACAACACTGTCTGAAATGGTATAGGGTCTCCTGCTTGAGCAGGGGGTCGGATTAGAAGACCTCCAAGGTCCCCTTCCAGCTGTAGTCTGAATTGAATGGAATGGAAAGTGACTGAAATTTTACTGCCGCCAGGTTTGCCAGAAGGGATGTTCCTGCCTGGCTGATCTCAGGAGACCCCTCTGAGTGCGCAGGTTGCCTGGGCAGGTGGGAAGAACTGTTGGGGTCTCCAGGACCCTCCCTGAGCAGAAGCTCTCCCTCCAAGGAGGCTTTGGGGGAATCTGTCAGGCTGCTGCTGCTGCTGCGTAGGAGGCAGAGGCTTCCGGGGTGGCTTCCAGGGAAGGGAATTCTAAGCTGCTTAATCAGAGGGCCTGCCAGCCATTCCCTTCCTTCCCCACAGCCCCACCCTGGGCAGGGTTTATAGCCTGGGCTAAGCGCGGTCTGGGCCCCAGGAGTTATCCGTCTCTGGATGCCAGGATGAAGCCAGGGGCCCTCTTGCTACTTGTGGGCTCCGTGGCCCTCTGGACTGGACTGCCGGCTGCACCACCCCGAAGTGAGTATCGGCTGATGCTGAGCACAGGTGAAGAAGCTGCTCACCTTGCTTGCTTCTGAGAGTGGAGTAGACACCTGCTTGGGCTGCACTTGTGCAAGGGAGGGGGTGGTTGAGTGGGGGGGAGGAAGATAAGGGGCTTAATTCCTGCACCCTGAAACCTACGCAATGTCCTCTCTCTTGGAAGAGGTCCCAGGTTTGGGTACGGGCAGTCCTCGAGTTATGACCGTAACGGAACCTGCTCATTACGGTTGTCATAATGGTCATAAATAGGTCAGTCGGGACAACCGACTGTCTGAAATGGTCTCCTGCTAGATCAGGGGGTTGGTCTAGAAGACCTCCAAGGTCCCTTCTAACTCTGGTATTCTGGTCACGTGATCATGCCAATTTTATGACTTTTTTGCAATGGTCATTAAGTGAAAACAGCCGTCCTTAAGTGTGAACCCTTTCTTTGTGACAGCTGCAGTTTTGCCGGAAAGGCGAAGGACTTTATTTATTTAGAAAATTTATGAGACACCCAGCTTACCACAGGGAAAATCTGGGCGGCTTACAAGTAAGGGCAAAACCATCGTAATACGTGACCACATGATTGCGGGCAGCTGCAAATGGCTGTAAATGTGGCCACATTACCAAGAGAGCTTCAAAGTGAATCACAAAATGGGGGAGCGACCATGGCAAATTCGGATCCAGGTTGTAAGTCTCCTTTTTCAGGTAAGTCGTAACTACTTTAGATTGTCACTGAGTGACCTGTCGTATGTTGAGGACTACCTGTAGACACCAGAAAAAGTGGTGGGAAGATGTTTCAGCAGGAGACCCTGCCGGCCCAGAGCATCATGGAGCTTCTTGGGCTGTCCTGTGGGATGAAGGCTCCAGCTAAACGGCTGCTTTGGGATTTCTCTGGAGCAGGGGGACTTTAAGACCTTTGGACTTCAACTCCCAGAATTCCCCTGCCCAGCCCCCACCCAGCCAATGTGTAGAATAGAATAGAACAGAACAGAACAGAACAGGAATAAAACAGAAAATAAAATAAAATATTTAATGGACTAGACTAGACTGGACTAGACTGGAACGGAACAGAACAGAACAGAACGTGGAGGAGTTGAAACACCCACAACTTCAGGAGGCAAGCAGTTCCACTGGTTAATTGTTCTGTCAGGAAATCTCTCCTTAGTTCTAAGCTGCTTCTCTCTTGATTAGTTTCCACCCACTGCTGCTTGTCCTGCCCTCAGGTGCTTTGGAGAATAGTCTGACCCCCTCTTCTTTGGGGCAACCCCTGAGATATTGGAAGACTGCTATCGTGTCTCCCCTGGTCCTTCTCTTCACTAGACCAGCCAGGCCCAGTTCCTGCAATCTTTCTTCATAAGTTTCAGCCTCCAGGCCCCTCATCATCTTTGTTGCTCTTCTCTGCACTCTTTCTAGAGTCTCAAGTCTAGCAATGTAAGACTTGTGGACTTCAACTTCCAGAATTCCCCTGACCAGCCCTCACCCTGGCTTCTGAAAAGCAAAGTCAATGGGGCAAGCCAGGTTCACTTAATGACTGCATGGTTCACTTAACAACTGCAGTGATTTGCTTAACAATGGTGGCAAAAAAAATTGTAAAATGAGACGTAACTTGCTTAAGAACTGCCTTGCTTAGCTATGGAAATTTTGGGGGTCAATTTCGTGGTCCTAAGTCGAGCAACCCCAGTGATCCACTTAACAACTGTGGCAATAAAGGTCATAAAATGAGGCAAAATTTACTTCACAAATGTTTCACTTAGCAACCAAAATTTGGGGCTCCACACTGGTCGTAGGTTGAGGACTACCTGTCACAGAGGATTTGCTCAGATGGTCCCTTGGGGTTACACATAGCATCCTGCTCTGGCCAGAGAGGGGTTCTCTGAGGCGCCACCTGAGCAGGGCTGGGGCCTGAGCTCCTTCCCAGAGGGGCCACAATCCCTTTCCCTGTTTTCGGGGCCGGTTCTTCACAGTGCCTGACTTCCTCCTGGACGTTCCCAAAGCTCAACCAGAGTCTCTGTATGAGCTGCGAAGCATTGGGCAACCTGCCGGGGGTGGGGGGGAGGGGAGTAGGTGGATGCTGATGGAGCCAGGCTAGGAAACTCTGGGTGCCCCAAGATTGCCCAGCTGGGCTCTGAGGGGGCCTGGGCCTGCCTTTGGAGATCATGGGGTTTCCAAAGACCCTGTTGGACACTTAGGGATCCATGGACCCTCCGCTACAAAATCACTTGACCAGCTTGGTCTCCTGCCTTGAGCAGGGGGTTGGATTAGAAGACCTCCGAAGTCCCTTCCAGCCCTAGGATTCTATGTTCTGTGTCCTAAAACAGGGGCCTCCAAATTCGGCAACTTTAAGACTTGTGGACTTCAACTCCCAGAATTCCCCAGCCAGCCAGTCTTAAACTTGCTGAGCTTGGAGGCCCCTGTCCTGAAAGCACAAGAGGCTTTCTGGGAAGAATGTCATTGAGGAGGGAGGAACTTGGGGGGTGTGTGTCTCCCTCGATGCCCCCCCCTCCGGGAATCAGCTTGCCCTGGTTTGGGAGGCAGAGCTGAACAGTCAATGCCCCATAATTCTGATTACTAATCATTTTCTCCTAATTATTTCCAGGTAATTTTCTCTAATTTATACCTGCAAGAGTTGGGAGGGGTTCAGCTCCACCAAGGTTGTCCGCCCCCAGAATATTTTGTAGCCAAATAGAAACGCACCTTGAAAATTCCTGGGATTTCTGAGTTTAGCACAGAAACAAACAGGAGAATTACAAAGAAAACATCAAAGGCTCGGTGGAAGTAACAGGTTTGTTGTAATTACACACCACATAACAAGTGTGGTGGTTGTGTAATATAAAGCACGTTAAACAATTAGCTTCTACCTTTTGTACTGAATTTTTGACCCATCAACAAGATGAAGAAGCCAGGGAAGGAAATGCACAAAAATTGTAGGGGGTGGGTCCCAGGTGACCAGAGGTCTTTGGTGAGAGCCCAGGTAAAATCTCGTGAAGAATCCAGTCCTGGGTGTCCAACCTTGGCCACTTCAAGACTTGCGGATTTCAACTTCCAACCTGGCTGGCTGGGGAATTCTGGGAGTGGAAGTCCGGAAGTCTTAAGGTTGCCGACCTCTGATCTGGCTTAATCGCTGAGGTGAGCCAAGACTATTGATTTAGGTCAGAGTTGAAATGAGGGGTGCTCTCAGAGCTTGGTGATTTTCTTGCAGATGTTTCATGACACAACGAGGGAACATGATCAGTGCTACAAGGGAGAGGAATTTGCAGAATGGAGGAGAACAAAAGGGGGGAGGAGGAAGAGGAAGATGGAAGGGCGAGGAGGAAGACTGTTTGGTCCTTGGCTGTTTTGTTGTAGATCTTTCGTTGCCCAACCTGATAGCATCATCTGTTTTTGAAGGGGGGGGGTGGTTGTGAGAAGGAGGAAGAGGAGGAGGAAGTTTCCTTCCAGATGTTTCAGTCTCCCCTGGTCCTTCGCTTCACTAGACCAGCCAGGCCCAGTTCCTGCAATCTTTCTTCATAAGTTTCAGCCTCCAGGCCCCTCATCATCTTTGTTGCTCTTCTCTGCACTCTTTCTAGAGTCTCAAGTCTAGCAATGTAAGACTTGTGGACTTCAACTTCCAGAATTCCCCTGACCAGCCCTCACACTGGCTTCTGAAAAGCAAAGTCAATGGGGCAAGCCAGGTTCACTTAATGACTGCATGGTTCACTTAACAACTGCAGTGATTTGCTTAACAATGGTGGCAAAAAAAATTGTAAAATGAGACGTAACTTGCTTAAGAACTGCCTTGCTTAGCCATGGAAATTTTGGGGGTCAATTTCGTGGTCCTAAGTCGAGCAACCCCAGTGATCCACTTAACAACTGTGGCAATAAAGGTCATAAAACGAGGCAAAATTTACTTCACAAATGTTTCACTTAGCAACCAAAATTTGGGGCTCCACACTGGTCGTAGGTTGAGGACTACCTGTCACAGAGGATTTGCTCAGATGGTCCCTCGGGGTTACACATAGCATCCTGCTCTGGCCAGAGAGGGGGGTCTCTGAGGCGCCACCCGAGCAGGGCTGGGGCCTGAGCTCCTTCCCAGAGGGGCCACAATCCCTTTCCCTGTTTTCGGGGCTGGCTCTTCACAGTGCCTGACTTCCTCCTGGACGTTCCCAAAGCTCAACCAGAGTCTCTGTATGAGCTGCGAAGCATCGGGCAACCTGCCGGGGGGGGGGGGGAGGGGAGTAGGTGGATGCTGATGGAGCCAGGCTAGGAAACTCTGGGTGCCCCAAGATTGCCCAGCTGGGCTCTGAGGGGGCCTGGGCCTGCCTTTGGAGATCATGGGGTTTCCAAAGACCCTGTTGGACACTTAGGGATCCATGGACCCTCCGCTACAAAATCACTTGACCAGCTTGGTCTCCTGCCTTGAGCAGGGGGTTGGACTAGAAGACCTCCGAAGTCCCTTCCAGCCCTAGGATTCTATGTTCTGTGTCCTAAAACAGGGGCCTCCAAACTTGGCAACTTTAAGACTTGTGGACTTCAACTCCCAGAATTCCCCAGCCAGCCAGTCTTAAACTTGCTGAGCTTGGAGGCCCCTGTCCTGAAAGCACAAGAGGCTTTCTGGGAAGAATGTCATTGAGGAGGGAGGAACTTGGGGTGTGTGTGTCTCCCTCGATGCCCCCCCCCCCTCCGGGAATCAGCTTGCCCTGGTTTGGGAGGCAGAGCTGAACAGTCAATGCCCCAGAATTCTGATTACTAATCATTTTCTCCTAATTATTTCCAGGTAATTTTCTCTAATTTATACCTGCAAGAGTTGGGAGGGGTTCAGCTCCACCAAGGTTGTCCGCCCCCAGAATATTTTGTAGCCAAATAGAAACGCACCTTGAAAATTCCTGGGATTTCTGAGTTTCGCACAGAAACAAACAGGAGAATTACAAAGAAAACATCAAAGGCTCGGTGGAAGTAACAGGCTTGTTGTAATTACACACCACATAACAAGTGTGGTGGTTGTGTAATATAAAGCACGGTTAAACAATTAGCTTCTACCTTTTGTACTGAATTTTTGACCCGTCAACAAGATGAAGAAGCCAGGGAAGGAAATGCACAAAAATTGTAGAGGGTGGGTCCCAGGTGACCAGAGGTCTTTGGTGAGAGCCCAGGTAAAATCTCGTGAAGAATCCAGTCCTGGGTGTCCAACCTTGGCCACTTCAAGACTTGCGGATTTCAACTTCCAACCTGGCTGGCTGGGGAATTCTGGGAGTGGAAGTCCGGAAGTCTTAAGGTTGCCGACCTCTGATCTGGCTTAGTCGCTGAGGTGAGCCAAGACTATTGATTTAGGTCAGGGTTGAAATGAGGGGTGCTCTCAGAGCTTGGTGATTTTCTTGCAGACGTTTCATGACACAACGAGGGAACATGATCAGTGCTACAAGGGAGAGGAATTTGCAGAATGGAGGAGAACAAAAGGGGGGAGGAGGAAGAGGAAGATGGAAGGGCGAGGAGGAAGACTGTTTGGTCCTTGGCTGTTTTGTTGTAGATCTTTCGTTGCCCAACCTGATAGCATCATCTGTTTTAGAAGGGGGGGGGTGGTTGTGAGAAGGAGGAAGAGGAGGAGGAAGTTTCCTTCCAGATGTTTCAGTCCCCAACTAGGGAACATCATCCCAGAGGTTTTTCCCCAAGGAGACATTCAGACATCCTGTCAGTTTTGGAAGCCATTTGACTGCCAAATATGTTAGCCTGGGAAATTGGGAAGGGTCTTTTTTGTTGGAGTGGTGGAAGAAGGGGCATAACAACCTTCTTTGTTCTGGGAGACAAGGACATTTGCCTGCACCGGGATGGGGGTGACTGGGGATTGTCTCCAGTTGAGCCTGAAGGGTGGATTGGACCATGTGAGGAACTTGTGGGTGTGCAGCAGGGCTGTGAACTGTCAACTGGGTGTGGAAAACCTGGAAGCGTTCAGATTCGGGTTTTCCCAGATGTGCCAACATGACATCTCTAATAAAGTGGAACTTTGAGGAGCTCATGGCCTTGGAGTTTTATTTATTTATTTATTTATTTATTTATTTTATTTATTTATTATTCGAATTTATATACCGCCCTATCTCCCAAAGGACTCAGGGCGGTTCACAGGCATATAAAACATCAATATACAAATTAAAATAATCCTTAAAAAACTTATTCTAGCGCCTGAATTATTAAAAATATAAATATAAATATAAAATATAAATATTAAAATCAATTTAAAACCCCTCTAAATTTAAAAATCTAAGCCAGTCCTGCACAGATGAATAAATGTGTCTTGAGCTCGCGACGGAAGGTTCGAAGGTCAGGAAGTTGACGGAGTCCTGGGGAGTTCGCTCCAGAGGTGGGAGCCCCCACAGAGAAGGCCCTTCCTGGGCGCCGCCAACGACACTGCCTAGCTGACGGCACCCTGAGGAGTCCCTCTGTGAGAGCGCACGGGTCGGTGAGAGGTATCTGGTCGCAGTAGGCGGTCCCAGATAACCCGCCCTATGCCATGGAGCGCTTTAAAGGTGGTCACCAAAACCTTGAAGCGCACCCGAAGGCCACAGGTAGCCAGTGCAGCCTGCGCAGGATGGGTGTTATCACGGGAGCCACGAGGGCTCCTCTATCACCCGCAGCCGCATTCTGAACTAACTGCAGCCTCCGGATGCCCTTCAAGGAAGCCCCATGTAGAGAGCGTTGCAGTAATCCAGGCGAGACGTCACAGGGCGTGAGTGACCGTGCATAGGGCCTCCCGTCCAGAAAGGCGAACTGGCGCACCAGGCGAACCTGGTAGAACGCTCTCCTGGAGACGGCCGTCAAATGATCTTCTAGAGACAGCCGCTCATCCAGGAGGACGCTGTTGCGCACCCTCTCCATCGGGGCCAATGACTCGCCACCGATGGTCAGCCGCTGGATTTAGCTGACTGTACCGGGATGCCGCATCCACAGCCACTCTGTCTTGGAGGATTGAGCTTGAGCCTGTTTCTCCCCATCCAGACCCGTCGGCCTCCAGACACCGGGACAGCACTTGATAACCGTTGGGGTGGTCCGTGTGGAAAAGTACAGCTGGGTGTCATCCGCGTACAGCTGGTACCTCACACGAACCCACTGATGATCTCACCCAGCGGCTTCATGTAGATGTTGAACAGAAGGGGCGAGGAGGAAGAGGAGGAGGAAGAGGAAGATGGAAGGGCGAGGAGGAAGACTGTTTGGTCCTTGGCTGTTTTGTTGTAGATCTTTCGTTGCCCAACCTGATAGCATCATCTGTTTTAGAAGGGGGGGGGTGGTTGTGAGAAGGAGGAAGAGGAGGAGGAAGACTGTTTGGTCCTTGGCTGTTTTGTTGTAGATCTTTCGTTGCCCAACCTGATAGCATCATCTGTTTTAGAAGGGGGTGGTTGTGAGAAGGAGGAAGAGGAAGATGGAAGGGCGAGGAGGAAGAGGAAGATGGAAGGGCGAGGAGGAAGAGGAGGAGGAAGTTTCCTTCCAGATGTTTCAGTCCCCAACTAGGGAACATCATCCCAGAGGTTTTTCCCCAAGGAGACATTCAGACATCCTGTCAGTTTTGGAAGCCATTTGACTGCCAAATATGTTAGCCTGGGAAATTGGGAGGGGTCTTTTTTGTTGGAGTGGTGGAAGAAGGGGCATAACAACCTTCTTTGTTCTGGGAGACAAGGACATTTGCCTGCACCGGGATGGGGGTGACTGGGGATTGTCTCCAGTTGAGCCTGAAGGATGGATTGGACCATGTGAGGAACTTGTGGGTGTGCAGCAGGGCTGTGAACTGTCAACTGGGTGGGGAAAACCTGGAAGCTTTCAGATTCGGGTTTTCCCAGATGTGCCAACATGACATCTCTAATAAAGTGGAACTTTAAGGAGCTCATGGCCTTGGAGTTTTATTTATTTATTATTGAATTTATATATAGCCCTATCTCCCAAAGGACTCAGGGCGGTTCACAGGCATATAAAACATCAATATACAAATTAATATAATCCTTAAAAAACTTATTCTAGCGCCTGAATTATTAAAAATATAAATATTAAAATCAATTTAAAACCCCTCTAAATTTAAAATCTAAGCCAGTCCTGCACAGATGAATAAATGTGTCTTGAGCTCGCGACGGAAGGTTCGAAGGTCAGGAAGTTGACGGAGTCCTGGGGGGAGTTCGTTCCAGAGGGTGGGAGCCCCCACAGAGAAGGCCCTTCCCCTGGGCGCCGCCACACGACACTGCCTAGCTGACGGCACCCTGAGGAGTCCCTCTCTGTGAGAGCGCACGGGTCGGTGAGAGGTATCTGGTCGCAGTAGGCGGTCCCGTAGATAACCCGGCCCTATGCCATGGAGCGCTTTAAAGGTGGTCACCAAAACCTTGAAGCGCACCCGGAAGGCCACAGGTAGCCAGTGCAGCCTGCGCAGGATGGGTGTTATCACGGGAGCCACGAGGGCTCCTCTATCACCCGCAGCCGCATTCTGGACTAACTGCAGCCTCGGATGCCCTTCAAGGAAGCCCCATGTAGAGGCGTTGCAGTAATCCAGGCGAGGCGTCACAGGCGTGGTGACCGTGCATAGGGCCTCCCGGTCCAGAAAGGCGCAACTGGCGCACCAGGCGAACCTGGTAGAACGCTCTCCTGGAGACGGCCGTCAAATGATCTTCTAGAGACAGCCGCTCATCCAGGAGGACGCTGTTGCGCACCCTCTCCATCGGGGCCAATGACTCGCCACCGATGGTCAGCCGCTGGATTTAGCTGACTGTACCGGGATGCCGCATCCACAGCCACTCTGTCTTGGAGGATTGAGCTTGAGCCTGTTTCTCCCCATCCAGACCCGTCGGCCTCCAGGCACCGGGACAGCACTTGATAACCGTTGGGGTGGTCGGTGTGGAAAACCTGGAAGCGTTCAGATTCGGGTTTTCCCAGATGTGCCAACATGACATCTCTAATAAAGTGGAACTTTGAGGAGCTCATGGCCTTGAGTTTTATTTATTTATTTATTTATTTATTTATTTATTTATTTATTTGTTTATTATTCGAATTTATATACCGCCCTATCTCCCAAAGGACTCAGGGCGGTTCACAGGCATATAAAACATCAATATACAAATTAAAATAATCCTTAAAAACTTATTCTAGCGCCTGAATTATTAAAAATATAAATATTAAAATCAATTAAAAACCCCTCTAAATATAAAATCTAAGCCAGTCCTGCACAGATGAATAAATGTGTCTTGAGCTCGCGACGGAAGGTTCGAAGGTCAGGAAGTTGACAGAGTCCTGGGGGGAGTTCGTTCCAGAGGGTGGGGGCCCCCACAGAGAAGGCCCTTCCTGGGCGCCGCCAACGACACTGCCTAGCTGACGGCACCCTGAGGAGTCCCTCTGTGAGAGCGCACGGGTCGGTGAGAGGTATCTGGTCGCAGTAGGCGGTCCCGTAGATAACCCGGCCCTATGCCATGGAGCGCTTTAAAGGTGGTCACCAAAACCTTGAAGCGCACCCGAAGGCCACAGGTAGCCAGTGCAGCCTGCGCAGGATGGGTGTTATCACGGGAGCCACGAGGGCTCCTCTATCACCCGCAGCCGCATTCTGAACTAACTGCAGCCTCCGGATGCCCTTCAAGGAAGCCCCATGTAGAGAGCGTTGCAGTAATCCAGGCGAGACGTCACAGGCGTGGTGACCGTGCATAGGGCCTCCCGGTCCAGAAAGGCGAACTGGCGCACCAGGCGAACCTGGTAGAACGCTCTCCTGGAGACGGCCGTCAAATGATCTTCTAGAGACAGCCGCTCATCCAGGAGGACGCTGTTGCGCACCCTCTCCATCGGGGCCAATGACTCGCCACCGATGGTCAGCATGGATTTAGCTGACTGTACCGGGATGCCGCATCCACAGCCACTCTGTCTTGGAGGATTGAGCTTGAGCCTGTTTCTCCCCATCCAGACCCGTCGGCCTCCAGGCACCGGGACAGCACTTGATAACCGTTGGGGTGGTCCGTGTGAAAAAGTACAGCTGGGTGTCATCCGCGTACAGCTGGTACCTCACACCGAACCCACTGATGATCTCACCCAGCGGCTTCATGTAGATGTTGAACAGAAGGGGCGGGAGGATCGGCCCCCGCGGCACCCACAAGTGAGGCGCCTCGGGGCCGACCTCTGCCCCCCTGTCAACACTGACTGCGACCGGTCGGAGAGATAGGAGGAGAACCACCGATAAACGGTGCCTCCCACTCCCAATCCCTCCAACCGCGCAGCAGGATACCATGGTCGATGGTATCGAAAGCCGCTGAGAGGTCTAATAGGACCAGGGCAGAGGAACAACCTCATCCCTGGCCCTCCAGAGATCATCCACCAACGCGACCAAAGCCGTCTCCGTGCTGTAACCGGGCGGAAACCGGACTGAACGGGTCTAGATAGACAGTTTCATCCAGGTGTAAGGGAAACTGATATGCCACCATACTCTCAACAACCTTCGCCGCTGGGAAGGTTGAGACCGGACGATAATTACCTAAAACAGCCGGGTCCAGGGAAGGCTTCTTGAGGAGGGCCTCACCACCGCCTCTTTCAAGGCGGCCGGAAAGACCACCTGTAAATAACTTGGAAGTTGAATCTTCTGGGGTCCCAGACCAGTTGAAAAGCCCCAAGGGCATCTGAGAAGGACCCCTCTCTGGACACGCTGGACTCAGCTGGGAGGAGCTCCTGTCGAGCCCAGCTCTCTTGGCAGACCAGTTGAAAAGCCCCAAGGGCATCTGAGAAGGACCCCTCTCTGGACACGCTGGACTCAGCTGGGAGGAGCTCCTGTCGAGCCCAGCTCTCTTGGCAGACCAGTTGGCTTCCCAGCCAGCATTGCCCAATCTGGAAGCCTGGAACCCAGTCTGGGATCCCAGGAACGTGACCGCATCTGGTGGGAAGCCAAACACTAACAAAAAGCCCACACCTGGAGAGAAGCTGGCTTCCCAGGTGGGACACGAGAACACCCATCTGCCGACAAGCCGAAACCAGCCGGCTGCTGGGCATCACGTGGGCCCCACATCTGGAGAGAAGCCAGCTTCTAACAGTGGCCCCGAGGCCCATGGCAGGCCCGTTGCTGGTGAAAAGCCCACACCTGGAGAGAAGCCAGCTTCTAACAGTGGCCCCGAGGCCCATGGCAGGCCCGTTGCTGGTGAAAAGCCCACACCTGGAGAGAAGCTGGCTTCCCAGCCAGCATTGCCCAATCTGGAAGCCTGGAACCCAGTCTGGGATCCCAGGAACGTGACCGCATCTGGTGGGAAGCCAAACACTAACAAAAAGCCCACACCTGGAGAGAAGCCAGCTTCTAACAGTGGCCCCGAGGCCCATGGCAGGCCCGTTGCTGGTGAAAAGCCCACACCTGGAGAGAAGCTGGCTTCCCAGGTGGGACACGAGAAACACCCATCTGCCGACAAGCCGAAACCAGCCGGCTGCTGGGCATCACGTGGGCCCCACATCTGGAGAGAAGCTGGCTTCCCAGCCAGCATTGCCCAATCTGGAAGCCAGCTTCTAACAGTGGCCCCGAGGCCCATGGCAGGCCCGTTGCTGGTGAAAAGCCCACACCTGGAGAGAAGCCAGCTTCTAACAGTGGCCCCGAGGCCCATGGCAGGCCCGTTGCTGGTGAAAAGCCCACACCTGGAGAGAAGCTGGCTTCCCAGGTGGGACACGAGAAACACCCATCTGCCGACAAGCCGAAACCAGCCGGCTGCTGGGCATCACGTGGGCCCCACATCTGGAGAGAAGGGCGGGATATAAATTCAAATTAAAAAAAAAACAACTCAGTTCCAGCGGGGCTCCAGAAAGAGCCCAGGAGAACCAGCCACCCACCTCCACACCATGCATTGGCAGCTCCAGATCTCCCTTCCTCTGATGCTGTTTGTCTTCTCTCTCTCTTATTCAGGGACTTCTGGACAGCCCCCTCTCCTCCCCAGCGGTGCCCCTTGGGAAGCTCCCCGGGAGAAGATCTCGCAGAAGGAGGAAGCAAAGCTGGCAGCTGTGGTGGCCCAAGAGCCTGAGGTGGCTCAGAAGAGCCCTTTGTCCCAGGGGAAGGAAAGTGAAGAGCCACAGCCTGGCAAGGAAGGCAGCCTTCGCCCTGAGGCAGCCAGTCCAGCCCCCTCTGGAAATTTTCTCTGTAAAGAGAAGCCACAGCCGGAAAGACCACCTGTAAATAACTTGGAAGTTGAATCTTCTGGGGGTCCCAGACCAGTTGAAAAGCCCCAAGGGGCATCTGAGAAGGACCCCTCTCTGGACACGCGGACTCAGCTGGGAGGAGCTCCTGTCGAGCCCAGCTCTCTTGGCAGACCGAAGTTGGCTTCCCAGCCAGCATTGCCCAATCTGGAAGCCTGGAACCCAGTCTGGGATCCCAGGAACGTGACCGCATCTGGTGGGAAGCCAAACACTAACAAAAAGCCCACTTCTAGCACCCCAGGTGACAAACCCACGCCTGGAATGGGGAAGGCCTCCCCAACAGAGAAGCCGGTTCCTGGTTCTGGACACACCATCCAGGACAAGCCGAAACCAGCTTCGGCTGCTGGGCATCACGTGGGCCCCACATCTGGAGAGAAGCCAGCTTCTAACAGTGGCCCCGAGGCCCATGGCAGGCCCGTTGCTGGTGAAAAGCCCACACCTGGAGAGAAGCTGGCTTCCCAGGTGGGACACGAGAAACACCCATCTGCCGACAAGCCGACTTCCTCTGAAAAGCCAGAAGATGGTGAGAAACTGGAAGCCGAGAAGGAATCCAAACCTGAGAAAGAAGCTGAGGAGGGGAAGAAAACTGAGGAGGAGGAGGAAGAGGAGGAGGGCCTCTTTGATGATGATGGAGAAGAAGAGGAGGGGGAGAAGGGCAAAGAGAACGAAGGAAGCACCCGCGAAGGAAACCAAGATGGCGACGAAGCCTTTGACAAGGAACTGGATTACGGATTAAACAGGCCCCCCTTTGACGCGTACTCCTACCACGATGGCTGGAGTGACGAGGGGCCCGAAGAGGCCGATCTTGGCTTGGTGGGAGAAATGACAGCTCTTCCTCAGGCTGGGGATGATGGGAACAATGATGGGAAGCCAACATTTGATGCCTGGGGAGACCTTGTGGGAGGGTCGAGGCCCTAACCGGCAGGCCCAGAAGCGCCTGGAAAGGGATGGAGCCCAGGAAGGGAGATTCGAAGCACAATCTTGGGAGCTGGGAGCCTTGAAGCTTTCATTTTTTAAAAAATTAAAACTTCTAATTTCAATTTAATTTGGTTATTCAATTTAATAATCTGTGTCATATCCAGCTGCTTCCAGACTCCTTGACTTATGACCTCTATTGAGGCCAACATTTCTGTTGCTAAGCGAGACATTTGTTTTGTCCCATTTTATGAATCGTTTTTGCCACCTTTGTTAAGTGAATCACTACAGTTGCTAAGTGAGTCACACGGTTGTTAAGTGAATTATCAGGATGTCGCAAAAGGGCATCACACGGCCTTGGGACAATGCCACTGTCATAAATATGAACCAGTTACCAAGCATCTGGATTTTGATCACATGACCACAAGGATCTGCAATGGTCCTAAATGTGAAAAATGGTTATAAGTCACTTTTTCAGTGCTATTGTATCTTCTAACGATCACTAAACAAATTATTGTAAGTCAAGGACTACTTGCACTGCCTAATACTGTTTACACATACATTACATAGAATAGAATAGAATTTTTATTGGCCAAGTGTGATTGGACACACAAGGAATTGGTCTTGGTGCATATGCTCTCAGTGTACATAAAAGAAAAGATACCTTCATCAAAGGCACAACATTTACAACACTTAATGATAGTCATAGGCTACAAATAAACAATCAGGAAACAATATCAGTATAAATCGTAAGGATACAAGCAACAAAGTTACAGTCATAAGTGGAAAGGGATTGGTGATGGGAATGATGAGAAGATTAATAGTAGTGCAGATTCAGTAAATAGTTTGACTGTTGAGAGAATTATTGTTTAGCAGGGTGATGGCCTTCGGGAAAAAACTGTTCTTGTGTCTAGTTGTTCTGGTGTACAGTGCTCTATAGCGTCGTTTTGAGGGTAGGAATTGGAACAGTTTATGTCCTGGATGTGAGGGATCTGTAAATATTTTCACGGCCCTCTTCTTGATTCGTACAGTATACAGGTCCTCAATGGAAGGCAGGTTGGTAGCAATTATTTTTTCTGCGGTTCTAATTATCCTCTGAAGTCTGTGTTTTTCTTGTTGGGTCTGGTTTGGTTCTGCATAATTCCCTCAACACTGTCAAACTATTTACTAAATCTGCACTGCTATTAATCTTCTCATCGTTCCCATCAGCCATCTCCTTCCACTTATGACTGAATGACTGTAACTTTGTTGTTGGTAATCCTTATGATTTATATTGATATTGATTGTTTCCTGATTGCTTATTTGTACCCTATGATTATCATTAAGTGTTTATCATTAAGTATTAAATTGTACCCTATGACCATCAATTGTGTTGTAAATGTTGTACCTTGATGAAGGTATCTTCTCTTTTATGTACACTGAGAGCATATGCACCAAGACAAATTCCTTGTGTGTCCAATCACACTTGGCCAATAAAAATTCTATTCTATTCTATATTCTTTTCTTATGACAGACGGTATAGACAGCAGTCATGTAAAACATGTTTATTTATTTCTATTCTCTGTTCTATGAAGTCATTGTTGAAAACCTCACAGGCATCTCAAAGGGGTTTAGACATGCCCATATCCGGCACTGATGCTCCTCATAGCTTGCTCCGTCCTCCCTCCTGCCCAGGGGCTGTGTAGGTTGTGCAGAGTTTTGGCAGCAGTTTTTGCAATGTGGGCAGCAAATGGCCGGCAGGAGGCAGCCCTGTGCAGCCGTCCCACTCACAGCCTCTTCGCTTCCGGACAGGAGCTCCCAGAATACAGGATAAGAGAGTCGGAAGGGCCCAGAGGCTTTCTGGCCCAACTCCCTCCTCAAGCACCGAATTCTAGTCCTGCCTTAGGCATGAAAGCCGGCTGGGTGACTTTCCCCCAGCCCTTCTCTCTCAGCCTAGCCCACCTCACAGGGTTGGTGTTTGCAGGGAAAATAAGAGGAGGGAGGAGTATTAGGTGTGTTCATCACCCTGAGTTACTTATAATGTAATAAGGTTAGGACAAAAATATCTGATGAAGTCATTGTCCTTCTCTGAAGCTGCTCTGGTTTGATTCAGTCCTTAAATTATGGCCACAAATGGACACATAGGATCACCTCCTTTGATTTAGTTTGAGAGGATTGTCTACTCCAGAGAAAAGAAGGACTGGGGGTGAGATGATAGCAGTATTCCAATATTTGAGGAGCTGCTGCCCCAAAGAAGAAGGGGTCCCCCTATTCTCCAAAGCAGCAGAAGGCAGGACAAGAGGCAACGGGTGGGAAGTAATCAAGGAGAGAAGCAACCCGGAATTCAGGAGAAATTTCCCTACAGTGGGAACCAGTAACCAGTGGAACAGCTTGCCACCAGAAGTTGTGGGTGCTCCGTCCTTGGAGGTTTTCAAGCAGAGACTGGGCAGTCACTGGTCTGAAATGGTATCTCCTGCTTCAGCAGGGGGCTGGACTAGAAGACCTCCAAGGTCCCTCCCAGCTCTATTCTATGGAGGATTCAGCCCAAGCTGGCAAAAAACATTTCATGAAATCCATTCTTTAAAATTGAAGCCGCTCTTAACGTTTAGAGGCTCCTTGCGGACGTCTGGATGGGAGTGGGCTGCATTTTGCCCCACGCAGCAGCCCTTCCTCCCAGTCCCTTGCGTGGCCCTTTTGATGCCCTCTGTGGCTCTGAGACCCCTTCGCCCCCCTTCTAAGCCATTAATAAGACAAGGGGCCCCCAGGATGCCCCCCCCTTGATCTAGAACCACCAAAGATGGCTTTTTTGAGCCAGCTTCTCCCCTCTTAATCCTTGGCCATCCTGGTCTAATTGGAAGGTTGGGGGCTCCTGGGCCAGTGCGTCCCACAGCTGGAGAAATTTGGATTAAAATTTGTGGCTTTGTCTGTTGCTCTGGTTAATTTATGATCCAGTGTGTATCCGGTTTGCAGGAGGTGTGAGAATCCAGGGGCTGGATATGAAAGGGAGGCATTAAGGTGGCAAAACAGGTGATGGGCTGCTGTATGGAGAGGGGGAGACAGTCCAGAAGGCCCCCCCTCCCCCGTGTCTATTCTTTCTCCTTGGGTGGGTAAGACTGGCACATGCTCCTCTGTAGGCCTGGCAAGGAGGAGAGAGAGCAGCCAGATGGGCACCCAGCAAAGCTGTGCCAGATGTCCACTGGGTACATTTATTTATCTATTTATTTGTTCAATTTCTACAGGCGCATGAAGGCCACCATAAACGTGCCTGGCATATCCAGCAAATTCCGAGCCTTTGCCCCCTTTCCCTTGCCAGGAAATATACTCCCACGAAAGACACAGACAGCATCTGGGACCACCGTCTTCTTTGGACAATCATTTATTCCAGAACTCCCTCCCTTTGAAAGGCGCTTGGAGGCTTTGTGCGCCTGGTCTCGTCCTGAACCGGCCTCTCTGTTCCTTCAGCGCAAAGCAGGCCGAGCTTCCATCCATGGAGCCCTTAGGAAGGACCTGGAAGAGGGAAGGGGGCGTCAGGAACGGTCTTCCTTGGGGGAGCTGCAGGAGGGGGGCTTCCTGGCTCTCCCTCCAGAAGCACTGGAGCCCCCCCCTTCCCAGGCTGAGAACCAGAAAGACCCCCCTTCCCTGTTGTGTGGGGCTTCTTTGCTCCAGCCTCTGCCTTGGTGACCCCCTCCCCCCCGGCCACTCTAGGCACCTACATTTGGGTGTACTCCAGCCCCCCCCTCCCTGGGGGAAGTGAATTTTCTCTTCTGGGGCAGGCTTAAGGGCGAGTGGAGCCCACCTGGCTTGAGGGTGGAGCAGAGTTTTTTCTGTTCCATAGGATGGACCACTTTGCCAAGAGATCCATGGTCCTCTTTCTCCTGTTATTTATTTATTTATTTATTTATTTATTTATTTATTTATTTATTTATTTATTTATTTATTTATTCATTCATTCATTCATTCATTTATTATTTATTCACATTTTTATACCGCCCTTCTCCGAAGACTCAGGGTGGTGTACAGCAAATAAAACGACAATAATCCAAAAACAATTTAAAATACCGTAACAAGATTAAAAATCTAATTTAACCGCTGTATACTTAAAAATATTAGATAAAAAATTACAAAAGATAAAAACCGCTGTTAAAAAGCCCGCTAAAACCCCCAAATATTAAAATCAATCAATCAGGCCAGCCCCGCTTAGTGAAAAAAGACCAAGCTTGAGCTCGCGTTTAAAGGTCCGAAGACCAAGGACAAGACGGAGTCCCACCGGCAGCTCGTTCCACTAAGCCAGGGCCCCCACAGAGAACCCTCTTCCCCTGGGGGCCGCCAGCCGACATTGGTTGGCCGACAGCACCCTAAGGAGGCCCTCCCTGTGAGAGCGCACTGGACGATGGGAGGTAACTGGCGGCAGCAGGCGGTCCCGTAAATATCCTGGTCCGATGTCATGGAGCGCTTTAAAGGTGATAACCAACACCTTGAAGCGCACCTGGAAGACCACTGGCAACCAGTGCAGCCTGCGCAGGAGAGGTGTCACATGGGAGCTACGAGGAGCTCCCTCAATCCCCCGCGCGGTTGCATTCTGTACCAGTTGGAGCCTCCGGGTGCTCTTCAAGGGGAGCCCCATGTAGAGAGCATTGCAGTAATCCAGGCGGGAAGTGACGAGGGCATGAGTGACTGTGCATAATGAGTCCCGGTCCAAGAAAGGGCGCAATTGGCGGATCAGGCGGACCTGATAAAAAGCTCCCCTGGCGACGGCCGTCAAATGGTCTTCTAAAGACAGCCATGCATCCAGGAGAACGCCTAAATTGCACACCGATTCTCTGGGGGCCAATGATTCACCCCCCACAGTCAGCAATGGAGTAAGCTGACTGTGCCGGGACGCCGGCATCCACAGCCGATGGGTTGAGTCGGAGCCTGTTCATCCCCATCCAGACCCGAACGGCCTCAAGACACCGAGTCATCACATCGACGGCTTCGTTGGGGTGGTTCGGGGTGGAAATGTACAGCTGAGTATTGTCAGCGTACAGCTGACAACTCACTCCGAAACCACGAATGATCTCTCCCAGCGGCTTCATATAAATGTTGAACAGGAGGGGTGAGAGAATCGATCCCTGCGGCACCCCACATGTGAGTTGCCTAGCGGTCGATCTCTGCCCCCCTGTCAACACCATCTGCGAACGGTCGGAGAGGTAGGAGGAGAACCACCGTAAAACGGTGCCTCCCACCCCCTGTTGGCCAGTCGGCTGGATCCCACAGCAGAATCTCGGGGAGTGGGAGGTGGGGGGGGGGCAGGAAAAGGGCTCTGTCAGTGATGCTGCCCGTGGGAGGGGGAGAACTCTCTTTTCTCCCTTCCTCTTCTTTGCACACAGTCCTCAAGGTGTGACTGCAGGACCTCCTGCTCCTTCCTGCAGGGCCCCCCCACCCCCACCCCCATACAGCGCCACCCACCCAGTGGTGGGATTCAGCCAGTTCACACCATTTCGGGAGAACCGGTTGTTAGCATTCTGAGCAGTTTGGTAAACTGGTGGTTGGAAAAAATCATTAGGGCAGAGAACCGGTTGTTAAATTATTTGAATCCCACCATTGCACACACCCACCTCTATGGCGGCATCTCAGCCGGCAGTTCCAACGTGTGCTGAAGTTGTTGAAGTTCCCCCCGCAGCCCCCGAAAGTGAACTTCTTGCAATCTTTGTTCTTTGGGTCATAAAACCAGCGATCTGTTTTGTAATTGCAAGGCCCGTGTTCAGGAGGCAACTGGCAGAAGTCTGGAGAGGGGAGGGAGGCGATAGAGGTTGGCATTAGGTGGGCAACTATACAGATGTTTAAAAGGGAGGGAGGGAGGATGGAAGGAAGGAAAGAAGGAAGGAGGGAGGGAGGGAGGAAGGAATCAGAGACCCAGAAGACTGGGCCCCTGGCAGTCCCCCCCATCAGGGGAACCAGTCTTCCCTCCCCCCACAAACTCCCCCCCATCCTCCCTCAGCTGGATTTGGGCATTTCTGGCTTCCTTTCAGACAGGCGCTCCCTGGAAGTGGTGGTGGTGGTGCAGGCAGGCATGGAGCAGAACTGGGGAGACACCCACCCCTCCCTTCCTGATGGTTTTAGGGTTAGGATTAGATGTGTACAAACACAGCAAAGCTGTCATTTTGGGTATTCATTCCGGACTCTTCTCTTCACCCTCCCAAGTATTACCTTCCTGCCTGCCTGTCTTAGCCCCCCCCCACACTTCAGTGCCCCCCCCACTTCTTGAAAGGAAGCCTTGAGACCAGTGATGGCTAATCTTTTTCCCGTTGTGTGCACACGCAACAGCACGCACATGTGCCAGCACCCATAATGCAATATGCACCCCCTGCGCATTCGCAGGACCGCCCTGCTCCCTCGCACATGCACGTGACCCCCGCCCCCCCTGCACATACGCACGCAAGCCCCACACCGCCTGTTTTTGGCCTACCAGGCCTCCCTTCAGCCTCCTGGTCTCAAAAATGGGCTGTGGGGGGGCACGCCACTCCCCCCATCCTCCGCCCCCACCCCCCATGCATGTGTGCATGCCCCCTGCGCATCCTGAAAATCAGCTGGCTGGTGGGAGGAGCGCATGCGCATGCATGGTAGAGCTGAGCCAGGTGACAGCTCGTGTGCCTGCAGAGAGGGCTCTGTGTGCCAGCTGTGGCACGTGTGCAATAGGTTCGCCATCATGGCTCTAGACCAGTGATGTCAAACTCAAGGAGCGCGGGCAGATTCAGCCCATGGGATCCTTAAATCCGGCCCATGGGACCAGCCTGGAAATATCCAAGGAACGGCCTGCGGTGCCTCTGCTGGCAAAAAGGGGGCCGCTTGTGGACCCCACATGACCCATTTTAGGCCTCCCCAGCCTCCTGCAGCCTTCTGCCAGCCAAAAACAGGCCGTGTGGAGGCCTTGACCGGCAGAGCGCTGCTGGAGGCTGGGGATGCCGAAAACGGGCCACTTTGGCGGGCAGGGTGCTGCAGGAGGCATCCATTCCATCCCCCGCCCCCCGCTACCCACTTACCCGGCCCCGCTAGCCTTCAGAGGAGAACTACAATGCTGATCCAACCCTCAAAGAAATCCAGTTTGACCCCCCTGCCCTAGACTGCGCTGCTTGCCAGCAAGGCCCCGGGTTCAGGCCAATGGCCGGTGGAGCCCTGTGCAACCCCCCTGCCCCTCCCTGCCCAACAGCCGGTGCTCACTGCAGGAGACGTGGCATTCCTCGATGGTGTCATAGTTGTTGAGGTTCCCGGGGCACTCAAGGAAATAGAAAGGTTCGCAGCTCATGCTGGTGATGTTGTGGAAAAAACGTTGCTGAGGCACCCCACACCGTTTGGAATAGTCGGGCAAGACTACGCACCGTCTGATGTCTGGCAAGAGAGGAGAGTCGGGAAACTCAAAACTTGGCTCAGTTGTAAGTGCTCTGGGTGTGTGTGGGGGAGGGGATAGAGCAGCCCCCGAATAGAGGCTGGGGAATTCTGGGAGTTGGATCCAAAGTTTCTTAAAGTTGCCCTGGTTGGAGACCCCCACCCTGACAGAATTTCCATCCAGAGCCTGGGGGGCTTCGGGGGCATCTCTTGACACAGGGCGGATCCCTCTGGACCTGGGCTGGTTCTTTTGCTCGTTTTCTTTGCCTTTGTTCCATGGTTACATTTTAACTGAAACTCAGGGAGCCTGAAGCCCTGAGGAAACCTCACAGCAGAATGCTAGGGCCGGAAGGGACCTCGGAGGTCTTCTAGTCCAACCCCCTGCTCAGGCAGGAGACCCTAGACCATTCCAGACAAACGGAGCTCCAATCTCTTCTTCAAAACCTCCAGTGGTGGAGCATCTACAACTTCTGAAGCAGCTCCTTCCATGGATGAATTGTTCAGTTCTCTATTGCTTCTCTCCCTGATGAGTTTCCATCCCTTCTTTCCCATCCTGCCTTCTGCTGCTTTGGAAAAATAAGTGCCCCCTACCCTCTGTTTAGTGGCAGCCCCTCAATTGTCTTCCAGTACAAAACTGTCCCATCCCCTGGATCCTTTGATGGCTGGACCTAACTAGATCCCTCAACCGCTCATCATAGGTTTTAGTCTCCGGATCTTTGATCTCATTGGGCCAAGAGGGGCTCTGGGGAATCTCCCCCTTTGCTTCCGCTCTCCGGGCAGGAAAAGGGAGCAAGACCCCTTCAGGACACAAAACCTCCCATCCAGTTTGTTTTGCAGGGGCTCTGAGGACGAGGTTCATGCAAGAAAAAATAGCCATACATGTGTGCTTGTGTGTGTGGTTAAGAAAAGCAGGGCAAGAATAACTCAGAAATGCAAAAAAACCAAGGTGTAGACTTGGGTTGGGAGCTTCAATTTCAATTTCAATTTCAGACATATTTGTTCATCCGCGCAGGTCTGGCATAGGGTTTTGATTTTAACTGGTTTTAATTTGAGTGGGTTTTATTCTTTTAATCGCATTTTTAACATGGGCCAAATGGAATCAGTTTTTTAAATTGTATTTTATTCTATATTTATTTTGTTTGGTGTTTTTATCTGGCTGTACACCACCCTGAGTCCTTCGGGAGAAAGGCGGTATAAAAGTTTGATTAATAAATAAATAATAAATAAAAAAATAAATGAGATTCAATAGATTCTCCAAACTGAATCAAGTTTCTAAATTGGGATCAAAATTTCCAATCCAAATATATTTTAATTTTTGCTTTGAAGACTTGGTGGTTTAGTCCATGCACAGAAAGAGATGTTAGAACTCAAAGTGGATTTCTAAGTCAGCTCACTCAACATCTCACTGGCTGATCATCTGAATGAAATGGGTGACATGGTCACATCTGGCCCTGATTTGCTCACCCTGAGCTGCAGGTGGGGGGAGGGGGAGATCTCTGGACTGCAAGCCAAACAGAAGCCAGCAATGTCAGACAATCCAAGGAAACCCCTAGAGAAGTACAGACTCTGGCTGGAAAGAAGCCAGGATTCCTTTTCTTTTGGGCTGCTCAGTTCACACCTAGGATGTGTCCCTCAATTCTGTGCCTGAATTTGGGGAAGGACTTTGGCCACCAAGAGGGAAGGAGAAACGGTGCCCGGAGTCGATCAGCATTGAAAGGAGGAGAAATTGGGAGGCTGACTTAGCCTTGGGAAGCAATAAGGATGGAGATTAAGTTGGGGAAAACCTTCAGCATTTTAACAGCTGTTTGACTGACCTGGACACCACTCAGAAGCAGTCAGCTCTCCTTAACTGGAGTGTTTGAAAGTGGGGGGGGAGCATCTGTTAGGGAGACTCCTGCACTCCTTAGAGGGTGGACTAGATGACCTCTCAGAGCATATAAATAATAAATAAACATAATAAACATAATAAATAACATAATAAAGTTCTCTAATTCTGATAGCCGAGCCTGTAAAGATGAAGTGAGGAAAGCTAAGGCTCACAATGAACAAAGACTTGCGACAAAAATAAAAAATAATAAAAAAAGCTTCTTCCAACATGTTAAAAACAAGAAAAAAGTCAAGGAAATAATTGGCCCATTGCTGGGAGAAAGTGGCAAGAAGGTGACAAGCAACAGGGAGAAAGCGGAACTACTTATTTATTTATTTATTTATTTATTTATTTATTTATTAATCGTATTTGTATACCGCCCTATCTCCCGAAGGACTCAGGGCGGTTAACAGGCAAATAAAAACACATAAATACAGAATAAAATAACAATTAAAAAACTTATTCTAAAAAGCCGAATATTTAAAACAATATAAAAAATAAAACCCATTTAAAACCCATAAATTTAAAATCTAATCCAGTCCTGCGCAAATGAATAAGTGTGTTTTAAGCTCGCGACGGAAGGTCCGGAGGTCCGGAAGTTGACGAAGTCCCGGGGGTAGTTCGTTCCAGAGGGTGGGAGCCCCCACAGAGAAGGCCCTTCCCCTGGGTGTCGCCAGACGACACTGCCTCGCTGACGGCACCCTGAGGAGTCCCTCTCTGTGAGAGCGCACGGGTCGATGAGAGGTATTCGGTAGCAGCAGGCGGTCCCGTAAGTAACCCGGCCCAATGCCATGGAGCGCTTTAAAGGTGGTTACCAAAACCTTGAAGCGCACCCGGAAGGCCACAGGTAGCCAGTGCAGTCTGCGCAGGATAGGTGTCATGCGGGAGCCACGAGGGGCTCCCTCTATCACCCGCGCAGCCGCATTCTGGACTAACTGCAGCCTCCGGATGCCCTTCAAGGGGAGCCCCATGTAGAGAGCATTGCAGTAATCCAGGCGAGACGTCACGAGGGCGTGAGTGACCGTGCATAGGGCATCCCGGTCTAGAAAGGGGCGCAACTGGTGCACCAGGCGAACCTGGTAAAACGCTCTCCTGGAGACGGCCGTCAAATGATCTTCCAGAGACAGCCGTTCATCCAGGAGGACGCCTAAGTTGCGCACCCTCTCCATCGGGGCCAATGACTCGCCTCCAACAGTCAGCCGTGGACTCAGCTGACTGTACCGGGATGCCGGCATCCACAGCCACTCTGTCTTGGAGGGATTGAGTTTGAGCCTGTTTCTCCCCATCCAGACCCGTACGGCTTCCAGACACCGGGACAGCACTTCGATAGCTTCATTGGGGTGGCCCGGTGTGG
Organism: Ahaetulla prasina; assembly: GCF_028640845.1. Lineage (NCBI taxonomy): Eukaryota > Metazoa > Chordata > Lepidosauria > Squamata > Colubridae > Ahaetulla > Ahaetulla prasina. Next base: position 231,084,175 of record NC_080541.1, on the reverse strand, counting down.
AAAAGTACAGCTGGGTGTCATCCGCGTACAGCTGGTACCTCACACCGAAGCCACTGATGATCTCACCCAGCGGCTTCATATAGATGTTGAACAGAAGGGGCGAGAGGATCGATCCCTGCGGCACCCCACAAGTGAGGCGCCTCGGGGCCGACCTCTGCCCCCCTGTCAACACCGTCTGCGACTGATCGGAGAGATAGGAGGAGAACCACCGATAAACGGTGCCTCCCACTCCCAATCCCTCCAACTGGCGCAGCAGGATACCATGGTCGATGGTATCGAAAGCCGCTGAGAGGTCTAATAGGACCAGGGCAGAGGAACAACCCCTATCCCTGGCCCTCCAGAGATCATCCACCAACGCGACCAAAGCCGTCTCCGTGCTGTAACCGGGCCGGAAACCGGACTGGAACGGGTCTAGATAGACAGTTTCATCCAGGTGTAAGGGAAACTGATATGCCACCATATTTCTACAACCTTCGCCATGAGCGGGTTGGAGACCGGACGATAATTACCTAAAACAGCCGGGTCCAGGAAGGCTTCTTGAGGAGGGGCCTCACCACCGCCTCTTTCAAGGCGGCGGAAAGACACCTCCACCAAAGAAGCAGTCGTAATCGCCTGGAGCCAGCCTCGTGTCACCTCCTGAGTGGCCAGCACCAGCCAGGAGGGGCACGGGTCCAGTAAACACGTGGTGGCATTCAACCTACCCAACAACCTGTCCATGTCCTCGGGAGCCACAGGGTCAAACTCATCCCAAACAATGTCACCAAGACCACCCTCGGACGTCTCACCTGAGTCACCGCAATTTTGGTCCAACCCGTCCCGAAGCTGAACGATTTTATCGTATAGATAACCGTTAAACTCCTCAGCACGTCCCTGCAATGGGTCATCCCGCTCCCCCTGGTGAAGGAGGGAACGAGTCACCCGAAACAGGGCGGCTGGGCGGTTATCTGCCGACGCAATGAGGGAGGAGGCGTAGCAACGCCTCGCTTCCCTCAATGCCACTAGGTAAGCCCTATTATAGGACTTCACTAGTGTCCGATCAGCCTCTGAACGGCTAGACCTCCAAGAACTCTCTAGGCGTCTTCTCCGGCGCTTCATCCCCCTCAGCTCCTCGGAGAACCAAGGAGCCGGTTGGGACCTGCGCCGGGTCAGAGGCCGCAAAGGCACGACACGGTCTAAGGCCCCCGCCGCTTAACTCATTTTTTTGCATCTGTCTTTACACAAAAGGAAAAAACAATCCAACCTATCAAAAACAGCACCACAAAGAACAGATTAGGAACACAAGTTAAAATAGGGAAGAAAATGGTAAGTGAACACCTGTCTATTCTAGACAAGTTCAAATCACCAGGACCGGATGGATTACACTCCAAGGTTCTGAAGGAACTGGCAGATGAGATCTCAGAACCACTGAACTATATCTTTCAAAGATCCTGGAGCACAGGGGAACTGCCAGAGGACTGGAAAAGAGCTGATGTAGTTCCCATCTTCAAAAAAGGGGGGAAAAAAACAGATCCAGGAAACTACAGATCTATCAACCTGACCTCAATACCAGGGAAGATTCTGGAAAAGATAATCAAGCTACAAATCACCGAACACCTAGAAGCAAACAAAGTAATAACCAAAAGCCAACATGGGTTTGTCAAAAACAGATCACGCCAGACTAATCTTATTGCATTCTTTGACAAGGTGACAAAATTAGTGGACCAGAGGCTGTCGATATAATTTACTTGGACTTAAGTAAAACATTTAATAATGTAGACCATAACCTACTACTAGATAAAGTAGAAAAATGTGGGTTAGACAGTATCACCACCAGATGGATTTGTAACTGGCTGACCAACCACACTCAACATGTAGTCCTCAAGGAAACTACATCTACATGGAGGGACGTATGCAGTAGAGTACCCTAAGGCTCTGTTTTAGGCCCAGTACTCTTCAACATCTTCATCAATGACTTGGATGAGGGGATAGATGGGGAACTCATCAAATTTGCAGATGACACCAAGTTAGCAGGAATAACCAACACTCCAGAAAATAGGCTCAAGATACAAAAGGATCTTGACAGATTTGAACATTGGGCGCTATCTAACAAAGGGAAATTCAACAGTGAAAAAAATAAGGTTCTACATTTAGGCAAAAAAACAAAATGCACCGGTACCGTATATGTGGTACCTTGCTCAATAGTAGTAATTGTGAGAGATATCTTGGAGTCCTAGTGAACAACCATTTAGATATGTGCCATCCATGTGCAGCAACTGCCAAAAAAGCCAACACAGTTCTGGGTTGCATAAACAGAGGGATAGAATCAAGATCATGTGAGGTGTTAATACAACTTTATAATGCCTTGGTAAGGCCACACTTGGAATACTGCATTCAGTTTTGGTCGCCACAATATAAAAAAGATGCTGAGACTCTAGAAAGAGTGCAGAGAAGAGCAACAAAGATGATTAGGGGACTGGAGGCTAAAACATATGAAGAACGGTTGCAGGAACTGGGTATGTCTAATTTAATGAAAAGAAGGACTGGGGAGACATGATAGCAGTCTTCCAATATATCAGGGGTTGCCACAAAGAAGAGGGAGTCGGGTTGTTCTCCAAAGCACCTGAGGGTAGAAGAAGAAGCAATGGGTGGAAACTAATCAAGGAGAGAAGCAACTTAGAACTAAGGAGAAATTTCCTGACAGTTAGAACAATTAACCAGTAGAACAACGTGCCTGCAGAAGTTGTGAATGCTCCAACACTGGAAATTTTTAAGAAAACATTTGCTAGACCAATTCTAGAATACAGCTCGCCTGTTTGGAACCCTCACCACATCTCTGACATCAATACAATTGAACGTGTCCAGAAATATTTTACAAGAAGAGTTCTCCATTCCTCTGGAAACAATAGAATACCTTATCCCACCAGACTTGAAATCCTAGGCTTAGAAAACTTGGAACTCCGTCGCCTTCGACAAGACCTAAGTTTAACTCACAGAATCATCTATTGTAATGTCCTTCCGGTCAAAGACTACTTCAGCTTTAATTGCAATAATACTAGAGCAACTAATAGATTTAAACTTAATGTCAACCGCTTTAATCTAGATTGCAGAAAATATGACTTCTGTAACAGATTCATCAGTGCTTGGAATACTTTACTTGACTCTGTGGTCTCTTCTCATAATCCTAAAAGCTTTAACCAAAAACTTTCTACTATTGACCTCACCCCATTCCTAAGAGGACCATAAGGGGCATGCATAAGTGCACAAACGTGCCTACCGTTCCTGTCCTATTGTTTTTCTTTTCTTCTTCCTATATATATATATGCTTATACCTCCTTATATTTACTCATATAAATGTTTATATACTATATAATCTTTTTGTATGATACCTACATATATTGTTGTGACAAAATAAATAAATAAATACATAAATAAGTTGGATAACCATTTGTCTGAAGTGGTGTAGGGTTTCCTGCCTGGGCAGGGGGTTGGACTAAAAGACCTCCAAGGTCCCTTCCAACTCTGTTGTAGTAGTAGTAGTAGTTATATTATTATTATTATTATTATTATTATTATTATTATTATTATTATTATTATTATTATTATTATTATTATTATTATTATTATTATTATTCTACCAATATTTGTATCAAGCCTAGTAACTCCCTGATCTGTTCCTCGGTGTTAATGTTAATATAATGTAATCAATACTAGTAATTTTAATTATTAGTATTACAATGTATTTATTTTTCACCTGGTTTTATAATCTATAAGTCGCCCAGAGTCACCTCGTAGGGGAGACGGGAGGTATAGAAATTTAATCAATCAATCAATACAACTTTAAAAGAACCCGCGGGGGGCTGGGATCCCCTTTGGCAGCATTTGCCCAGGGAGGGTGGGGGGAAGGCGGGGACCGGACCCTCCGTTCATCGAAAATTTCTTCGGCACCGGCCCGGTCTCTCACCCCGGGATTTTGCCAGCGGAGCTGATTCCGGACCTTCCCCTCTGCTCGCCTCTTCCCACGACCCCCTTCCATACAGCATCCTGAGTGCATTTACGCCGCTGTGGGCGACGTCCTTGGGAAGCCGGGGCCCCTTCCAAAAGACCGAAGGGCTCCGGGTCGAGGCCGGGATCCCGAAAGAAAGCTCGGCCAGCAGAGGCTCATTCCCCCTCGCTCCCCCTTCTCCCGTCTAGAGCTTCGCGAAGGACGCAGGACCGCTATTCCCTTGTGCGGGGAAGCCCGGGGAGCAAAACGGTGGGTCGGCTGTGAGGAATGGAGGGGCTTCTCTTGGGCGTTCGGGCTCCGAGCAACCGAAGCATCCCACCGCCCACCCGTCCCGCCTCATACCAGCCCCCCTCCCCGCCCTGACGCTCGCCCCACTTACAGCTGTCGGGCATGGCGTGCAGGGGGCTCCAGAGGGCAAAGGCGACCCCCAAGAGGAGGAGGAGGAGTGGGCTGCGACCGGACCTCATGGCGTTGGCTGGGCGACTGAGCCGCCTCCGACTCCTCTCCGGGGCAAAAAGTGCGGCACCCCCTCATTCTCTCCGCTCCGGAGGGCCGGCCTGGGAAACCCGCTCGCCCCGCCCATCCCGCACCTCCGGATGGCTCCTGCGGGTAAGGTTTCAGGGTCCGGGGGTCCGGCGGGGAAACGTCAGCGGGCGGGGAGGGCGCCGTGGCTTCCCAAAGGCAGGACTTGAACTCGCATCCACTGGTGATTGGCTCAAAGTCTCCCAGCCACTTTGATGGCTAAGGGGAGACTAGAACTCACTATTTCCTAGTGTTTAGTCTGGTTTTTACTTGTAACAATCTTGATCTTTTCTCTCTTCAAATAATGTTTCAGAACTTTATTTCTTTTCATTATTTTTTGTCCCTCACAAAAATTTTCAAACCTTTAACAATCCTTTTTTGTAATTCCAACACCAAAATTTACAAAAATTAAGTGTCCTCTAAATTAGCAATAGCACTTAGACTTGTATACTGCTTTCCAGTACTTTCCAGCCCTCTCTAAGGGGTGTACAGAGTCAGCCTCTAGCCCCCAACAATCTGGGTCCTCGTTTTACCCACCTCGGAAGGACAGAAGGCTGAGTCAACCCTGAGCCTGGTCAGATTCGAACAGCAGAAGTAGCCTGCAGTACTGCACTCTAACCACTGCAAGATTGTGGCTCATTGTAAAGTTTAGCTCCTTTTAGTGCTTTCTAGTCCAATTTTCCAGTTTATCATACTTCCATCTTTAAAAAAAAATCAAAAGCACTTTCCCACAGAATTTTTTTTTATAATTACTTCCAAAATTGTACTTAAAATATATCCCTCACATCTCTAAACCTCCCCCACCCTCACACATACCGGGGTTCCTCCCCACTCCACCCTCAATTTATGGGTTCAGTGGACCGTCTCATCTCCCAAGGAGGCGTCGGAGGCTGCAGTGGGAAGATGCCCAGATCTGTGGGGAGCAAGATGGAAGATCTCCTATAGGAGTAATGGAGTTCTGGACCTCTTCCTCCTGGACCACTTCACAACTCCCAGTTGCAGCCTGGGTGGTCACTAGATAGGGCTCCTCGCCCCCCCCCATTCTGGAGGGCTCAACCTTTGCTTCTGCCCATTTTCAGATTCAGGTTCATTCTCCTCATCAGAAGGATCCTGATTCTATTATCCGAATTCAGTTGGTGTGGAATTCTCTTCTCCCAGGCAAGACAGAAGAGTTTAGTTTTGTGTTTGGTCAACTGTAGAGTTCCAATCAAGATCATCCAGGTCCCTGTTTATGAGCAGATCCAGCCCACTAATTTTATTGAGCACACCACGGCAACTGAGCTCGAACACAACAGAATTTGTACAATTGCTGGGATTTAGACATAAACATGCTGAGGCCGGCTGCTCCAAAAGTCTGGGATACCTCCAGGGCCAAACACAGGGGAATTTCCATGAGCTCTACATGCATACAGGTGTTAACTCATAGAATAATAGAGTTGTGAGGGACCTTGGAGGTCTTCTAATCCAACCCCCTGCTGGAGCAGATGACCCTGTACCAGGGTTACCGACTTTGGAATTTTAAGGCTTGTGGACCTCAGCTCCCATGCTGCCTGGGGAATTCTGGCAGTTGAAGTCCACAAGTCTTTTTTTTTTATTGAAAAAGTTTTAAAAAACAAAAACATTTCCCCCCCTTTTTTCCCCCCTCCCTCCCAGAAAACCCCCCTCCCCGCTTCCGGGGTCAATCACAAGGTATTGTTATACATAAACCAAACATAGAGTAAAATTTTCCCTTCTAATCCACTTAACCTCATCCAAATCTTTTCATCTCCCAACCCCCTCCCCATTACATAAAATAATACTTCCTAATTATTCAAAGGCAATCTGATATTTCTTAATCTGATATCTGTTTTGTAGATAATCAATCCATTTTTTCCATTCAATTAAATATCTTTCCTGCGTATTGTCTTTTAAAAAAGCTGAGATTTTAGCCATCTCAGCCAAATTAATGACTTTCAATATCCATTCTTCTACTGTAGGTACCTCTTCTTTCTTCCAGTATTGTCCAATCAACAGTCTTGCTGCTGTTATTAAATTCAGAATCAATTTAAAAGTCCACAAGTCTTCAGTCCACTCCTTCTCTAGACCATTCCAGACAAATGGCTGCCCAATCTCTTCTTAAAAGCCTCCCGTGATGGAGCACCCAAAAGTGCTTGTTCAGGAGGCAACGGGACTTTCTTCTTTGAAGATGTTTCACTTCTCATCCAAGAAGCTTCTTCAGCTCTGACAGGAATGGAAGGATTTATAATACTTGCAGACAGCTGGTCATTGCATCCTTTTAGAGCCGTGATGGTGAACCTATGGCATGCGTGCCACAAGGCCATTTTTGCTGGTACGCGAGTTGTCACCCTAGGTCAGCTCCACTCCACATGCACACGGACCTCCCACTGGCCAGCTGGTTTTTGGGTCTCTGCCTCACTTGTGGGAGACGTGTGCGCAGGCCCATGCTGCCCCTCCCCTCCCAGGAGTCTCCACGTGGCCCGTTTTGGATGCCAGGTAAGTACAGGGCTCGTGCGGAGGCTCTGGGAGGGTGAAAAACAGGCCTACCAGAAAACTGGTAGCAGGCTGTTTCCGGCCTCTGGAGGCTTCAGGGAGGCCTGCTAGGCCCAAATCGGGGCATGGGGGGGTCATGCACACATGCGCAGGGGGGTGGGGCAGCACTGTGGAGCAGTAGGGGGGCAGAGCAACAGGGCGGAGCAGCACATGCCTGCACACGGGCAGAGAAAGCATGCGCAGGGGCGCATGTAGGGGGGGCATTGCATTATGGGTCTGGGCATGCATGCTTGTGCTATCACACACACACACACACACACACACACTTGGCACCCAAGGAAAAAATGGTTAGCCATCACTGTTTTAAAGGGTCCTTGAAGCCCTTGGAGGTTTATCTGTGTCCTCAGGGTCACCTAAGTGGTGCAAATGGTTCCTATAGTTCCAATTTTTCTTCTTCTGGAAATCCATTCCTGCTCCCACACTCTTCTCAAGGTCTTCATCCCAATTCAAAGAAAAAACAAGAAAGTCCAGTTGCCTCCTGAAAAAGCACCTTTGGGACAACCATGACCTGGATGGCTGAGAATCTCTACAGACTTCCAGTGATGGAGCACCTACAACGTCTGGAGACAAGCCATTCCACTGGTTAATAGATCTCACTGCCAGGAAGTTTCTCCCTAATTCCAGGTTGCTTCTCTCCCTGATCAGTTTCCACCCGTTGCTTCTCGTCCTGCCTTCAGGCGCTTTGGAGAAGAGGGATCCACCATTGCTTAGAGGTCATCAGGCTGAAAAAAATTATCCTTGGGACATGGCTGCCCTTGAGGATGTCCCGTAGACAGTCGTTCTTGTTCATGAAATTATGCAAAAGTTATAGTGGGTCATAGAAATGGCGCACCATGTCTAAGTACCAGCAATTATACAAATTCTGTGGTATTCGAACTCAGTTGCCGTGGTGTGCTTAATAAAATTAGTGGGCTGCATCTGCTCATAAACGGGGCCCTGGGTGATCTTGACGGGAACATTAGAGTTGACCAGGTTTTTTTTTTAATTGTATATTTGTATATTTGGTTCAAGACAAGATTAAAATAGGAAATACAGAAGGGTTGCAGGAATTGAGTTTGGCTGGTCAAGAGCAGGAATGTCAAAATCACGGCCCACGGGCCGGATGCATCATTTGCTGGCCACGCCCACCCCCAATTTAGTGAAGAGAAAAAGTCCCGATATATCACATGACGATGAAGTGACGGCGTGAGTTTGACAGCCCTGGTCTAGAGAATAGAGAGACTAGGGATGGCATGATTGCCGGTTCCAGTATTTGTGGGGCTGCCAAAAAGAAGAGGGAGTCCAGCTATTCTCCAAAGCACCAGAAGGCAGGACAAGAAGCAACGGATGGAAACTAACTAAAGGGAGAAGCAACCTGGAATTGAGGAGAAACTTCCTGACAGTGAGGACAATTCACCAGTGGAACAGAAGTTGCCTCCAAAAGTTTTTTTTTTTTTTTTACATTTATATCCCTCCCTTCTCCGAAGACTCAGGGCGGCTTACATTGTGTAAGGCAATAGTCTCATTCTACTTGTATATTTATATACAAAGTCAACTTATTGCCCCCCCAACAATCTGGGTCCTCATTTTACCTACCTTATAAAGGATGGAAGGCTGAGTCAACCTTGGGCCTGGTGGGACTAGAACCTGCAGTAATTGCAGGCAGCTGTGTTTAATAACAGGCCTCTTACAGCCTGAGCCACACCGCGGCACTTTATAAAGTTGTGGGTGCTCCAACACTGGAGGTCTTCAAGAATGGATCGGACAACCATTTGTCTGGAATGGCATAGGATCTCCTGCTAGAAACAGGGGGTTGGACTAGAAGACCTCTGGCATCTTGACCAGGCTAGCAGGAGGACCATCTTCTCCAACACTGCCCAGCAGCAGGGCCACCATTCTACCAATGGTGGTTCAGAAGGAGAAGAGGTCAAGAGATAATGGGAGTGGGACATCAGAGGTGGGTTTCAGCCTGTTCTGACCAGTTCTTGCAAACTGGTAGTGGAAATTTTGAGTAGTTCGGAGAACTGGTAAATGCCACCTTTGCCTGGCCCCGCCTCCAATCTATTCGCTGCCTCCCAAGTCCCAGCTGATCGGCTAGAAAGGAAAAATCAGGGCTCACTTTTCAGCCGGGAGATTGCTTGACAAAGAAGAAGAAGGAAAAAACGAACAAACAAGACACTGTTGCTTTAAATTGACAAGCGAAGAAGCAACTGCTGGAAGGAGGTTTTCACTTGCAGAAGCAAAGTGACATTCAGCAGTTCGTTTCTGGTCAGCAGAACAACAAACTGGATAAGAGGAGAGATTCTTACATGGTTCTATGTTTTTGAAGTTTTGGGTTTGTGCAACATGGGCTTTGTGTTTCTAAAAAGTTTTGGGAGATTTCCATTGTGAAATATCCTGTCCAGAGGTGGGTTTCAGCAGGTTCTGACCAGTTCTAGAGAACCGGTAGTGGAAATTTTGAGTAGTTCGGAGAACCGGCGAATACCACCTCTGACTGGCCCCTCCCCCATCTATTCTCTGCCTCCCGAGCCCCAGCTGATCGGGAGGAAATGGGGATTTTGCAGTATCCTTCCACGCCCACCAAACCATGCCACGCCCACCAAGCCATACCCACAGAACCAATGTAAATTTTTTTGAAACCCACCACTGAGCTGGATCCCCCCTCCCCCTCCCTCCCCCCAAAGCATGGCCATTTCCTTCTGGGGTCAACTCTGGGCTGTACACGTTTCCTCTTCACGGTATGTATTCAAGATGGGCATTTATATGTATATAATTTTATGGGGGTTGATATATATCTGTGATGGTGAACCTATGGCACACATGAAGGAGAGAGGGGGAGGGAGGGACAGTGGGGAGCGGGGGAGAAGGAGGAAGAGAGAAGGAGGGAGGGAGAAAAAGAGGGACAGGGAGAGAGGGAAAGGAGGGAAAGAGAGGGAGGTGGGAAGGAGGAAGAGAGAGGGAGGGAGGAAAAGAGAGGGAAGTGGAAGGAGGAAGAGAGAGGGAGGGAGGAAAAGGGAGGGAGAGAAGTGGAAGGAGGAAGAGAGACGGAGGATAAGATAGAGGGAGATGGGGAGGAGAGGAAGGTGGGAGGGAGGAAGAGAGGAAGTGGAAGGAGGAAGAGAGGGGAGGAAGAAAGAGAGGAGAGAAGTGGAAGGAGGAAGAGAGACGGAGGGTAAGATAGAGGGAGATGGGGAGGGAGAGGAAGGTGGGAGGGAGGAAGAGAGAGGGAGGGAAGGAGAGGGAGAGAGGGGGAGAGGGGGAAGGAGGGACAGTGGGGAGAATGGGGGAAGGAGGAAGGAGGAAGAGAAAGGGAGGGAGGGAGGGAGGGAGAGAGAGATGGAGATGAAGAGGGAGAGGAAGGTGGGAGGGAGGGAGGGAGGGAGAGGGAGAGAGGGGAGAAGGAGAAAGAGAGAGAGGGATGAGCTACGCCTGGATGGCAGGCTCTGTGGGCCCAGATGCTCCTTGCGGACGTCTGGATGGGAGTGGGCTGCATTTTGCCCACGCAGCAGCCCTTCCTCCCAGTCCCTTGCGTGGCCCTTTTGATGCCCTCTGTGGCTCTGAGACCCCTTCGCCCCCCTTCTAAGCCATTAATAAGACAAGGGGCCCCCAGGATGCCCCCCCTTGATCTAGAACCACCAAAGATGGCTTTTTTGAGCCATTCTCCCCTCTTAATCTTTGGCCATCCTGGTCTAATTGGAAGGTTGGGGGCTCCTGGGCCAGTGCATCTCACAGCTGGAGAAATTTGGATTAGTTTTTGTGGCTTTGTCTGTTGCTCTGTGGTTAGTTTATGATCCAGTGTGTGTGTGTGAACACAGAAAAACAGGTACATTCACTATCCGGTTTGCGGGAGGTGTGAGAATCATTTATTCCAGAACTCCCTCCCTTTGAAAGGCGCCTGGAGGCTTTGTGCGCCTGGTCTCGTCCTGAACCGGCTTCTCTTTTCCTTCAGCACAAAGCAGGGCGAGCTTCCATCCACGGAGCCCTTAGGAAGACCCTAGAAGAGGGAAGGGGGTGTCAGGAGGGGGGCTTCCTGGCTCTCCCTCCAGAGGCATTGGAGGGGCCCCCCTTCTTGCCAGGCTGAGAACCAGAAAGACCCCCCTCCCTTGCTGTGTGGGGCTTCTTTGCTCCAGCCTCTGCCTTGGTGACCCCCCCTCTGGCCACTCTAGGCACCTACATTTGGGCATACTCCAGCCCCCTCCTCCCTGGGGGAAGTGAACTTTCTCTTCTGGGGCAGGCTTAAGGGCGAGTGGAGCCCACCTGGCTTGAGGGTGGAGCAGAGTTTTTTCTGTTCCATAGGATGGACCACTTTGCCAAGAGATCCATGGTCCTCTTTCTCCTGTTGGCCAGTCGGCTGGATCCCACAGCAGAATCTCGGGGAGTGGGAGGTGGGGGGGGCAGGAAAAGGGCTCTGTCAGGGATGCTGCCCGTGGGAGGGGGAGAACTCTCTTTTCTCCCTTCCTCTTCTTTGCACACAGTCCTCAGAGTTTGAATGCAGGACCTCCTGCTCCTTCCTGCAGGCCCCCCCCCCACAACGCCACACACCCACCTCTATGGTGGCACCTCAGCCGGCAGTCCCGACGTGTGTTGAAGTTGTTAAGGTTTCCCCCGCAGCCCCCGAAAGTGAACGTCCTGCAATCTTTGTTCTTTGGGTCGTAAAACCAGTGTTGCCTTTTGTCATTGCAACCCCCCTTTTCAGGAGGCATCTGGCAGACGTCTGCAGGGAGGAGGGAGGGGATAGAGGTTGGCATTAGGTGGGCAACTATACAGATGTTTAAAAGGGAGGGAGGGAGGATGGAAGGAAGGAAAGAAGGAAGGGAGGGAGGGAGGAAGGAATCATAGACCCAGGAGACTGGGCCCCTGGCAGTCCCCCCCATCAGGGGAACCAGTCTTCCCTCCCCCCCAAACTCCTCCCCCCATCCTCCCTCAGCTGGATTTGGGCATTTCTGGTTCCTTTCAGACAGGCGCCCCCTGGAAGTGGTGGTGGTGCTGCAGGCAGGCATGGAGCAGAACTGGGGAGACACCCACCCCTCCCTTCCTGATGGTTTTAGGGTTAGGATTAGATGTGTACAAACACAGCAAAGCTGTCATTTTGGGTATTCATTCCAGAATCTTCTTTTGGCCCCTCTGGCCTCATAGGTATTAGCTGCCTGCCTGTCTCAGCCCCCCCCCCTTTACCCTGACCCCCCCCCCTCGTTCTTGAAAAGAAGCCTCTGACTTTACGCTGCTGGCCAGCAGGGCCCTGGGTTCAGGCCAATGGCCGGTGAAGCCCCATGCAACCCCCATGGCTTGTGTCTCATCTCTCCAGGACCCCAGCCCTTCACCCCTCCCCCAGAAGGCCTGCCCCATGGATGAGGAAAAGCGGGGGGGCTTCTCAGTTGGGGCTCAGCGGGCAGAACCAAGTCTGGAAAACGCCACTCATGCAGCCCGATCAGAGATGGGGGGGGGGAGAGGAAGTGCAAGAAAGAGGGGAGCCTCCCCCCCTTACTGGCCTCTGAGATGCATCAAAGGAGAACCAAGCAATGGGGGCTCTATCATGCAAGAACCCCCAAAAGAAGCTTAGAAGGGGCATGCAGCTGGGTTGGGCTTGTTTCCACCAGGGCTCAGGAGACCCCTCCTCCTGAAGACCCCTGCTGCTCCGCAGCCTGCCCCCCATGCCCCCCCCCGGCCCCTGCTCCTCCCTGCCCAACAGCCGGGCTCACCAATCTCTGAGCAGAATTGCTGGCATTTCTTCCGGGTGAGATAGGTGTTCACATTCATGGGGCAGCCATAGTCAAGGAATCTCTCGCAGCTCTTGGAGGTGACGTTGTAGAAGAAACGTTCTTTGGGGAATCTACACTTTTCGGAATAGGTGGGGAACCTGCTGCAGCTTCTGTTGGCTGGGAAGAGAGGAGATTTGGGAAACTCAAACCTTTCCTCACTTGTAGGTGCTCTGGGGTGTCAGTTGGGAGGATAGAGCAGGCGGGAATTTCTGGGAGTTGGACCAAAGTTTCTTAAAGTTGCCCTGGTTGGAGACCCCCACCCTGACAGAATTTCCATCCAGAGCCTGGGGGGCTTCGGGGGCATCTCTTGACACAGGGCGGATCCCTCTGGACCTGGGCTGGTTCTTTTGCTCGTTTTCTTTGCCTTTGTTCCATGGTTACATTTTAACTGAAACTCAGAGAGCCTGAAGCCCTGAGGAAACCTCACAGCAGAATGCTAGGGCTGGAAGGGACCTCGGAGGTCTTCTAGTCCAACCCCCTGCTCAGGCAGGAGACCCTAGACCATTCCAGACAAACGGAGCTCCAATCTCTTCTCTAGCCTTGTGGTGCAACCAAAACAATCTGGAACTGAACACACTCAAAACCGTAGAAATGGTGGTACACTTTAGGAAAAACCCTTCCATACTTCCACCTCTCACAATACTTGACAACACAGTATCAACAGTAGAAACCTTCAAATTTCTGGGTTCTATCATATCGCAAGATCTCAAATGGACAGCTAACATCAAAAACATCATTAAAAAAGGACAACAAAGAATGTTCTTTCTGCGCCAACTCAGTAAGCTCAAACTGCCCAAGGAGCTGCTGATCCAATTCTACAGAGGAATTATTGAGTCTGTCATTTGCACCTCTATAACTGTCTGGTTCGGTTCCAACAAGAAAGACACAGACTTCAGAGGATAATTAGAACTGCAGAAAAAATAATTGCTACCAACCTGCCTTCCATTGAGGACCTGTATACTGCACGAATCAAGAAGAGGGCCGTGAAAATATTTGCAGATCCCTCGCATCCTGGACATAAACTGTTTCAACTCCTACCCTCAAAACGACGCTATAGAGCACTGCACACCAGAACAACTAGACACAAGAACAGTTTTTTCCCGAAGGCCATCACTCTGCTAAACAAATAATTCCCTCAACACTGTCAGACAATTTACTGAATCTGCACTACTATTAATCGTTTCATAGTTCCCATCACCAATCTCTTTCCACTTATGACTGTATGACTATAACTGTTGCTGGCAATCCTTATGATTTATATTGATATATTGATCATCAATTGTGTTGTAAATGTTGTACCTTTATGAACGTATCTTTTCTTTTATGTACACTGAGAGCATATGCACCAAGACAAATTCCTTGTGTGTCCAATCACACTTGGCCAATAAAAAATTCTATTCTATTCTATTCTAAAACCTCCAGTGGTGGAGCATCTACAACTTCTGAAGCAGCTCCTTCCATGGATGAATTGTTCAGTTCTCTATTGCTTCTCTCCCTGATGAGTTTCCATCCCTTGTTTCCTGTCCTGCCTTCTGCTGCTTTGGAGAATAAGTGCCCCCCCCTCTGTTTAGTGGCAGCCCCTCAATTGTCTTCCAGTACAAAACTGTCCCATCCCCTGGATCCTTTGATGGCTGGACCTAACTAGATCCCTCAACCGCTCATCATAGGTTTTAGTCTCCGGATCTTTGATCTCTTTGGGCCAAGAGGGGCTCTGGGGAATCTCCCCCTTTGCTTCCGCTCTCCTGGCAGGAAAAGGGAGCAAGACCCCTTCAGGACACAAAACCTCCCATCCAGTTTGTTTTGCAGGGGCTCTGAGGACGAGGTTCATGCAAGAAAAAATAGCCATACATGTGTGCTTTGTGGTTAAGAAAAGCAGGGCAAGAATAACTCAGAAATGCAAAAAAACCAAGGTGTAAACTTGGGTTGGGAGCTTCAATTTCAATTTCAATTTCAGACATATTTGTTCATCCGCGCAGGTCTGGCATAGGGTTTTGATTTTAACTGGTTTTAATTTGAGTGGGTTTTATTCTTTTAATCGCATTTTTAACATGGGCCAAATGGAACCAGTTTTTTAAATTGTATTTTATTCTATATTTATTTTGTTTGGTGTTTTTATCTGGCTGTAAACCGCCCTGAGTCCTTCGGGAGAAGGGCGGTATAAAAGTTTGATTAATAAATAAATAATAAAAAAATAAATAAATGAGATTCAATAGATTCTCCAAACTGAATCAAGTTTCTAAATTGGGATCAAAATTTCCAATCTAAATATATTTTAATTTTTGCTTTGAAGACTTGGTGGTTTAGTCCATGCACAGAAAGAGATGTTAGAACTCAAAGTGGATTTCTAAGTCAGCTCACTCAAAATCTCACTGACTGATCATCTGAATGAAATGGGTGACATGGTCACATCTGGCCCTGATTTGCTCACCCTGAGCTGCAGGTGGGGGGAGGGGGAGATCTCTGGACTGCAAGCCAAACAGAAGCCAGCAATGTCAGACAATCCAAGGAAACTCCTAGAGAAGAACAGACTCTGGCTGGAAAGAAGCCAGGATTCCTTTTCTTTTGGGCTGCTCAGTTCACACCTCGGATGTGTCCCTCAATTCTGTGCCTGAATTTGGGGAAGGACTTTGGCCACCAAGAGGGAAGGAGAAACGGTGCCTGGAGTTGATCAGCATTGAAAGGAGGAGAAATTGGGAGGCTGACTTAGCCTTGGGAAGCAATAAGGATGGAGATTAAGTTGGGGAAAACTTTCAACATCTTAACAGCTGTTTGACTCTGACCTGGACACCACTCAGAAGCAGCCAGCTCTTCTCTACTGGAGTGTTTGAACGGAGCTGGGCCGGGGAGAGGCATTTGTCAAGGAGCCTCCTGCACTCCTAGAGAGTGGACTAGATGACCTCCCAGAGCCTACAAACTCTTACATTCTGTAATTCTATCAATATTTATTTATCAAGCCTAGTAACTCCCTGATCTTTCGTGGGTGTTAATGTTATTATGTTATTAATAACATTATGTTATTTGTATTATTGCAATGTAATTATTTTTCACTTTATAACCTGTAAGGCGTCCAGAGTTACCCTGTAGTCCCCTACATGGGCGACATAAAAATTCAATCAATCAAAATCATTTAATATAACATTAAAACAACCCGCGGACGGGCAGCTGCCAGCCCCTTTGCAGCGTTTGCCCGGGGAAGATGTGGGGAAGGCGGCGAGCGGACCCTCCGTTCACCGAAGTTTTCTTCTGCGCCGGCCCGTCTCCCTGCTCCGATATTTTGCCCGAGGAGCTGATTCCGGACCTTCCCCCGCCGCTCGCCCCTTCCCACGACCCCCTTCCATGCGGCGTCCTCCGTGCACTGACTCTAAGGTGGGCGGCGTCCTTGGGAAGCCGGGACCCCGAAAGAAAGCCCGGCCAGGACAGCTTCGCTCGCTCCCTTCTCCCCCCTCTCCTGTCTAGGGCTTCGTGAAGGACGGAGCGCCGCTATTCCCGTGTCCGGGGAAGCCCGGGGAGCAGACCGGGAGGCTTTTGGGGGGCGCTCGGCCTGCGGAATGGAGGGGGGCTTCTGTTGGGCGTTGGGGCCGCATCCCCGAGGCTCCAGCTTGAGGGGGTTCAGACGGGGCGGGGGCGTTCGGGGTCCGAGCAACAGAAGACCTTTCTGGCCGAGGCATCCACCGTCCACCCCTCCCGCCTCACACCACTCCCCCTCCCCACCCTGACGCTCGCCCCACGTACAGCTGCCGGAGACGGAGGGCTGGGGGCTCCAGAGGGCAAAGGCGACCCCCAAGAGGAGGAGGAGGGAGCTGCGACCGGACCTCATGGCGATGGCTGGGCGACTGAGCCGCCTCCCACTCCTCTCCGGGACTAAGAGCGCAGCGTCCTTCAACTCCCCTCCCCTCCCCGCCCGAGGGCCGGGCTGGGACACCCCTCGCCCCGCCCGTCCTGCGCCTCCACATGACTCCTGGGGGAAGGTTTCTGGGCCCGGAGGTCCGGCGGGGTAACGTCAGCGATGCCTGGTGGTTCCCAAAGGGAGGACTAGAACTCCCATCTCCTGGTGATTGGCTCAAAGTCTCCCAGCTACTTTCACGGCTAAGGAGAGACTAGAACTCATTATTTCCTAGTGTTTAGTCTGGTTTTTACTTCTAACAATCTCGATCTTTTGTCTCTTCAAATAATGTTTCAGAACTTTATTTCTTTTCATTATTTTTTGTGCCTCACAAAATTTTTCAAACCTTTAACAAGACCGTGTTGTAATTCCAACACAGAAAATTACCCGACCACTCTCCTAATTTGGTGATTGTATATCCCTTTCATTTATGAAGAGATCTTGAATGTCCAGTGTAACCTCTTTTTCCATGTCCTTTTTGTAGCCAATCATTTTTATATCCAGCTCCATATCTAATTTTCCATTTTATCTGGTAGAACCTGTCCCCTTTCGATGCCATCATCCACAGTCAGCCCATCTCTCAAGGCCATGTCCAATGTTACAATATTTTGCTTCATTCTTTTAACAGAATAACAGATTAACAGAGTTGCACCCCCCCCCCCCCGCCCAAGCAGGAGACCCTACACCATTTCTGACAGATGGCAGTCCAGTTTCTTCTTGAAAGCTTCCAGTGATGAAGTTGCACAACTTCTGAAGGCAACTTCTGTCCCATGGGTTGATTGTTCTCACTGTCAGGACGTCTTCGGACAGCGCTGGCTCTTCGGCTTTGAAAGGAGATGAGCACCGCCCCCTAGAGTCGGCAATGAGTAGCACAGATGTGCGAGGGGAACCTTTACCTTTACCTATATATATTTATATGGGTCTTGATATATATGTTATATGATGTGTGTGTGTGTGTGTGTGTATCTAACATGTGTATATGTGTGTTATGTATGGCTTTGGGGAGAGAGATTGGTATGTATTATGTATGGGTATGGGCAAGAGAATTTCATTCTTAATGCATTCACAGTGGAAAACGGCCATAAAGGTTACCTTAACTTTAATCTCTTAATCTCTAATTGAGCTCCCACCTTTTGGCTTGGAGTCCTGGGGGTAGACATGTGCAGAGGGAGGGGCTTCTCCTTGTGGGTGTACTGGGGGGTCCATCTTAGTCTTCCCTCCCCCTCAAGAAGGGGCTCCAGGGGATGGGGGGGGCAGAGGCTTTTTCTGCTTGCTCTGGAGACCCCCAAGGGCCCTTCTGACGCTGGTATTCTGTGACCAGAGAAGTCCTTCCTTCCTTCCTTCCTTCCTTCCTTCCTTCCTTCCTTCCTTCCTTCCTTCCTTCCTTCCTTCCTTCCTTCCTTCCTTCCCCTGGAGGGACAGGAGCTGCAGGGAGTGAGGAGTTCAAGTCCCACGGAGGGCCCATCCTGCTGACCATTGAGCTGGCTCCCCCAGCCCCCCCAGCCCCCCCCAGCCCCCCCTCCAGTCTAAGGAGGAGCTTTGTGCTTCATTGTGAGGTTCTTTGTTAGCTGATTATCCTGAACAAGAGACAGTCATTTAGGCCTAGTAGTTAAAGCACCAGGCTGGAAACCAGGAGATTGTGAGTTCACCACCATGAGTTACTTATAATGTAATAAGGTTAGGACAAAAATATCTGATGAAGTCATTGTCCTTCTCTGAAGCTGCTCTGGTTTGATTCAGTCCTTAAATTATGGCCACAAATGGACACATAGGATCACCTCCTTTGATTTAGTTTGAGAGGATTGGCTACTCCAGAGAAAAGAAGGACTGGGGGTGAGATGATAGCAGTATTCCAATATTTGAGCGGCTGCTGCCCCAAAGAAGAAGGGGTCCCCCTATTCTCCAAAGCAGCAGAAGGCAGGACAAGAGGCAACGGGTGGGGGAGGCTCCAGTGACGTCACCCTCCTGCTGGGTGCTCTAACAGAGCACTCCGTGTTAGAAGATTGTAAAAGTCAGTGAAACAGAAAATAAATCACTGTTCACTGAGCTTAGCATAATCTCTGGGTGAAAGAGGTTATCAGAATTGTGGAAGAGTGGCAGGTCTGACAGGGGGTTTGCTCCCAAGAGCGAATTTTCCTGGATTTATGACCCCACCGAATTCCACTCCTTCCAACTTCAGCACGCCCCTGTTTTTATCAGGGAAAAGGAGAGGAATGTCGCTTCTGCTCTAGAGGACTTATTAAATTGATTGATAGTCCAAGCAGACGGGAATTTCACAAGCGTTCGAACTTTGATGCAGAATCAGCACGGCAAGTACCGACTCCCTTTTTGAAACTTGAAACCTTTCTTTGTCTTTGATTAATTGACTTTTAAAATGGCGTCTAAAAGTGAAAGTAAAAATTTTTTAGTACGATGAAGCAGCGTTATTTGTGGATTGTTACAAACGGAGTTTTTTTATACTGAAAGGAGGGAAGGAGAGTTATTAAGTTTGAATTCCTGATTCTTTTGAAGACAGAATGGCAGCTAAACCTTTAAAGCCTTCTGGAAGAAGGGGATCTGAACCAAGTCTTGAGGAAATATTGAAAGAACAATTAAAACTTTCTGAAGATAGGCAAAAAGAGATGATGGAGAATTTTAATGCAAAAATAAGAGAAGATATTCTTATGGCAGTTCAAGGACTGAGTAAAAAAATTGAAGGATTGGAAGTGGAAATGCAACAGATCTCTCAGTCAAATAAGCATTTAGAAGACAAATGAAAGGTGTTCAGAAAAAAGTGGATCAAAATGAAGATCAGGTTGTGATATTACAATATAAACTTATGGAAGGAGCTCTTAGAATTCGTGGTATGCAAGAAGAGCGTGGAGAAGACTTAAGAAAAATTATATCAGAAGCATTGGCTGAATTTATTGAAGTGGACCCCAAGAGGTAGCTTACCAAATTGATAAAATATATAGAGTTAATTCTTGGATTGCAAGACAGAGAAAGCTTCCTCGGGACATTGTGGTTTATTTTGTGAAAAGGACTATGAGAAATCAAATTCTGCAAGTTTCATATCAGACAACTTTAAAATTGGAGAACAGGAGTTGAAGGTGTTGAAAGAGATTCCTTCAAAGATGTTAAGAGACAGGAAGGAATTTGCTTTTTACACAAGAACTTAAAAACATCAGATTCAATTCAGATGGGAGGTGCCAGTTGGACTGACACTATTCTATCAAGGAAGGAGATATAGAATTGACACTGTTTTAAAGGCAAAGGATTTTCTTTCTACAGTTTTGAAAGTCGAAATAGAAGTGATAGAAAACTTCAAGAGACTCAAGAAGGCGTGGTGACCCAAGAGCCTTTATTGCTGCCAGTATTAGAGGAACCACAAGAGCAAAGGGTGACAAGAGGAGCTTAAGCGTAAAGAAGAGCAACAGTCTCAAAGTAAAAGTCAGGATCCCATTATGGAAGCTGTGGGAGGAGCTAGACGGAAGATACCGGAGGAGGAGCTTCCGTTGTCTGCTTCAAAGCTTCAGGAGGCCAGTAATGGCAAATAGAATCTTGTCATGGAATGTTAATGGCTTGAATTCAGCTCAGAAAAGAAGGAAAATATTTCACTACTTGAAACAATTTAAAATGATGTGATTTGTTTGCAAGAGACACATATAAAATTATCAGACCAAAAATATTTAATTAATTCAAAATTGGGTAACCATTTTGTTGCATCAGCTTTGGAAAAGAAGCATGGAATTGTTGTATATATCAGGAAGGATATACCAGCTAAGTTAATTGAGGCAGATATTCAAGGAAGATTTATTGCTATTGAACTGGTGATAGATGCAAAAAAGACTTTGTTGATAGGTATTTATGCACCTAATCAGCAACAAGAAAAGTTTTACAAAATGTTACATGAGAGGTTGACCTCTGGGATTATAGTTCGTTTATTTTATTAGGAGACTGGAATGGAGTAATTGATACAAGAAGGATAAGAGAACCTCCTCCAAGAAGATACCTATACATGCAAAATTACCAAAATCCTTTTTGAAATGATGGAAGACTTTGAGTTTAGAGATATATGGAGGTTACGGAATCCAGATGAGAGAGATTTTACTTTTTTCTGATAGGCATCAATCTTTTTCACGCATTGATTTTATTTTAATTTCTAATGACTTGCTTTCTAGGGTGAAGAAAACGAAGATATTTCCGAGGTGTTTAACTGACCATAGCCCAGTATGGATGGAATTATTACAAGGGAAAAAAGGTGGTAGAACATGGAGGTTGAATGAAAATC
The DNA here is from genome assembly GCF_028640845.1 of Ahaetulla prasina. NCBI lineage: Eukaryota > Metazoa > Chordata > Lepidosauria > Squamata > Colubridae > Ahaetulla > Ahaetulla prasina. The sequence continues at coordinate 231,063,230 of NC_080541.1, read as the reverse complement.
TGTTTAGATATGAGGATAATGTAACTTATTGTAAGAAACAGTTAAAAGAATTTTTTGATTTTAATATGTACAAAGGGACACCTATAGGAACTGTGTGGGAAGCGAGCAAAGCGTTTATTAGAGGGATATTGATTTACTTGGACAACAGGCAAAGGAATAATAAACAAAGGCAGCGTAGATATTTGGAAGAAGAAATTCAAAGGAAGCAACAGTTATTAATTCAAAACCCACAAGATCATAAACTTAAAGAGGCTATAAAATATTACAGAGTCAATTTAATATGTTAATGGCAGACCAGGTGGCAACGAATATACAATATGCTAAACATAATACCTTTTGTAATGCAAATAAACCTGGGAGATGGTTGGCATATAATTTAAGGAAGAAACAGAAAGCACGTGTCATACAAAAATAGAATATAAAGGTAAAGAGATATACCAACAGGATAAAATTAAAAGGCATTCTCAGAATTTTATACTGCACTATATGCAAAAGACAAAATATTGGATAGGGACATTTATGATTATTTGAAAGATTATAAGGTGAATATTCTAACATTAGAACAGAGGAGGAGCTGAACGTGGATAGCTACTGGAGAAATAGTGGAGGCAATTAAACAATTAAAATGGGAAAACCCTGGTACAGATGGTCTTACAGCAACTTATTATAAAAAACACAGGATGAAATATTAGGCCCACTTAAAGAATTATTTAATCAGATACAATTAGGAGTGGAATACCCCGTCATGGAAAACATCTTTTATTTCACTGATACAAAGAGGAGCAAGACTGCTCTAAACCTGGTAACTATAGGCCGATTTCACTTTTAAATAATGATTATAAGATTTTGTAAAATAATAGCAAATAGATTAATGTTAGTTTTACAACAAAGAATTCATACTGATCAATCTGGTTTTATAAAAGGGAGGCAGATGAGGAATAATGTTAGACAGATTATTAATATATTGGAATATTTGGAAAAGAAGAATACTTCAGCACTTATTTTTGGATGCAGAGAAAGCCTTTGATCGATTGCATTGGGATTTTTTATTTAAATTAATAGAGAAAATGCAATTTGGAGACTGTTTTATTAGAATAATTAAAGCGATTTATGGAGAGCAAACAGCACAGATTATAGTAAATGGTAGTTTGACAGAAGTTATTAAGATTGCGAAAGGAACAAGACAGGGATGTCCCTTATCACCATTATTGTTTGTTTTGACTCTGGAACCATTATTAGATAAAATATGAGAATTAATGAAAATAGAGGGAATTAAGATTAGACAATATGAGTACAAAGTTAGAGCTTTTGCAGATGATGTAGTGGTTACGTTAACGAATCCTATAAATTCAAGTAGATTTTTGTTGGAAGTAATTGATAAATATGGAAAGGTATCAGGATTTAAAATAAATCAGAATAAAACAAAAGTGATAATTAAAAATATGTCTATACAACAGAAACAAAAACTAGAGGAAATGACAGGATTTGAGGTAGTAAAAAAGGTTAAATATTTAGGGTCTATATTAGCTCATCGAACAAGAAACTTTATAAGAATAATTATGACTTGCTATGGCAAAAAGTTCAGAATGATATGAGTGGCTGGAAGAAATTGCAGTTATCCCTATTGGGAAGGATTGCGGCTATTAAAATGAATGTGTTACCTAGATTTTTGTTTCTGTTCCAGATGATACCTATAATTAAAAAGGATAAAAATTTGGAAGATTGGCAGAGTGGGATTAATAAATTTATATGGCAGGGTAAAAAGGCGAGGGTTAAAATGAAAATAATACAGGATTCACGGGAAAGAGGTGGTTTAAGAATGCCTAACTTTAAACTATATTATGAAGCAGTAACCCTTTCAGTAATAAGTGACTGGTTTAACTTAACAGAGGAAAGAATTTTGAATATAGAAGGTTATGACTTGTTGCGTGGCTCCTTGCTGCGTGACAGCTGCCCTGCCCGAGCTCCTGGAGGTGCTGGCTGGGGTGGCAGTTGAGACCCCCAGACTTTTAGTCATGGGGGACTTTAACTTGCCATCCTCCGGCTCGTCATCGACGGCAGCTCGGGAGTTCATGGCTTCCATGACGGCCTTGGACATGACCCAAGTAGTTGATGGCCCTACTCACATTGGGGGTGGCACCCTGGACCTGATTTTTCTCTCTGGTCAGTGGTTGAGAGATCTGGACTTAAAGGAATTAGTCATTGAACCTTTGTCATGGTCAGATCACTCTCTTCTTCGCCTGGACTTTCTGACCGCCATTCACCACCGCAGGGAGACGGAGCCGACACGTTGGTTCCGTCCCAGGCGCCTGATGGACCCGGATGGGTTCCGGACGGAGCTTGGGCCATTTCCTGAGGGTCTGGCTCACGGCTCGACTGAGGAACTTGTTGCCTGGGAACAGGCGCGCGGGGCCTTGGACCGTGTCGTGCCTTTGCGGCCTCTGACCCGGCGCGGGTCCCAACCGGCTCCTTGGTTCTCCGAGGAGCTGAGAGGATGAAGCGCCGGAGAAGACGCCTGGAGAGTCTCTGGAGGTCTGGCCGTTCGAAGCTGATCGACACTAGTGAAGTCCTATACTAGGACTTACCTAGTGGCATTGAGGAAGCGAGGCGAGCTCGCCTCCTCCTCATTGCATCGGCAGATAACCGCCCAGCCGCCCTGTTTGGTGACTCGCTCCCTCCTACACCAGGGGAGCGGATGACCCGTTGCAGGGACGTGCTGAGAGTTTAACGTTATCTATACGATAAAATCGCTCAGCTTCGGGATGGTCTGGACCAAGATTGCAGTGATACGGGCGAGATGCACGAGGTGGTCTTGGTGACATTGTGTGGGATGAGTTTGACCCTGTGGCTCCGAGGACATGGACAGGTTGTTGGGTAGGTTGAATGCCACCACGTGTTTACTGGACCCGTGCCCCTCTTGGCTGGTGCTGGCCACTCAGAGGTGACACAAGGCTGGCTCCAGGCGATTCGACTGCTTCTTTGGTGGAGGGTGTCTTCCGCCGCCTTGAAAGAGGCGGTGGTGAGGCCCCTCCTTAAGAAGCCGCCCTGACCCGGCTGTTTTAGGTAATTATCGTCCGGTCTCCAACCTTCGCCAGCGAAGGTTGTAGAGAGTATGGTGGCATATCAATTTCCCTTGCACCTGGATGAAACTGTCTATCTAGACCCGTTCCAGTCCGGTTTCGGCCCGGTTACAGCACGGAGACGGCTTTGGTCGCGTTGGTGGATGATCTCTGGAGGCCAGGGACAGGGGTTGCTCCTCTGCCCTGGTCCTATTAGACCTCTCAGCGGCTTTCGATACCATCGACCATGGTATCCTGCTGCGCCGGTTGGAGGGATTGGGAGTGGGAGGCACCGTTATCGGTGGTTCTCCTCTATCTCTCCGACCGGTCGCAGTCGGTGTTGACGGGGGCAGAGGTCGGCCCCGAGGCGCCTCACTTGTGGGGTGCCGCAGGGTCGATCCTCTCGCCTTCTGTTTAACATCTACATGAAGCCGCTGGGTGAGATCATCAGTGGTTTCGTGTGAAGTACCAGCTGTATGCGGATGACACCCAGCTGTATTTTCTACACCGACCACCCCAACGGCTATCAGTGCTGTCCCGGTGCCTGGAGGCCGACGGGTCTGGATGGGGAGAAATAGGCTCAAGCTCAATCCCTCCAAGACAGAGTGGCTGTGGATGCGGCATCCCGATACAGTCAGCTAAATCCGGCTGACCATCGGTGGCGAGTCATTGGCCCCGATGGAAAGGGTCCAACTAGTCCTGATGAACGCTGTCTTAGAAGACCATTTGACGGCCGTCTCCAGGAGAGCGTTCTACCAGGTTCGCCTGGTACGCCAGTTGCGCCTTTCTGGACCGGGATGCCTATGCACGGTCACTCACGCACTCGTGACGTCTCGCCTGGATTACTGCAATGCTCTCTACATGGGGCTCCCCTTGAAGGGCATCCGGAGGCTGCAGTTAGTCAGAATGTGGCTGCGGGTGATAGATGGAGCCCCCGTGGCTCCCGTGATAACACCATCCTGCGCAGGCTGCACTGGCTACCTGTGGCTTTCGGTGCGCTTCAAAGTTTTGGTGACCACCTTTAAAGCGCTCCATGGCATTGGGCGGGTTACTTACGGGACCGCCTACTGCTACCGAATATCTCTCACCGACCCGTGCGCTCTCACAGAGAGGGTCTCCTCAGGGTGCCGTCGGTAGCGGCAATGTCGTCTGGCGACACCCAGGAAGGGCCTTCTGTGGGGCCCCACCTCTGGAATGAACTACCCCGGACTTCGTCAGCTCTCGGACCTCCGGACCTTCCGCCGCGGGCTTAAAACGTATTTATTTAATTGTGCAGGGCTGAGCTAGATTTTAAATTATTGGTTTTAAATTGGGTTTTATTTGATATTTTAATTCTAAATTTACGGGCTTTTTAGAATCAGTTTTTTAATTGTTTTATATTGTATTTATATGTCTTTTAAATGCCTGTACACCGCCCTGAGTCCTTCGGGAGATAGGGCGGTATATAAATTTGAATAAATAAATAAATAAATTATATGGATGGCATGCGTACTTATTTTATGGAAAAAAAGTGGATAGGGTTTTTAAGAATCATGTGTTGAGAAGTGCTCTTTTGCGGGTCTGGAATAAATATTCCTATAAATTAGATTACAAGATTCCTATATGGGCGAGCCCTAGACATGCAATAGAGAATATAAATATAGAACAGAAACAGGAAATGATTACATATAAAGAACTTTTGTATGCTGAAGGAGGTAGATTGCAATTAAAATCATTACAGGTATTAAATGAAGAAGGGAGGAATTATACTTGGTTTCAATATGGGCAAATAAGTGCTAGATGGAAAGAAGATAAAAAAATTGGTATAATGCAAAGGGAGGAAAATTTAATAAAGCAAATTAGAAATCAGACCCAGGAGCATATAAAGAGATTGTATAATGTGTTGCTTGAAATAGATTCGGAAAAGGATTTGGTAAAGGATTGTATGATAAAATGGGCACAGAATATTCAGGAACCAATAATGTTGGAAACATGGGAGAAAATCTGGGTTAGAAATGTTAAGTTTACACAGGCACAGAATTTAAGGGAAAATTTTTATAAGATGTTTTATAGATGGCATTTAGATCCCAAAAAATTATCATGTATGTATCCTAATATCCAAGCGAAATGTTGGAGGTGTGATTGTGATGATGCTACATATTTTCATATTTGGTGGACTTGCAAGAAAATTAAGGTCTTTTGGATAAGAATTTGGTGGATTATTCAAAATGTACTGAAGAAGAAGATAAAGTTCCTGCCACAATTTTTCCTTTTGGGAATTATAACGGATTGTACAGGGATTGAGACTAAATTGATTTTGAACTTAATAACAGCAGCAAGACTGTTGATTGGACAATACTGGAAGAAAGAAGAGATACCTACAATAGAAGAATGGATACTGAAAGTTATTAATTTGGCTGAGATGGCTAAAATCTCAGCTTTTTTAAAAGACAATACGCAGGAAAGATATTTAATTGAATGGAAAAAATGGATTGATTATCTACAAAATAGATATCAGATTAAGAAATATCAGATTGCCTTTGAATAATTAGAAAGTTATTTTATGTAATGGGGAGGGGGTTGGGAGATGAAAAGCTTTGGATGTGGTTACTTGAATTGGAAGGGAAAATTTTATTCTATGTTTGGTTTATGTATAACTTTACCTTGTGATTGACCCGGGAAGCCGGGGGGTGGGGGAGGGAGGGGGGTGTTTTTTTTTTTTTTTGGGAGGGAGGGGGAAAAAAGGGGGAAAAATGTTTTTGTTTTTTTTTAAAACTCTTTCAATAAAAAAAAAAAAAAAAAAAGAGGCAACGGGTGGGAAGTAATCAAGGAGAGAAGCAACCCGGAATTCAGGAGAAATTTCCCTACAGTGGGAACCAGTAACCAGTGGAACAGCTTGCCACCAGAAGTTGTGGGTGCTCCGTCCTTGGAGGTTTTCAAGCAGAGACTGGGCAGTCACTGGTCTGAAATGGTATCTCCTGCTTCAGCAGGGGGCTGGACTAGAAGACCTCCAAGGTCCCTCCCAGCTCTATTCTATGGAGGATTCAGCTCAAGCTGGCAAAAAACATTTCATGAAATCCATTCTTTAAAGTTGAAGCCGCTCTTAACGTTTAGAGGCTCCTTGCGGACGTCTGGATGGGAGTGGGCTGCATTTTGCCCCACGCAGCAGCCCTTCCTCCCAGTCCCTTGCGTGGCCCTTTTGATGCCCTCTGTGGCTCTGAGACCCCTTCGCCCCCCTTCTAAGCCATTAATAAGACAAGGGGCCCCCAGGATGCCCCCCCCCCGTGATCTGGAACCACCAAAGATGGCTTTTTTGAGCCATTCTCCCCTCTTAATCCTTGGCCATCCTGGTCTAATTGGAAGGTTGGGGGCTCCTGGGCCAGTGCGTCTCACAGCTGGAGAAATTTGGATTAAAATTTGTGGCTTTGTCTGTTGCTCTGGTTAATTTATGATCCAGTGTGTATCCGGTTTGCAGGAGGTGTGAGAATCCAGGGGCTGGATATGAAAGGGAGGCATTAAGGTGGCAAAACAGCTGCTGTATGGAGAGGGGGAGAGAGTCCAGAAAGCCCCCCCTCCCCCGTGTCTGTGCTGGCTCCTTGGGTGGGTAGGACTGGCACATGCTCCTCTGTAGGCCTGGCAAGGAGGAGAGAGAGCAGCCAGTTGGGCACCCAGCAAAGCTGTGCCAGATCTGTGTCCACTGGGTACATTTATTTATCTATTTATTTGTTCAATTTCTACAGGTGCATGGAGGCCACCATAAACGTGCCTGGCATATGTGGCAAATTCTGTTCTTTTAATGGTAAAGGATGGGGGTGGGGAACCTTTGCCCCCTTTCCCTTGCCAGGAAATATACTCCCACGAAAGACACAGACAGCATCTGGGACCACCGTCTTCTTTGGACAATCATTTATTCCAGAACTCCCTCCCTTTGAAAGGCGCTTGGAGGCTTTGTGCGCCTGGTCTCGTCCTGAACCGACCTCTCTTTTCCTTCAGCGCAAAGCAGGCCGAGCTTCCATCCACGGAGCCCTTAGGAAGGACCTGGAAGAGGGAAGGGGGCGTCAGGAACAGTCTACCTTGGGGGAGCTGCAGGAGGGGGGCTTCCTGGCTCCCCCTCCCCCCTTCTTGCCAGGCTGAGAACCCCCAAGCTTGAAGCTGAGCCTGCCTAGCTTGCGGGTGGAGCAGAGAGGGGTCCTTTCCCCCTTCCTCTTCTTTGCACACAGCCCTCAAAGTGTGAATGCAGGACCTTCAGCTCCTTTCCCGATGGCCTCTCACCTTTCAGCCCCTCGCCCCCTCATTGCAGCACCACACACCTACCTCTAAAGCGACAAACCAACCGGCATCTCCACTGACTGTTGAAGTTGTTGAGGTTCCCCTTGCAGCCCCCAAAAGTGAATATTTCGCAATCTTTGGTCTTTGGGTCATAAAACCAGCGTTGCAATTTTAAATCGCAAGACCCGTGATCAGGAGGCAGGTCGCAGAAGTCTGCAGGGAGGAGGGATGAGATCATGGTTGGCATTAGGTGGGCAGCTATAGAGCCCTGCACACCAGAACAACTAGACACAAGAACAGTTTTTTCCCGAAGGCCATCACTCTGCTAAACAAATAATTCCCTCAACACTGTCAAACTATTTACTAAATCTGCACTACTATTAATCTTCTCATCATTCCCATCACCAATCTCTTTCCACTTATGACTGTATGACTGTAACTTTGTTGCTTGTATCCTTACGATTTATACTGACTGTTTCTGAATGTGATTTGATTGCTTATTTGCATCCTATGACTATTATTAAGTGTTGTACCTTATGATTCTTGATAAATGTATCTTTTTTTAATGTACTCCAAGAGCATCTGCACCAAGACAAATCCCTTGTGTGTCCAATCACACTCGGCCAATAAACAATTCTATTCTATTGTCCTGTCCTGTCCTGTCCTGTCCTACCCTACTCTACCCTACCCTATATAGATGTTTTAGAGGGAGGGAGGGAGGGGGGAAGGGAGGAAAGAAGGAACCAGAGACTGGGGACTCCCTCTTCCCTCCCACTTCCCCCAAGCCCTCCCCCTTTCCTCCCTCAGCTGGATTTGGGCATTTTTGGCTTCCTTTCAGACAGGCGCCCCCTGGAAGTGGTGGTGGTGCTGCAGGCAGGAGTTCGTGCTTGTGCACAGCATGAATGGAGCAGAACTGGGGAGACACCCACCCCTCCCTTCCTGATGGTTTTAGGGTTAGGATTAGATGTGTACAAACACAGCAAAGGTGTCATTTTGGGTATCCATTCCGGACTCTTCTTTTAGCCCCTCTGCCCTCATAGGTATTACCTGCCTGCCTGTCTCAGCCCCCCCCACCCTTTAGCCTGACCCCCCGTTCTTGAAAAGAAGCCTCTGACTCTGCGCTGCTGGCCAGCAGGGCCCTGGGTTCAGGCCAATGGCCAGTGATGCCCCATGCAACCCCCATGGCTTGTGTCTCATCTCTCCAGGACCCCAGCCCTTCACCCCTCCCCCAGAAGGCCTGCCCCATGGATGAGGAAAAGCGGGGGGCTTCTCAGTTGGGGCTCATGCAGCTCAAACAGAGACAGTGGGGTGGCGGAGGAGGTGCAGGAAATAGGGGAGCCTCTCCCCACCCCTTTGGTGACTCTGAGATGAACCAAAGGAGAACCAAGCAAGGGGGGCTGTGTTGTGCAAGGGCAGAACCTCCCAAAGAAGCTTAGAAGCACGCAGCTGGGTTGGGTCTTTTCCCACCAGGGTTCAGGAGACCCCCCCTCCCAAAGACCGCTGCTGCTTCTCAGCCTGGCCCTCATGCCCCCCCCCCTTTCTCACAGCTCCTCAGCCCCTGCTCCTCCCTGCCCAACAGCTGGGCTCACCAGTCCCTGAGCAAAATTGAATGCATTCCTTCAGGGAGCTGTAGGTGTCCATGTTGCGGGGGCAGCTAGTGCCAAGGAACTTCTCGCAGCTCTTGGAGGTGACATTGTAGAAAAAACCTTCATGGGACATCCCACAAAAGGTGAATTTTTCAAAGGGGACTATGCAGTCTTTCTTGGCTGGAAAGAGACAAGATTCAGGGAATTCAAAACTTTCCATAGTTTTAGGGGCTGTGTTGTGCAAGGGCAGAACCTCCCAAAGAAGCTTAGAAGCACGCAGCTGGGTTGGGTCTTTTCCCACCAGGGTTCAGGAGACCCCCCCTCCCAAAGACCGCTGCTGCTTCTCAGCCTGGCCCTCATGCCCCCCCCCCTTTCTCACAGCTCCTCAGCCCCTGCTCCTCCCTGCCCAACAGCTGGGCTCACCAGTCCCTGAGCAAAATTGAATGCATTCCTTCAGGGAGCTGTAGGTGTCCATGTTGCGGGGGCAGCTAGTGCCAAGGAACTTCTCGCAGCTCTTGGAGGTGACATTGTAGAAAAAACCTTCATGGGACATCCCACAAAAGGTGAATTTTTCAAAGGGGACTATGCAGTCTTTCTTGGCTGGAAAGAGACAAGATTCAGGGAATTCAAAACTTTCCATAGTTTTAGGGGCTGTGCGTGGGGGGCGGGGGGGAGAGGTACCCGCAAATAGAGGCTGAAGATTTCTGGGAGTTGAATCTGCAAGTCTTAAAGTTGCCCTGGTTGGAGATCCCCACCCTCATTGAATTTCCATCCAGAGCCTCGAGGGCTTTGGGGGTGTCTCTTGGCACAGGGAGGATCCCTCTGGATAGTGGGCTGGTTTTGGGGTTTTTTTTGTTTGTTTGTTCCATGGTTACATTTTAACTGAAACTCAGGGAGCCTGAAGCCCTGAAGCAATGGGAAACGTCACAGCAAAATGCTAGGGCTGGAAGGGACCTGGGAGGTCTTCTAGTCCAACCCCCTGCTTAGGCAGGAGACCTTAGAGCATTCTTGGCAAATGGAGGTCCATTCTCTTCTTCAAAACCTCCAGTGGTGGAGCATTACAATTAAGTTGGGGAAAACTTTCAGCAACTTAACAGCCAGGTTTGACTCTAACCTGGACACCATTCAGAAGCAGCCAGCTCTCCTTTACTGGAGTGTTTGAAAGGTGGGGCGGGGGGACCATCTGTTAGGGAGCCTCCTGCACTCCTTAGAGGGTGGACTAGATCAGGGCTCTCCAATCTTGGTCCCTTTAACCTTCCAGAGTTGAAGTCCACAAGTCTTAAAGGGACCAAGGTTGGAGACCCCTGGACTAGATGACCTCCCAGAGCCTACAGACTCTTACATTCTGTAATTCTATCAATATTTATTTATCAAGCCTAGTAACTCCCTGATCTTTTGTGGGTGTTAATGTTATTATGTTATTAATAACATTATGTTATTTGTATTATTGCAATGTAATTATTTTTCACTTTATAACCTGTAAGGCGTCCAGAGTTACCCTGTAGTCCTACATGGGCGACATAAAAATTCAATCAATCAAAATCATTTAATATAACATTAAAACAACCCGCGGACGGGCAGCTGCCAGCCCCTTTGCAGCGTTTGCCCGGGGAAGATGTGGGGAAGGCGGCGAGCGGACCCTCCGTTCATCGAATTTTTCTTCTGCGCCGGCCCGTCTCCCCGCTCCGATATTTTGCCCGAGGAGCTGATTCCGGACCTTCCCCCTCCGCTCGCCCCTTCCCACGACCCCCTTCCATGCGGCGTCCTCCGTGCACTGACTCTAAGGTGGGCGGCGTCCTTGGGAAGCCGGGACCCCTGCCCGAAGCCCGAAGGGACCCCGAAAAAAAGCCCGGCCAGGACAGCTTCCCGCGCTCCCCTCTTCTGTCTAGGGCTTCGTGAAGGACGGAGCGCCGCTATTCCCGTGTCCGGGGAAGCCCGGGGAGCAGACCGGGAGGCTTTTGGGGGGCGCTCGGCCCTGCGGAATGGAGGGGGGCTTCTGTTGGGCGTTGGGGCCGCATCCCCGAGGCTCCAGCTTGAGGGGGTTCAGACGGGGCGGGGGCGTTCGGGGTGCGAGCACAGAAGACCTTTCTGGCCGAGGCATCCACCGCCCACCCCTCCCGCCTCACACCACTCCCCCTCCCCACCCTGACGCTCGCCCCACGTACAGCTGCCGGAGACGGAGGGCTGGGGGCTCCAGAGGGCAAAGGCGACCCCCAAGAGGAGGAGGAGGGAGCTGCGACCGGACCTCATGGCGATGGCTGGGCGACTGAGCCGCCTCCCACTCCTCTCCGGGACTAAGAGCGCAGCGTCCTTCAACTCCCCTCCCCTCCCCTCCCGAGGGCCGGGCTGGGACACCCCTCGCCCCGCCCGTCCTGCGCCTCCGGATGACTCCTGCGGGGAAGGTTTCTGGGCCCGGAGGTCCGGCGGGGTAACGTCAGCGATGCCTGGTGGTTCCCAAAGGGAGGACTAGAACTCCCATCTCCTGGTGATTGGCTCAAAGTCTCCCAGCTACTTTCACGGCTAAGGAGAGACTAGAACTCATTATTTCCTAGTGTTTAGTCTGGTTTTTACTTCTAACAATCTCGATCTTTTGTCTCTTCAAATAATGTTTCAGAACTTTATTTCTTTTCATTATTTTTTGTGCCTCACAAAATTTTTCAAACCTTTAACAAGACCGTGTTGTAATTCCAACACAGAAAATTACCCGACCACTCTCCTAATTTGGTGATTGTATATCCCTTTCACTTATGAAGAGATCTTGAATGTCCAGTGTAACCTCTTTTTCCATGTCCTTTTTGTAGCCAATCATTTTTATATCCAGCTCCATATCTAATTTTCCATTTTATCTGGTAGAACCTGTTCCCCTTCAATGCCATCATCCACAGTCAGCCCATCTCTCAAGGCCATGTCCAATGTTACAATATTTTGCTTCATTCTTTTAACAGAATAACAGATTAACAGAGTTGCAACCCCCGCCCCCGCCGCCCAAGCAGGAGACCCTACACCATTTCTGACAGATGGCAGTCCAGTTTCTTCTTGAAAGCTTCCAGTGATGAAGTTGCACAACTTCTGAAGGCAACTTCTGTCCCATGGATTGATTGTTCTCACTGTCAGGAAATTTCTCCTTATTTCTATTGTTGAATCTCTCCTTGGTCAGTTTCCATCTATTATTGCTTGTCTGGCCTTTGGGAGCTTTGGAAAACAGGTTGACTCCCCCCCCCATCTCTGGGGCAGCCCCTCAAATCTTGGAAGACTGTTATCATGTCTCCCCTGGTCCTTCTCTCCACTAGACTAGCCAGAAAGAAAGTTCAGTTGCCTCCTGAAAAAGCACCTTTGGGACAACCATGACCTGGATGGCTGAGAATCTCTACAGACTTCCAGTGATGGAGCACCTACAACGTCTGGAGACAAGCCATTCCACTGGTTAATAGATCTCTCTGTCAGGAAGTTTCTCCCTAATTCCAGGTTGCTTCTCTCCCTGGTCAGTTTCCACCCGTTGCTTCTCGTCCTGCCTTCAGGAGCTTGGGAGAAGAGGGATCCACCATTGCTTAGAGGTCATCAGGCTGAAAAAAATTATCCTTGGGACATGGCTGCCCTTGAGGATGTCCCGTAGACAGTCGTTCTTGTTCATGAAATTATGCAAAAGTTATAGTGGGTCATAGAAATGGGGCACCATGTCTAAGTACCAGCAATTATACAAATTCTGTGGTATTCGAACTCAGTTGCCGTGGTGTGCTTAATAAAATTAGTGGGCTGCATCTGTTCATAAACGGGGCCCTGGGTGATCTTGATGGGAACATTAGAGTTGACCAGGTTTTTTTTTTAAATTGTATATTTGTATATTTGGTTCAAGACAAGGTTAAAATAGGAAATACAGAAGGGTTGCAGGAATTGGGTTTGGCTGGTCTAGAGAAAAGAAGGACTAGGGGTGACATGATAGCAGTCTTCCAGTATTTGAGCGGCTCCCACAAAGCAGAGGGGGTGTGTGTCAAGATATTCTCCAAAGAATCTTAGGGCAGCGCAAGAAACACAACTGGATGGAAACTAATGAAGTAGAGAAGCAACCTGGAACTAAGGAGAAATTTCCCGCCAGCACGAACAATCAAGCAGTGGAACTGGTTGTCTGCAGACATGGTGAGTGCTTCATCACTGGAGGTCTTCAAGAAGAGACTGGACAGTCACTTGTCTGAAATTGTAGAGGGTCTCCTGCCTGAGCAGGGGGGTTGGAGTAGAAGTCCTTTCCAACTCTGTCCTGTCCTGTCCTGTCCTGTCCTGTCCTGTCCTGTCCTGTCCTGTCCTGTCCTGTCCTGTCCTATCCTATCCTATCCTATCCTATCCTATCCTATCCTATCCTATCCTATCCTATCCTATCCTATCCTATCCTATCCTTCCTGTCATCTGCGCATAGATCAGCTGTGGTCTGCCCAGAGGATGAGCTGGACCAAAAGTGAGGATGGTGTTCTGTCATGACCTCTCCTCTGGAAGTCCTCTTCTGGCTTCCTGACCAGGCTGACAGGACCTTCTTCCCCAGCTCAATTCCTAGCAGCAGCTGAACTGGGAGGCCACCGTTCTACCATTGGTGGTTCAGGAGGAGGAGAGGTCAAGAGACAGTGGGAGGGGGACACGGAGGCTCCTATCCTATCCTGATGTTTTAGAGGGAGGGAGGGAGGAGGCTGAGCTTCCATGCACGGAGCCCTTAGGGAGGCTCTGGAAAGGGGGAGGGGGCATCACGAACAGTCTTCCTTGTGGGGCTGCAGGAGGGGGGCTTCCCGGGCCCTCCCTCCAGAGGCATTGGAGGGCCCCCCTTCTTGACCTGTCCAAGAACCAGAGGGACCCCCCCTCCCCCACTGTGCCGGGCTGCTTTGCTCCAGCCTCTCTGCCTTGGTGACCCCCCCCCCCATCCGTCTAGGCACATCCATTTGGGTGTATTCTAGAACTCCCATCTCCTGGGGGGAAGGTTTTGGTGGCCGGGGGTCCGACAGGGAAATGTCAGTGAGGGCCTGGTGGAGGACTAAATCTACCTATCTGTGCATATGTGTATATGTATGGTTCTATGTATTTGTCTATGAATATGTATTTGTATTTGTCTATGTATTTGTCTATGAATATAGCATGTCTGTATGTGTGTTATCCATGGGGATAGGTAGAGATATACTTTTATTTCAGGGCAGGCAACAGAATTCCGTTCTTAATGTGCTCACAATAGAAAATGGCCATATTTACGGGACCGCCTACTGCTACCAAATACCTCTCACCGACCCGTGCGCTCTCACAGGGAGGGACTCCTCAGGGTGCCGTCAGCTAGGCAGTGCCGTCTGGCGACACCCAGGGGAAAGGCCTTCTCTGTGGGGGCTCCCACCCTCTGGAATGAACTCCCTCCAGGACTTCGTCAACTTCCGGACCTCCGAACCTTTCGTCGCGAGCTTAAAACACACCTATTCATCTGCGCGGGACTGGATTAGATTTTAAAGAAATTGGTTTTAAGGGGTTTTTACTATTTATATTGTTTTAAAAATTTGGCTATAGAATAAGTTTTTTAATTGTCATTTTTAATCTGTATTTATATGTATTTTAACTGCCTGTGAACCGCCCTGAGTCCTTAGGGAGATAGGGCGGTATATAAATATAAATAAATAAATAAATAAATAAAGGTTACCTTAATCTTAACCATTGTGAGGTTCTTTGTTGGCTAATTATGCTGAACCCATGGAACTAGAGAGAGCCATTTAGGCCTAGTAGTTAAAGCACCAGGCTAGAAACCAGGAGATTGTGAGTTCTAGTCCTGCCCTTGTCACAAAGCCACCCTGGGCCGGCCACTCTGAACCAGCCCTAGCAAAGAGGCAATGGCAAACCACCCCTGAGAAACCTTGCCAAGAAAACCGCAGGGGGTGGGCCAGGAATGAAACTGACTCAAAGGCTCAAAACCCCACAGAAATCAAAGAAAAAGTTATCAAAGGACGAATTCTTGTGTTAGTGTTGCATCATCATTCTTTTGCCCTGTTCAGCTCACTGCCCAGGTCTGGCCCTGAGGCTCCTCATAGCTTGCTCCGTCCTCCCTCCTGCCCAGGGGCTGTGTAGGTTGTGCAGAGTTTTGGCAGCAGTTTTTGCAATGTGGGCAACAAATGGCCGGCAGGAGGCAGCCCTGTGCAGCCGTCCCACTCACAGCCTCTTCGCTTCCGGACAGGAGCTCCCAGAATACAGGATAAGAGAGTCGGAAGGGCCCAGAGGCTTTCTGGCCCAACTCCCTCCTCAAGCACTGAATTCTAGTCCTGCCTTAGGCATGAAAGCCGGCTGGCTGACTTTCCCCCAGCCCTCCTCTCTCAGCCTAGCCCACCTCACAGGGTTGGTGTTTGCAGGGAAAATAAGAGGAGGGAGGAGTATTAGGTGTATTTACCACCCTGAGTTACTTACAGTGTAATAAGATTAGGACAAAAATATCGAATGAAGTTACTGTCCTTCATTGTCTGGATTAGTTTTTGTGGCTTTGTCTGTTGCTCTGTGGTTATTTTATGATCCAGTGTGTGTGTGTGAACACAGAAAAACAGGTAGATTCACTATCAGGTCTGCGGGAGGTGTGAGAATCATTTATTCCAGAACTCCCTCCCTTTGAAAGGCGCCTGGAGGGTTTGTGCGCCTGGTCTCGTCCTGAACCGGCTTCTCTTTTCCTTCAGCGCAAAGCAGGCCGAGCTTCCATCCACGGAGCCCTTAGGAAGGACCTGGAAGAGGAAAGGGGGCGTCAGGTACGTTCTTCCTTGCGGGGCTGCAGGAGGGGGGCTTCCTGGCTCTCCCTCCAGAGGCATTGGAGGTCCCCCCTTCTTGCGAGGCTGAGAACCAGAAAGACCCCCCTCCCCTGCTGTGAGGGGCTGCTTTGCTCCAGCCTCTGCCTTGGTGACACCCCCCCCGGCCACTCTAGGCACCTATATTTGGGTGTACTCCAGCCCCCCCCTCCCTGGGGGAAACGGACCTTCTCTTCTGGGATAGGCTTAAGAGCGAGCGGAGCCCACCTGGCTTGAGGGTGGAGAAGAGAGGTGTCCTTTCCCCCTTCCTATTCTTTGCACTTAGCCCCATAGGTGTGAATGTAGGACCTTCTCTTGCTTCACACATGGCCTCCCACCTTTCAGCCCCTCTCTGCCCCCACACACCCACCTCTATTGCGGCAAATCAGCCGCAGCTCCAAGGTCCGAGGAAGTTGTTGAGGTTCCCCTTGCAGCCCCCAGAAATGAACGTCCTGCAATCTTTGTTCTTTGGGTCATAAAACCAGCGTTGCCTTTTGTCATCGCAATCCCCCTTTTCAGGAGGCATCTGGCAGACGTCTGCAGGGAGGAGGGAGGGGATAGAGGTTGGCATTAGGTGGGCAGCTATACAGATGTTTTAGAGGGAGGGAGGAAGGAAGAAATGAAAGAAGGAAGGAATCAGAGACTAGGGATTCTGTCTTCCCAGCCCCCCAAGCCCTCCCCCTTTTCTCCCACAGCTGGATTTGGGCATATTGGACTTCCTTTCAGGCAGGTGCCCCCTGGAAGTGGGGGGTGCAAGCAGGAGCTCCTGCTGTGCACAGCATGAAGGGATCCATCCAAGCATGACTGGAACAGAAATGGGGAGATACCTTGCTGGGTAAAAACACAGCAAATCTGTCATTTTGTGTATTCATTCCGGACCCTTCTCTTGCCCGCCCACCCCAAGCGTTCCCTGCCTGCCTGTCTTGGGGACCCCCCCACCCTTCAACCCACCCCCTTCTTGAAAGGAAGCCTCTGAGTTTGCGCTGCTGGCCAGCAGGGCCCTGGGTTCAGGCCAATAGCAGGTGATGCCCCATGTAACCCTTGAGTCCCATCTCTCCAGGACCCCAGCCCTTCACCCCTGCCCCAGAAGGGCTGCCCCAATGGGTGAAGAAGCACCATGCATTGAGCCCCATCAGAGACAATGGGAGGGGGCAGAGGCCAAAGGAGAACCAAGCAAGGGGGGGCTGTGTTGTGCAAGTGCAGAACCCCCAAAAGAAGCTTAGAAGAGGAAGCCTGCAGCTGGGTTGGGCCTTTTTCCACAGGGGCTCAGGAGACTCCCCCCTCCCGAAGACCCCACTATTCATCAGCCTGACCCCGATGGCCCCCCAAAGGCCCTTGCTGCCCCTTTCTCACAGGCCCCCAGCCCCTGCTTGTCCCTGCCCAAAAGGCTGGGCTCACCAATCTCTGAGCAAAAATGCTGGCATGCCTTCAGGGTGCGGTAGCTGTTCATTTTCCCGTTGCAGCCATAGTTATGGAAACTCTCACAACTCTTGGAGGTGACATTGTAGAAAAAACGTTCTTTAAACTTCCCACACCGGTGGACTTTGTCAGGGATGGTTCTGCAGTCTCTTTTGGCTGGAAAGAGACAAGATATAGGAAGTTCAAAACTTTCCACAGTTGTAGGTGCTGGAGGAGGGGGGAGGTCAGCAAAAAGCGCAGCCCCCAAACGGAGGCTGGGGAATTCTGGGAGTTGAAGTGCATAAGTCTTAAAGCTGCCAAGTTTGAAGACTGAAGCAGCTCCTTCCATTGATGAATTGTTCTCAGGAAATTCCTCCTAAGTTCTCTATTGCTTCTCTCCCTGATGAGTTTCCATCCCTTGTTTCCCGTCCTGCCTTCTGCTGCTTTGGAGAATAAATGCCCCCCCCCGTTTAGTGGCAGCCCCTCAATTGTCTTCCAGTACAAAACTGTCCCATCCCCTGGATCCTTTGATGGCTGGACCTAATTAGATCCCTCAACCGCTCATCATAGGTTTTAGTCTCCGGATCTTTGATCTCTTTGGGCCAAGAGGGGCTCTGGGGAATCTCCCCCTTTGCTTCCGCTCTCCTGGCAGGAAAAGGGAGCAAGACCCCTTCAGGACACAAAACCTCCCATCCAGTTTGTTTTGCAGGGGCTCTGAGGACGAGGTTCATGCAAGAAAAAATAGCCATACATGTGTGCTTGTGTGGGTGGTTAAGAAAAGCAGGAGGAAGAAATGGAAAAAAAAAAAAAGGTGTAGACCTGGAGCTTCAATTTCAATGAGATTCAACAGATTCTCCAAACAAATCAAGTTTCTAAATTGGGATCAAAATTTCCAATCCAAATATATTTTAATTTTTGCTTTGAAGACTTGGTGGTTTAGTCCATGCACAGAAAGAGATGTTAGAACTCAAAGTGGATTTCTAAGTCAGCTCACTCAACATCTCACTGGCTGATCATCTGAATGAAATGGGTGACATGGTCACATCTGGCCCTGATTTGCTCACCCTGAGCTGCAGGTGGGGGGAGGGGGAGATCTCTGGACTGCAAGCCAAACAGAAGCCAGCAATGTCAGACAATCCAAGGAAACCCCTAGAGAAGTACAGACTCTGGCTGGAAAGAAGCCAGGATTCCTTTTCTTTTGGGCTGCTCAGTTCACACCTCGGATGTGTCCCTCGGTTCTGTGCCTGAATTTGGGGAAGGACTTTGGCCACCAAGAGGGAAGGAGAAACGGTGCCTGGAGTCGATCAGCATTCAAAGGAGGAGAAATTGGGAGGCTGACTTAGCCTTGGGAAGCAATAAGGATGGAGATTAAGTTGGGGAAAACTTTCAGCATTTTAACAGCTGTTTGACTCTGACCTGGACACCATTGAGCTTTATTTGTGGTGGGGGGGACCATCTCTCAGTGAACTTCCTGCACTCCGTAGAGGGTGGACTAGGTGACCTTTCAGAGCCTACGAACTCTTACATTCTGTAATTCTATCAATATTTGTATCAAGCCTAGTAACTCCCTGATCTGTTTGTGGGTGTTTAATAACATTGTGTTAAAAATATTACTATAATGTAATTATTTTTCACTTGGTTTTATAATCTATATGTCACCCTATAGAAGTGATGGGCAGCATAGATATTTAATCGATCGATCAATCAATATAACATTAAAAGAACCCACGGACGGGCGGCTGCGATCCCTTCCGGCAGCGTTTGCCCGGGGAAGGTGGGGGGAAGGTGGTGAGCGGACCCTCCGTTTATCGAAGTTTTCTTCTGCATCGGCCCGTCTCCCCTCTCCGATATTTTGCCCAAGGAGCTGATTCCGGACCTCCCCCCTCCGCTCGCCCCTTCCCATGACCCCCTTCGATAGGGTCGCGCCCCGCCTGTCTTCCAACAGCCGTCCAGAGTGCGCTGAGGTGGGCGACGTCCTTGGAAAGCCGGGACCCCTTCCAGAAGCCCGAAGGGCGCCGAGGTTGAGCCCGGGACCCTGAAAGAAAGCCTGGCCAGCAGAGGATCGTTCGGCTCTCTCCCTTCTCCCGTCTAGGGCTCCGCCAAGGACGGAAGGTCGCTATTCCTGCTTCCGGGGAAGCCCGGGGAGCAGAACGGGGTGTGTGTGTGTCTCTGGGGGGCGCAGAGCTGTGCAGCATGGGGAGCGTTTCCTCTTGGGGGTTTGGGACGCATCCCCGAGTGTTGGAATATTATGCCATATGAACCCCTTTATGAAATTGTTTATAAAATTACTTATGTGCAAATATAAGCATGAGCAAGTTTTGAGAAATTGCTTATGTGCAAAAATATCAGCATAGGTAAGTCTGGCTAATTTTTATCATGTAAGCAGAAATCTGTTTGATGCCAAAGTTGCAAAGATGTTTGCCTGTAAATGTATCAACACCTTTGAGATAGCCACAGAACATTCCTTCTCTGATAAGGCTCACTTCGCAGAGCTTCAAAGAAGTTTGCTCCTACACACAATTATGTGAGATTTATTAGTATGTAGAGTCAGGATGTTTCAAGATGTATTTCTGTTTGCTGTACCACGTAGGCAAAAAGCAGAGAACAAAGAGCCACCTCATGGCAAAACTCCTCCCAAGAATCATGAGCTTTCTCCCAAAATCATAGGCTTGTGGATGTGCTTGCAGTCACATGTTCACATGTTGAATATATGCTAATATGTAACCTCCCCTGCTTACCTTCTGTAACCCACCCCTAATCCTAATAAAAGGGTTGTCTCGAGCTAGCTCGGGGCTCGTTCACCCCGAGGAGAATTGGACTCCATGTCTTCGTTCTCACTCCGTCCGGCACGGGGACTGCCCGGACCCTTTCGTGGCGAGCCCGCTGGCCGCGAGAAATGCCACACCCGAGGGTCCAGATGGGGCGGGGGCCTTCGGGGTCAGAGCAACAGAAGACCCCTCTGGCCGAGCCATCCCACCGCCCCCCCTTCCCGTCACACACACCCCCCCGTGCGCTCACAGATGCTGGGCACGGAGAGCAGAGGGCTCCAGAGGGCAAAGGCGACTGCCAAGAGGAGGAGGCTGCGAGGAGACCTCATGGCGATGGCTGGGCGACTGAGCTGCCTCCGACACCTCTCCGGGGCGCCCTTCAACCCCCCTTCCCTCCCCTCCAGAGGGCCGGGCTGGGACACCCCCTCGCCCCGCCCGTCCTGCGCCTCCACATGACTCCTGGGGGAAGATTTCTGGGCCCGGAGGTCCGGCGGGGTAACATCATCGGGGGATGCGGGGAGGGCTCCATGGCTTCCCAAAGGGAGGACTAGAACTCCCATCTCCTGGTGATTGACTCAAAGTCACCCAGCCAGTTTTCATGTCTAAGGAGAGACTAGAATTCACTGTATCCTAGTTTCTAGCCTGGTTTTTACTTCTAACTGTCTCGATCTTTTGTCTCTTCAAATATGTTGCAGACATTAATTTTTAATTCCAACAGGGAAAATTACCCAACCACTCTCCTAATTTAGTGTTTCTACATCCCTTTTAGTTATGAAGACATCTTGTAGGTCCAGGTTAATATCTTTTTTCCTGTCATTCTTGTAAGCAAATCATTTTTATATCCATGTTCATGTCTAATTTTCCATCTTATCTGGTAGAACCTGTTTCCTTGCCATGACATCATCCACACACAGCCCATGTCTCAAGGCAGAGGCCATTAAAATTAACATCTGGGTCTATTGTTCGGATTGTGGCATTCACCATGTCCAATGTTAAGATATTTTGCTTCATTCTTTTATTGTAGGCTAAGTTTAAGTGTCCTGTAAATTGTAAAGTTTAGTTTCCTTTAGTTCTTTCTAGTCCAATATTCCAGTTTATTACCTTATTACTTTTTGTTTAAATCAAAAGCATTTTCATGTTCCAATTTTATCTGGACCCTTAATTATCTTATTTAGCCCTTTGCTGTTTATTTTGGATTCTTTACATTGTTAAGTTTCTAATTAAAATGTTTCCTCACTCAGGTTTGAAGGCATTTTCAAACTTCAAACATCAAAGATTTCTAATAACTTAGAAGTAACTAATGAGAAATCTTTAGAAATTGACATTTGCAAAGTCAGTGTCCTTTAAAAGTCTCTGCCACAAATGTGAGCAAGATGATCGTAATCCCATCATCTCCCTGTGCCCAAAGCCATGGAAAACCTCTGTCTTATCTCCTTATGAGGAGCAGCAGTGCGGAGCACATGTGGGCCAGCTCCTGTCTTCTCTTTATTCAGCTTACTTATTCCGATATCCCTCACATCTCTAAACCTCCCCCACCCTCACACATATCGGGGTTCTTCCCCACTCCACCCTCAATTTATGGGTTCAGTGGACAGTCTCATCTCCCAAGGAGGCATCGGAGGCTACTATGGGAAGATGTCCAGATCTGTGGGGAGCAAGAGCAAAGATCTCCTATAGGAGTAGTGGGTTTCTGGACCACTTCTGGACCTCTTAGGAAAAACCCTTCCATACTTCCACCTCTCACAATACTTGACAACACAGTATCAACAGTAGAAACCTTCAAATTTCTGGGTTCTATCATATCGCAAGATCTCAAATGGACAGCTAACATCAAAAACATCATTAAAAAAGGACAACAAAGAATGTTCTTTCTGCGCCAACTCAGTAAGCTCAAACTGCCCAAGGAGCTGCTGATCCAATTCTACAGAGGAATTATTGAGTCTGTCATTTGCACCTCTATAACTGTCTGGTTCGGTTCTGCAACCCAACAAGAAAAACACAGACTTCAGAGGATAATTAGAACTGCAGAAAAAATAATTGCTACCAACTTGCCTTCCATTGAGGACCTGTATACTGCACGAATCAAGAAGAGGGCCGTGAAAATATTTGCAGATCCTCGCATCCTGAACATAAACTGTTTCAACCCCTCACCTCAAAACGACGCTATAGAGCACTGCACACCAGAACAACTAGACACAAGAACAGTTTTTTCCCGAAGGCCATCACTCTGCTAAACAAATAATTCCCTCAACACTGTCAGACTATTTACTGAATCTGCACTACTATTAATCGTTTCATAGTTCCCATCACCAATCTCTTTCCACTTATGACTGTATGACTATAACTTGTTGCTGGCAATCCTTATGATTTATATTGATATATTGATCATCAATTGTGTTGTAAATGTTGTACCTTGATGAACGTATCTTTTCTTTTATGTACACTGAGAGCATATGCACCAAGACAAATTCCTTGTGTGTCCAATCACACTTGGCCAATAAAATTCTATTCTATTCTATTCTATTCCTCATGGACCATTTCACAACTCCTGGTTGCAGCCTGTCTGGTCACTAGATAGGGCCCCTCCCCCCCACCCTGGGGGGCTCAACCTTTGCTGCTGCCCATTTTCAGATTCAGGTTCATTCTCCTCATCAGAAGATTCCTGATTCTACTACCCAAATTCAGTTGGTGTGGAATTTTCTTCTCCCAGGCAAGCGGAAGAGTTTAGTTTTGAGTTTGCTCAACTCTACTGTTCCAGTCACAAATTCTGTTGTGTTCGAGCTCAGTTGCCGTGGTGCGCTTAATAAAATTAGTGGGCTGCATCTGCTCATAAACGGGGCCCTGGGTGATCTGGACTGGAACAGTAGAGTTGACCAAGGGTTTTTTAAATGTATATTTGTTTATTCATTAAGGAGAGTCTTGAGCCGAGGGAAACCACTGTGCCTCAGATAGCTGGGTGTGAATCCCTCTTCGTGAAGTGGGGTTGTAGAACTCAGGTGGGCTTGTTGATCACGTACCTGGCTCCTTGCTGCGTGACTACAGCCCTGCCTGAGCTGTTGGAGTTGCTGGCCGGGTTGGCAGTTGAAACCCCCAGACTGTTGGTCATGGGGGATTTCAATTTGCCATCAGCCGGCGTAGCATCCTCGGCAGCTCAGGAGTTCATGGCTTCCATGACGGCCATGGACCTGATTCAGTTAATTGACGTCCCTACGCCGGGGAGGTACCCTAGACCTGATTTTATCTCTGGCCAGTGGTCTAATGATCTGGTTTTAAATGATTTAGTTGTTGAACCTTTGTCATGGTCAGATCATTTTCTCCTTAATCTGACTTTCTGACCGCTACCCACCACGCAGGGAGGCGGAACCAATGCGTTGGTTCCGTCCCAGGCGCCTGATGGACCGGAGGGTTCTGGCGGAGCTTGGGCTGTTTCGAACACCTGGCCCCGACTCGACTGAAGAGCTGGTTGCGGCCTGGGAGCGGGCGGCTGGAGCTTTGGACCGTGTCGTGCCTTTGCGGCCTCTGACCCGTCAGTCTCAACCAGCTCCTTGGTTCTCCGAGGGCTGAGGAGATGAAGCGCGGAGAAGGCGCCTAGAGAGTGCCTGGAGATCCAGCCGCTCTGAGGCTGACGGACACTAGTTAGGTCCTATAGTAGGACCTACCTGGCAATGAGGTTCTGGCGTTCCTATGTTTCCTCCCTCATTGCGTCGGCAGATAACCGCCCGCGCCTGTTTGGGTGACCGCGCTCCTTCAACAGGAGGCGGGAAAAGGCGTGCCGAGGAGTTCGAGTTATCTTAATGGCTTAGGACCTGGGTTACTTGGGACCGCCTGCTGTTGATACGCCTCCCACCGACCGTGCTCCACAGAGAGGACTTCTGGGGTGCCGCCATAAACAATGTGGCTGGCGGCCCCAGGGAAGCCTTCTCTGGGGGGCTCCTCTGGGCAGGCTTCCCCGGGTTTCGCAAATTAGGTAGATCAGGCGAGGTTCTGAGGCCCGTCTTGTTGAGGTGGTTTGGGATGACTTTGATCCTGTGACTCCGAGGACATGGACAGGTTGCTGGGTAGGCTGAGCACCACATGTTTACTGGATCCGTGCCTCCTGGTTAGTACTGGCTACTCAGGAGGTGACACGAGGCTGGCTCAGGGATTACAAATGCTTCTTTGCGGGAGGGTCTTTCCGCGGCCTTGAAAGAGGCGGTGGAGACCCCTCCTCAAGAAGCCTTCCTGGACCCAGCTGTTTTTGGGAACTACCGGCCAGTCTCAATCTTCGCTTCGGCGAAGGTTGTAGAAATGTGGTGGCATGTCAGCGGATGAAGCTGTCTATCTAGACCCGTTCAGTCCGGCTTCCGGCCCGGATACAATCGGAGACAGCTTTGGTCGCACTGGTGGATGATCTCTGGAGGGCCAGGGATGAGGTTACTCCTCTGCCCTGGTCCTATTAGACCTCTCAGCGGCTTTTGATACCATCGACCATGGTATCCTGCTGCAGTTGGAGGGGTTGGGAGTGGGAGGCACCGTTTATCGGTGGTTCTCCTCCTACCTCTCTGATCGGACGCAGGCAGTGTTGACAGGGGCAGAGATCGACTCCAAGGTGCCTCATGTGTGGGGTGCGCGGTGATTCTCTCACCCTCCTGTTCAACATCTATATGAAACCGCTGGGTGAGATCATCAGTGGCTTTGGGGTGAGATACCAACTGTGCGCTGATGACACCAGCTGTACTTTTCCACGGGCCACCCCAGTGAAGCTGTCGGTGCTGTCGGTGTCTGGAAGCCGTCGGGTCTGGATGGGGAGGAACAGGCTCAAACTTAATCCCTCCAAGGCGGAGTGGCTGTGGATGCGGCACCTCGGTACAGTCAGCTGCAGATGCGGCTGTCTGTCGAGGTGAATCATTGGCCCGATGGAGAGGCGCAACTTGGGCGTGCTCCTGGATGGTCGGTTGTCCTTTGAAGACCATTTGGCGACCGTCTCCAGGAGAGCATTTTATCAGGTTCGCCTGATCCGCCAGTTCGTCCTTCCTGGACCGGGATGCCTTATGCAGTCACTCATGCTCTCGTTACCTCTCGCCTGGACTACTGCAATGCTCTACATGGGGCTCCCTTGAAGAGCACCGGAGACTTCAGCTAGTTCAGAGCGGCTGCTGCGGGTTATTGAGGGCGTCTCGGGCTCCCACATAACACCTATCCTCGCAGACTGCACTGGCTACCTGTTGTTTTCAGTGCGCTTCAAGGTATTGGTTACCACCTTTAAAGCTCCATGGCTTAGGACCGGGCTATCTGGGACCGCCTACTGCGGCTTCTATCTCCCATCGTCCGATGCGTTCCCACAGAGGGACTCCTCAGGGTGCCGTCAGCCAAACAGTGTCGACTGGCGGCCCCAGGGGAGCCTTCTCTGTGGGAGCTCACCTGTGGAGCGAACTTCCCTCGGACTTCGACAATTACCTGACCTTAGGACCTTTCGCCGCGAACTTAAAACTTATTTATTTCGTATGGCTGGACTAGCCTGATTTTTATTTTTATTGGATGGGTTTTTAAAATTTTGTTATTTTATGGGGAAGTACGTTTTTTAACATTTTTGGGCATTTGAATTAGTTTTTTAAGGGATGTTTTTAATTACTGTGTGTATTTATATTTTATCTGCCTGTTCACCGCCCTGAGTCCTTCGGGAGAAGGGCGGTATACAAATTAAATTATTATTATTATTATTATTATTATTTGGTTCAAGACAAAGTTTTAAAATAGGAAATACAAAAGGGTTGCAGGAATTGGGTTGGGCTGGTCTAGAGAAAAGAAGGGTTGGGGTGACATGATAGCAATGGTCCAGTATTTGAAGGGCTACCACAAAGAAGAGGGGGTCAACTTATTTTCCAAATAGATTGTATGTATATATTTGTATGGGTGTTGAATCAATCAATCAATCAATCAATCAATCAATCAATCAATCAATCTATCTATCTATCTATCTATCTATCTATCTATCTATCTATCTATCTATCTACCTACCTACCTACCTACCTACCTACCTACCTACCTACCTACTTACCTCTGTGTGTATGTGTATATGTATGTATCTATGTATGTGTCAATGAATATAGCATGTATATATGTGTGTTATCCATGGGGATGGGTAGAGATATACTTTTATTTCAGGGCAGGCAACAGAATTCCGTTTTTAATGTGCTCACAGTAGAAAACGGCCATAAAGGTTACCTTAACTTTAATCTCTTAATCTTTAATTGAGCTCCCTCCTTTTGGCTTGGAGTCCTGGAGGTGGACGTGTGCAGAGGGAGGGGCTTCTCCTTGTGGGTGTGCTGGGGGGTCCATCTTAGTCTTCCCTTCCCCTCAGGAAGGGGCTCCAGAGAATGGGGGGGGGGCAGAGGCTTTTTCTGCTGGCTCTGGAGACCCCCAAGGGCCCTTCTGACGCTGGTATTCTGTGACCAGAGAAGTCCTTCCTTCCTTCCTTCCCCTGGAGGGACAGAAGCTGCAGGGAGTGAGGAGTTCAAGTCCCACGGAGGCCCTGACCTGCTGACCATTGAGCTGGCTCCCCCAGCCCCCCCAGGCTAAGGAGGAGCTTTGTGCTTCATTGTGAAGTTCTTTGTTAGCTGATTATCCTGAACAAGAGACGGTCATTTAGGCCTAGTAGTTAAAGCACCAGGCTAGAAACCAGGAGATTGTCCAGGAGTTCTAGTCCTACCCTTGTCACAAAGCCACCCTGGGCCGGCCACTCTGAACCAGCCCTAGCAAAGAGGCAATGGCAAACCACCCCTGAGAAACCTTGCCAAGAAAACCGCAGGGGGTGGGCCAGGAATGAAACTGACTCAAAGGCCCAAAACCCCACAGAAATCAAAGTTATCAAAGGACGAATTCTTGTGTTAGTGTTGCATCATCATTCTTTTGCCCTGTTCAGCTCACTGCCCAGGTCTGGCCCTGGCTTTGTGAGAATCCAGGGGCTGGATATGAAAGGGAGGCATTAAGGTGGCAAAACAGGTGATGGGCTGCTGTATGGAGAGGGGGAGAGAGTCCAGAAAGCCCCCCCTCCCCCGTGTCTGTGCTGGCTCCTTGGGTGGGTAGGACTGGCACATGCTCCTCTATAGGCCTGGCAAGGAGGAGAGAGAGCAGCCAGATGGGCACCCAGCAAAGCTGTGCCAGATGTGTCCACTGGGTACATTTATTTATCTATTTATTTGTTCAATTTCTACAGGCGCATGAAGGCCACCATAAACGTGCCTGGCATATCCAGCAAATTCCGAGCCTTTGCCCCCTTTCCCTTGCCAGGAAATATACTCCCACGAAAGACACAGACAGCATCTGGGACCACCGTCTCCTTTGGACAATCATTTATTCCAGAACTCCCTCCCTTTGAAAGGCGCCTGGAGGCTTTGTGCGCCTGGTCTCGTCCTGAACTGGCCTCTCTGTTCCTTCAGTGCAAAGCAAGGCGAGCTTCCATCCACGGAGCCTTTAGGAAGGACCTGGAAGAGGGAAAGGGGCGTCAGGAACGGTCTACCTTGGGGGGGGGCTGCAGGATGGGGGCTTCCTGGCTCCCCCTCCAGAGGCATTGGAGGGCCCCCCTTCTTGCTAGGCTGAGAACCAGAAAGACCCCCCTCCCCTGCTGTGCGGGGCTGCTTTGCTCCAGCCTCTGCCTTGGTGACCCCCCACCCCCTCTGGCCACTCTAGGTGCCTACATTTATTCCATGGTCCTCTTTTGTTGGCCAGAGGGCTGGATCTCGCAGCAGAATCTCTGCAGGAAGGCTCCTTCTGCAGTGCTTCCAGTGGAGGAGGGACTCTCATTTCCCCCTTCCTCTTCTTTGCATGCAGTCCTCAAGATGTGAATGGAGGACTTTCTGCTCCTCCCCACCTTTCAGGTCCCCCCAACACCATATACCCACCTTTATTATACCCACCTCTAATGCGGCACCTCAATCGGCAACCCCGACGTTTATGGAAGTTGTTGGCATTAAACCAGCAACTGCATATCAGTTTGAAACCTTAGAAGAAGAGGCAGTGTACCAGTGACGGTGACAAGACCTGAGGTCATGGAATTTCTGGTGCTTATCCAACTGGCCACCAGGCCTGACAGGGCTTGCAGCCCCCAAACATCTGGTGGGCCCCCGGTGCCCTGAACCATGCCCAGCATCTCCAGATGTGCTCCATTGGCATGCCAGGTGCACCTGGAGGACCCCTGCCAAGACACAGCCAGAGCACCTGGCTCTGGGTCTCACCTGTGATGGGCTTCATGCAGTTCAAGGCACAGCCGTAGGAGCAGCATTTATCCGTCTCCTGGCAGTTGCCATCATGCAAACAGTTTGCCAGGCATGGGACCATGATGCCGCGAGGGCTTGGCGGGCAGAAGCCGGACTTTTCTGCAAAACAGAATCAACGCATGGGCTCTGGGAAGTGCCACTCATGCAGCCCCACAAAGGGTGCTGGGGAAACCCCATGAGAGATGGGGGGCAGAGGAGGTTCAGAAAGAGGGGAGCCTCCCCCACCCTGTACTGGCCTCTGAGATGCACCAAAGGAGAACCAGCCCAGGGGGGCTGCATCGTGCAAGGGCAGAACCCCCGAAAGAAGTTTAGAAGAAGAGGCATGCAGCTGGGCTGGACCTTTTCCTGCAGGGGCTCAGGACACTCCCAGGCCCTCAGTCCCTGCTCCTCCCTGCCCAACAGCCAGTAAATGAAAGGCTCGCAGCTCTTGGAGGTGACGTTGTAGAAGAAACGGTGTTTAGGCTCCCGCATTGTTTGGAATTGTTGGGGAAGGTGCTGCAGCCCCTCGACTGGCAAGAAAGGAGATTCAGGAAAATCAAAACTTTGCTCGGTTGGGGGTGCTTATGAGCGGGGTGGGGTGGGGGATAGAACAGCCCCCTAATACTAGGCCCAGGCGGACTCCCAGCTGAATTTTATATGACTTTTCAAGAGGCAGTGTGCCTTCCATTTCTGGAGATTATGAATTAAGTGATGCTGAAAAGGAAAATACCAGAGACTTGGTCATATATTTCTCTTATCCCGAAGAAGATGGTGAATTGACAGAATTGATTCAAATCGAAAAAGGAACAAGACAGGGTTGCCCGCCTCCGCTGTTTGTCTTAACACTAGAAGTACCGTATATACTCGGTATAAGCCGATCCGAATATAAGCCGAAAAACTGGGAAAAACTATTGACTCGAGTATAAGCGAGGGTGGGAAATGAGGCAGCTACTGGTCAATGTAAAAATAAAGATAGAGCCAAGTAAAATAACATGAATATTTATTTGAGCGAAAAACAATAAAAGTGCAAAGGGGTCCCCAAAAGAATATGGTATCAAAAATACAGTATCTTTAAAAGTAACAGCAACCAAGCTAACGAGCTAAAATCCCTCAAAACTGGAGTTCTCCTCCTCATCATCTGTTTGTCCAAACAGAGCTTCAGCTACTTCAGCTTCTGTGATGTTATCCGCATATCGTTGTCGTCATCACTGAGTTCACAGTCGTCATCATCACTGCTGTCACTCTCATACAATGCGCTGTCTTCACTGCCATCCATAGCATTACTAATGCCACATTTCTTGAAGGCACGTTGCACCATGTCCTCTGGAATATCTTCCCATGCATCACGAACCCACTGTGCTATTAGTTCTATGTCTGGCTTTCTCAGATTTCCAACTTTTGTCAGACGAGCTTGACCAGATGTCATCCATTCATGCCACATCGCACATGGTCCTTGAAAGGTTTATTTAAACTGACATCTAGGGGCTGCAATACAGATGTAAGCCCACCTGGAATAACGGCCAAAGTGACTTGAGATGACTTTGCCAATTTTTTTATGTCATCAGATGTGTGGGCTCTGAACATATCCCAAACTAACAGTGATCTTCTAGTCCAGTCCCCACTCCTCAAGCAAGAGATCCTATACTGTTTCAGACAAAGGATTGTCCAGTCTGTTCTTTAAAAACCCTCCAGGAATGAAGTGTCCAATAAGGTTCAAATTGCAAGTACCGGTAGTCCTCAATTTAAGACTGCAATTGAGCCCAAAACATTGTTTTGTTATTTTCCCTAACGTGTATGTATCCCCTGCCCCCATTTCGTCAGGCTGCCATCAAAGCGAAGCTGACTGAATATTATTATTATTATTATTATTATTATTATTATTATTATTATTATTATTATTATTATTATTATTATTATTATTATTATTATTATTATCATTATCATCATTATTATTATTATTATTATTATTATTATTATTATTATTATAATCATTATCATTATTATCATTATTATCATCATTATTATTATTATTATTATTATCATTATCATTATTATCATTATCATTATCATTATCATTATCATTATCATTATTATCATTATCATCATCATTATTATTATTATTATTATCATTATTATTATTATTATTATATGATGATGATGATTTTTACGTGGACAGAAGCGAGCTTCAGTTTACCAAGCTTTGTATCTTTTAATGAAACGTGTTAGTCTGGAAGGGACTGTTTGAACTCACAAAACACTTGCAACTTTTAGTTCCGTGCTGAGGATTTTTGGAAAGCAGCCCAGCAATATTTATTTATTGCTCGGACTGCTCTTATTTTCACTCCCCCTTTTCTTTTCTTTTCCTTCCCTCCCTCCCTCCTTCTCTGCCTCTCTTTCGTCCCCCACCTCCCGGGATCCTTGCGGGTCGAAGGTTCTGCAAAACAGAATCAACGCATGGGCTCTGGGAAGTGCCACTCATGCAGCCCCACAAAGGGTGCTGGGGAAACCCCATGAGAGATGGGGGGCAGAGGAGGTTCAGAAAGAGGGGAGCCTCCCCCACCCTGTACTGGCCTCTGAGATGCACCAAAGGAGAACCAGCCCAGGGGGGCTGCATCGTGCAAGGGCAGAACCCCCAAAAGAAGTTTAGAAGAAGAGGCATGCAGCTGGGCTGGACCTTTTCCTGCAGGGGCTCAGGACACCCCCCTCCCCGAAGACCCCTGCTGCTCCTCAGCCGGCCCCCCATGGCCCCTGCTGCCCCTTTCTCCCAGGCCCTCAGTCCCTGCTCCTCCCTGCCCAACAGCCGGGCTCACCAATCTGTCCGCAGTAGCGCTGGCATTCCTCGATGGTGTAGTAGCGGTTGCGATTCCCAGGGCACCCATAGTAAATGAAAGGCTCGCAGCTCTTGGAGGTGACGTTGTAGAAGAAACGGTGTTTAGGCTCCCCGCATTGTTTGGAATTGTTGGGGAAGGTGCTGCAGCCCCCCTCGACTGGCAAGAAAGGAGATTCAGGAAAATCAAAACTTGGCTCTGTTGGGGGGGGGGTGCTTTATGAGTGGGGGTGGGGGTGGGGGATAGAACAGCCCCCTAATACTAGGCCCAGGCGGACTCCCAGCTGAATTTTATATGACTTTTCAAGAGCCAGTGTGCCTTCCATTTCTGGAGATTATGAATTAAGTGATGCTGAAAAGGAAAATACCAGAGACTTGGTCAGAGGCGTATATTTCTCTTATCCCGAAAGAAGATGGTGAATTGACAGAATTGATTCAAATCGAAAAAGGAACAAGACAGGGTTGCCCGCTCTCCCCTCTGCTGTTTGTCTTAACACTAGAAGTACCGTATATACTCGAGTATAAGCCGATCCGAATATAAGCCGAGGTACCTAATTTTACCACAAAAACTGGGAAAAACTATTGACTCGAGTATAAGCCGAGGGTGGGAAATGAGGCAGCTACTGGTCAATGTAAAAAATAAAGATAGAGCCAAGTAAAATAACATGAATATTTATTTGAACGAAAAACAATAAAAGTGCAAAAGGGGGTCCCCAAAAAGAATATGGTATCAAAAATACAGTATCTTTAAAAGTAACAGCAACCAAGCTAACGAGAGCTAAAATCCCTCAAAACTGGAGTTCTCCTCCTCATCTCTGTTTGTCCAAACAGAGCTTCAGCTACTTCAGCTTCTGTGATGTTATCCGCATACGTTGTCGTCATCACTGAGTTCACAGTCGCCATCAGCACTGCTGTCACTCTCATACAATGCGCTGTCTTCACTGCCATCCATAGCATTACTAATGCCACATTTCTTGAAGGCACGTTGCACCATGTCCTCTGGAATATCTTCCCATGCATCACGAACCCACTGTGCTATTAGTTCTATGTCTGGCTTTCTCAGATTTCCAACTTTTGTCAGACGAGCTTGACCAGATGTCATCCATTCATGCCACATCCTTCGCACATGGTCCTTGAAAGGTTTATTTAAACTGACATCTAGGGGCTGCAATACAGATGTAAGCCCACCTGGAATAACGGCCAAAGTGACTTGAGATGACTTTGCCAATTTTTTTATGTCATCAGATGTGTGGGCTCTGAACATATCCCAAACTAACAGTGATCTTCTAGTCCAGTCCCCACTCCTCAAGCAAGAGATCCTATACTGTTTCAGACAAAGGATTGTCCAGTCTGTTCTTTAAAAACCCTCCAGGAATGAAGTGTCCAATAAGGTTCAAATTGCAAGTACCGGTAGTCCTCAATTTAAGACTGCACTTGAGCCCAAAACATTGTTTTGTTATTTTTCCCTAACTGTATGTATCCCCTGCCCCCATTTTACGCCAGGCTGCCATCAAATAAGCAAGCTGAATATTATTATTATTATTATTATTATTATTATTATTATTATTATTATTATTATTATTATTATTATTATTATTATTATTATTATCATTATCATCATCATCATTATTATTATTATTATTATTATTATTATTATTATTATTATCATTATCATTATTATCATTATTATCATCATTATTATTATTATTATTATTATCATTATCATTATTATCATTATCATTATCATTATCATTATCATTATTATCATTATCATCATTATTATTATTATTATTATTATCATTATTATTATTATTATTATATGATGATGATGATTTTTTTGCATTGGACAGAGCGAGCTTCAGTTTACCAAACTTTGTATCTTTTAATGAAACGTGTTAGTCTGGAAGGGACTGTTTGAACTCACAAAACACTTGCAACTTTTAGTTCCGTGCTGAGGATTTTTGGAAAGCAGCCCAGCAATATTTATTTATTGCTCGGACTGCTCTTATTTTCACTCCCCTTTTCTTTCTTTTCCTTCCTCCTCCTCCTTCTCTGCCTCTTTCGTCCCCCACCTCCCGGGATCCTTGCGGGTCGAAGGTTCTGCCCTGCCTTACACCAGCCGCCCACCCATGCCAAGGTCTCCTGGCTCTTTCGCCTCTGTAAGCAGCGGCTCGGCAGCGTCGCCCCCTCCCTCCATGGATCGGCTCTTCCCCAGCACTGAAGGCATCCTTAGGAATACACCTCCACCTCCAGGAAAATAAAAAGAGGCAGAGAAGGTAAATCGCCCGCCTGCTCGGAAAGGAAGGGAGAGGACTCCAATGGAAGAAGGAGAGGAGAATTACCAATAACAAACACAAAGCGCTGGGTTAGAGGTGCCTTGTCATGTACAAGGAGATCAGAGAGGGCAACCACATGAAACAATAATCAGACTCAAACGGGCTGCTTATTTGCCATTTGCTCTGGGTAGAACGGGTTTTTTTTAAAAATTGGTTTGGAGAAGGAAAGCTAATTTGCTGATCTGCGCGAGGGTCGGTTTCTTTTGCCTCCTTCTTCTTCCTCCTCCTTCTTCCCACCCTAGCTTGCAATGCCCCCATCTCTCCTCCTCCTCCTCCTCCTGCTCTCGGGGAGAAATTGTTTTGTTCTTGCCGTATTTCTCCGCTTTCCAAGAGGCTTTTCTTTTCACCTCTTTCTCCCCACCTCCCCAATTTCCATAGGGGAAAAACCCTGGGGAAAACTTGGCAAAAATAAAATAAAATAAAAAGTACTGAGTGCAAATGTTTTTTTTATACTGTAGTTGGAGTTTTCCACGCTTTTTCACATTCAAGGCAGCATTCTCCCCCATCCTCGCTGCTTTTCCAAAACATGCTTTGAAACCTTTGCATTTTATTGGGATGTATTCAGTGACAACGCCCCTCCGCCTCCGAGGCGAGGAGGAGGACAGTAAGAGGAGGCGAGAGGACAAACAAATAAAGAGAGTTCTTCTCGCCCCTTGGCGTTGACACACTCGCCGTCCTCTCCGAAAAGCCGAAATTGAGTGCGGCGGCAGTGGGGTGGGTGGGTGGGGGAGGCCGCCGTGAAGTGCCGGCTGGGGAGCGGGATTGAAGTGCCGGCATGCTTTGCCAGCTCGGCCGGGCTCGTTTGGGCGGCGGCTGGCCTCGGCGTTTTCTTCGCCGCTTTTGATGGCGGCGCGTGGTCGGCGGAGGGGCGGAGGGGCGTTCGACATTTCGCCTCTCACTCGTCCTCCTCTTGCCCGCGGTGGGCGGAGGCGTTGTCACCTCCTCTCCGGCGAGTGAGTGCGGCGGCGAGGGGTGAGGCCGCTGGGGGCCCAGGAGCCAACCCGGCTCCCCAGCCGGCACTCACGCGCCTCCCCACCCCCACTGCCGCTCAGACTCACCTCGGCTTTGAGAGGAGGAAGAGAGTGACAAACGCCAAGGGCTTAGAAGAACTCTATTTGTTTGTCACTCTCGCCTCCTCTCCAGCCGAAATTGAGTGCGGCGGCGGAGGCCGTGAGCCGGCTGGGGGCCCGGATTGGCCCCGGCCCCCAGCCGCACTTCACGGCGGCCTCCACCCACCCACCCCACTGCCGCCGCACTCACTTTCGGAGAGGAGGCGGTGACAAACGCAGCGAGCGAGCAACATTTGTTTGTCACCGCCCTCCTCGGCCGAAATTGAGCGGTTGGGGAGGCGCCGTGAAGTGCCGGCTGGGGAGCCCAGGGATTGGCAATCCGGGCTCCCCAGCCGGCACTCACGGCGGCCTCCCCACCCCCACCGCCGCCGCACTCAATTTCGAGGAGGGCGAGTGACAAACGCCAAGCGAAGAACTCTGTTGTTTGTCACTCTCGAGCTCCTCCTCTCGGCGAGTTGGTGCGGGAGGCCAGGAGCCGGCTGGGGAGCGGATTGGCCCGGCCCCCAGCCGGCACTTCACGGCGGCCTCCACCCACCCACCCCACTGCCGGCACTCACTCGGCTCGGAGAGGAGGCGAGTGACAACGCCCATAGGCAAGAACTCTGGACGTGCCCCGAAAAGTCGAACGCCCCTGGTGCTGACCGCCGCGTGCCATCAGTGCGGCTGGCCAGGCCACCCCAAAACGAGCCGCCGAGCACTCTATGCCGAGAGGAGCTCGTGACAAACGCCAGCTTGTTTGGGCACCTCTCCTCTGGTCGTGCAGAGGGAGGCAGTGCCGCTGGAAAAATCGGCTTACCGCACCACGGCGGCCACCATGTGCCGCCTGCAGAGTCCAAACTATGCTATAGATAGTCCTAGTGACAACAATTCCGCCACTGCTGCAAGAGGAGACATTCATTAAATGAGTTTTGCCCATCAGCCCCTCCGGCCACACCGCCGCCATCAGCGGGCGGAAGCCAGCTGTGAGGCCAGCCGCCATATTGACGCAGCGCCGAGGAAGGTCACTGCTGCAGCATTTGCTCTGTAGGACCCAGCTGTTCCCGAGGGCAAAAACCCTCCCTGGGTCGGCTCTGCAGGTAGACTGAGTATAAGCCGCGTTTTCCAGCACAAAACGTGCAAAAAAAGCCCATACTGATATATTATTCTGCTAAATAAATTATTAGAGAGGAGAGAAATAAAGTTATATACAAAAGGAAGAATACAAATTACAAGCATTTGCTGATGATCTGGTTTTTATTATTGAGGATCCATTGGAATCTATAAATATATTGATAGACAAAAAAAGAGAATTTGGAGAAGTTGCAGGTTTGAAAATAAATAAAGATAAAACAAAAATTTTAACAAAAAATATGTTACAGAAACAAAAAACTGAATTAGCAGAAAGGTCAGGGATGCAGGGATGTTCCTAACTGCAAGATGTAGTACATTGAAAGAGAATAATTATGATAAGCTCAAACAG
Source organism: Ahaetulla prasina (assembly GCF_028640845.1). Classification (NCBI taxonomy): domain Eukaryota; kingdom Metazoa; phylum Chordata; class Lepidosauria; order Squamata; family Colubridae; genus Ahaetulla; species Ahaetulla prasina. The sequence goes on along the minus strand of NC_080541.1, from coordinate 231,027,469 downwards.
CAGATTGGGTCAGATTTGGCAAAATGGGAAAAATTGCAGTTATCATTAATTGGTCGAATTTCAACGATTAAAATGAATATACTGCCTAGAATATTATATCTGTTCAAGACAATTCCAATTAAATTGGGGAAAAATTTCTTTCAGGAATTGAATAAAATGACATTGAGATATATATGGCAAGGGAAAAAAGCGAGGGTAAAATTAAAATTATTGCAAGATGTGAGAACAAGAGGGGGCTTTGGGTTACCCAATTGGGAATTAACTATCCCTCTAATAATTAACAACCCTCTAATACAGGGGTCTCCAACTTTGGAACTTTAAGACTTGTGGACTTCAGCTCCTGGGGACTTGGAACTTTAACTGGCTGGGGATTTCTGGGAGTTGGATCCAAAGTTTCTTAAAGTTGCCCTGGTTGGAGACCCCCACCCTGACAGAATTTCCATCCAGAGCCTGGGGGGCTTCGGGGGCATCTCTTGACACAGGGCGGATCCCTCTGGACCTGGACTGGTTCTTTTGCTCGTTTTCTTTGCCTTTGTTCCATGGTTACATTTTAACTGAAACTCAGGGAGCCTGAAGCCCTGAGGAAACCTCACAGCAGAATGCTAGGGCTGGAAGGGACCTCGGAGGTCTTCTAGTCCAACCCCCTGCTCAGGCAGGAGACCCTAGACCATTCCAGACAAACGGAGCTCCAATCTCTTCTTCAAAACCTCCAGTGGTGGAGCATCTACAACTTGTGAAGCAGCTCCTTCCATTGATGAATTGTTCAGTTCTATATTGCTTCTCTCCCTGATGAGTTTCCATCCCTTGTTTCCCATCCTGCCTTCTGCTGCTTTGGAAAAATAAGTGCCCCCTACCCTCTGTTTAGTGGCAGCCCCTCAATTGTCTTCCAGTACAAAACTGTCCCATCCCCTGGATCCTTTGATGGCTGGACCTAACTAGATCCCTCAACCGCTCATCATAGGTTTTAGTCTCTGGATCTTTGATCTCTTTGGGCCAAGAGAGGCTCTGGGGAATCTCCCCCTTTGCTTCCGCTCTCCTGGCAGGAAAAGGGAGCAAGACCCCTTCAGGACACAAAACCTCCCATCCAGTTTGTTTTGAGGGGCTCTGAGGACGAGGTTCATGCAAGAAAAAATAGCCATACATGTGTGCTTGTGTAGGTGGTTAAGAAAAGCAGGGCAAGAATAACTCAGAAATGCAAAAAAACCAAGGTTGGGAGTTTCAGTTTCAATGAGATTCAATAGAGTGTGTGTGGTCAAGAAAAGCAGGGGAAAATAACTCAGGAAAAAAGTACCTTGTTTCCCTCAAAATAAGACATCCCCTAATAATAAGTTCTATCGGGCTTTTGAGCGCATGACAATAAGGCCAAGTATTTTTTTCAGGGTTCAAAAAATATAAGACAGGGTTTTATTTTGGGGGAAACACGGTCATGTGATCTCCTTTTGAGAACCTTTTGACAAGCGAAGTCAATGGGTAAATCAGATTCACTTAATGACCGTGTGACTAACTTAACATTGCTGTGCTTCTCTTAACAATGGTGGCAAGAAAGGTCATAATATGGGGAAAACTCATTTAACAAATGTCTCACTTAGCAACATAAATTTTGATGTCCAGTTGCGGACATAAATTGAGGACTATCTATATATATATAAAAAACCAAGGACTTGAGTTAGAAGTTTCAATTTAAATGAGATTCAATAGAGTCATCCAGCTGAATTTCACGCCAAAGGCAAGACTGAATCTGGCTTCTAAATTGGAATAAAAGTCTCCAATCCAAAAATGTTTCTATTTGATTTGGAGATTTGATGCTTTAATTTGTGCACAGAAAGAGATTTTAAAGCTCAAAGTGCTTTTCTAAATCTGCTCAGCTCAGTTCAGCATCTGACTGGACCATGACTGGACCTTATCCCACCAGACTTGAAATCCTAGGCTTAGAAAACTTGGAACTCCGTCGCCTTCGACAAGACCTAAGTTTAACTCACAGAATCATCTATTGTAATGTCCTTCCTGTCAAAGACTACTTCAGCTTTAATTGCAATAATACAAGGGCAACCAATAGATTTAAACTTAATGTAAACCGCTTTAATCTAGATTGCAGAAAATATGACTTCTGCAACAGAATCATCAGCGCTTGGAATACTTTACCTGACTCTGTGGTCTCTTCCCATAATCCTAAAAGCTTTAACCAAAAACTTTCTACTATTGACCTCACCCCATTTCTAAGAGGACCATAAGGGGCGTGCATAAGCGCACAAACGTGCCTACCGTTCCTGTCCTATTGTTTTTCTTTTCTCCTTCCTATATATGTTTATATGTGTATATATTATATAATCTTTTTGTATGAAGTTGTGACAAAATAAATAAAATAAAATAAATAAATAAATAAATGAAAATGAAACGGGTGACATGATCAGATCTGGTCCTGGTTTGCATATCCCCTAATGGCCAATTCTTTTAAGGCAAGCCAAGAAGGGCTGCTATCCAGAGAAAATCAAGGGAGGCTCTTTGACCAAGGAATTCCAAGGAGCAATTTCACTCTGCTCAAATTCTTTTGAAAGGCGTCACAAAGGAAGTAGCAGCTCAGCTTTGCGGGAATGCTGAATGGAAAGATGGCTATCAGGTAAAACCAGCAAGCCTGTTTCAAAAGAGACAGAGGAAGCAAAGTCCATTGTGCGATAGAAAAAAACCCAACCTCACAAATAGGATGGGGGGAGGGGAGCTGAGGAGCATTGCGGGGTGGGGGGTGGGGGGTGAGGGGGAGATCTCTGGACTGCAAGCCAAACAGAAGCCAGCAATGTCAGACAATCCAAGGAAACCCCTAGAGAAGTACAGACTCTGGCTGGAAAGAAGCCAGGATTCCTTTTCTTTTGGGCTGCTCAGTTCACACCTAGGATGTGTCCCTCAGTTCTGTGCCTGAATTTGGGGAAGGACTTTGGCCACCAAGAGGGAAGGAGAAACGGTGGGTACCACCCCCCCCCCAGTTGGTCAGCATTCAAAGAAGGAAATGTTGGGAACAGAAGGGAAGTGGACTGTATTTAAGGAGAGGCTTTTCCCCAGCCCGGTCGCTGGGTTCATCATATATTAAAGAGCTGTTGTCACTACCCTGGTCTCCTGCCTCGTTACTGCCCAGACTTAACACTGGCGACGAGGATGGGATCCCGAGGCTAAAAGCACCAGGAAAGAGCTGAGCACTCGAGACCCGAACCCAGCAAAATTCAGGGCGGAACACAGCGATGGCCAGCTACACACCGCCCGCGCCATTTGACCCGCCCAGAGGAGAAATGGGGACATACATGACCCGTTGAGAGTTTCCTCGAGGCAACGAACTGCAAGGAGTTCCAGACAACCGAAAAGGGCATATTTCTTGAGCCACTGCGGTCCCGAGGTCATCGACATCGCGGAAGCCTGGCAGAGCCAACGCCGGTACAATCGGTATCGTGTGGCAAACGCTGCAGAATCTATTGAAGAACCATTTCGCGCCAACACCGCCCAAATATGTCGGCGTTTTGAATTTGGAGGCGCGACAGCAAGAGCGAATCCATCAGCGATTACATGGCCGCCCTGAGGAAAGCCTCCAAGGATTGTGGGTGCGAGATTTGGATGAGGAACTGTTAGAGCAACTCATCCGTGGGGTTAGAGACATTCGTTTGCGGAGGCGGCTGCTATCAAAAGCAATCTAGCAGCTGGCAAACGCTCTGGACGAAGCCAGAGCTCATGAGATGTCCACCAAGCGGCAGGAAACCCTACAACAGCCGCTCACGCCAGCGGCGGCGCAAAATCAACTCCGGTCCACTCGAAGAAGCCCAGACCGAATCAGACGGCGAGGATGAGGAAGGAGTTTTCACACCGGGAGACCGAAAGAAGACCGGGATGAATGCGGAAGTTGCGAGGAGGCAACACCAGCGTCATCAATGCAAGTTCAAGGGCGCTACATGTCGGCGAGGAAGAGGGGCACCTGGCTCAAGTTTGTCGAGCACCTCAACTGTCCCGAAAATTCAAACCAACCAATCAGAGCACGGATCGGCAAGGCGACCCGCGATTGGTCAGGAAAAAAGGCGCGAAGTCAAACGACGACCATAATAGTGGGTCGTCGGCAACCCGTCTAGAAAGGAAAATATTCACAAAACCAAAAATTGAAAAAGTACGTGCCGGCTGGAGGTGGACACAGGGTCAGCGATCACAATCATGTCCTGGGACACTTTTGCAGAAGCACTGCCGAACATCGCCAAACGCAAACTAAACACAGCGGCTAAAGTCCAAGACTACTAAGGGAATCGCCTCCCTGTTCGAGGACCACATCCGTCTGTCGAGTACGGACCACACAAGAAACCCTGCCCATCACGATAGTCGAAGGGACCCTGCCAAGTTTGTTGGGACTAGACTGGTTCCGGCATTGGGCATGGGAGTGACTGGCATCTACAGAAATGACTTTAACCTAAAGGACACACTCATGGACGAATTCAAGATGTTTTCAAGGACTGCCTGGGCAAGTACAAGGGACCCCTATTTCTTCAATTTAGACCCCAGGTAGCCCCATACGGTTAAAAGCAAGGAGGGTCCCTTTTGCCCTTAAACCCAAGATTGACAGGGAGATAGACAAACTCATCAGTCAGGGGATACTAGTGCCAGTCGATCACGCAAAGTGGGAGACGCCAATCGTCACCCCAGTGAAACCAGATGGGTCAGTTAGAATCTGCGCTGACTACAAGGCAACGTTAAACAAAGCCTTGCAAAAAAGCGCCTACCCGGTCCCCGTGGTGCAACATTTGCTGCACTCGCTGGGGCAAGGGCACGTTTTTGCCAAATTAGATTTGGCCCAAGCCTATCAACAACTGCCTGTAGACGCCAACACAGCCGAAGCCCAGACAATTGTGACTCACAGAGGTGCTTTCAAGTGTACCCGGTTACAGTTTGGGGTGAGTGTGGCACCTGGTCTATTTCAAAATTTAATGGAGCGACTTCTGCAAGGGCTCCCGGGGGTAGTCCCCTATTTTGATGATGTATTGGTATCAGCCGAAAATTTAGAAGAATTGGGGGAGCGTTTGAGAAAAGTTTTGGGCATTTTCCGGTCAGCCGGTCTAAAGGTTAAAGTGAACAAATGCCAAATAGGGGTAGAATCCGTAGAGTTCTTGGGCTACAGAATAGACAAGGAAGGAATCCACCCCACTGAGAGCAAGGTCAAGGCAATAAGAAAGGCTCCAGCGCCCAAAACAAAACAGAGCTACAGGCATTCCTGGGTCTAGTGAACTTTTACGCGGTCTTTTTGAAAAATAAGGCAACCGTTGCCGAGCCGCTACATAAGTTACTGGGAAAGAATACTGTTTGGTCTTGGGGAAAGACGGAAGCTAGGGCTTTCGAAGCAGTAAAAAACCTACTCTCGAGCGATAGCTTACTGATTCAGTATCATAGCACAATGCCATTGGTATTAGTTTGCGATGCTTCCCCTTACGGGGTGGGTGCTGTGCTCAGCCACAGGCTTCCAAATGGCACAGAAGCCCCAATAGCCTTCTACTCCAGAACGATGTCCTTGACAGAGAGGAACTACAGTCAGTTGGATAAGGAAGCTCTAGCTATAGTATCAGGGTAAAAAGTTTCACGAATACGTTTTGGTAGAGACTTTGAAATTGTTACAGACCACAGACCACTGTTAGGGTTACTGGCTGGCGATCACCAACGCCTGTGGCACTTTCGCCCGATTGACCCGATGGACTATCTTTTAGCCGCCTACTCCTATAAACTGCGGCATCGGCCAGGAAAGAGTTGGGGCATGCGGGAGCGTTAAGCAGATGCCCACGGCCAGGGGCGATCGAGGACCCCACTCCGGGGACGCCCATACTGTTAATTGACTCTCTGGACTCTGGCCCAGTCACGTCTAAGGAGGTGGCTCGGGCGTCATACCGGGACATTATTTTGAGAACTGTACTTGGTTGGGTACAAGAGGGTGGCCGCTGCGGGAGCGTTTTAAAGAGTTTGTAAAGCGTGGGAACTTTCGGCTCAAGGGGTGCCTGCTATGGGGGATCAGTGGTGATCCCAGAGAAATTGAGGAAAAGGGTGTTGGATCTCCTCCACGAGGTCACCCAGGGATCGTGAGGATGAAGGGTCTAGCGAGAAGCTATGTGTGGTGGCCTTTAATGGACTCGGAAATTGCTGAAAGGGTAGGAAATGCCAGGCCTGCCAGGAGTCAGACCGCTACCTACGGCCCCGGTTCGGGAATGGGAGAGACCCCAAGGGCCCTGGTCTAGAATCCACATTGACTTTGCGGCCTTCCACGGCCAAACCTTTCTGGTAGTAGTCGATGCCTACTCCAAATGGCTGGAAATCATTCTCATGAGATCCATGACAGCCGAGGCCGTGATCTCAGTCCTCGACACCTATTTGTAACCCATGGGTTGCCCGACACGTTAGTATCCGATAACGGCCCGCAATTCACGGCAGCAGTTTGAGAGTACTTGGCAGAAGGGCATCCGGCATGCCCTCTCGGCGCCTTTCCACCCTGCGACGAATGGCCTTGCAGAGCGTTTCGTCCGGGCGCAAAAGAGGCATTGTCAGACTCAAGCCAGGCGACTGGCAAACAAAATCGATGTTTTCCTGGCGTCAACACAGAACCCCTGTGTCACAACCGGCAGAAGCCCAGCAGAATTATTAATGGGCAGCTCAGGTGCCCACTAGACCGTTTAAATCAAACTATACACGGAGGGTTACAAGGGGACTCGAAAAACAAGAGGGATGGACATAGGCGACCGTGTGGGCACACAACTATGGTGAAGGCCCGACCTGGGTAGCAGGAAAATCCTAAACATAACAGGTCCAAAATCATACTTGGTGGAGATAAAAGGCGGCGGGTATGGGCGCCACATAGACCAAATAAGAAAGCATAGCCGAACAATCCGAATTAGGAAACAGGCCTGACTATACAATGTTTGAATCCACAGCTGACTCAAACCCGGGAAATCATGGGACTTATCTGAGTTCCAGGAGGTCCAGCGGCGTAACAGGTTCCATTAGAAAACAGCAGGGGCGACTCGGCAAATAATCCAGGGCCGGATGGCCTAGAGGAGGAGCTGAGGAGCATTGCGGGGTGGGGGGTGGGGGGTGAGGGGGAGATCTCTGGACTGCAAGCCAAACAGAAGCCAGCAATGTCAGACAATCCAAGGAAACCCCTAGAGAAGTACAGACTCTGGCTGGAAAGAAGCCAGGATTCCTTTTCTTTTGGGCTGCTCAGTTCACACCTACGATGTGTCCCTCAGTTCTGTGCCTGAATTTGGGGAAGGACTTTGGCCACCAAGAGGGAAGGAGAAACGGTGGGTACCACCCCCCCCCCAGTTGGTCAGCATTCAAAGAAGGAAATGTTGGGAGCAGAAGGGAAGTGGAAGAGGAAAGGGAAGAAAGTGGGGAAGGGAAGAAAGTGGGGAAGGGAAGTGAAGGGAAAGGAAAGAAAGAGGAGAGGAGAGGAAAGGAGAGGAGAGGAGAGGAGAGGAGGTAGTGGGAGAGCTAGGGAGTAGCTCTCTTCAGTGGTGAAATGTAAAATTTGTCACTAAGAATTCTGTGGTTTGGTGGTTGGGGGTAATGTGACTCAGTGGGCATGGCCATTTTTTTTTTACTTTTAAAAGTAACAATGTTTTTAAAAGACTCTGATGATCAGGCAACTCAGCTGGGATTGTCAGAGCCTTTTAAAAGCATTTTTCTACAAGCTCTTCGGCTGAAGAGGTTGTAGAAAAAATGCTTTTAAAAGGCTCTGACGATTCCAGCTGAGCCGCGCGATCATCAGATTCTTTTTTTTTACCTTTAAAAGCATTTTTTTGGCTGAAGGAAAAATGCTTTTAAAAGTAAAAAAAAAACAACCTCTGATGATTGTGCGGCTCAGCTGGGCATGGGTGGAGGGGACAGGAATTTTTGCTACCAGTTCTCCGAACCATCCGCCGCCATGTTCAGGCAATCCGGTCCGAACCAGAAGCATTTCACCCCTGGCTCTCTTCAAGCATCTGAATGGCCGTCGTGTGAAAGGATTGTTCCAAAGACAGAACAACAAACAAAGGTTTCAGTGATAAGGATAGAGATAAAGTTAGAGAAAACTTTAAGCCTTGTAACAGCTGTTTGACACTGACCTGGACACCATTGAGAAAGCAGTCAGCTCTCCTTTACTGGAGTGTTTGAATGGAGCTGGGGTGTGTGTGGAACATCTGTCAGGGAGCCTCCTGCACTCCTAGAGGGTGGACTAGATCAGGGGTCACCAACCTTTCGGACCTCAGGGACCACTAAATTCATAATTTTAAATCCCGCGGACCACTAATATGATCTGCCTAATGACAGGTTGGGTGGGCGTGGCTAGGTGGTCATGTGACTGGGGGGCATGGCCACCTCGATGTCACTCACGTCGAGGGATGCCTCCCCGGCCTCTACTCACCCCTCCCCTCCCAGCCCCTCCTCGCCTGCCTACTTGGGCTCCTTAGGGCCCCATCAGGAAGCAGGTGCTGGAGCTAAGCAGTCACCACGAGAAACAATTGGCAAAACAGCTCAGTTCAAATTGGATCTGACCAAGAAGGCGGCTCAACAGAAGCACCTTACTGAGGACTACGAACATAGGCTTTCTAAGCAGAGGGAAAACCTGTGGGAGTGCAAGGCCAGGTACCGGTGCCTGAAGGTTCAGTAGGCTGAGATGGTCAGCCAGTTCCAGGCCATGATGCAGTCCCACTGGAATGAGGCCCTCCGGCTCTTGGCCACCAGTGGTGCTTCCCTCTAGCCTTCACCCAAAGCCCCACACCAGATGCTGAAGCAGACCCCAAGTTGGAATTTCTATCCCCCTCCAACCCACAGAAAAAGACCCCGAAGGGGGAGACTCTCAGCAGCAACACAAATGTTCATTACACATATCCGGCCCAGGGGCCATAGTTTGAGGGCCCCTGATTTAGTGCAATATAAAAAAGGCAAATATTTTTTCTGCGGACCACCAAAATTTTCTCGCAGACCGCCTGTGGTCCACGGACCACCAGTTGGTGACCAGTGGACTAGATGACCTCCCAGAGCCTACAAACTCTTACATTTTGTAATTCTATCAATATTTGTATCAAGCCTAGTAACTCCCTGATCTGTTCCAGAGTGTTAATGTTATTATGTTATTAATACTAATAACATTAATTATCTTATTAGTATTATTACAATGTAATTATTTTTTCACTTGGTTTTATAATCTGTAAACCGCCAAGAGTTACCCTGTAAGGGAGATGCGCGGCATGGAAATATAATCAATCACCCAATCAATCTAACATTAGAAGAACCGCGGGCGGCCGCCTTTGATCTCCTTCGGCAGTGTTTGCGAGGGGAGGGGAGGAGGGGGGGGGAAAGGCGGGGACCGGACTCTCCGTTCATCGAAGTTTTCTTCTGCACCGGGCCGGTCTTCCCCCTCCGGGAGTTTGCCCGCAGAGCTGATTCCGGCCCCGGAACCGTCCAAGGAGCCTGACGGGGTGACTCCCCAGCCGGAGCGAAGCTGCGTGATTCATCGGCCTCGCCCAACCTTCCCGCCTCGGAGTTACGCACATCGGGCAAACGCAAACTTCATGGGAACGGAAGTGCGTGCCGGGCTCCACCGGGGCCCTTTTCGTGACCCTTGGGCCCCGCCAGGCTGAGCCGGACCTTCTCCCTGCTCACCCCTTCCCACCACCGCCTTCGAGAGGGTCGCGCTGCGCCTGCCTTCCAACAGCTGTCCGAAGGGCACTGACTCCGAGGTGGGCGGCATCCTTGGGAAGCCGGCACCCCTTCCAGAAGACCGAAGGGCGCCGAGCTGAGCCTGGGACCCCGAAAGAAAGCCCGGCCAGCAGAGGGTCGCTCGCGCCCCCTCCCCTTTCTCCCGTCTAGGGCTTCGGGAGCATCGGAGGACCGCTATTCCCGCGACGGGGAAGCCCAGAGAGCAGAACGGAGGGGCTCGGGGGGCGCACAGCTGTGCGGAATGGAGGGGCTTCTCTTGGCCGTTCGGGCTCCGAGGAACAGAAGACCCCTCTGGCCGAAGCATCCCACCGCCCACTCCTCCCGCCTCATACCAGCCCCCCTCCCCGCCCTGACGCGTTCGGGGCACATCCCCGAGTCTCCCGCTGGAGGGGGTTCAGACGGGGCGGGGGCTTTCGGGCTCCGACCAGCAGAAGACCGATCTGGTCAAGGCATCTCACATCCCACCCCTTCCACCTCCCACCATCCCTCCCCCCGGCGCTCGCCCCACTTACAGAGGCCGGAGACGGAGTGCTGGGGGCTCCAGAGGGCAAAGGCGGCCCAGGAGAGGAGGAGGAGGAGGCTGTGACCGGACCTCATGGCGATGGCTGGGCAACTGAGCCGCCTCCGACTCCTTTCCGGGGCAAAAAGCGCGGCGCCCCTCACCCCCCCATTCCCTCCCCTCCGGAGGGCAGGGCTGGGAAACCCCCTCGCCCCGCCCCGCCGGCCCCGCGCCTCCGGATGACTCCTGCGGGGAAGGTTTCATCGCCCGGGGGTCCGGCGGGGAAACGTCAGCGGGGCCGGACGGAGGGGCGGGGAGGGCTCCGTGGCTTCCCAAAGGGGGCGCGGTGACCCCCGATATCCCTCGACTCCCCACCTCACCCCGGGACAGGGGCAGGACCAGCCTCGCTCAGCCTCTAGGCTGAAGACGCCTGGCGTGGACCCGCTGACCCGTTGCTGGTGGGAGACCCCCTTCCCGGCTTTGCAGAATCTCCCACGCGGCTTTGTCCACTCGCCCCATTGGCGCTTGAATGCCCTGGAAATGGTCACTGGAGGTTTTCAAGAAGAGACTGGACAGCCACTTGTCCGGAATGCTATAGGGCAGGGGGGCTACTGTGAGAACTTTTAAGAATAGCTGGAGAATTCTGGCACTTGAAGTCCACAACTTAAAATCTTAAAATTCCAAAGTTGGATACTCCCAAGTATAGGATCTTGAGCAGGGGGTTAGACTAGGGCAGCAGTCACCAACTGGTGGTCCGTGAGAAAAATTATTTCCATTTTTTATATTGCACTAAATCAGGGGTCCTGAAACTATGGCCCCTGGGACAGATACGTGCAATGAACGTTTGTGTTGCTGCAGAGAGTCTCCCCCTTCGGGGTCTTCTTGTGGGTTCAGAAATTCCAACTTGAGGTCTGCTTCAGCCTCCTGGAGCGGGGCTTTGGACGAAGACTGGGGGGAAGAACCGCTGGTGGCGAAGAGCTGGAGGGCCTCATTCCAGTGGGACTGCATCATGGCCTGGAACTGGTTGATCATCTCAGCCCGCTGAGCCTCCAGGTGCCACTACCTGGCCTTGCACTCCCGCAGGTCTTCCCTCTGCTTGGAAAGCCTATGTTCGTAGTCCTCAGTGAGGGGCTTCTGCTGAGCCTCCTTCTTGGTCAGATCCAATTTAAACGGAGTAGTTTTGCCAACTCTTTCTCATGGTGGCTGCTTAGCTCCAACAACTGCTTCCTGTTGGGGCCCTAAGGAACCTGGCGGGCAGGTGAGGCTGCCAAGGTACCCCTTGAGTGACATTGAGTTGGCCACACCCACCCAATCACATGGCCACCTTGCCACGCCCACCCAGCAGGTCATTAGGTCATATTAGTGGTCCACAGGATTTAAAATTATGGATTTAGTGGTCTCTGAGGTCTGAAAGGTTGGGGACCCCTGGACTAGAAGACCTCCAAGGTGCCTTCCAACTCTGTTATTCTGTAATTTCTCTGCTGTGGCTCCTGCTGGGGGGCTCCTCAGCTTGGAGAATTGCAGGTCTGGGCTGGTCACAATGGAGCCTCCAGGAATTTCTGCCAAGTGGGCCGGACTGCAGCCCATGGAGGGGATGGTGAGGGATCCGGAGGCTCCTGGGCACTTTTCTCTTTTTCCAAACTGAAAACTAAGGAAAATGATGGAGATGATAAAGAAGAAAGGGGTGGGAAGGGAGGGCCCCGCCTGGTGAAGTGTCAGGCTGCCAGTCGGTTGCCCCCCCTTCTCCCCAGGCCTTCTAAGAGCCTCCCACCGAAGGGGCTGGAGGGGCATCGTCCGAGGTTACTGTACACTTGTGGGTCCCAAATGACAGACACATAGAAGCCTCTGCAACACCTTGCAAAATGAGGGGAGGGGGGGTTGGTGACAGCAGGAGGAAGGAATAAATGTTGCATAGGTAGTGGTTGGGCTTTGCACTGAGTACAGGTAGTTCTCAACTTACCACTGCTCAATTAGTGACTGTTCAAAGTTACAACGGCACTCAAAAACTGACTTTTGACCTATCCTATCCTATCCTATCCTTTGCTATTCTAGTCTTCATTCTCTATTCTATTCTATTCTATTCTATTCTATTCTATTCTATTCTATTCTATTCTATTCTATTCTAGTCTAGTCTAGTCTAGTCTAGTCTAGTCTAGTCTAGTCTAACAACCATTGCAGTGTCCCTGGGGTCACGTGATCTAAATTCAGAGGCTTGGTAGCTGACTCTATTTATGACGGTCGCAGTGTCCTGGGGTCACGTTATCCCCCTTTCCCCACCATCTGGTGAGCAAAGCCAATGGAAAAGCCAGATTCACTTAGCAACTGTGTTACCAACCTAACTGCATTGATTCGCTTAACAACAGTGGCAAGATGGGTCATTCAAAGGGGACAAAACTCACTTCTCAACTGTCTCTCTTTACAACAGAAAGTTTGGGCCGAACTGTGGTCATAAGTCAAGGACTACCAGTGTTCCAGGCTCCATGGGTGGCTGCCACTTCCAGGAGAGGAGGAGGCTGAGATTCCCACCTGGCAGGATCCACTGGGGGTGGGTGAGTGGGAGTGAGTGAGTGCTTGTCAGCCCCACCGGCAGCCGGACCCTGAGACAGGTCTACTTTTTGAGTTAGGGGCTGGACTAGAAGATCTCCAAGGTCCTTTCCAACTCTTTTTTTTAATATCATTTCATTTTGTCACAACAGTATACACAAACATCGACATAAATAAAAAATAACACATCATAAAAGATAATCTATCTATCTATCTATCTATCTATCTATCTATCTATCTATCTATCTATCTATCTATCTATCTATCTATCTATATAAATAAAAGTATGAAACAGCTATATTAATTGGATATAATGAAGGGAACAATAGGACAGGAACATAGGCACATTTGTGCTCTTATGCACGCCCCTTATAGTCCTCTTAGGAATGGGGTGAGGTCAATAGTAGACAGTTTTTGGTTGAAGATTTTGGGATTTTGAGTAGAGACTATGGAGTCAGGTAATGAGTTCCAAGAATTAACAACTCTGTTACAGAAGTCATATTTTCTGCAATCAAGTCTGAAGCGGTTGACATTAAGTTTGAATCTGTTGTTTGCTCTTGTATTATTGCGATTGAAGCTGAAGTAGTCTTTTACAGGAAGGATATTGCAATAGATGATTCTGTGTGTTAAACACAGGTCATGTCGGAGTTGGCGGAGTTCTAAGTTTTCTAATCCCAGGATTTCAAGTCTGGTGGTATAAGGTATTTTGTTGTTTTCGGAGGAGCGAAGAGTAACTCTGTTATTCTGCACTGAGAGGGCAGAAGGGAAGCCCCCGTATTGGCTGCAGAGGTCTCTCCGTAAAGACCAGCTTGGTGGCTCTGCTGCTCCAGTGGGGGCTGATCTGGTGGGAGCTGGTGTGCAAATGGCCGTGAAGTGCAATTCCCTCCCAGCCGAGTGTGCAAGAAACCCAAAAGGAGGAAGACGGCCACTGTGGCTGTGGGAAGAAGAGAAAGGGGGGGATGGCCGGGCGGTGGGAGACGGAAGGAGAAGGGGGATGTGTGGGATTCTGCTCTGGTGAAACCCTCAGTAGCTCTATTCCAGGAGGGGGCGCTGCAGCCATTAGTTGGACTCTGGGAAAGGGTTGAAGGTTCCCCGACACCCACATTCTTTTCAGTCAGACTGGACTGATTTTTTAAATTCCAAATTTTAAAGTTTTAATCCTTTGTAATTTTATATGGGGTATTTTAAGTTAGGTCAATCTGACGGTTTTAATTCGGCCACTATTGAATAGGTATTTTAAATTGATATTTTAACTTTGTATACTTGCTGTTTTTATTTTTGGCTGTACACCGCCCTGAGTCCTTCGGGAGAAGGACGGTATAAAAATTTAAATAAATAAATAAAATAAATAAATAAATTCTTTTCGCCCTTGCAGTGTTTTCCCCTCTGCTGATAGTCCCAGAGGTTCTTTTTCAGGAGGCAACTGGACTTTCTGGTTTTTCTTTGAAGATTTTTCCCTTCTCATCCAAGAAGCTTCTTCAACAAAGAAGTCTTCCAAGAAAAACCAGAAAGTCCAGTTGCCTCCTGAAAAACCACCTCTGGGACAACCTGGAGGGCTGAGAATCTCCACAGACACTTAGCTAGACAATTTGGGGTGAACCCCCTTTGAATGGGGTGGGAGCAGGAATGGATTTCCAGAGGAAAAATTGGAGACTACCGGAACCATTTGCACCACTCAGGTGACCCTGAGGACTCCAAGGGCTTCAAGGACCCTGTTGGTGACTTAGAAACAGGTGGCAGGGAAAGGAGATTTTGCATGGACAGCTATAATGACACTTATCAACACGCACAAGCAGTCTTCATATATCAGACTGTTTTTCCTGCTGTTCTGTTTTCTTTTCCCTTTCCCCCCCTTGCTGCTTCTCTTTTATTTCTGTTCTACTTAATAGAATATAGAATAGAATAGAATAGAATCTTTATTGGCCAAGTGTGATTGGACACACAAGGAATTTGTCTTGGTGCATCTGCTCTCAGTGTACATAAAAGAAAAGATACCTTCATCAAGAATCATAGGGTACAACACAGAATAGAATAGAATAGAATAGAATAGAATAGAATAGAATAGAATAGAATAGAATAGAATTTTTTATTGGCCAAGTGTGATTGGACACACAAGGAATTTGTCTTGGTGCATATGCTCTCAGTGTACATAAAAGAAAAGATACGTTCATCAAGGTACAACATTTACAACACAGATGGTCAATATATCAATATAAATCATAAGGATTGCCAGCAACAAGTTATAGTCATACAGTCATAAGTGGAAAGAGATGGGTGATGGGAACTATGAAACGATTAATAGTAGTGCAGATTCAGTAAATAGTCTGACAGTGTTGAGGGAATTATTTGTTTAGCAGAGTGATGGCCTTCGGGGAAAAACTGTTCTCGTGTCTAGTTGTTCTGGTGTGCAGTGCTCTATAGTGTCCTTTTGAGGGTAGGAGTTGAAACAGTTTATGTCCAGGATGCGAGGGATCTGCAAATATTTTCACGGCCCTCTTCTTAACTAAAGACAGAAAACCTGTCTGCTTTGCCTCATTGTCTCTCATTGTCTCGACCAGGGGTCACCAACCTTTTGGACCTCAGGGACCATTAAGCTCGTAATTTTAAATCTCACGGGCCATTAATATGATCAGCCTAAAGGCTAGGTGGTCATGTGACTGTGTGGCCGTGGCCAACTCCTTGTCTCCCCACCTGGGCTTCCCAACAGGAAGCAGCTCTTGGCGCTAAGCAGCCCCCAGGAGAAAGAGCCGGCAAAACAGCTCAGTTCAAATTGGATCTGACCAAGAAGGAGGCTCGGCAGAAACACCTCACTGAGGACTACGAGCATAGGCTTCCCAAGTAGAGGGAAGACCTGTGAGAGTGCAAGGCCAGGTACCGGTGCCTGGAGGCTCAGTGGGCTGAGATGGTCAGCCAATTCCAGGCCATGAGGCAGCCCCACTGGAACGAGGCCCTCGGGCTCTTGGCCACCAGCTGCTATTCCCTCCAGCCTTTGCTCAAAGCAGGAGGCCGTGGCAGACCCCAAGTCAGAATTTCTGACCCCCTCTGACCCGCACAAAAAGACCCCGAAGGGGGAGACTCTCTGCAGCAACACAAATGTTCATTGCGCATATCCTTCCCAGGAGTCGTAGTTTGAGGACTCCTCATTTAGTGCAATATTAAAAATGCAAATCATTTTTCTGCAGACCACCAAAATTTTCTAGTGGATCACCAGTGGCCCACGGACCACCAGTTGGTGACCACTGGTCTAGACTATCCATATGGAGCCATGAAGGGAGTAGCAGAGTCTGTGCCCCCCCCAGACTTTCTCTAGAGTAAGCCCTTTGTAGGGACTGTAAACCCTGCAAAGGACTTACTCCAGAGAAAGTCCCCGAGGTGGGTGAGATGCAGAATGTCAAGGAAGGTCACATCGGAGAAGGGTGCGCTGCCTCTCAGCCCCTCTTCTGACAAGGAGGTGGGTGGGACACAGGTCAAGGTGTGGAGGGAAAACCCCCAAAGGGGCCAAAGACGAACACCTGAGACCAAGAGGGCAGCTGGAACCAAAGCTTTATTGCAGAAGAGAAGGAATGAGCCCAGGGTGGGTTTTGTGGGGAGAGTCTCCAGGGTGGTCCAGGACAGAAGAAGGATCTTTGGGTCAAGTTCGAACAGTAGTTCCAATTCTGGTGGGTCTCCTTGTTGGTAATAATTGAAAAAATAATTGCTACCAACTTGCCTTCCATTGAGGACCTGTATACTGCACGAATCAAGAAGAGGGCTGTGAAAATATTTACATATCCCTCGCATCCTGGACATAAACTGTTTCAACTCCTACCCTCAAAACGACGCTATAGAGCACTGCACACCAGAACAACTAGACACAAGAACAGTTTTTTCCTGAAGGCCATCACTCTGCTAAACAAAGAATTCCCTCAACACTGTCAGACTATTTACTGAATCTGCACTACTATTAATCGTTTCATAGTTCCCATCGCCAATCTCTTTCCACTTATGACTGTATGACTATAACTTGTTGCTGGCAATCCTTATGATTTATATTGATATATTGATCATCAATTGTGTTGTAAATGTTGTACCTTGATGAAGGTATCTTTTCTTTTATGTACACTGAGAGCATATGCACCAAGACAAATTCCTTGTGTGTCCAATCACACTTGGCCAATAAAAAATTCTATTCTATTCTATTCTAATGCTGTAAAAACAAACATTCAGATATGAGGTTTTTCCCAGAAATCCTCCGGTGCTTCATCCTCCCTCATCTTACAGCCATGAGACCCAAATCTGAAATCAAGAGGAATGGCCTGACTGGGAGAGAAGGGAAGCAATGGGGCAGCAGCCTCCCCCCTGGAGTTATGGGGCTCCATCACTGGGGGTTTCAAGCAGAATACAGAATTCAGAATAACAGAGTTGGAAGGGACCTTGGAGATCTTCTAGTCCAACCACCTGCTCAAACAGGAGACCCTACACCACTTTAGACAAATGGTTGTCCAATCTCTTCTTAAAACCTCCACGACCTCTGGAGGCCTTCCAGTGATTAATTGTCCTCACTGTCATGAAATTCCTTCCTGATTCCAGGTTGCTTCTCTGCTTGATGAGTTTCCCTCTGTTGCTTCTTGTCCCTTTGGGGACAAGTTTAGCCCCCTCCCCCACCACCCTAACTGATGGGCAGATATCAGAGGGGGCATTTCACCTCATTGTACACGAGTCACAAGGCAATGGGAGGGGAACAGGGAGAGACATTCTTCTGGCTTCCACAAAGTGGAGTTGGGTACCCATGCGGAAGAAGGGCCCCACCTCTTTTTGAGCATCAGGGCACCTTCCTTTTTTTACATCAGCCCTCCCTTTGATGGGCACCAGGAGAGCTTGAAAGATCCCAGAGAAACCTTCATGTGCCCAGACCAGGTCTAGGCCTTGGAGACCCCACACAGCCGTTTCTTTGCTTTAAGCAAAGTACAGAAGGGACAACAGACGCAACTTAGAACTACACCACTTTCGTTCTGGCCTAAGTATAGTACATAAAATGATTTGCCACAATGTCCTACCAGTCAATGACTAATTCAGCTTCAACCGCAACAATAAAAGAGCACACAATAGATACAAACTCAAGGTAAACCACCCCAATCTTGCAGAAAATACGACTTCAGCAACAGAGTGGTCGATGCCTGCAATGCACTACCTGACTCTGTGGTTTCTTCCCCAAGCCCCAAAACTTTAACCTTAGACTGTCTACTGTTGACCTCACCCCCCCACCCCGCTCCTAAAAGGTCTGTAAGGGGGCATGCATGTGCACCTATGTGCCTATCGTCCCTGTCCTAATGTTTTCTTTTATTTACACCCATCTCATGTATTCATAATCATGTTTATACTTTTATCTGTTATATATGCTTGACAAATAAATACCTACATACAAACATACAAACAAACATACATACATACGTAAATAAATCAAAACCTTACTTTAGTTGGGTTCCATGCACAGCCGCAGGCAAGCATAATTGCAACAGTTCTGCTCCCCAGGGCATTGCCAGTCACTTCCACACTTCACGAGACAAGTAGTGCTAATATATGGAGAGAGTGTGGGACACACTCCGGGTTTCCCTGCAGAATTGAAGATGCCAAGGATGAGAGATTCTCCTGGAATTGGACCCCCAGAGCAATTGAGATCCCACCTCTAGGCCTTTCAGCAGCCGAAGCCTCTCCAGGCATCCAGGATGAGACGTTGCCAGCTGGAGCTGGATCCCCCCTTCCCCCTCCCCAAAGCTCGGCCATTTCCTTCTGGGGTCAACCTCTCAGGACCCTGAGCTAGACTTTATCACTGGGCTCCTCCTCTCTCTTGACTTGGGATCCTGGGGTGGAAATGTGTAGGTATATCTTTATGTACAGTAGAACCTAATTTGTTCCAAAACTTTGGTCGCAACCCGATTTGGTCATGACCTGAACCTAATTTTGGAAATTTGGTGCTTACAAAAAAAATGGCATGGAAGGTGGGGGGGGGGGGAGATTGTGAATTTTTCGGTCGGAACCCGATTTGGTTGTGGTCAGAAGTGTTCGTGACTAGAGGTTCTACTGTATGTACTGTATATAGTCCAGTATGTGTATATGGGTCTTATGTCTGTCTTTGGGTAGATATGTACTTTCTCTTGAGAGCGGGCAACAGAATTTCATTTTTAATGTGGACCAGTAGAAAAATGACGATAAAGTTACCCTGTCTTGTTCAGTCCTATCCTATCCTATCCTATAACAGAACAACAGAGTTGAAAGGGACCTTGTAGGTTATCTAGTCCAACCTCCCCTGCCCAAGCAGGAGAACCTATATCATTTCAGACAAGTAACCCTAACCCTGATCTCCTTGTGGGTGTGCTGGGGGGTCCATCTTAGTCTTCCCTCCCCCTCAGGAAGGGGCTCCAGGGGATGGGGGGGCAGAGGCTTTTCTGCTGGCTCTGGAGACCCCCAAGGGCCCTTCTGATGCTGGTATTCTGTGACCAGAGAAGTCCTTCCTTCCTTCCTTCCTTCCTTCCTTCCTTCCTTCCTTCCTTCCTTCCTTCCTTCCTTCCTTCCTTCCTTCCTTCCTTCCTTCCTTCCCCTGGAGGGACAGGAGCTGCAGGGAGTGAGGAGTTCAAGTCCCACGGAAGCCCCGTCCTGCTGACCATTGAGCTGGCTCCCCCAGCCCCACCAGTCCCCCACCAGCCCCCCCTCCAGTCTAAGGAGGAGCTTTGTGCTTCATTGTGAAGTTCTTTGTTAGCTGATTATCCTGAACAAGAGACGGTCATTTAGGCCTAGTAGTTAAAGCACCAGGCTAGAAACCAGGAGATTGTCCAGGAGTGCTAGTCCTGCCCTTATCACAAAGCCACCCTGGGCCGGCCACTCTGAACCAGCCCTAGCAAAGAGGCAATGGCAAGCCACCCCTGAGAAACCTTGCCAAGAAAACCGCAGGGGGTGGGCCAGGAATGAAACTGACTCAAAGGCACAAAAACAAACAAAAAATTATTAAAGGATGAATTCTTCTGTTAGTGTTGCATCATCATTCTTTTGGCCAGCCCTCCCGCCCCCCCGCCCGGGCTCAACAATCCAAGGAGGGCAGGAAAGCTCTTGGACAGGCAGGAAAGCTCTTATTCACCAGGTCTTATTAACGGTCCCCTTCAAGTTGGCTCCCATCTGTGGGGCCCTTCTTGGCATCCCCTGGTCAGTTTTTCAGTGGTGCAAGCGAGGATGAGCAAAGATGTCTGTGATGCTTGACCAATAAAGCTTTTGTAAGTGACCAGAGTCCCTCTGGGTGCTGTGCCTTCTCCTCCTGCACATACCATTCCTAAAAGAAAAGACCCTTGGATGCTCGGGGGCGGAAATACACCGGCAATCGTCTGTGGAGATTCTCCATCGTCCAGTCCTGGTTGTCCCAAAAGTGCTTTTCCATGAGGCTTGGCTGGACTTGGCTTTTCCTTGAAGAAGAAGAGCTGAAGAAGCTTTTGGGATGGGAAACGAAACATCTTCAGTGAAAAAAACCAAGTCCAGCTGCCTTTCAAAAAAGCATTTTTGGGACACATTGGCAACTTTCGCAGCTGGCTGGGCTGAATCGAGGGAGGGTATCTGGGGCAGGGGCTGAGGGGGAGCCCTTCTCTTAGGTCCTCCTTATATATTAACTTAGATCTTGCTAATCTGCCCTGCAAGGACACTCCAGGATCCAAGAGGAAAATGAAGTAGAACCCCCTGCTTTGCCTCTCATTCATTTTATTGAATTTGCTGATCTACCCGCCGCCTCTTCCTCCTTGGGGCATTTAGCAAAACTGCCAGAAAAAGCAGAGGAGACCCCTGGCAGGATCAGCTGGATGGAGCCCTCAGAAAGACTAAGAGGTGCTTTGGGGCTGGGATTATTTGCTGTATGGGGCCTGCAGTGCCTCCTTACCTGTTTGTCTCATTGAAAGGGGCAGCTCGGCCAGGAGGGTGAGGAGACCCAGAAGAAGGAGGCCCTGCGCAGCCTTCATGGTGCCCGGACAGCAAGAATGCCTGGCTGGGCTGGACGGAAGGACCTTTAGGTCAAGATCTCGTTCTCAACGCAACGGACCGTTGGCTTGGTGTTTGCAATCAGGCAGGGTAGAGGTGGGGAGCCCTGGAGCCGCTGCTCCTTCCAGGGTCCTGGGTTACAAAATATGCTTGCATGTCGGGATTAGAAAGTGTCCCATGACTAAAGTTACTGGAAGGGAGCTCTGAGAAGGTCATGGTCCCCTGGCCTAATGTGTAATGTGTTGTTTTAATTGGGGTTTTATTATTTGATTTTAAAGATTCTTAATTGTTAGCCAAAATTTAATTAGATTTTTATATTGTTTTTAATTTATTTATGTTTATTGTGAATTCTGTTTTTATGTTGGCTGTGAACCGCCCTGAGTCCTTCGGGAGAAGGGCGGTATAGAAATCTAATAAACCTAACCTAACCCAACCTGTCAGGGTCCCAGCTGAGCCTCAGCAGGATTCGTCTCTCTGTCCTGCAACATTAAGGACTGGCCTGGATAGTGACCACCAGCTTAGGGAACGTGGAGGCATCCAGAAAGTCAGGATGGCCATACCCACTGTGTATGGTCGAGATGATGATGATACCTATTCAGTTGTGTCCAACTCTTGGCGATTCTCTGGGCCAGGTGGTCTCTCCACATCTTCCGATCTTGCCCTACTTCCTTCAGTCGTCTCTGCTCCGGCTGGTGTCGGCTTTGATGGTTCTCCAGCCACCGTGTTCCTTAGCAGCCTGGTTTCCTGCTAACTCTTCCAACCATAATTGCTTCCTCCAGTGAATTCCTCCACAAGACATGGCCAAAGTAAGTGAGACACAGTTTGGTGATTTTCCCTTCCAGTGTCATGTCTGGTGTTATGCATGCCATACTCGGTTGTTAGTCCGAGTTTGCGGTCCAAGGAACATGCAGAAACCTTCTCCAGCACCACAACCCCAACCGGTTGTCTTCCTGCTTTGCTTTTTTTGAAGTCCAACTTTAACAACCAAAGGCAGCTGTGGGAAACACGATAGAACAGATCAGTATGGAATAGGAAGCATCCAACCTCAGCTAGCACTCTTAACTCTTCAGCAAGAGGGACCCAGTGGATTCTCCACATGGGTGGACGACTTCATCATCCAATAGATGGAGGTGGAACTGCCATATTGGGGGCTCACTGAGGGGTCCTTGGTGCTCTCTGAGCTTGGTGCTAGAAGGGAGAGGAGGAGGAGGAGGAGGAGGACTGTCGAGTGCTTGATACTCTCTGAGCTTGGTGGTTTTCCTGCAGACATTTGATTACCCAACTAGGAAACATTATCAATGCTAGAAGGGACTGGGGTTTGCAGAGAGGAGGAGGCTGATGACTTTGGGGTCCTTGATGCTCTCTGAGCTTGGCTGTTTTCTTCCAGATGTTTCATGACCCAAATTAGGTAACGTCATCAGTGATGGATCAGTGAAGGCTTACTACTCACTAACAGGCAAGAAATGGTTGGGGAAATGGAAGTTGTAGGAATCCTAGTGGAGAGGAATTGTGTAATTTACAACGCTGATCACATGGGAAGGATTGTAGACTAAATCTATCATATTTACACCAAGCTGTAGCTTAATATGCAAAATGGGACACAGCACCATCAGTAATATCAAGGTAGACAAGTCATACAGTGGTAAATTCTGGAAATGTCACAAAACAGAAGGAATATATTTTACTGCATCTGCTGGGCCTGGAACCCCCAAACTCCCCACAAAGTACTCAAAAGAGAAACGTAGCACAAGGCAGAAAAATTTGAAATTGAAGCCAGATTTGCTTAATGACCTGCATGTTTCACTCTCCTGCAGGGATTTGCTAGAAGACACTGGCAAAAAAAGTTGTAAAATTGGGCATGTCTCACTTAAACAAATACTTTGCATCACAATGGAAATTCTGGTTGAGCACTCCCTACAAACTACACATTGCAAACTACAATTCAACTGTCTTCTGTCCGGGTCAGAAACAGGGGTGGGTTCTACTTACCTTTACTACTGGTTTGCAATGGGAGTGCGTGTGCGGGCGCAGGAGTCCCTTGATGATGTCAGGGCAGGTGGGCGGAGCCTCCCGCCAGTTTTACTACTGGTTCTATAGAACCGGACAGAACCGGGAGCAACCCACCACTAGTCAGAACGCAGGATCAAGTAAGGCCGGTGTGTAGTGATATTTAGCAGGCAGAGATGTGGAGTTCTGAGCAAAAGTCAGAACGTGGATCCACACATCTAACGTGGATGCCCAAACCTGTCCTTGTCTTCACAGAAAATAAAGAGTGGGAAGGGACTTTGGAGGTCTTCTAGTCTAACCCCAATAGGTGGTGCTGAGAGCTTGTTACGTTGACTTAGAAAGACCAGGACCTCAGATCATTTCATTTGCATTTAGAAAACCTACAGGCCTCGCTTCAAAAGTGAACCTTGCCTTCCTTGGCTGGCTTGCAACCTGTGGGAATGTCAAAATACTGTTTAATGTTGAAACAGTAATTAAGACGTATAATCCATGGAGGCTCAACGGATGGATTCTTTGCCAAGGTTTCCTTCCTTGACTGCAGAAGTCCATTCTGGTGGGGGGGGGGATGAGGGTGACAATGGAGGAGAAAGGCTTCCTTCGCTGGGGAGGGGGTGGGGGGGGGAAGGGCAACAGGCATTGGCCAATTTCAACTGCGCTCAGCTGATTGCAGCAGGAAAACCAGCCCTTGCCCGCCCTCCTAACGGTGCTCTCCTTGCATAACCCTGGAGCTGCCAGCTGCTGTCGGTTATGTCTTTCCGGTTCCCCTCTTCTGCCTGGGAAGCTGGTGCAGCTCTGACTGGGCCCCCACACGGCTGGCAACCCCACCATGGGCAGTGGTGGCATCAGAGCCATCCTTCTGGGGCTCCTGGTCCTCTCAGCTAGGCTTACACCCACTGGGGCCAGAGGTAAGCCTGGGTGCTCTCTGGGGCGCCCTCTGCCCTGTCCTGCCTAAGGGAAATGGGGTCTTCCCCCCCATTTCTCCAGCCCTTCTGCTCTCCTTGGGATGGCCTCTTCTCCTTCCCCCTGACTTTTGAGGGACTTTTGAGGCTGCGGGTTCCAGTGCAGGAGGGGCATCTGGGCATCAGCAGGTCTGCCTGAGAGAGGGTGCCCATGGCAGACTAGCAGCAGCAACCCCCCCCCCCACCTTCCTGCATGAGACAACAGGCTCTCCTGGGGGAGGGGTCCAGGGACAAGGATCTGAGCTGGTCTTCTGGTCTGGCACCAGGGCAGAGAGACTCTGTCCATAAGGCTGGGCAAAGTCTCAGCTTGGAGGGTGGGGGTTTCAGTCAAGCCTCAGGGGGTGCACAGTCAAGGAACGGGGTGTCGGAGGATCCGGCTGCACAGAGCAAGCGGCAACTTTCCAACGGGACCCCCTCCCTCGTCCCATCGCCTGGCCACTGCCGGCACTTGCCCTGGTCCCCTGCAGCCCCCGGGGAGGGGGGGAGGGGGCTGACCCCAGTGCAGGGAAGGGATGCCCACTCCCCACCTGGGAGGAAGTACTGCTGGTCGCAGGGTGGGGACCCTTCCAGACTCTGGAGGCAGTTAAGAGGCCCCACAGCAGCTTCCTCTTTTCTGAGATGGGGCTGGGGAGGGTGATGGGAAGGGCAAGGCCTGATGGCACCTTGGGCCTCCCCCTCCCCTCGTGCCTGGGCTGGCAATTCAAACTCTCAAATTTCTCCTCACAGGGAAGGCGCTCGTGGGAATCTCTGCCAGGCATCAGAAATCTTCTCTGGGGACACCAGAAGGCGATTCGGGGCACGGAAAACATGGCATCTGTATTACTCAATGCCAGTCAGATGCCGACTGCGTAGGAGGGAGGCGGTGCTGCCCCACCGGCTGTGGCTTTGTCTGCCGAGCACAGTGTAGGGGGTAGGTCTCCCCCTTCAGGAATTGGGAGGGGGGGAGACAGGGGGACACACAGGGGATCTAGAAGTGAACGGCTGGGGTCTTCTTGGAGCCTGACCCCCTGCCATTGCTGTCGGAGGCTAGTCGAGCACCCATCTTTCCCTGGGTGCCAGGAAGGACTCACTGGACATTGAGGGCCTATCCTGAGGAGGGTGGGGTGGGGGTGGGGGTCATGGTTTGGCCTGAGAGCAGGAGGCTGGTGTGTGTGTGAAGCCCCTGATGGGAAGCAGAGGTTCCCATTCCCTCAGGGCTGCTGGATCCCTTTCTTGATGGACAGGTCCTTCTGCCACTCCGACGAGCTCAGGGCCTGGGAGCTGGGAGGGGGGCCAGACTCTGCCACACTCCCCCCCCCCGCGGGTCTCTTTGCTGCTTCTCAAGCTGAGTGTCTCTCCTCTCTTTTGACAGGGTTCCTGACACCCTCCCAGGGAGAAGGTCTGGCTCTCAGGATGACCGTTCTTGGATCCAACCCAAAGTGAAGACATAGCTATGCTGAAAGCCTTCCTCCTCCTCCTCCTCCTCCTCCTCCTCTTCCCCTCCCTCCTTACTCTTCCTTCTCTTCCTCCTCCTCCACTCCTTCTCCTCCTCCCCTCCCTGTCTCTCCCTCCTCCCTCCTCCTCCTCTTCCCCTCCCTCCCCTCCCTTACTTTCTCCTCCTTCTCCTCCCTCCCTCCTCTATCTGAGGGGTCTTTGCCACTCTGGCTTGTCTTGCTCACTGCTCTGGCTTCTTGTCTCCCTCCCCTTCTGATGGAGATGACCCCCCCCCCATAAAAGATCTTTTCCTTTGACTCAAATCACTTGTGGTGCTTCCTTGTTCGTCCTCCTTCCCAGCCTTGATTTGGATGGTACATCTTTGGGGGCAGTGGCCTGGCTTTGCATGAGTTCCCCCTTGAGGAAACCTGGAGGCTCTTATGTCAGCCTGGTGCCCTTTTCCGTGGCCAGGAGGTGAGAAGCTGAACTAGGGGTCTCCACAGGTGGCAGGGCCTTCTCTGTTTCGGCCCTTCCCTTGAATCTGACTCCCTCTGGAGGCGGAGCTGGTTTGGCGCCTCTGACCAAGGTGCCCCTCTTGTGCCCAGCGTCTTTGGTCGACAGAGAGCAGAATTGGCTTGCAGGGGCTGCCTGCTGGGCATTCTTTGGGCAACCGGATGCTGTGGGTAATTCTCCATGTTCCCCCAGCTGGCCCCTTCCGCTAAGGTGGGGAGACCTCTCTGCCCCCTTGTTTCCAGACAATGAGATGCCCCTGAAATGCTGGAGAAGACAGGCCCTTCTGGGTGAAGGAGGGACTGTCGGTCAGGTAGAGTCTACTACACCTGCAGCCAGTGGGGAACCGAGTGCGAGACACGGGAAAGGTAGAGACCTAAGGAGGGAGCAGCCCAAGACCCCCGAGGGGCAACCTTTGGCAGAGGCCTCCTGGGGGGGGGGCACCCCGGCCAAAACCGGTTCAAGCACAGCAACGAACGTCTCACACACACACACAGTAACACTAGTCGGGCTCTTCATAACTCAGCAGAAATGTATTTCTCAGACGTTAACATGGACACGCCAAGGGAGAGCTGATCTCTATACATCTTGGCAACCTTAGAGGGTGGAAAGGGCACCATGGGGAGATGTTCTCATCCGGAGAGTGGATTGGGATGGGGAAGTGGCCCCAGAGGGAGACCCCGAGAAAGCACCGCCTGCAGGATGGCCCCTTGAGTTCCTGCTTGGGCAGCTGTTCCAGTTTCTGGGGGGGGGGGAGACCCTGCCCTCCCCAGGCTCCCTTTCCCTGCCAGAGGCTTGAGGCATCTGAGCCCACAGCCGGACTCGCAGCACTTGCTGGTGCCCGGACAGTCCTGGTCCTGGACACAGGGGTCCTCGCAGTTCCCGGGCTCCGGCAGCATCTTCAGGGGCGGAGGGGGGCAGATACCCCACTTCACTGGGTGGGGGTGGGGCAGAAGGAGGAGCGGTCAGACATTTCCTTCCTGGCAGCCCCCAGGGCAGCACAGTCCCCACCCAGCCTGCAGCCCCCTCCCTCCCCCTCCCCCCTCCCCATCTCTGCCCTCAGGAGGTTTGCAGACAGTCGATTCATTGGCGAGAAGGGCAGCAGATGCATTTAATACTGGCAGTCCTCGACTTATGACCATAATTGAGCCCAAAATTTATGTTGCTAAGGAAAACAATTTAAAGTGAGTTTTGTCCCATTTTACAACCTTCCTTGCCGCAGTTGCTAAGTGAATCACTGAAGTTGTTAAGTGAGTCACGTGGCCGTTAGGCAAATCTGGGTCTCCCATGGACTTGGCTTGTCAGAAGGTCGCAAAACGGGATTGTGTGCCTTCCCGGGAGACACCATGACCGTCATAAATACGAGTCAGTTGCAGAGGGTTTTGATCATGTGACCAGAGGGATGCCACAATGGTCATTAAGTGTGAAAAATGACCCTCTCGCTTTTTTTCAGTGCCGTTGTAACTTTGAACGGTCGCTAAATGAACTGTCGTAGATCGAGGACTCCCTGTGTGGCTTATTTCGATTGGGATGCTCCTGGCACAAGTAAACAAACGCTTCGTTTAATGACTGCCTGAAGTTACAGCAGCACTGAAAAAGGAGACTTAGGGCCATTTTCACTCTGAGGCCCCCTTGGCAACTGGCATGGACTTATTTTTTTTTAACCAATTTTTATTGTATAAAATAGAAGAAAAGGGAAGAAAAGGGAAGGTGTTTGTGTGTGTTTGTGTGTGTGAAGCCCCTGATGGGAAGCAGAGGTTCCCATTCCCTCAGGGCTGCTGGATCCCTTTCTTGATGGACAGGTCCTTCTGCCACTCCGACGAGCTCAGGGCCTGGGAGCTGGGAGGGGGGCCAGACTCTGCCACACCCCCCCGGTCTCTTTGCTGCTTCTCAAGCTGAGTGTCTCTCCTCTCTTTTGACAGGGTTCCTGACACCCTCCCAGGGAGAAGGTCTGGCTCTCAGGCTGACCGTTCTTGGCTCCAACCCAAAGTGAAGACATAGCTATGCTGAAAGCCTTCCTCCTCCTCCCCCTCCTCCCTCCCTCCTCCTCCCTCCCTCCTTGCCCCTCCTTCTCTTCCTCCTCCTCCACTCCTTCTCCTCCTCCCTCCTGTCCCTCCTCCTCCTCCTCCTCCTCTTCCCTCCTCCTCCCTTACTTTCTCCTCCTTCTCCTCCCTCCCTCCTCTATCTGAGGGGTCTTTGCCACTCTGGCTTGTCTTGCTCACTGCTCTGGCTTCTTGTCTCCCTCCCCTTCTGATGGAGATGACCCCCCCCCCATAAAAGATCTTTTCCTTTGACTCAAATCCCTTGTGGTGCTTCCTTGTTTGTCCTCCTTCCCAGCCTTGATTTGGATGGTACATCTTTGGGGGCAGTGGCCTGGCTTTGCATGAGTTCCCCCTTGAGGAAACCTGGAGGCTCTTCTGCCAGCCTGGTGCCCTTTTCCGTGGCCAGGAGGTGAGAAGCTGAACTAGGGGTCTCCACAGGTGGCTGGGCCTTCTCTGTTTTGGCCCCTTCCCTCGAATCTGACTCCCTCTGGAGGCGGAGCTGGTCTGGTCTGGCTCTCTGACCAAAGTGCCCCTCTTGTGCCCAGCGTCTTCGGTCGACAGAGAGCGGAATTGGCTTGCAGGGGCCTGGCGAAAGGCTGCCTGCTGGGCATTCTTTGGGCAACCGGATGCTGTGGGTAATTCCCCATGGCCCCCCAGCTGGCCCCTTCCGCTAAGGTGGGGAGACCTCTCTGCCCCCTTGTTTCTAGACAGTGAGATGCTCCTGAAATGCTGGAGAAGACAGGCCCTTCTGGGTGAAGGAGGGACGGTCAATCAGGTAGAGTCTACTACACCTGCAGCCAGTGGGGAACCGAGTGCGAGACACAGGAAAGGGAGAGACCCAAGGAGGGAGCAGCCCAAGACCCCCGAGGGGCAACCTTTGGCAGAGGCCTCCTGGGGGGGCACCCCGCCCAAAACCGGTTCAAGCACAGCAACGAACGTCTCACACACACAGATACAGTAACGCTAGTCGGGCTCTTCATGATCCAGCAGAAATGTATTTCTCAGACATTAACATGGACACGCCAAGGGAGAGCTGATCTCTACACATGTTGGCAAACTTAGAGGGTGGAAAGGGCACCATGGGGAGATGTTCTCATCCGGACAGTGGATTGGGATGGGGAAGTGGCCTCAGAGGGAGACCCCGAGAAAGCACCCCCTGCAGGATGGCCCTTTGAGCTCCTGCTTGGGCAGCTGTTCCGATTTCTGGGGGGGAGACCCTGCCCTCCCCAGGCTCCCTTTCCCTGCCAGAGGCTTGAGGCGTCTGAGCCCACAGCCGGCCTCGCAGCACTTGTTGGTGCCCAGGCAGTCCCGGTCCTGGACAGAGGGGTCCTCGCAGTTCCCGGGCCCCGGCAGCATCTTCAGGGGCGGAGGGGGGCAGATACCCCACTTCACTGGGTGGGGGTGGGGCAGAAGGAGGAGGGGTCAGACATTTCCTTCCTGCCCTGCCCTTGGCAGCCCCCAGGGGATCCAAGAGGGAGGAGAAAAAGGAAGAAAATTGACTTCCGACTCTTCCTAGCACCGTACAAGATTCACACTCGCCAGCCTCAACTTTGCGCTTTTACACATTAATATATAAGTAGCCAGGAGAAGAACGGAGACATTGAGAAAAGTGAGAAGAGGATTTAAAGCCAGCCGCAAACTCGGCAGCCTTGAGCATTAACATTAACCAATTGCACCCCCCACTATCTTGTCAGAGCTGAAGAAGCTTCTTGGGGTGCTGCCCTCTCCCTGCCCACATCGGGGCCGAAGCTGCCAAGCTGTGAGTCATCCCTTGAGTCTGCCCTCCTGGGGTTAGGAATGGCCTCCCCAGCCAGGAAACAGCCTGAGGGGACAGGCTGGCAAGCTGCTGCCTGGTGGCTGAGTCAATATTTGGCCAGCTTTCCTGAAGCAGCTGCCAACAGCTCTTCCTGACATGGAGATTGCACCAGGCTAAGTAGGCATCTCTCTGGATGGTTGGCCAAAAGGGCGCCTCAACTCCTTTTCCTGATTCTGGCATGATGGATGAGGTCCCAGCCGCTCTCAGGGGCTGCTTCCAGGTGATGGGTGCCCAGGGCCAGGCCTCGCTGCTGACAAAGGGGTTCTGGAAATGTGAGGAAAGTTCCATACAAGCCCGAGGGACAGAGAAATAGAATAACAGAGTTGGAAGGGACCCTGGAGGTCTTCTAGTCCAACCCACTGCTCAGGCAGGAGACCTTATACCATCCCAGTCAAATTGTGATCCAATCTTTTTATTTTTTATTTATTTTATTGTTATTTGCATTTATATCCCGCCCTTCTCCGAAGACTCAGGGTGGCTTACACTATGTTAGCAATAGTCTTCATCCTATTGGTATATTTATATACAAAGTCAACTTATTGCCCCCAACAATCTGGGTCCTCATTTTACCTACCTTATAAAGGATGGAAGGCTGAGTCAACCTTGGGCCTGGTGGGACTAGAACCTGCAGTAATTGCAAGCAGCTGTGTTAATAACAGACTGTCTTAGCAGTCTGAGCCACAGAGGCCCCTAGAGGTTTCTTGAAAACCTCTAGTGATGGAGCACCCACAACTTCTGGAGGCAAGTTGTTCACTGGTTAATTGTTTTAACTGTCAGGAAATTCCTCCTTAGTTCTAAGTTGCTTCTCTCGTTGATGAATTTCCATCCTTTGCTTCTTGGCCTGCCTTCAGCTGTTTTGGAGAATATGTTGAGCCCCCTCTTCCTTGGGGCAGCCCCTTAAATATTGGAAGGCTGCTACAATATTGGAAGGCTGCTATCATGTCAGGTGAGGTGAAGGGGGCACCTGCAGCCTCCTCCATCCTCCCTCTGCCTGTGGCTCTCTCCCTCCCTCCCTAAAAGGAGATATAGAAACATAGGCAGCCACACAAACAGGCTGAAGAACAGTTTTTATCCATGGACTGCCAGGCTTCTGAATGGAAAATAACTTACAACAACATAGCATGATTGACTTGTGGGGCCGGTACGATGTGCAATAAGTTCACATGGTGCAGTAGGATTGTGTGTTTGTTAGTAGGATTCACTGGGTTAGGGATTTTTTCTTTTACTGTCTTTCACTGTCAGTTGTATTGGGTTGGGCTGTGTGCATGAAGGGAGGCTCAGCCAATCTCATTGTACACATGTTGTACTCTGACAATAAAGGTTTGAATTCAATTGAATTGACTCTGTGTTCACGCAAGACTCTTGAACCAAATCAGCTGGGACCCAGTTGTCCCCTCTGAGCCCCATCCAAGGTTTGGCTGGGTGCCATTCTGGCAAGCTCTCTGCCAAGGCCCACAAGAGATGGGGTGAGGGAGGTGCCTGCCCTAGTCCTCCCCTGGGCAAGCAGCTGGATGGGGACAAGATCTTCCAGCGTGAAGGAAATGGCTGCTTGGCTCCCCTCCAGTTCTTGTGGCTTTGACCACAGAATTAGCTGTTCCTGCCTGATGCTCTTGCCCTGAAGAGGCCTCTTGGCCAACCTATCCTTCCTCCTTCCCGCTGGAGGCCCGGGGATGTGCAAGAAGCCCGCTTGGATGGGGAGGGAGGGAAGCCCAGGCCCACCCATCCTTGCCGCTGCCATCCCCTTGCCCTTAGTGGGCAGAGAGGGTGGCGGCAGGCCATTCGCGCCGGCTAAGAGGCAGGGGTGGCTCCTCCTGCTCCTGCCAGGCTCACCCTCCAGGCAGCCTCCACCCAGCCATGCCTGGCCTCCTCCTGCAGCAGTCCATGTGGATCCTGGGCAGTGCAGCTTCGGGGTCTTTCCTCACAGCAGCGGTGGTGGTGACGAGGCAGGCGGATGGGCGGACACAGGGGAGTGACTGGCAGCAGGGCTTCTGGGTGGCAAGGGAGTGGATGTCCCGGGCTCCATGCCGGTGTCGATGGCATGGCTGGTGCACGTGCGCGCGAAGAGGAACTACCTAGCGGGCATGCACACTTTGGGAAGTGAACTTCTGGTTTCTGGCACATGCATGCGCACCGGCCCGCTACTCTTCTGCGACCATCAGCTGCCTGGCTGATATTCCGGTTTCTGGGACTGCTGCATGCGTGAAGAAGGCCAGCTGATCGTCACACACACATGTGCACCAGTAACCAGAAGACTAGCTGGCTGGTGCACATGCGTGCGCCGGAAACCCGGAAGAGGAATGGGTGACGCTGTGCATGCCAGGCGACATGACTCTGTGTTCACGCAAGACTCTTGAACCAAATCAGCTGGGACCCAGTTGTCCCCTCTGAGCCCCATCCAAGGTTTGGCTGGGTGCCATTCTGGCAAGCTCTCTGCCAAGGCCCACAAGAGATGGGGTGAGGGAGGTGCCTGCCCTAGTCCTCCCCTGGGCAAGCAGCTGGATGGGGACAAGATCTTCCAGCGTGAAGGAAATGGCTGCTTGGCTCCCCTCCAGTTCTTGTGGCTTTGACCACAGAATTAGCTGTTCCTGCCTGATGCTCTTGCCCTGAAGAGGCCTCTTGGCCAACCTATCCTTCCTCCTCTCCCTTCCAGCACCTCCTCCCACCTTGCTGCCCTTCACCTCAAGGAAACTTCCTGCCCTGCAAGGTGGGGACTTTCTAGCACCCACAGAGTGGAGTTTGCCAACTGCTTCCTGGTCCCTCTGCGAGATTGGGGGGGGGGCAATTCTAAGACAGCGGGCACTTGGTTCCCTGGATGTGGGTAGCAGAAGCAGAAAATGAAGCCCATTCACAGAAAGAAAAGAAGAAAAGGAGAAAGGAAAGAAAGGAGAAAAAAGAAAAGGAAAGAAAGAAATACAAGACAGAGGGAAGGAAGGAAGGAAAATATGAAAGAGAGAGTGTTGGAAGGGAGGAAGAAAGGAAGAAGGAAAGAAAGAAGGAAAGCAGGAAAAAAGGAAGGACAATATAAAAGAGAGAGAAGGAAATGAAGGAAGGAAGAAAATAAATAGAGGAAGAGAGAGAGATGGAAGGAGGAAGAAGGAAAGAAGGAAAAAGGAAGGAAAATATGAAAGAGAGAAGGAACAGAAATGAAGGAAGGAAGGAAAATAGAAAGAGAGAGAAGGAAGGAAGGAAGGAAGGGAGGAGGAGGAGGTATTCTCAGCCAACTTACAGCCCTTTCATTGCAAGGCCTAATTTCTACATTCCAGGCTAATTACCGGCTGGGCCTTCAGAAATTGGCCATTGTAACTTTCGTCAAACAGGACCTTTGCAGAGCGCATTCTTAAGCAATGTGGGGAAAGCTGGACTTCTCCATCAGCCTCGGCTACCTTGGGTCCACTACAGCCTACAGGAAGGATCTTGGGGGGGACCCTTTGAACCTATTTGGGCCAGTCTGTCACTAGCATCACCCAGACCAAAAGTCTGTAGAGATCCTCCGTCATCCAGGCCATGGTTGTCCCAAAGATGCTTTTTCAGGACGCAATTGGACTTTCTTGGGGTTTTTTTGAAGATGTTTCGCTTCTCATCCCAGAAGCTTCTTCAGGTCTGACTAGGATGGTGGGAAGGAAGGAAGGAAAATATGAAGAGAGTGTTGGAAGGAGGAAGAAAGGAAGAAGGAAAGAAAAGAAGGAAAGCAGGAAAAAGGAAGGACAATATAAAAGAGAGAGAAGGAAATGAAGGAAGGAAGAAAATAAATAGAGGAAGAGAGAGAGATGGAAGGAGGAAGAAGGAAAGAAGGAAAAAAGGAAGGAAAATATGAAAGAGAGAAGGAACAGAAATGAAGGAAGGAAGGAAAATAGAGAAAGAGAGAGAAGGAAGGAAGGAAGGAAGGGAGGGAGGGAGGGAGGGTATTCTCAGCCAACTTACAGCCCTTTCATTGGCTTTTGTGTTGAATGACGTGGAAGGGGGAGCTTAAGAAGGGTGTGGCAAAACAAAATGAGGAGTGGTCTCTGGAGCATGCACCGAATGTGTGTGCGTATGTGGGGGTGGGGTGGGGTGGGGGTTTGCCCCTTCCAGAGTAAGCAACATGATGGCTTCTCCAACAGCTCTCTTTAAAGGTCTCCCAGCCAAGGAGAGGCAAGTTGTTTCACTGGTTAATTGTTCTAACTGTCAGGAAATTTCTCCTTAGTTCCAGGTTGCTTCTCTCCTTGATGAGTTTCCATCCGTTGCTTCTTGTCCTGCCTTCAGGTGCTTTGGAGAACAGCTTGACTCCCTCTTCTTTATGGCAGCCCCTTAAATATTGGAAGGCTGCTACAATATTGGAAGACTGCTATCATGTCAGGTGAGGTGAAGGGGGCACCTGCAGCCTCTTCCATCCTCCCTCTTCCTGTGGCTCCCTCCCTCCCTCCCTAAAAGGAGATATAGAAGCATAGGCAGCCACACAAAGAGGCTGAAGAACAGTTTTTATCCATGGACTGCCAGTCTTCTGAATGGAAAATAGCTTACAACAACATAGCATGATTGACTTGTGGGGCCGGTGCGATGTGCAATAAATTCACATGGTGCAGTAGGATTGTGTGTTTGTTAGTAGGATTCACTGGGTTAGGGATTTTTTCTTTTATTTATTTATTTATTTATTTATTTAATTTAATTTTTATACCGCCCTTCTCCCGAAGGACTCAGGGCGGTGTACAGGCAAGATAAAAACCAACAATACAAATATACAAGTTAAAATACCCTTTAAAAAACTTATTTAAAATAGCCCAAAGTTAAAAAATTGCCATCAGTTAAAACCCCATTTAAAATTAATAAAATTCCCCTTATTAAAATCCAAATTTAAGCCAGCCCCGCGCAAATGAAAAGATGGGTCTTCAGTTCGCGACGAAATGTCCGAAGGTCAGGGATTTGACGTAAACCCGGGGGAAGCTCGTTCCAGAGTGTGGGAGCCCCCACAGAAGGCCCTTCCTGGGGCCGCCAGCCGACATTGTTTGGCGGACGGCACCCTGAGAAGTCCCTCTCTATGGGAGCGTACGGGTCGGTGGGAGGCGTGTGGTAACAGCAGGCGGTCCCGTAAGTACCCAGGTCCTAAGCCATGGAGCGCTTTAAAGGTCGTCACCAACACCTTAAAGCGCACTCGAAAGGCCACAGGCAGCCAGTGCAGTCTGCGCAGGAGCGGTGTTACATGGGAGCTACGCGTAGCTCCCTCTATCACCCGCGCAGCTGCATTCTGGACTAACTGAAGCCTCCGAGTGCACTTCAAGGGAGCCCCATGTGAGAGCATTACAATAATCCAGCGAGAGGTAGCAGGCGCATGAGTGACTGTGCATAAGGCATCCCGATCAAGGAAGGCGCAACTGCGAACCAGGCGAACCTGGTGGAAGGCCCCCTGGAGCGGCCGTCAAATGATCTTCAAACGACAGCCGACCACCCAGGAGGACACCTAAGTTGCGCCCCCTATCCTTTGGGGCCAATACCCCGCCCCCGACAGCCAGCTGCGGCTGCAGCTGACTGAATCGGGATGCCGGCATCCACAGCCACTCCGTCTTGGAGGGATTAAGCTTGAGCCTGTTTCTCCCCATCCAGACCCGTACGGCTTCCAAACACCGGGACAGCACTTCAACAACTTCATTGGGGTGGCCGGGGTGGCAAAGTACAGCTGAGTATCATCCGCGTACTGCTGGTATCTCACCCCGAAACCACTGATGATCTCACCCAACGGCTTCATGTAGATGTTGAACAACAGGGGCGAGAGAATCGACCCCTGTGGGACCCCACAAGTGAGGCCCCTCGCGGTCGACCTCTGCCCCCCCGTCAACACCGTCTGCGTCCGGTCGAGAGATAGGAGGAGAACCACCGATATCGGTGCCTCCCACTCCCAATCCCCCAGCCGGCGCAGCAGGATACCATGGTCGATGGTATCAAGCGCGCGAGATCTAATAGGACCAGGGCAGAGGAATAACCCTGTCCCTGGCCCTCCAGAGATCATCAACCAATGCGACCAAAGCTGTCTCCGTGCTGTATCCGGCGTCGGAAGCCGGACTGGAGCAGGTCTAGATAGACATCTTCATCCAGGTATTGGGGTAGCTGTCGCGCCACGGCACTCTCTACAACCTTCGCAACAAAGCGAAGGTTGGAACTGACGATAGTTACCCAAAATAGCTGGGTCCAGGAGGGCTTCTTAGGAGGGTCTCACCACCGCCTCTTTCAAGGCGGCAGGAAAACCCTTCCAATAAAGCGTTGATAATCCTCTGGAGCCAGCCTCGTGTCACCGCCTGAGTGGCCAGTACCAGCCAGGAAGGACACGGGTCCAGTAAACATGTCGTGCCGTGCAGCCTCCCCAACAACCTGTCGGCGTCCTCGGGAGCCACAGGGTCAAACTCATCCCAAATGAGCTCAACAAGGCGTGCCTCCTCTCCCTCGCTTGGATCATCCCAAATTCGGTCCAGACCGTCCCTCAGCTGGCGATTTTATCGTATAGATAACCACTAAACTCCTCGGCTCGTCCCTGCAAGGTCATCCCGTACCTCCTGATGTAGGAAGGCGGGTCACCCAGGCTGGGGCGGCGGGCGGTTATCTGCCGGCGCAATGAGGGTGGGCGTAGGGCGCCTCGCTTCCCTCATTGCCACTAGGTAGGTCCTAGAATAGGACCTAACTAGTGTCGATCAACCGGGCGACTGGACCTCCAGGTGCTCTCAGGCGTCTTCTTCGGCGTTTCATCTCCCTCAGCCCTCGGAGTACCAAGGGGCGGACGAGATCTCGCGGGTCAGAGGCGCAAAGGCACGACACGGTCCAAGGCCCGCCGCGCCTGTTCCCAGGCCACGACCAGTTCCTCAGCCGTGCCGTGGGCCAGATCCTCAGGAATGGCCCAAGCTCCGTCAGGAACCTCTCAGGGTCCATCAGGCGCCTGGGGCGGAACCACCGTATAGGTTCCGTCTCCCTGCGGTGGTGAATGGCGGTCCGGAAATCTAGGCGAAGGAGAAAATGATCCGACCATGACATTGGTTCTGTTACTAAATCATCTAACACCAGATCATTAAGCCACTGTCCAGAGATATAAATCAGATCCAGCGTGCCTCCCCCTGTGTGCGTAGGGCCATCATTTACTCGAATCAGGTCCAAGGCCGTCATGGAAGCCTGGAACTCCCGAGCTGCCGTTGATAACAAGCCAACTGATGGCAGGTTAAAATCCCCCATGACTATAAGTCTGGGGGTCTCAACCGCCACAGCAGCGAGTACCTCCAACAGCTCAGGCAGGGCTGTGGGCACGCAGCAAGGAGCCAGTGCGATCACCAAGCCCAACTGATTCCTATAGCCCCACCGCACATAGAGGATTCACAGCCGGCAATCTGAGGAACAGTGGTCTCCTCGGCTCTAGATCCTCCTTAATGACAACCGCCACCCCCACTACCTTGGACCCTCGGCTGATGAAATGCTCGGAAACCTGGAGGGCACATCTCGACAAGGGGGACCCCCCCCTCTGGGCCCAACCAGGTCTCCGTGATGCCCATAAGGTCCGCGGACTCCCCCTGAATAAGATCACAAATCAGGGGGGCCTTATTAACCACGGACCGAGCATTACATAACATCAGCCGGAGATCCAAGCTCTGGGGATCATGGCCACCCGAGGCACGGGTAGGGATTGAGGGGCCGGAGCACGCGATCGCTCGCAGACATCGAGCGTGCTCCCTCAACTCAATGCACCCCTCCCCGCCATATCTGCCTCTCCCACTTACCGTACAGATCGACAACCCACTAAACCTGGAGCGTCCTCCCCCTGCCTTCAGACTAGATGGGATAGTGTCGCGAACTAGCACAGGGCTGGATCCCTCCCGACGGGTTCTCACCCCACCCGCCCATCCCTCCCCTTAAAAACCCTTATTTAAAAACTATTTAAAAACCCCACAACTTCTTCTTAGCGCATGCCACCTCTCTGGGTCCCAAGACCCTTCGTTAAAATAAGCCCTCGATAATTTGGAGGCCATTCCTGCGAGGGGAACCTCATGATCGTAGTAGTTCGGCAAGCAGTATCTCATGGGAAATAGTCAATAAATAGCGAAAAGATGTCCATCCCTGACTGGCGGAGATGTTCCGGTCATACCAATAGATCGTTGGACCTAATATTAGTCATATTACTAGCCACTCAGGCTATAATATTGGTCATAGTCCGTAGAAAATCCAAAGGGTCCAGAAGCAACCAAGGCCGAAAATCCGGTTCCGATCGAATGACCTCCCTCTCGGAGGTTGGCATAATAGCCTCCCCTTGGTTGTTTCCTCGGCTACGAAGATGGAAAAGTCAATAGCCGGAATAAAAGTCTCCCTCGGGTTCCCGGCCGCGTACCACCGGGACAAACCCGTGTGGTACGATAATCGGGACGAAATTATGCCGCCAGTGCCGTCAGTGCCGTCAATGCCGTCCATACCGCTGTCCATATCACCACCCACCAGCCGCGAGTTTTTTTTTTTCCGCTGGGCCCAATATGGCTCCAGCGCGCCGCTGTGCCGCTGTTGTAAATGCCTAGGCCAAGCCACCTCTCAGTTGCCGATGGGGAAAAAAAACAACCCAAGAAAGATGTAAGCCGTAGATGACTTGCGGCATTTTAGGCAAGCCATTAGTAGGCAGGCCATGGCAAAAAGTCAGCAGTGGGGGGAAGAGATGTTCCGGGCCTTGAAGGGAGGAAGGAAGGAAGGTAGGGGGAGGGCAATAATCATGCCCGTACAGGCCCCACTCCAGCCGCCGATGTTACGTGCGGTCCAACTCGGTCCAACACCCAAGCCCCAGCATACCACCATCGATGTCCTCCATCCTCTGTCCTCCATCGAGGTTTGGCACGCTCCCCAGCTGTCGATGACATCCGCGGCGGCGGCCGACAAACAGCTGAGTCAGGCTGGGCGTCTCCTCGCACCCCCCCCAACATGGCCGCCGCCATCCGCTGCTGTTAAGGACTTCGGCTCCGTACTCAGCAGCCGAGAGCTCAATGAGGTCCAAAGACCTCGCTCTCGGCTGCCGGAAGAATCGCATACCCGGAGCCGGGAACCAAGCAGCGAGGCGGCCGACGGAGCGGCATTGCGACCTAAGGACACTCAGCCACCGTCTCCACGAAGCCTCAGAACGCCGCCATAACGCGCATGCGCAGAAGAAGTCCTTTTACTGTCTTTCACTGTCAGTTGTATTGGGTTGGGCTGTGTGCATGAAGGGAGGCTCAGCCAATCTCATTGTACACATGTTGTACTCTGACAATAAAGGTTTGAATTCAATTGAATTGACTCTGTGTTCACGCAAGACTCTTGAACCAAATCAGCTGGGACCCAGTTGTCCCCTCTGAGCCCCATCCAAGGTTTGGCTGGGTGCCATTCTGGCAAGCTCTCGACCAAGGCCCACAAGAGATGGGGTGAGGGAGGCGCCTGCCCTAGTCCTCCCCTGGGCAAGCAGCTGGATGGGGACAAGATCTTCCAGCGTGAAGGAAATGGCTGCTTGGCTCCCCTCCAGCTCTTGTGGCTTTGACCACAGAATTAGCTGTTCCTGCCTGATGCTCTTGCCCTGAAGAGGCCTCTTGGCCAGCCTATCCTTCCTCCTCTCCTTTCCAGCACCTCCTCCCACCTTGCTGCCCTTCACCTCAAGGAGACTTCCTGCCCTGCAAGGTGGGGACTTTCTAGCACCCACAGAGTGGAGTTTGCCAACTGCTTCCTGGTCCCTCTGCGAGATTGGGGGGGGCAATTCTAAGACAGCGGGCACTTGGTTCCCTGGATGTGGGCAGCAGAAGCAGAAAATGAAGCCCATTCACAGAAAGAAAAGAAGAAAAGGAGAAAGGAAAGAAAGGACAAAAAAGAAAAGGAAAGAAGGAAAGAAAGAAATATACGACAGAAGGAAGGAAGGAAAATATGAAAGAGAGAGTGTTGGAAGGGAGGAAGAAAGGAAGAAGGAAAGAAAGAAGGAAAGCAGGAAAAAAGGAAGGACAACATAAAAGAGAGAGAAGGAAATGAAGGAAGGAAGAAAATAAATAGAGGAAGAGAGAGAGAGAGATGGAAGGGAGGAAGAAGGAAAGAAGGAAAAGGAAGGAAAATATGAAAGAGAGAAGGAACAGAAATGAAGGAAGGAAGGAAAATAGAGAAAGAGAGAGAAGGAAGGGAGGGAAGGAGGGAGGGTATTCTCAGCCAACTTACAGCCCTTTCATTGGCTTTTGGGTTGAATGCTGTGGAAGGGGGAGCTTAAGAAGGGTGTGGCAAAACAAAATGAGGAGTGGTCTCTGGAGCATGCACCGAATGTGTGTGTGTATGTGGGGGTGGGGTGGGGTGGGGGTTTGCCCCTTCCAGAGTAAGCAACATGATGGCTTCTCCAACAGCTCTCTTTAAAGATCTCCCAGCCAAGGAGAGGCCAACATCCCCTGATCTTACCTCAAATTCTAGACTTCATTATTAGCATTTTTTTTGGCCAACCTTCATTTAAGTTTAGGCTTGTGTTATAAGTTCAACAAAACACGTTTTTTTTTCTTTTTGGCAAAAGCCAATTGTTTGTGATGCAAGAACTTGTTCTTTTAGTACTAAACAATAGAGAGAGTATTTTGAATACACTTGCAAGTTTTAAGACAGAAACGAACCCAGCTGGGAAAGAGTAAATGCAACCCATACATTTCCCCCCTGTGGAATCTTATATAGGTATACTCAAGAGGCTTTTATTGTTTGATCGCTGCTCTCTGACGTATCACCTAGACAGGGTGGAACCCTCACCATATCTCTGACATCAATACAATTGAACGTGTCCAGAAATATTTTACAAGAAGAGTTCTCCATTCCTCTGAAAACAACAAAATACCTTATCCCACCAGACTTGAAATCCTAGGCTTAGAAAACTTGGAACTCCGTCGCCTTCGACAAGACCTAAGTTTAACTCACAGAATCATCTATTGTAATGTCCTTCCTGTCAAAGACTACTTCAGCTTTAATTGCAATAATACTAGAGCAACTAATAGATTTAAACTTAATGTCAACCGCTTTAATCTAGATTGCAGAAAATATGACTTCTGCAACAGAATCATCAGTGCTTGGAATACTTTACCTGACTCTGTGGTCTCTTCCCATAATCCTAAAAGCTTTAACCAAAAACTTTCTACTATTGACCTCACCCCATTCCTAAGAGGACCATAAGGGGCGTGCATAAGCGCACAAACGTGCCTACCGTTCCTGTCCTATTGTTTTTCTTTTCTTCTTCCTATATATGTTTATATGTGTATATACTATATAATCTTTTTGTATGATGTTGTGACAAAAATAAATAAATAAATAAATAAAAAATGCATCATTTGTTTCTGTGGACTATAAATAGACTTCTCCCCCATCCCTTAAATTCATTTGCCTTGCCTGAATTACTTGGTGACTCATCTTTTGAGGTGGGCAAGAAAGCCCCTTTGTAAGGGTCACAAATTCAGGGATCTAGTTCTTATCAGGGCCACGCCGGAGGCTTGGAGGTCACCCTGACACAACTCTTCCATGGCTGAACAGCTCTCATCTTAGGCAATTTTCCTCCAGGCTCAGCTGAAATTCTTCAACATAGTGACTAAATCAGTAAACCAGCGAAATACTATGGACATAATATACTTAGACTTCAGCAAGGCATTCGACAAAGTAGAGCACAATTTACTTCTTCGTAAGCTAGAAAAAAGTGGGATAGATAGCTTCACCACCAGATGGATTTGCAACTGGCTAACAAATCATACTCAACGAGGAGTCCTTAATGGGTCTAAGTCTACATGGAGAGAAGTGAGCAGTGGGGTACTGTTAAGTTTGGGCAATAACGAGGCAGGAGACCAGGGTAGTGACAACAGCTCTTTAATATACAGTGAACCCAGCAACCAGTACTGGGGCAAACCTCTCTTTATATACATTTCAGCCGGTGGCCTCAACCAATCAGCAACGTGCTAATTCCCGCCAAAACTTTTAAAGATACATTACACTCCTTCCCTCCCAGAAAACACTTTACTCATATTTGCATAAATTTAGCATGTTATTTCTCTACGTAGTCGCGCAGGTACGCTGGGCGTTTCCTAACTCTTTCGGACCTGCGCAGTTCATTTTCTGGGAGTGAGTCGAGCTGACCGGAGGGACTGCTCGCTCCTCTCAGCTCCTCCTCCAGGCCATCCGGCCTCGGATTACTTGCCGAGTCGTGCCTGCTGTCCTCAGGAAGGACCGGATGGTGTCGCTGGACCTCGTCTGAACCAGATAAGTCCCCCGTTTTTTCTCGGCTTGAGTCAGCTGTGGGTTCAATCAATGAGTAGTCAGGGTCTAGTGTTAATTCTATTTCTTAGCTGATCTATGTGGCGTCTCCACACCCGGCCGTCCTCTATCTCTACGAGATACGACTTGGGGCCCGTGGTGTCTATGATTGTTCCCTTTAGCCAGTTTGGGCCATCACCGTAATTGTGTGCCCATACATAGCTTCCTATGGCCAGTTCTCTTGTTTTGCCTGGTGTTGTTTTGTACCCGTCTGGCGTGTAATTAGGGTTTAAACGGTCTAATGGGCATCTTAGTTTTCGTCCCATCAGTAGTTCTGCTGGGCTGCGGCCAGTGGCCACACAAGGGGTTCTGTGTTGTACCGTTAGGAATGCATCGATTTGTGATTGCCAATCGCCTGGGCCACTTCTGGACAATGCCTCTTTCGCGCTCCGGACGAAACGTTCAGCAAGGCCGTTCGTCGCAGGGTGGAAAGGCGCCGAGAGGGCATGTCGGATGCCCTCTTCTGCCAAGTACCCCTCAAAAAGTGTCGCTGTGAACTGTGGCCCATTGTCTGACACTAGAGTGTCCGGCAACCCGTGCGTTGCGAAAAGGTGCCTTAGTGCTGAAATGACAGCTTCAGCGGTTGTGGATTTCATTAGGATGATCTCCAACCATTTGGAGAATGCATCCACCACTATTAGAAACGTTTGGCCGTGGAAGGGGCCGGCGAAGTCTATGTGTATACGGGACCATGGGCCTTGGGGTTTCTCCCACTCCCGGATTGGGGCCGTAGGTGGTAGTGGTCTGGACTCCTGGCACACTTGGCATCTGCCAACCTTGTCGCTAATCTCTTTGTCCATTAGGGGCCACCACACATAGCTCCTAGCTAAACCCTTCATTCTCACGATCCCAGGGTGACCTTCGTGCAGAAGTTCCAGAACTTTTCCCCGCAGTTTCTCTGGAACAACCACCCTATCCCCCCAGAGCAGGCAACCCCCTTGCACTGATAATTCCCCGCTTTTCTTAACAAATTCTTTGAAACGCTCGCCCGGCGCAGCGGGCCACCCCCTTTGAACCCAACCAATTACAGTTCTCAAAGTAATGTCCCGGAATGAAGCCCGAGCCACCTCCTTAGACGTGACTGGGCCAGAGTCCAGAGAGTCAATTAACAGTATGGGTGTCCCGGTGGGGTCCTCGATCGCCCCTGGCAGTGGGCACCTGCTTAATGCGTCCGCATGCCCCAACTCCTTTCCTGGCCGATGCCGCAGCTTATAGGAGTAGGCAGCTAGAAAGATAGTCCATCGGGTCAATCGGGGCGAGAGTGCCACGGGTGTTGGCCGGTCGCCAGCCAGCAACCCTAATAGTGGTCTATGGTCTGTAATAATTTCAAAGTCTCGACCAAAAACGTATTCGTGAAATTGTTTCACTCCTGAAACTATGGCTAGGGCTTCCCTATCCAACTGACTATAGTTCCTCTCTGCCGAGGACATCGTTCTGGAGTAGAAGGCTATTGGGGCTTCTGTGCCATTCGGAAGTCTGTGGCTGAGCACAGCCCCCACCCCATAGGGGGATGCGTCGCAAACTAACACCACTGGCATTGTGCTATTGTACTGGATCAGTAAACTATCGTTCGATAGTAGGTTTTTTACTGCCTCGAATGCTCTAGCTTCTGCCTTTCCCCAAGACCAAACAGCATTCTTCCCCAGTAACTTATGTAGCGGCTCGGCAACAGTCGCCTTATTTTTTAAAAAGACCGCGTAAAAGTTCAATAGGCCCAGAAATGCCTGTAGCTCTGTTTTGTTTCTGGGTGCTGGGGCCTTTTTTATCGCCTTGATTTTGCTCTCTGTGGGGTGAATTCCTTCCTTGTCTATTCGGTAGCCCAAGAAATCTACGGATTCTACCCCTATTTGGCATTTGTTCACTTTAACTTTTAGACCGGCTGACCGGAAAATGCCCAAAACTTTTCTCAAACGCTCCCCTAGTTCTTCCATATTCTCGTGGATACCAACACATCATCAAAATATGGTACCACCCCCGGGAGCCCTTGCAGAAGTCGCTCCATTAAATTTTGAAAAAGGCCAGGTGCCACACTCACCCCAAACTGTAATCTGGTACATTTAAAGGCACCTCTGTGAGTTACAATTGTCTGGGCTTCGGCTGTGTTGGCATCTACGGGCAGCTGCTGATAGGCTTGGGCCAAATCTAATTTGGCAAAAATGTGCCCTTGCCCCAGCGAGTGCAGCAAGTGTTGTACCACTGGAACCGGGTAAGCGCTTTTTTGCAAGGCTTTGTTTAAGGTCGCCTTGTAGTCAGCGCAAATTCGAATTGACCCATCTGGTTTTACTGGGGTGACGATTGGCGTCTCCCATTTTGCATGGTCGACTGGTACTAGTATCCCTTGACTGACTAGTTTATCTATTTCCCGGTCAATCTTGGGCTTAAGGGCGAAAGGAACCCTCCTCGCTTTTAACCGTATGGGGGCTACCTGAGGATCTAAGTTGAAAGAAATAGGGGTCCCCTTGTACTTGCCCAGGCAGTCTTTGAAAACATCTTCGAATTCTTCCATGAGGGCGTCCTTTAGTTTAACGTCGTTTCTGTAGATGCCAGTCACCCCATGCCCAATGCTCAAAACCAGTCTAGTCCCAACAAGCTTGGCAGGGTCCCTCGACTATCGTGATGGGCAGGGTTTTCTTGTGTGGTCCGAT
The DNA here is from genome assembly GCF_028640845.1 of Ahaetulla prasina. Classification (NCBI taxonomy): domain Eukaryota; kingdom Metazoa; phylum Chordata; class Lepidosauria; order Squamata; family Colubridae; genus Ahaetulla; species Ahaetulla prasina. The sequence continues at coordinate 230,983,082 of NC_080541.1, read as the reverse complement.
TGACCTGGACGGACGTTGTCCTCGAACAGGGATGCGATTCCTTGGTAGTCTTGAACTTTTAGCCGCTGTGTTGCAGTTTGCGCTTGGCGATGTTCGGCAAAACTTTCGCAAAAATGTCCCAGGACATGATTGTGATCGCTGACCCTGTGTCCACCTCCAGTCGGCACGGTACTCCTTCGATTCTTGGTTTTGTGAAGATCTTCTTCTCTAAACGGGTCGCTGCACGACCCACTATCACGGTCGTTCGATTTGACTTCGCGCCCTTTTTGTTTTGACCAATCACGGGTCGCCTTGCCGATCCCGCGCTCTGATTGGTTGGTTTGAATTTTCGGCGGGAAGGTTGGGGTGCTCGACAGACTTGAGCCAGGTGCCCCTTCTTCTCGCACCGCCGACATGTAGCGTCCTTGAACTTGCATTGTTGATGCTGGTGTTGCCCTCCGCAACTTCCGCAGTCATCCCGGTCTTCTTTTCTCGGTCCCCCGGTGTGAAAAACTCCTTCCTCACCCTCGCCGTCTGATTCGGTCTGGATTTCTTCGTTGTGGACTGGAGTTGATTTCGCGCTCGCCATTGGTGTGAGCGGCTTTTGTAGGGTTTCCGCTGCTTGGGTGGACATCTCATGAGCTCTGGCTTCGTCCAGAGTGTTTGCCAGCGTTAGGTTGCTCTTGGATAGCAACCGCCTCCGCAAACGAATGTCCCTGACCCCACGGATGAGTTGCTCCAACAGTTCCTCATCCAAATCTCGGTACCCACAATATTTAGAGGCTTTCCTTAGGGCGGCCATGTATTCGCTGATGGACTCGCCCTCCTGCTGTCTGCGCTCTCCAAATTCAAACGTTGCACGATTTGGACGGTGTTGCGAAATGGTTCTTCAATAGGTTCTGCAGAGTTTGCCACGATACCGATTGTACGGCGTTGGCTCTGCCAGGGCTTCTGCGATGTTGATGACCTCGGACCGCAGTGGCTCAGGAAATACGCCTTTTTCTGTTGTCTGGAACTCCTTGCAGTTCGTTCGCCTCGAGGAAACTCTCGAAACGGGTCATGTATGTTCCCCATTTCTCCTTGGATGGGTCAAACGGCGCGGGCGGTGTGTAGCTGGCCATCGCTGCGTTTCCGCCCTGAATTTGCTGGGTTCGGTCCTCATAGTGCGTTCAGCTCTTTCCTGGTGCTTTTTAGCCTCGGGATCCCACCTTCGTCGCCAGTGTTAAGTTTGGGCAATAACGAGGCAGGAGACCAGGGTAGTGACAACAGCTCTTTAATATACAGTGAACCCAGCAACCAGTACTGGGGCAAACCTCTCTTTATATACATTTCAGCCGGTGGCCTCAACCAATCAGCAACGTGCTAATTCCCGCCAAAACTTTTAAAGATACATTACAGGTACCATAAGGTTCTGTCTTAGGCCCAGGACTCTTCAATATCTTCATAAACGACTTAGATGAAGGAATAGAAGGGGAACTCACCAAATCTGGCAGAATAGCCAACACCCTAGAACAATGATGGCTAACCTTTTTGCTGTCGCGTGCCAAAAGTGGGGGGAGTGTGGGGTGTGTGTGTCATGCATGCCCACCACCCATAACTCAATGCACCCCCCATGCATGTGCACGTGACCCTGCCGCATTCACCCCGCTTTTGGCACGCGATGGCACAGTGGGCCACGTAGGCCCGTTTTTCACCTTCCCCAAGCTCCAGAGGCTTTCTTGGAGCCTTCCCCACCCCCCAGAGGCCCTCCGGAGGCCAGAAATGGCCCATTTGCCAACTTCCAGAAGGACTGTTTTTCATTCTCCCCAGGCTCCAGAGCCTATCTAGGTGCCTGAGGAGGATGAAAACAGCCTCCCCCCCACCGGGACTGGAAGTCAGCAAATGGGCTGAGCTAGGGAAATGCTTGTGTGCCTAATAATAATAATAATAATATTTTTATACCGCCCTTCTCCCGAAGGACTCAGGGCGGTTAACAGCCAGATAAAATATAATACAATACAATAAAATCACTATTAAAAAACTTATTCGATATGGCCAATAAAATTAAATTATAAAATACATAATATGATATAAAAACCCCATTTAAAATCCAATTTAAAAAACCCATTTTATGCCAGTTCTGCTCGGAAGAATAAATATGTCTTCAGCTCGCGGCGAAAGGTCTGGAGGTCAGGAAGTTGTCAAAGTCCTGGGGGAAGCTCGTTCCAGAGGGTAGGTGCCCCCACCAAGAAGGCTCTCCCCCTGGGGGTCGCCAGCCGACATTGTTTGGCTGACGGCACCCTGAGAAGACCCTCTCTATGGGAGCGTACCGGTCGGTGGGAGGCATGTGGTAGCAGAAGGCAGTCCCAAAGATATCCTGGTCCTAAGCCATGGAGCGCTTTAAAGGTGGTAACCAGCACCTTGAAGTGCACCGGGAAGACCACAGGAAGCCAGTGCAGCCTGCGCAGGATCGGTGTTATATGGGAGCCACAAGTGGCTCCCTCTATCACCCACGCAGCTGCATTTTGGACCAACTGGAGCTTCCGGGTGGTCCTCAAGAGGAGCCCCATGTAGAGAGCATTGCAGTAGTCCAGGCGAGAAGTGACGAGGGTGTGAGTGACCATGCATAGGGAATCCCGGTCTAGAAAGGGGCGCAACTGGCGAATCAGGCGTACCTGGTAAAAAGCTCTCCTGGAGATGGTCGCCAAATGATCTTCAAAAGACAACCGTCCATCCAGGAGAACGCCCAGATTACGCACCCTCTCCATTGGGGCCAATGATTCGCCCCCAACAGTCAGCAGCGGTTGCAGCTGACTGTACCGGGATGCCGGCATCCACAGCCACTCAGTCTTGGAGGGGTTGAGCTTGAGCCTGTTTCTCCCCATCCAGATATGGCTCCATGTGCCACCTGTGGCACCTGTGCCATAGGTTCACCATCACGGCCCTAGAAGATAGGCTCAAAATCCAGATGGATCTTGACAGACTTGAACACTGGGCCCTATCTAACAAAATGAAATTCAATGTAGAGAAAAGTCAAGTCTTACATTTAGGCAAGAAAAACCCAAAGTGCACATATAAACTGGGGGAAACCAGGCTTAATAGCAGTAACTGTGAGAGGGATCTTGGACAACCATGAGACAAATTACTGAGAATCTCCACAGACATTCTCTTGATCTTCACATGGTCATTCTGTTGAGGCAACCTGTTTTTCTATGGTGGCATTTTGTTGCTGATTCAACTTGGTTCCATCAAGATTCTTTTGGCCAGGATGGTCTTACCCAATCTTGCTTTTTGATTTTTCCAACCCAGTGTATGCCTTTGCAGTTGCCTCCACTGAAACTCGCATAATTAGCCTCTGTCCCATGGACCTAAGCCCCGGTTCTCAATACTGAAAGGTTGAAACTTTAGAAAGAGTGCAGAGAAGAGCAACAAAGATCATTAGGGTGCTGGAGCTGAACTGTACGATGAATGGTTGCAGGAATTGGGTATAGAATAGAATAGAATAGAATAGAATAGAATAGAATAGAATAGAATAGAATAGAATTTTTTATTGGCCAAGTGTGATTGAACATACAAGGAATTTGTTTTGGTGCATATGCTCTCAGTGTACATAAAAGAAAAGATACCTTCATCAAGGTACAACATTTACAACACAAATGATGGTCAATATATCAATATAAATCATAAGGATTGCCAGCAACAAAGTTACAGTCATACAGTCATAAGTGGAAAGAGATTGGTGATGGGAATGATGAGAAGATTAATAGTAGTGCAGATTTAGTCAATAGTTTGACAGTGTTGAGGGAATTATTTGTTTAGCAGAGTGATGGCCTTCGGGGAAAAACTGTTCTGGTGTGCAGTGCTCTATAGCGTCGTTTTGAAGGTAGGAGTTGAAACAGTTTATGTCCTGGATGCGAGGGATCTGTAAATATTTTCACGGCCCTCTTCTTGATTCGAATTATTGATTCTTGATTCGAATTATTGAGTCTGTATGTCTAGTTTAATGAAGAGAAGGACTACTGGTGACATGATAGCAGTCTTCCAGTATTTGAGGGGCCGCCATAAAGAAGAGGGGATCATCCTATTCTCCAAAGCACCTGAAGACAAGAGGACAAGAAACAATGGATGGAAACTGATCAAGGAGAGGAGCAACCTGGAACAAAGGAGAAACTTCCTTGAAGTGAGAACAATAAATCAGTGGAAGGTCTTCCCTACATAACTTGTGGATGCTCCATCATGGAAGGTTTCCAGAAAGAGATTAGAGAGCCACTTGCTTGAAATGGTATAGGGTCTTCTGCTTTAGCAAGTGGTTGGACTAGAAGATCTCCAGGGTCCCTTGGAGCTGCTGATCCAATTCTACAGAGGAATTATTGAGCCTGTCATTTGCACCTCTATAACTGTCTGGTTCGGTTCTGCAACCCAACAAGAAAGACACAGACTTCAGAGGATAATTAGAACTGCAGAAAAAATAATTGCTACCAACCTGCCTTCCATTGAGGACCTGTATACTGCACGAATCAAGAAGAGGGCCGTGAAAATATTTGCAGATCACTCGCATCCTGGACATAAACTGTTTCAACTCCTACCCTCAAAACGACGCTATAGAGCACTGCACACCAGAACAACTAGACACAAGAACAGTTTTTTCCCGAAGGCCATCACTCTGCTAAACAAATAATTCCCTCAACACTGTCAGACTGAATCTGCACTACTATTAATCGTCTCATAGTTCCCATCACCAATCTCTTTCCACTTATGACTGTATGACTATAACTTGTTGCTGGCAATCCTTATGATTTATATTGATATATTGACCATCATTTGTGCTGTAAATGTTGTACCTTAATGAACGTATCTTTTCTTTTATGTACACTGAGAGCATATGCACCAAGACAAATTCCTTGTGTGTCCAATCACACTTGGCCAATAAAATTCTATTCTATTCTATTCTTCCAACTCTGTTATTCTGTTTCTTCTGAAACCTTTCCTAATACTATTTCACTCACACTTTTGGTCACCACGATTTCATGATCGTTACAGTTTCTCAGCATAAACATGGGTTCCATTGTGCAATGCTGTATATTATTTATTTGGCTGACGCAAGCTGTTGATTAGCCCCCGGGAGAGAGATTTCTCCCCAAGTTTGGCTCTCAGAAGAACAGAGAGGAAAAGGGGGGAAAAGACCCCCATCTATTATTATTATTATTATTTATTATTTATTAGATTTTTATACCGCCCTTCTCCCGAAGGAACCATAAAACCATAACAATGTACAACTAAAACAAGAATTAAAAAAGGAGACGACTTCCGGTATCCAGCGGCAACGGACGTCTGGAAGGCTTCTCCTGCCTCCAGCGCCCGAATCCGGCCGCCGCCGAGGCCCTCAGGGGCCAGGTGTTCCGAAAGGACACCTGCCGCACGGACGGGCTCGCCAGGGTCTCCCAGCCGACATACAGGACTGTGGGGACCGATGCTGGCGCGTCCTAGGCTTGGCGGGGTTTGAGGCCACAGGCGCGGCCATTATTTTGGTCGTCGCCTGGGCGCTGTGCCCAGTGACACCGGGGCATTGGATTTATAACTGCAGCAGCCTGGTGGTGAACAGGGGCGGAGAAGAATTGAGGAGGAGAAGGAAGGGAATATCGGTAACGTGGTGGAGTGCTCCGGTGCGGGGGTTTCTCTCCCTGCGGTTGGAAGGAGCACGAGTTATTCTGGAGAGAGGAGAACTTAAAATAAGAAGATTACGGTTTTGTGGAGCTCTGGAGAGAAGAGGTGATGGAGAAATTTAGGAGGGAAGGTTTGAGGCCCCCTCCTTCTGGGGAACAGTGGTGGCGTCCAGCTTCCGCCTTCACTATGAGAATTTTGATGACATCACTTCCCTTGACTTCCTGGTTGACTAACTGTACTCTGGACTCGTTGCTCCTGTGAGTGCCCCTGGTGGATCCGGAGGAAATTACAAGGATACTGTGCCTGCCTGAGGATTTTGTATTTTTTTCCTTAATGGCAAAGGTCAGAGACCAACTGCTGGAGAGATGGAGAATTTTGGAAAAGTTATCTAATATGGACAAGAAATTGGATGAAATAAGAGCAGAAATTGTGACTATCCAAAAGGATTTAAAGGATACTCAACAAGTTTCAGCAGAAAACAAGCAGAAAGTGGAAGGTTTGGAGGGTGAGATGCGGGCAGTGCAGAAAAGAGAGAGGCGACAGGCAATGCTGTGCTTGGACTACAGATGGATAAAATGTCTTATTTCCTTAGGTTTCAAAATTTGGAAGAAGTGGACCAAGAAGACTTGAGAGATGTTGTGACTAAATTGTTGGGAGAATTTCTTGGGAGAGGTGTTGATTTCATGAATTGGGATGTGGATCGAGTTTATAGAGTTAATTAGCAATATGCACGCACGCATGCAGTTCCTAGAGAGGTTCATGTCAAATTTGTGAGAAGAGAGACGAGATGAAATTCTTAGAAAACATAGGAGTGGGGCACTGATTTACAGGGGCAGGAGATAGCCATTCTGAGGCAGATTCCCAGACAGGTACGTGAAAAAGAAAGAAATATTATTTTTGTCAAGCAAATTGTACCAGAAGGAGTGGGCTTCAGATGGCTGATGCCAGAGGATTGATGATTTTCCGGGAGGGCATTACGAAAAAATCAGTACAATTATGGAGGCTACGGCCTATGTGGAGGAACACAAAGCCTCCTGGAATCAGATGACCCAGGAATTGAAGAAGGGAGGTTATAGATCATGGGGCTGAGCGGCTGCCGCTGTTGCGGCCCTGGAGTTGGGTCAGGCTGAACCCAGAGTTCTGAGATCTAAAACTAGGAAGTGATAAAGATATTTGGGATTGTGTTGGTTTTCCTTACTCTCCTTTGTACGATATTCTGTTTATTCTTGACTCTTCTTTATTACGTATTTAAAATTTGTAAACTTAGCTACTTCGTGTCACCTGCTTGCCATATGGCTGTTGTATGTGTTAAAAAATTTGAGTAAAATTCTTATTTTAGATAAGAAAAATGAAAATTTACCATACCTGAAATGTATTTGTATAAACCTTTTTTGACTAATAAAAACTTTTTGAATATAAAGAATTAAAAAACATATTACATAATTGGCAAAATTAAAACATTTAAAAAGTTAAAAATCAATCCCTATTAAAATATAAAAATTTAAAAATTTAAAATTTTAAGCCAGTCCCGCGCAAGTAAACAAATATGTCTTCAACTTGCGGCGGAAGGTCCGAAGGTCAGGCAGTTGACATAATCCAGGGGGAAGTTCGTTCCAAAGGGTGGGAGCCGCTACAGAGAAGGACCTTCCCCTGGGGGCCGCCAGCCGACATTGCTTGGCGGAAGGCACCCTGAGAAGTCCCTCTCTGTGTGAGCGTATGGGTTGGTGGGAGGCGTAAGGTAACAGCAGGCGGTCCCGTAAGTACCCTGGCCCTAAGCCATGGAGCGCTTTAAAGGTAGTAACCAAGACCTTAAAGTGCACCCGATAGGCCACAGGCAGCCAGTGCAGCCTGAGCAGGAGTGGTGTTACATGGGAGCTGCGTGCGGCTCCCTCTATCACCTGCGCAGCTGCATTCTGGACTAACTGGAGCCTCCGGGTGCACTTCAAGGGCAGCCCCATGTAGAGAGCATTGCAATAATCCAAGTGAGAGGTAACAAGAGCATGAGTGACCATGCATAAGGCATCCCGGTCAAGGAAGGGGCGCAACTGGCGGACCAGGTGGACCTGGTAAAAAGCTCTCCTGGAGACGGCCGTAACGTGATCTTCAAATGACAGCCGTCCATCCAGGAGAACACCCAAGTTGCGCACCCTTTCCATTAGGGCCAATGACTCGCCCCCAACAGCCAGCTGTGGTTGCAGCTGACTGTACCTGGGTGCCAGCACCCACAGCCACTCCATCTTGAAGGGATTGAGCTTGAGCCTGTTTCTCCCCATCCAGACCCATACGGTTTCCAGACACCGGGACAGCACTTCGACAGCTTCGTTGGGTGGCCCGGGGTGGAAGAGTACAGCTGCGTGTCGTCAGCGTATAGTTGGTACCTCACCCCAAAGCCACTGATGACCTCACCCAGTGGCTTCATGTAGATGTTGAACAGGAGAGGTGAGAGAATCGACCACTGCGGCACCCCACAAGTAAGGCGCCCCGCGGTCGATCTCTGCCCCCCTGTCAACACCGTCTGCGACCGGTCAGAGAGATAGGAGGAGAACCACCGATAAACGGTGCCTCCCACTCCCAAACCCCCCAACCGGTGCAGCAAGATACCATGGTCGATGGTATCAAAAGCTGCTGAGAGGTCTAATAGGACCAGGGCAGAGGAACAACCCCTGTCTCTGGCCCTCCAGAGATCATCCACCAACGCGACCAAAGCTGTCTCCGTACTATATCCGGGCTGGAACGGGTCTAGATAGACAGCTTCATCCAGGTATTGGGGTAGCTGACATGCCACCACACTCTTTACAACCTTCACAATAAAGCGAAGGTTGGAGACCGGACGATAATTTCCCAAAATAGCTGGGTCCAGGGAAGGCTTCTTGAGAAGGGGTCTCACCACCGCCTCTTTCAAGGCGGCAGGGAAAACCCCGTCTAACAAAGAAGCATTGATAATCCCCCAGAGCCACCCTCGTGTCACCTCCTGTGTGGCCAGCACCAACCAGGAGGGGCACAGGTCCAGTAAACATGTGGTGGCATGCAACCTGCCCAACAACCTTTCCATGTCCTCGAGAGCCACAGGGTCTGCCGCCCTTTCCCCCCACTTATGACCTTTTCAGGGGCCCTGGGTGGGGGTCAGGTCCCCTGGTGTGGGAATCTTCACACCAGAATAACAACCAACAGAGACTCTCCTTGGAATCATCTCGGGAGTCTGGGGGCCAAGAGAATCGCTTATGATCATGTTAGGGATATTGGATGAGGGATTCTGGTGTTCCTCCTGTCCACCCAAGCCCTAGAATCCACCCAGGGCTTCCCTTCTGGAGTCAAGATGACCTCCAAGATGAAGGGCATGGCAACTAAGGGCAGATTTTCCTTCTGGTGGCCACGAGATCCATCTAGAGAAGGGGAAGCAAGTTGACCAATGAAAAGAGTTCATAGGGAAGAAGTGCAATTGCTGTGTCTTTTAAATTGCTGGGTGGGGGTTATGACATCCGCTTCCTGCCCCCTCAAAGGATTCTGTTCCAGAAGCTCAGCCCTTCTTTGTGTGTATAACTCCTCTCTCTCTCCCTCCCTCCCATCTCTCTCCATTTATCCATCCCTCTTTTCATCATCCCTCCCTCCCTCCAGTTATCTACCCCCTCTCTCCATCTGTCTCTTTCCACCTTTCCAGCTCTTTTTCTTTCTTTCTTTCTTTCTTTCTTTCTTTCTTTCTTTCTTTCTTTCTTTCTTTCTTTCTTTCTTTCTTTCTTTCTTTCTTTCTTTCCTTCCTTCCTTCCTTCCTTCCTTCCTTCCTTCCTTCCTTCCTTCCTTCCTTGTCTTACTCTCTCTCCATCCATCCATAAATTAATTCATCTTTCTCTCTCTCCAGTCATCCCTTTATTTTTCTCTCTCTCCATCTACCTTTCTCTCTCCATCTATCTCTTGTTCTATCCACCCACCCACTTACTCATATACAACAAGATTGGGGAAGAGATGTACAGTGAATTGGGACCATCAACAGTGCTAATTCTGCTGGATCTAAAAGACATTCCAGGAGTTCACAAATGAAACAAAAATTAATGACTAAGAACTGCATTAAAAAACATTACAGGCTACTGGGATACATTCTAAATCAAAGGTGGTCTTTGACAGTTACGATTGGCAGGTTACAGATTGCAGCTCTGCTGGCAGGGGAATGCTGGGAATTGAAGTCCACACACCTTAAAGTAGCTTAAAGAGGTGGGGAACCCCTGCTACTGTAGACGGCCCGATCCCTCTGCTCAGCCCAGGTGGGATCGGCCCTCCCATTTAACCATAGCGGCTGCAGGCTTTCTGGCATTCAGGCCAACTTTCGAAATTGTTCTCGTTTCCTCCGCATCCAGTCCAGGAGAAGGACAGGCAGGTCTTTTTCTCGTAGTCAAAGTACCACCGTTCTTGCAGTGTGTAGCAGAGGCCTCCGTCAGGAGGGAGGATGCAGATTCCTGGACACATAAAACAGGAAGGAGATGGCAGGGGGAACAAGGGAGCTGGGAAAAGGGTTTGAAAGCTGGGAAAAGAAAAGAGGGAAGGAGGGAAGGAGGCTGAACCCCCAGCCTTCCTGTTCGGTTGACTTCACTCACCAAGATCTCCAGAGGTCATACAGAGGTTGGCCCAGAGCGCCAGGGAAGCCTGGAGGGGGAGCACAGCCATGGGCCACATGAGTAGAAGGAACTGAATCCAAATCTTGTTCAGGCTGAGGTCCAGTCACCAAGCAAGGGCTGAGTGCACAACGGGATTTCTAAACTCAATAATTGCTAGGACAAAAGCAAAACCAGAATTGTGAGCTCCTGGGTGCTCTCTCAGCATGGTGGTCTTCTTACAGATGTTTATCAAAAATCTGGGAGTGGGGTCTCTGGAGTGGAGAAGGAGGAGGAGGAGGAGAGCTATGGGGTCCTTGGTGCTCTCTCAGCTTGGTGGTTTCCTTGCAGATGTTTTATGACCCAACTAGGGAACATCATCAGTACTAAAAGGGAGGGGGGTAATGGAGAGGAGGAGGAGGAGGAGGAGGAGGAGAGAGCTGTGGCGTCCTTGGTGTTCTTGTGGATGTTTCATTACTAAACTAGGGAACATCATCTGTGCACAGCTACAGATATTCTACAGAATCCAATCTGGGTCGGTCACCTGGACCAGAGGTTTTGCCTTCTGAGCTTTTGGTCTCTTGCCTCAGCCCATTCTCAGGGAACTTCTCTGCCTAGACCAGAGAGAATTTCCCTGAGGATGGGCTCCAACAAGAGTCCAAAAGCTTTGAAGGTTGATCGGAAGCGTCGCGGTGAGACAGACGGGGAAAAGCGAGCTCCGCTGAGCTCTGCGAATTCCTGGGCCGAAAAACTGCTGTTTGAGGGGTCTTTGAACCAGAACTGTCCTGTAGGGACGGTGAAGAAGGAGAGGCACCTTGGACGACCGAGAAGAACCGGCAAGTTCCTCGGAGGTCAGAGGAAAGCTCTTCAACTCAGCGGCAGTGGAGGTGGCTATGGCAGCCATCATTAAGCTGGGGCAACCAGACCAAGTTTTTGAGCAGGAGGGTGATCTGGATACAATATTGAAGCCAGGTGAGTGAATACCAACTCACAAAAAAATACTTTAATTTGACATCTGCAAAAAAAAATAAAATCTTTGGCGGTGGAATAGCGGCTAAATTAAGAAGGATTGTAAACACAGCAAAATAAAAGAAACGGAAACATAGACCAGAAAGAAATCTGGCTTTTAAAATTGAAGTGGAGACCCCTCAAAAAGAAAGAAAAAATAAAGAAACCCTTAAATAAAGCTGGAAAATTTGGTGACTTTTAAAACTTGTTGCAGAATGTAAAAAGGAAAAAAACCCGGGGGATTTAAAATTACAACGTGGTGAAATTTTTCTGATTTTCTTCTTCCTCTATGAATTGGGACATGGATTTTAAATGGAACTAATTGGAACAATTAAAAAGTTAAAGCAAAACAAAGCACGGCTCTAAGTAAAAGAAACAAAATGGATACCTTCGTTAATTGTTGATTAGAACTGTGGATTGGAAAGAGACACCCTCAGGCGGAAGAGAAAACTACCTGGACTAACATCTGTTGTGGAAAATTCCTCTCCTGGAGTGATAAGGCTGGTGAGAACCAAAAGGGAGAATTTTGTCAGCCAGCTGTTTGACTTTGATAAAAACAAGAAATACAACTCCCAAAATAAAGAATGGCGCAGGGAAGAATTGAAATGATGAAAAAGATGCATATGATTTTAAAGCAAGAAATAAAAGAAATAATTACAAGACCTAATGGAAAGCAGGAATCAGAAGAATTAAAAGCTGCGCTGGAACTGATAGCAAACAAAGAAACCACGAAGCAAGAGAGGGCATTGGAAGACAAAGAAAAAAAGTATTGATGATGAATTATTAAATGATTGTGAAATTTTAAATCAGTCTAAGGGGAGAGGTGAAGGGACCTTCAAAGAAGGGGAAAATAAAAAGGGAAATAGCACAAAGAAGTTGAGGAGAGTAAATGGAAAAATATTGAAAACAAGAAGGGTAAAAAAAATAATAAGAAGGGGAGGAAGAGACACGGAAAGAAAGAAGGGAAGGAAAAAAAATACAAAGTCAAAGGACCATCTAGGGATCAATAGAGAAAAGCAAAAAATGGGGGAAGGGAAGAAAAGGAGAGTGGACAGAAATACACGACAAGCAAAGAGAGTAAATAATTTTAAGAGGAAAAAAGAAAAAAAGAGGAGAAAGAGAAAAAAGGGGAAAATAAATAAAAAATAAAAATAAAAAAGAACTGAAATAAATCATGAGTTGAAATATTAATGAGATTTGAAGTAAATAAATATTGAGATTCTTTAAAATGAGAAAAAATGGTTGAAGGTTATTATGGATGTATTAATAATAATGTAGAAATTAATATGAAGAAAAATAGAGTTTTTGCTTGTCTTTCATTTTCTTTTTTGGATTATGGTTAACAATTTATAAATTGTCATTGAAATGAAAAGATATGATTGATGCTGATGTTAAGTAGAAGATAGAAAAGAATATAATTAGTAAATGGGAATATAAGGGTTTAACATAAATGGGAGTAGAAAAAAGGGGAAAAAGAGGGATAATTTGATAAAAGATTAAAATTGGGGGTGGAGGGTAAGATTAGATTTTTAAGAGAAATGCAAATAGGGAAACAAAAATGAGGGAAAATATATTGATGAAAGCATGGAAGAAGTGTTGGAAAAGACCTAATTGGATGTGAACATGTACCTGGCCAATATTTTGTTCAGAAAAGATGCATAGTATATTGTTGTTTGTGTGTAAAAAATAAAAAGCTTTTGATAAAAAAAAAAGAGTCCAAAACCTTGGAAGACAAGTGAGCGATCCAGATTGGATCCTGGGACACGGAGATTTGTCTTCGTTCGTACAAATATTCTCTTCTATTGAAACCAAAGTTCCTCAGCATTCAGCAAAGGCAACTTAACTGAACAGGAAACGTTCAGTTCTCAACATCTGAAACTTTGGCCGTGCTTTTCGCACTCCTGTCTCAGTGTGATTTCGGATCAAAATTCACCCTTTCGGGCTTTGACGGTGGAGAAGTACTGGCACTGCTTCAGTGGGATGCAATTTCCCTCCAGGTTGATTGTGAGCGAGTGTCGCTGTTTGCATTTTTTCCTACTTTTCCCCCACTGCTGAACTTGAGAAAGTCCCGGGCAAACCCAGCCGCGGCCTTTCCCCCCCCACAGCAGCACCCAGCCACAGAAGCTCATGTCCACTATCCAGAACCTCCAATCCTTCGACCCCTTTGCTGATGCAACTAAGGGTGATGACTTACTCCCGGCAGGGACTGAAGACTGCATCCATATAAGGATTCAGCAAGGAACGGCAGAAAAACATTAACAACTCTTCAGGGAATTGCTGATGACTATGACAAAAAGAAACTCGTGAAAGCATTCAAAAAGAAATTTGCTTGTAACGGTACTGTGATTGAACATCCTGAATACCGGGAAGTTATCCAGTTGCAGGTTGACCAGAGGAAGAACATTTGTCAGTTCCTTTTAGAGGTTGGGATTGTTAAGGAAGAACAACTGAAAGTTCACAGCTTCTGAAATGTGTGTACGTACCTGAAGAACTCTAATTTTGTTTTACCAAGTGGGGTTCTCTGTGAAATAGGATTCTTTATTGTAAACGGACTTCCCTCTCAGGCTCTGATTTGCTTTTGCATGATTACAGAAAAGGTTGTAAATTAGAAACACATAAGAAAACTGCAGTAAGGCAGTAACAAGAAGTGCTTAAGAATTTTAATGCGTTTCCAATGGAAATGTTTTACTGCTGGTTGTACATCTGATTTAAATGTATTAAAACCATGTGTGTTGCAGCTTAAATAAACTCTCTTATCTTAACCATTAAAAAAAAAAATTCCTTCCAGGTTGTCTGTGAAATTCAGAGATCACAGCATCTGAAGTCTTCGAACTGGCTAGTTTGGGAGTGAAAAGAACATCTTGTCCATCACAAGAAAAAACTTCCCTTTGCAAAGGTTTGTATCAGCACACACTGTACAGGTTCCTGGTGAAGGATCAAAGGCCTGGGAGGAGGGGGGGGGAGGGAGGCTAAGATTCTTTGAAAGGAGGGAGGAGGAGGAGGAGGAGGAGGAAGTGCCCCCCCTCTGCAGACAAAAGGTCCCAAAAGGTACAAAAGGTAATTTTTTTATCAATAATTTTAATGGAAGGTAGGGAGGAACGTTGATCAATCTGTGGATCAATCATAAGAGGAGAATGTCTAACACCCCAGAAATCAGGAACAAGGAAGACAAAACTGAAAAGTGGCCTGAAAATAATGCAAATAATTCTAATAAAGGTGAAAGGAACATTCAGCATCAACTTGTGCTTAAGGCAGGACTAGAATACCCAACCTCCTGGGGATTGGCCCAAAGTCACCCATTTGGCTTTCTTGGCTAAGGCATGACTAGAATTCACAGTCCCCTGGTGATGTTTCATGACCCAACTGGGAAACATCATCAGGTTTGCGCCCCTTTCTAGACCGGGATGCCTTGTGCACGGTCACTCATGCTCTCGTGACATCTCGTCTGGAGTACTGCAATGCTCTCTACATGGGGCTCCCCTTGAGGAGCACCCGGAGACTCCAGGTAGTTCAGAATGCGGCTGCGCGGGTGATAGAGGGAGCCCCTCGGGGCTCCCACGTAACAACTCTCCTGCGCAGACTGCACTGGCTACCTGTGGCCTTCCGGGTGCGCTTCAAGGTTTTGGTAATGATCTTCAAAGCGCTCCATGGCATAGGGCCGGGCTATTTACGGGACCGTCTGCTGCTACCGAATACCTCTCACCGACCCGTGCGCTCTCACAGAGAGGGACTCTTCAGGGTGCCGTCGGCTAGGCAGTGCCGTCTGGCGACACCCAGGGGAAGGGCCTTCTCTGTGGGGGCTCCCACCGTTTGGAATGAGCTTCTCCCAGGACTTCGTCAACTTCCGGACCTCCAAACCTTTTGCCGCGAGCTTAAAACTCATCTATTCATCTGCGCAGGACTGGACTAGATTTTAGATTTTAAATTTAAACTGGTTTTTATGGGTTTTATTATGTATACTGTTATTTTAATTATTCGGCTATTTGGAATAAGTTTTTTAATTGATGTTTTATTTTGTATTTATATGTATTTTTTATCTGCCTGTAAACCGCCCTGAGTCCCTAGGGAGATAGGGCGGTATAAAAATACGAAAAATAAATAAATAAATAAATAAATAAATAAATAAATAAATAAATAAATAAATAAATAAACAAACAAACAAACAAACAAACAAACAAACAAATAAATAAATAAATAAATAAATAAATAAATAAATAAATAAGGTCTAGAAGGGAGGAGGAGTCTGGTTGTTTTCTTGCAGAGGTTTCATGACCCAAAGGAGGGAACATCATTGGTGGTCATGATGGGTAAAGAATCATCTGCAAGATAAAAACCAAGCTCAGGTGGTGGAAATCCCTGTGTGAAGAGGTACCTGCTGCCTCTTTTTGGAGGCAAATATTCAGGCTGGAAGATGAAAATATTACCTGGGGCAAAAGGTGGAAGCATCGAAGCAGCCGCCCCCTGGAAAGTCCTGTGGAGCCTCAGCAAAGTTCCAGACCGGCAGATCTTCTGGAAGGAAGGCTGGCCGAGAGCAGCTCTGGGTTGCAAGAGGAGGAGCTGGAGTCAGGAAGCTTCCAACCAACCAACCAACCAACCAATCAAGGCTTCCTCGATGGGATGGATGGGCTAAAGGCCCATCAAATAGGTCAGGAATAGACTTGTGCTCTCAGAGCTTCTGCTGTACGTGGCGTGCCCAACCTCTGCCCCCAGCTCTGCAACTGGCCTGTTGGCACCTGGGTGATCGCCCACCTTCTTGAGCAGACTGTGCTGATCCAGGAGAAGGCCAGGTTCCTTTGAAAGAATAAGGGCTGGAAGGGACCTTGGAGGTCTTCTAGTCCAACCCCCTGCTCAAGGAGGAGACCCTATGCCACTTCAGGCAAATGTTTGTCCAGTCTCTTCTTAAAAACCTCCAGTGATGGAGCAACCACAACTTCTGGAGGCAGGTCGTTCCACTGGTTAATTCTTTTTACTGTCAGGAAATTTCTCCTTAGTTCCAGATTGCTTCTCTCCTTGATTAGTTTCCGTCCTTTGTTTCTTCACTTGCCTTCTGGTGCTTTGGAAAATAAGTTGACTCCCTTTTCTTTGTGGCAGCCCCTCAGATATTGCTCTCATGTCTCCCCTGGTCCTTCTCTTCACTAGTCTAGCCATGACCGGTTCCTGCAGCTATTTTTCATATGTTTTAGCCTCCAGGCCCCTAAACATCTTTATTGCTCTTCTCTGCACTCTTTCTAGAGTCGCAACATCTGTTTTATATCATGGGGACCAAAGCTGGATGCAAGTGTGGATTAACCAAAGTGTTGTAAAGTGCTACTAACACTTTACATGAGCTTGATGCTCTCCTTCTGACACTAGCTGCTACAATGGCCAGGGATCATAGTTTATTCAGATAGTACCTTTATTAGTGTCCCCCGCCCCCAAGAGGCAAGATCCAGCTGAGTCTGGAAGCAGGAACCTCTTCCAAGGTCACTGGCAAATGTCCCTAGAAAGTGCTAGAAAGTGGCTGAAGATGCATTTGCTGAAGCTGGGGGGCGGAGGGGGGGGGAGAGAAAAACCCTCCCTGTGAATTTCCAGATATTTTAATCAGCAGCTGTAGGACATTTTTATTGATCAAAATCAAACCAAAAAAAATCGAGCCATTAATAGCAAACCCATGAAATATTCAACTCCCCCATCACACTCCTCCTCCTCCTCCCAACCCCCCTCCCTTCCAGCACTGATGATATTACCCAGTTGAATAATGTAACGTCTGCAAGAAAACCACCCAGCTCAGAGAGCACCAAGGACCCCTCATTTCAGCCCCAGCTGCAGATATTCTCCTTTAGCCAGAGCCAAAGCCTGTGGCTTCTCAGCAGCAGAGGGCAGCAGATGGCAAAGCCCCCAAGAGCGGGACTGCAGCCTCTGGAAACTGGGCCCCAGGGGCCGATCCATGAGAAAGAGCCGCTCGGGGGCGACTCCAGGACTTCCTTGCCTGGGGAAGAAAGCCAGGCAGGCAGGCCCCATAGTTGGGGGGATTCGCACTCCGGGCTAGCCATCCCAGAGTCCCTTTGAAGTTGCTGCCCAAGGGATTCGGCCGTTGAGAAGAAACAGGCCTCAAACTTTCCGGCCTTCCCATCTTTGCTGTGTTCCCATCACACTCAATGCACAAACAAGTGCAATGAACAAAGGAAGCCTTTTCATTGGCTGGCTTACTTCAGGCAACAATTTAAGGCAATGGCTGGGTTACAAGATGTCTTGTTTAGTGACCATTCGAAGTCATAGCAACACTGAAAAAGTGACTTAGGACCAGTTTTCACACTTACGACCGTTGCAGCAGCCCCACGGCCACCTGATCAAAATTCGGAGGCTTGGCAACTGACATGAACTTACGACGGTTGCAGTGTCCCGGGACCATGGGATCCCCCTTTCCCACCTTCTGGTGAGCAAAGTCAATGGGGAAGCCAGATTCACTTAACAACCGAGTTACTAACTGAAAAACTGCAGTGATTCACTTAACAACAGTGGCAGGAAAGGTCACAAAATGGGACAAAACTCACTTAACAACTGACATGCTTAGCAACAGAACCTTTTGGCTCAATTGTGGTCACAACTGAAGGACTACCTGAGATGGACACCTCTAGAAACCCTATTGCCCCCCCCCACACACAGAGAGGGGAGGGAGAGAGAGAGGGATGGAGGGAGAGAGAGAGAGGGAGAGAGAGAGAGAAGGAGAGAGAAAGAAATAAAGAGAGCTAGAAAGAGAGAGAGAAAGAGAGAGAGAGAAAGAGAAAGAGAGAGAGAAAGAGAAAGATAGAGAGAAAGAGAGAGAGAGAAAAAGAGAAAAAGAAAGAAAGAAAGAGAGAAAGAGAGAGAGAGCTAGAAAAAAGAGAGAAAGAAAGAGAAAGAGAGAGAAAGAGAAAGAGAAAGAGAGAGAGAGAGAGAGAGAGGAAGAGCGAGGAAGAGAGAGAAAGAAAGAAAGAGAGAAAGAAAGAGAGGAGAGAAAAGAAAGAAAGAAAGAGAGAGAGAGAGAGCTAGAAAAAGAGAGAGAAAGAAAGAGAGAAGAGAAAGAGAAAGAGAGAGAGAGAGAAGAGAGAGAAAGAGAGAGGAAGAAAGAAAGAAAGAAGAGAGAAAGAGAGGAGAGAAAAAGAAAGAGAGAGAGAGAAAGAAAGTGAGAAAGAGAAAGAAAGAAAATGAGAAAGAAAGAGGGGAAGAGAAAAAGAAAGAAAGAAAGAGAGAGAGAGAGAAAGAAAGAAAGCGAGAGAGAGGAAGAAAGAGAGAAAAAGAGATAGAAAGAAAGAGAGAGAGAGGAAGAAAGAGAGAGAGAAAGAGGGGGGCAGGGAGGAAATGAGATGCCTGAGAATCTTTTTCTATCCTAAGGAAACTTAAGGAGGAGGTTGGGCTACATTCCTAACCGTCCAGAGACTAGCCAGGAAGAAGCTGGCTTGTGGCTTGTATCTCGGGGTCTTCCGTGGCAGGAGGGAAGGAGAAAGACAGAACCGGCTCCAGATTGAGCTGGCAAAATCTTCCCTGAGCCAAGAAAGAAAACCCACCACGTCCAGACTTCCAGTTGTGGGAAGTAAGCCAAGTGGGGGGGTGTTAGATTTATTCTGGATGGGCTTAAATACTTGCACAATTTTGTTCCCGGCTACTTTTGTTGCGTTCGATCTCTAATTAGGACAATGAATCAATGGAAGGACTTGGCTCCAGAAGTCGTGGGGGCTCCATCACTGGAGGTTTTTAAGAAGCGGCTGGACAGCCAATTGTCTGGAATGGTGTAGGGTCTCCTACCAGAGCAGGGGGTTGGACTAGAAGACCTCCAAGCTCCCTCCCAACTCTGGCGTTCAGTTATTCTCTTGGCTGCCTCTACCTCCCTTGCCTACCCTTGAAAGCTGAGCTTCTCTCTAAGCCCAGCAGCGCCCCCTGTGCCTTCCGTTGCTGCTGTGCACCTTAGTAAATATCACTTTAAGTGGCACCTGGGCGCCCTTTGGTGTCTTTGGCTTGTCATCTTGATTCATGCCTCAGTTGATGGAGGCTTCCGCTGGGGGCCGGGTGCTTTCTTTCATCAGCAGAAATACAATGCTGGCGTCCTTCCTTCAGCCTTGCTCAGGTGTCCTTGGCCAAAGAGAGGAAACAGGCTGGGGCTGAGGAAGGAATCAGAATAGAGCTGGAAGGGACCTTGGGGGTCTTTTCTAGTCCATCCCCCTGCTCAAGCAGGGGTTGCTAGTTCATTTCAGACAAGTGACTCTCCAGTCTCTTCTTTTTTTTTTATTGAAAGAGTTTAAAAAAAACAAAAACATTTCCCCCCCTTTTTTCCCCCCTCCCTCCCAAAAAAACCCCTTTCCCCCATCCCTTCCCCCCCCCCAGGCTTCCCGGGTCAATCACAAGGTATTGTTATACATAAACCAAACATAGAATAAAATTTTCCCTTCCAATCCAATTAACCTCATCCAAAGCTTTTCATCTCCCAACCCCTCCCATTACATAAAATAACTTTCTAATTATTCAAAGGCAATCTGATATTTCTTAATCTGATATCTATTTTGTAGATAATCAATCCATTTTTTCCATTCAATTAAATATCTTTCCTGCGTATTGTCTTTTAAAAAAGCTGAGATTTTAGCCATCTCAGCCAAATTAATAACTTTCAATATCCATTCTTCTATTGTAGGTATATCTTCTTTCTTCCAGTATTGTCCAATCAACAGTCTTGCTGCTGTTATTAAATTCAGAATCAATTTAGTCTCAATTCCTGTACAATCCGTTATAATTCCCAAAAGGAAAAATTGTGGCAGGAACTTTATCTTCTTCTTCAGTACATTTTGAATAATCCACCAAATTCTTATCCAAAAGACCTTAATTTTCTTGCAAGTCCACCAAATATGAAAATATGTAGCGTCATCACAATCACACCTCCAACATTTCGCTTGGATATTAGGATACATACATGATAATTTTTTGGGATCTAAGTGCCATCTATAAAACATCTTATAAAAATTTTCCCTTAAATTCTGTGCTTGTGTAAACTTAACATTTCTAACCCAAATTTTCTCCCATGTTTCCAACATTATTGGTTCCTGAATATTCTGTGCCCATTTTATCATACAATCCTTTACCAAATCCTTTTCCGAATCTATTTCAAGCAACACATTATACAATCTCTTTATATGCTCCTGGGTCTGATTTCTAATTTGCTTTATTAAATTTTCCTCCTTTGCATTATACCAATTTTTTGATCTTCTTTCCATCTAGCACTTATTTGCCCATATTGAAACCAAGTATAATTCCTCCCTTCTTCATTTAATACCTGTAATGATTTTAATTGCAATCTACCTCCTTCAGCATACAAAAGTTCTTTATAAGTAATCATTTCCTGTTTCTGTTCTATATTTATATTCTCTATTGCATGTCTAGGGCTCGCCCATATAGGAATCTTGTAATCTAATTTATAGGAATATTTTTCCAGACCATAAAGAGCACTTCTCAACACATGATTCTTAAAAGCCCTATCCACTTTTTTTTCATAAAATAAGTACGCATGCCATCCATATAACAAGTCATAACCTTCTATATTCAAAATTCTTTCCTCTGTTAAGTTAAACCAGTCACTTATTACTGAAAGGGTTACTGCTTCATAATATAGTTTAAAGTTAGGCATTCTTAAACCACCTCTTTCCCGTGAGTCCTGTATTATTTTCATTTTAACCCTCGCCTTTTTACCCTGCCATATAAATTTGTTAATCCCAATCTGCCAATCTTCCAAATTTTTATCCTTTTTAATTATTGGTATCATCTGGAACAGAAACAAAAATCTAGGTAACACATTCATTTTAATAGCCGCAATCCTTCCCAATAGCGATAACTGCAATTTTTTCCAGACACTCATATCATTCTGAACTTTTTGCCATAGCAAGTCATAATTATTCTTATAAAGTTTCTTGTTCGATGAGCTAATATAGACCCCTAAGTATTTAACCTTTTTTACCACCTCAAATCCTGTCATTTCCTCTAGTTTTTGTTTCTGTTGTATAGACATATTTTTAATTATCACTTTTGTTTTATTCTGATTTATTTTAAATCCTGATACCTTTCCATATTTATCAATTACTTCCAACAAAAATCTACTTGAATTTATAGGATTTGTTAAAGTTACCACTACATCATCTGCAAAAGCTCTAACTTTATACTCATATTGTCTAATCTTAATTCCCTCTATTTTAGTTAATTCTCGTATTTTATCTAATACTGTCCAGTCTCTTCTTAAAAGCCTCCAGTGATGAAGCACCCAAAACCTCTGGTGGCAAGCTGTTCCACTGGTGAATAGTCCTCACTGTTAGAAAGTTTCTCTTTAATTCCAGGTTACTTGATTAGTTTTCATCCATTGTTTCTTTTCCTGCCTTCAGGTACTTTGGAGAACAAGTTGACCCCCCTATTTTTTGTGGCAGCTCCTCAAATATTGGAATACTGATATCCTGTCCCCCTCAATCCGTCTTTTCTCTAGACTAGTCAAACCCAAATCCTGCAACTATTCTTCGTATGTTTTAATCTCCAGGCCTTTAATCCTTTTAGTTGCTCTTCTTTGCACTCCCCCCCCACAATTCTCAACATCTTTTTTGCAATGTGACCAAAACTGGATGGAGTTGGGGAAGAAACATAACCTCTGGGTGAGTGTCAGGAAGGCTTCCTCACTGGCCACACTACCCATCTTGGCTTAGTCTGTGGGATTCTTGGTGATGGCTGAGCTGGTAGTTTTCTTGTAGGCATTTCCTTTCTCAACTACAGATCATCCTCTGTGCTAGGAGGGAGGGGGGTTTGCAGAGAGCAGGAGGAGGAGGAGGAAGAGAAATAGTAGGGAAGGGTCCTTAGTGCTCTCTGAGCTGGGTGGGTTTTCTTGCAGACGTTTCATGACTCAACTAGGGAACAGAAGCAGTGCTGGAAGGGAGGGGGGTTGTGGAGAGGAGGAGGAGGAGGAGGAGGAAGTGGAGGAGGAAGACTGTTGGATCCTTGGTCCTCTCTGAAGTTGGTTGTTTTCTTGTAGATGTTTCCTTACCCAGCTAGGAATCATCAGCAGTGCTGTTGGGGAGTGGGGTTTGTGGAGAGGAGGAGGAGGAGGAGGAGGAGGAGGAAGACTGTGGGGTCCTTGGTGTTCTCTGAGCTTGGCTGTTTTCTTACAGATGTTTCATGACCCAAACTACTGGTAGGTCATATCCTACCTTCTAACCCTGATGGTATTCCCCATCAACACTGCTCACCAGGTAAAGCTGGGAAGGCTGCCCTGCCTGAGAGATGTGGCTTGTCCCATGTTCCTTGATGTGACCCCATGACCTTCAAATGTGGCCCACCTTCTCTGCAACCCCAAGGCATCAGGACCACCTTAAAACCTAATTATGTGCTGCATTGACAAACATAACATTAATTGGCATAAAGGAAGCAAATTTTCAGAGCAGACTACAGTACGAATGGCCCGGCCTTTGGTGCCTCACATAAATTGTGGGGGCTGCCTATGGGGGTTGTAGGGAGAAAGGAGAAACCCACAAGTGACTTTTGCTTGCAAGCTTCAGTTCCTTGATCTAAACACGAAAATGGTGCCATTGAATAAGCAGCACCGTTTTATTAATCCAGGGCTTTCCAAACTTGACAACTTTAAGACTTGTGGACTTCAACTCCCAAGAATTTGTCAGTCAGCTGGGGAATTCTGGGAGTTGAAATCCACAAGTCTTAAAGGAGCCAAGTTTGGGGGAGCCCCGCCTTAATCTCATTTTCAAAACTGCATCCTGCCATTTGGTTTTTAAGTCACTTAAGGGAATCGAGAGGCAGCTGAATGCGGCCAAAGGGACAGGGGACCCTGCCCGGTTATTGGTTGTGTTCCTGTCATGAACCAGCTTAGCAAACAGTACTTTGGCTTCTACCTGTTCAAGGACGGTTTGAAATCCTACTGGGAAAACTTCCAGATCCAGCATGGAATCAGGACAGTTTGGCCCTCAGTGACTTCCAAGCTTGCAAAGGGGGATAAAGGATCAGGACAGGGCATTCCGTACCCTCCTGGCTGGCCAGGGGCCCCTGTTGGCCCCTCAAAACCAGAATCTTTGGAGTGAAGATACTTGAGGAGCCTTCTGGGGCAGGAGCTGGCCTTTGCACCCGTAAGGCCCCTTCTCAGTGGTGAAATGTAAAGTTATAGACTCATGAAAGATGCAGCAAAGATGCATCGCATTGAAGGCCATCAAAAGGAGGATTCATCTAACCAGAAGCTAGTGTTCTGTCCTCCCTTGCCTCTGTCCGAATGAGGGCTTAATTAGCCATCACTATCACCTCTGACAGCAGAATAGCCAGCGTCTGCCAACAGCCTCCGTTATCTTCCACGACACTGGTGAGTCACCTAGAAACAAACTTCAGCTCTTAATCAGTGGATTTGCCTGCTACAAAGAGGCACAGCAGCTCTGGCTGCCTTTTATATCCTGTGGGGTGTGGCTCCATGACTCAGCACTTCCTAGGCCTGCCCCACCCTTGCTTCTGTTGTTCCCGCCTCTCCTGCCTACGAAACCTAGGGTCCAGCCAGGCCTGATTGCCATCAGCCGGGTCTGCAGGCGTGGCCTGGGGGGGGAAGAGTCAGGGGATGGAGGCATCATTATCTCTTCCACCTGGCCTGTCTCTGGCTCCTGGAGCTGAGCCAGGCAAGCCGGTAAACCCGAGGTAAGTTCTGACGGCCCTTCCCCCTCACTCTCAGAGTCACTTTCGGGCATGGGGCCAGGTTCGGAGACTGGAGCCACAACAGCCAGAGACAGCGCCTGACAAGTGAGGCTCTCCTTCTGGTAGGTTTGGTCTTGCGGTGAAGGTGCTTGCTTAGAAACCAGGAGTTCTACTCCTGCCTAAGGCATGAAAGCCGGCTGGGTGGCTTTGGGCCAATCACCAGGAGACAGTGAATTCTAGTCTTGTCTTAGCCACATAAAATGACTTGTTGACTTTGGGCCAATCACCAGGGGATGGAGAGTTCTAGTCCCACTTTAGGTGAATTCTAGTCTCGTCTTAGCTATGTAAGCTGGCTGGCTGACTTTGGGCCAATCACCAGGAGACAGTGAATTCTAGTCTCATCTTAGTCACATAAGCCGGCTGGTTGACTTTGGGTCAATGACCAAGGGATGGGGAGTTCTAGTCCTGCCTTAGGTGAATTCTAGTCTCATCTTAACTATGTAAGCCAGCTGGGTGGCTTTGGGCCAATCACCAGGAGAAAGTGAATTCTAGTCTTGTCTTAGCTACGTAAGCTGGCTGGGTGACTTTGGGCCAATCACCAGGAGATTGGGAGTTCTAGTCCCACTTTAGGCATGTGGAAACCTGTCTTAAAGTTTTGCCCAGAAGAGAGTGCTGGATTGGAATGGTAGGAGGCTCCTGCCATGAGCTGAGGGTTGGACTAGAATGGGGGGGTCTCCAAATTTGCAACTTTAAGACTTGTGGACCTCAACTCCCAGAATTCCCCAGCCAGTGGGGAAGAATGGCTCCCAGCCATTCTGGGAGCTGAAGTCCACAAGTCTTAAAAGTTGCCAAAGTTGGAGATGCCTGGACTAGAAGACCTCTGAGGGGCACATGACATGGATTTTGTAACTTGCTAACTAACCCACTTCCTTTATATTTTATTTTCTCTCTTTTAAAATGATGCTCAGATTTATTAGCTTTTAACATTCCTAAACTGATAAACAGACTGGAGATGAGCTCCAGATAAGAAAAAAGTTTGTTAGTACAAATTGGGATCTGGTTTATCTCTTTTGTGAACCCCAAACAACCTTTTTCCTTAACGATTTATGCTTCTTCTGATGTGAGACCTCTTTTGAATGAACATGGGTGATATTATGGGATGCAAATATGTAACATGTTTGACTGCATGTAACTGATTTCCTATGAAAAGGGGAGGATACTTTTATCTTGCTCAATCAACTTTTCTCTTGTATTTTCTTTGTTGTGTTAATTATGAAAAGGAATATAAGATGGGATTCGGGCTTCTCCGTCTCTTTTTTCATAGAGAGATCCCACTTTATCAGGGTACCCTAATAAACTGCTTTTAAATGATCTTCCAACTCAATTGCTTATTGGGAAGGTAAACCAAGGGACCACCTAGGGCCAGATTTGGCTATCAGCCCATGGATTATATGTTCTCTCCTAAAGGAAGGCCAAGACCAAGTTTGGAGACCTCCAACAACACCTTCTAGCCCTGGGATTCTACGTTCCCTCCTACAGGAAAGCTGAGATCAGGTATTTGTCCTCCTCCAGCTGTTATGTAACCACAGCTCCTTGGAGTAGTTCTCCTCCCTCTGGCCTCCAGCTCTGCTGATTTCATCCGCAGCATTGGGTGTTTTGCTTCCTGCCCAATCCACCAGCACGGCTGAGACCTGAGCAGCAGACCTTTGGATGCCACCTGAAGGACCGAAAGTGGTGCTGCAACTTGGCTGGAGCTGCAGCTAGGAACTTCAGCCCCACCTTGGAAAGTAACGCGGTATTCAGAAGACAAATACGTGTGATGGACAGCTTTCGTGCAATGAGGCAATTTGGGGAATGCCAGACAACAAAAGAGAGTGTCTTCTTTACCCCCACCTCGCCTTATTCGTTTCATAATTCCACCTGAGCAAAAGCTAAGACAATCCTGCCTTGGAATTCGATGAATATTTAACCCCAACCGCTGCTGATCGCCCATCACAAATGCTTCTTGTTGAGTAAGCAGAGGCTGCGGTGGGACTGTGGGAGGAACCTGATACAGGCGGTTTTAAAAAGCAAGTGAACTGGGTGAGCAAAGTTTTTTTTTTATTGTCTTTGTCTACTTCTGCAAACAATAGGACTCAATCAAAGCCTTCTATAAAAACAAACACAGTGCACAATAATATAAACACAAAGAATAGGAACCTGTAATCATACAACACACTAGAAGAGTCCATAGAATCCTAGAATCTTAGGCCTGAAAGGGACCTTAGAGATCTTCTAGTCCAACCTGCTCCTCAAGAAGGAGCCCCTAGGCCATTCCAGATAAACAGCTGTCCAAGCTCTTCTTGAAAACCTCCAGTGTTGGAGCACCCACAACTTCTGCAGGCAAGTCGTTCCACTCATTCATTGTCTTCACTGTCTCAGAATTTCTCCTTAGTTCTAGGCTGGTTCTCTCCTTGATGAGTTTCACCCGTTGTTTCTTGTCTTGCCTTCAGATGATTTGGAGTATATTTTGACCCCCTCCTCTTTCTGGCAGCCCCTCAAATACTGGAAGGCTGCTGTCATTAATCAACCAATGGAACAGAAGCTGCCTTCAGAAGTTGTGGGAGCGCCATCACTGGAAGCTTTCAAAAAGAGACTGGACTGCCATCTGTCTGAAACCGTGTAGGGTCTTCTGCTTGGGTGGGGTGGGTGGGTTGGACTAGATGACCTACAAGGTCCCTTCCAACTCTGTTATTTCTGTTAATCTGTTAATGTCCTTCTCTTTAATAGTCTAGACATGCTTAGCTCCCTCTCAGAAAGCTAACCACTGACCTTCCGAGTGCTAGTGACCAGATGAATGCCAACAATATAAATCCTTCCGTCCCCCACCATTGAATTAGAACTGAAAAAACTCAGTGGATGTGAAGTGAAATGTTTTCAAGGAAACCCGCCCCCAAAAAAGTCCAGTTGCCTTTTGAAAAGGATATTTGGGGCAACCATGGCCTGGATGGTGAAGAATCTCCGTAGACTTCCCAACTATCTTCACTAGACACATCCACTGTAACCCCCAACTCTTTGCCCCCACAGATGCTCCAGATGTTGAATACCTCTGTGAGCAGAAGGAGTGCATTTGCTCCTGTTCGGGTTACAATGAAGGTCACCAGCCAGTGAGATCGATCCTGTTTCCATCCATGCCTGGACTTGAACCCACTTTCTTTCAAGCACTCTAACTGTGGATCACCATTTTAACAGATTAAGAGAGTTGGAAGCAGGGGCGGGTTCCAAATCTCATTGCTACCAGTTTGCGCACGAGCGCGGCACTTCTGTGCATGCGGAGAAGCCTCTGGGTGGGTGGGCGGAGTCTCCCGCTGCCACTACCGGTTTGCGATCCAGTAGCAACCCACCATTGGTTGGAAGGCACCTTGTAGGTCATCTAGTCCAACCCCCGGCCCAAGCAGGAGACCCTACAGCATTTCTGACAGATGGCAGTCCAGTCTCTTCTTGAAAGCCTCCAGGGATGGAGCTGCCACGACATCTCTCCATCCCTCTGTGGCTTTCCTCCCAGGTGCAGCTACTGGCACCAGCACATGTTCTGCACGTTCACCAGAACAAGGATCATAGATGACATGTGCCTTTCGCAGACCCCTCAACTATCACCCTAAAATCAGTAGGTGCACACTTCCACTCCTAGGAGAAACTCCCCTAAAAAGCAACCTTCCTGTACCCCATTTCTTTGTAGCTGCCCCCCTAGGCGAACCTCTTTGCTTTTGGAGATAAATACTTTCTCCTTTCCTCAAAGCTGCCTGGATTTCATTTTTATTTATTTTTGCACAAAGTCTGGCTCCAGTTGGAACCCTGACTTATTATTCTCATAGGCTTCATTTCCTGAAGGTCCCAGATGCAGCTCCTTGCACTCCCTGGCCTAGGAGGAGCCTAGAAGGTCTAACCTCAAAGTCAAGCCAGACATCACTTCCTCTTTCCCTGCAGACCACAGGCCAAAAGGAAGCAAGGTACAATGAACATACAATGAACATATGAAGAACGGTTGCAGGAACTGGGCCTGGCTAGTCCAGTGAAGAGAAGGACCAGGGGAGACAGGATAGGATAGGATAGATAGGAGATAGGATAGGCAAAACAATAGATGCAATTTACATAGACTTCTGTAAAGCTTTTGACTCAGTGGTACATGACAAACTTCTCCTAAAACTAAAATCCTACGGCATCTCCGGACCCCTCCACAATTGGATAACAGCGTTCCTGTCAAACAGACAACAAGTGGTCAAAATAGGCAGTGCCCTATCAAATCCTGTTCCTGTCAATAGTGGCATTTCCCAAGGCAGCGTTCTTGGACCAACACTTTTCATATTATACATTAATGATCTCTGTGACCATATTAAAAGTAATTATGTTCTCTTCGCTGATGATGTCAAAATATTTAACACTACCAACAATACAGCTACCCTTAAAAAAGACCTTGACTTTGTGTCAGAATGGTCAAAAACTTGGCAACTCCAAATCTCAACAACCAACAAATGCTCTGTCTTACACATTGGAAAAAAGAATCTGAACACTAAATACAAACTCGATGGACATTACCTTATAGATGACCCCCACCCTGTTAAAGACCTTGGAGTTTTCATATCCAATGATCTAAGTACCAAAGCCCACTGCAACTACATCGCAAAAAAGGCTTTAAGAGTTGAATTCTTGAATACAACTCGCCTGTCTGGAACCCATACCACATTTCAGACATCAATACAATTGAACGTGTCCAGAAATATTTTACAAGAAGAGTTCTCCACTCCTCTGAATACAACAAAATACCTTATGCCACCAGACTTGAAATCTTGAATTTAGAAAACTTAGAACTCCGCCGCCTTCGACAGGACCTGTGTTTAACTCATAGAATCATCTATTGCAATGTCCTTCCTGTTGAAGACTACTTCAGCTTCAGTCATAACAATACAAGAGCAAACAATAGATTTAAACTCAATGTTAACCATTTCAATCTTGATTGCAGTAAATATGACTTCTGTAACAGAGTTGTTAATGCTTGGAACACACTACCTGACTCTGTGGTCTCGTCTCAAAATCCCCAAAGCTTTAACCAAAAACTCTCTACTATTGACCTCACCCCATTCCTAAGAGGTCTATAAGAGCACAAACGAGCCTACCGTTCCTGTCCTATTGTTTCCTTTCATTATATCCAATTCATTATATCCCAAGGGCTGGGAAGTGGCTCAACAGGCTAATGCAGTCTGTTATTAACACACAGCTGCCTGCAATTATAATTACTGCAGGCTCAAGTCCCACCAGGCCCAAGGTTGACTCAGCCTTCCATCCTTTATAAGGTAGGTAAAATGAGGACCCAGATTGTTGGGGGTGCAATACAAGTTGACTCTGTATATAATATACAAATGGATGAGACTATTGCCTTACACAATGTAAGCCACCCTGAGTCTTCGGAGAAGGGCGGGATATAAATTCAAATAAAAAAAAATTAATATAGTTATCACATACTTATGCTCATATATATGCTTATATATTATATAGTTATTTTCATGCTTATGCTTATGTATACTGTTGTGACAAATAAATAAATAAATAAATAAATAAATAAATAAATAAATAAATAAATAAATAAAAGTATCTTCCAATATTTGAGAGGCTGCCACAGAGAGGAGGAAGGGGGTCAAGCTATTCTCCAAAGCACCTGGAGGCCAGACAAGGAACAATGGATGGAAACTGATCTAGGAGAGATTCAATCTGGAGATAAAGATAAATTTTCTGACAGTGAGAACAATCAACCAATGGAATAGAAGTTGCCACCAGAAATTGTGGGAGCTTCATCACTGGAGGCTTTCATGAAGTCACTGGACTGCCATTGGTCAGAAATGGGGTAGGGTCTCCTGCTGGGGTGGGGGCAGGGGGTTGGACTAGATGACCTACAAGATCCCTTCCAACTCTATTCTGTTTGATTGATTCAGCCTAGAAGTAAGGAGGAATTTTCTGACAGTGAGAACAATCAACCAATGGAACAGAAGTTGCCTTTGGAAGTTGTGGGTGATCCATCTCTGGAGGCTTTCAAGGGGAGATTGGGCTGCCATCTACAGAAATGGTGTAGGGTCTCCTGCTTGCACGGGGGGGGGGGAAGGGTTGGATTGGCTAACCTACAAGGTCCCTTCTGACTCTGTTAATCTGTTAAAGGCCAAATAATTTGGCGAGACCTTGTGGCAAGCACAGCTCCACCCACGGAGAGTTCAAACGGTGGTGAATGTGAGCAGTTGTGCGGAGGCCAAATGACGGCTCTGCCTTCTGCCGGAAGGGATTGCGCAACCTTAAACAAAACTGTTGGATGACAAATACAGATGCCAGGTGAGTGGGGACCTCATGATATGCTGTTCTTGTGGTCAGCTTAAGTTAGGCTCGGATGTGAGCCCTTGCCTGCCTTGGTCAGATTCGCTTTTCTCCACCAGCCCCAGCAACCCCGAATCTCTGGCTTGCGGTAAGTTTTCCACGCACACTTCCACACCTAGGACAAGCTCCCCCCTAAAACAACCCTTCTGTACCCCATTTTCTCTGCAGCTGCCCCTCCTAAGCAAACCTCTTTGCTTTTGTGAATAAAAAAATAGTTCTCCTTTCCTCACAGGTGCCCGGATTTCATTTTTATTTATTCTTGCGCAACCCCAGCTCAAGTTGGAACCCCAAATGATTCTTCCGACGGGCTTTGTTTTCTGTCGGTCCTTGGCAAACCAAGAAATCGGCCAACAGAGAGACGCTTTCCTATCCCAGGAAGAGGATGCAGATTGGTTCTCTCTGCACCTGAGACCGGGGACGTTTTGCAGAGGGAAATCTAAGGAGCAGCACAGGAAATGAGGAGCCAGCCAAGGCGATGCAAATGAATACAGGTTTATGGCAAGCTAGAGGTCTCTACAAGAATCTGAACTACTAACACTCAAAGCAAATAGGTGGCAGATCAGTGCTAGAATGGAGTGGGGTTCCTGGAGGAGGAGGGGGAGGAGGACTATGGGGTCCCTGATGTTCTCAGAGCTTGGTCATTTTCTTGCAGATGTTTCATCTGTGCTAGAAGGGGTAAGGGGTTGCAAAGAGGAGGAGAGGAGGA
The DNA here is from genome assembly GCF_028640845.1 of Ahaetulla prasina. Taxonomy (NCBI): domain Eukaryota; kingdom Metazoa; phylum Chordata; class Lepidosauria; order Squamata; family Colubridae; genus Ahaetulla; species Ahaetulla prasina. Next base: position 230,952,107 of record NC_080541.1, on the reverse strand, counting down.
GGAGGAGAGCTGTGGAGTCCTTGGTGTGCTCTGAGCTTGGTTGTTTTCTTGCAGGTATTTTGTTACACAACTAGGCAACCTCATCAGTGCCAGGATGATGAACAGTTCTCCACAAGGCCTGATAAAAGTTTTTTTTTTTAGCCAAAGTGGGACCATCTTGAATGTGAGGCCTTAAAACTAAACTGAGATGGAAACCTCAGACTTTGACACTCCTGAAGGCAGAGAGAGAAAGAGAGAGAGAGAGAGAGAGGGAGGGAGGGAGGAGGAGGGAGGGAGAGAGAGAGAGAGTTGCGTTAGTGGGGTTACTTAAGCCACGTTGAAAGCACGAAAGGACATTGCCTCATAGAATTTATGACTTTTGTTAGTGCTCAGAGTTTGGGAAATAAAGATTATGGTCTTTGCACTCTTAGGGCAGAAACATCTGTGCAATGTGACAGAAATCTGTGTTTCTCTTACGGGAACAGAAACTTACTTGGTCTTCGTTAAACATATCATCATTTATTTATGTTAGCGAACGCCAACAATGTGATGAGAGTGCATGCAGAACTGCGAAGCGTGTGATGACGGCAGTCCCTGTTTCGTCGTCCCCATAATTTATTGCAGACACAGCTGACATAAATTGTAGCAATGGGAGACTTTAAATTAATCCTTTAAATTATTATTTGTGTGACTTGTCTTGTGGACCACAGTTGCCTTGTCACGAGATGGGCAGCAAATAAAATTTAAACAATAAAATAAAATTTGATTTGACGTAAGCACAGAAGCTCTCCTTGACTTGATACTAATTGATAAATACGTTTAATTGAGAAATGAAGTTTCAGAAAGACGGTGGAAGGCTGCAGTGCTGGAGGAATTGTTTTCAGGGAAAGAAAACTACACCTTAGTAGTCAAACATGCTTCTTGGATTTCAAGTCAATTTTAATAAACTCAGAGTAACTGATGAGTAGGCTTCCATGGCCAGAGAAGGTCATGGGAAAAGGAATTGCTAAAGAAAGAGACACCAGAATGAATGTTTCCTGCCTGAGCAGGGGGTTGGACTAGAAGACCTCTGAGGTCCCTTCCAGCTCTGTTCTTCTGTATTCTGTATAATTCCAAACAGTCAAGTAAGAAGGACAAAAATGTGGAGATCAGACCATCATTGAGCCCAACATTTATGTCAGTTGTCAGTTGTTAAGTGAGTTTTGTCTCATTTTACGGCCTTTCTTGCCACAGATGTTAACTGAATCCCTGCAGTTGTTAAATTAGTAACACGGTTGTTAAGTGAATCCGGCTTCCCCACTGACTTTGCTTGTCAGAAGGTCGCAAAATGGGGGCACTGCAACCGTCATAAATATGAACCAGCTGCATCCGAAATTTGATCATTTGACCGAAGGGATCCTGCAATGGTCCTAAGTGGGAAAAATGATTGTAAGTCACTTTTTTCAGTCTCATTGTAACTTCAAATGGTCACTATATGAATCTTTGTAAGACAAGGATTGCTTGTATGCCTACACAACAAGCTTAATGAAGACCTTAAACCAAAAAAAAAAAAGACACACACAGAAAAAAGATGCTGAGGCTCTAGAAAAAGTGCAGAGAAGAGCAACCAGGATGATGAGGGGACCAGAGGTTGCAGGAACTGGGAATGTCTTATCTAGTGAAGAGAATGATTAGGGGAGACAGGAGAGCAGGATTCCAGTATTTGAGGGGCTGCCCCAGAGAGGAGGAAGGGGGTCAAGCTGTTTTCCAAGACACCTGAAGGCCAGGCAAGGAATAATAGATGGAAACTGATCAAGGAGAGATCTGACCTAGAAATAAGGAGGAATTTTCTGACAGTGAGAACAATTAATGGGAAGACCTCCAGGGTCCCTGCCAACTTTGTTATTCTGTTGTTCTATTTTTAGATTTATCTTTCCAACATTTGTAAGCCACCCAGAGTGCCTTAACAGTGAGATGGGTGGTAAATCAATCAATCAATTAATCAAATAAATACATATACATACATACATACATACATACATACATACATACATACATACATACATATGTATGGATTTTGAACTGGTAGGTGTGGGCAAAGCCTAACAGCTGGGTATTCACCTGCCTGGTGCCCAGGTGGTTGGCCTCCAGCCTGAACAGCCAGGAAATAAATTCATTCATTCATTCATTCATTCATTCATTCATTCATTCATTCGTTCGTTCTGTTCACAGTTTGACTTATTATATAGTGACTATTGCCATTAAACTGATGGCACTTGAGTCACTTTCCAGGTACTGCCTGTAATAGTCTCCACCTTGTTCTACAGGTAGACCTCGACTTACAGCAGTTCATTTAGTGACCATTTGAAGTTACAACGGCACTGACAAAAGTGATTTATGACACACTTTTGACCGTCACAGTATCCCCATGGTCAAGTGATCAAAATTCAGACACTCGGCAACTGCCATCACTCTGCTAAACAAATAATTCCCTCAACACTGTCAGACTATTTACTGAATCTGCACTACTATTAATCTTCTCATAGTTCCCATCACCAATCTCTTTCCACTTATGACTGTATGACTATAACTTGTTGCTGGCAATCCTTATGATTTATATTGATATATTGACCATCATTTGTGTTGTAAATGTTGTACCTTGATAAACGTATCTTTTCTTTTATGTACACTGAGAGCGTATGCACCAAGACAAATTCCTTGTGTGTCCAATCACACTTGGCCAATAAAAAATTCTATTCTATTTATGACGGTTTCAGCGTCCTGGGGTCACGTGATCCCCTTTTGTGACCTTCAGACAAGGAACGTCAGTAGGGAAGCCAGATTCACTTAATAACCACATTACTCACTTAACAATTGCAGTGATTCACTTAACAACTCTGGCAAGAATAGTCTTAAAATGAGGAAAATTCTCTTAACAACTGTCTCATTAAGCAACAGAAATTTTGTGCTCAATTGTTGTCGTAAGTTGAGGACTACCTGGGTGCCTGAGGACCCAAACCTGGACGGATAGCTTTGAAGAGTGAGCACCGTGGGCTTCTGAGCCTGTTCCTCAGGTGGCTCATGGAGAGGGGCCCAAGGGGGCCCAGTGCCCACCTGAGGCCAGCAAGCGTGGCAGCGGGTGGAATGGGCACATTGGATTCCAGGTGAGCAGGTTGGAGGTTGCAACTCATGAATCCTGCAGACTGGAGGAGGTGGAAGCAGTGACGGGACCAGGAAGCACAAAGATAATTTGATCTCCTTCATGGTTGCCTTTGTGTGGGCCAACCAGTTGGAGAAGCTCTTGGAAGTCATCAAGAATTGGCTTCTGGACAGGGCGTAATCCCTTCCTGTTGACTCCCAGCTGGTTTCACGGAGGATGTGGTCAATCTTCCATGCCGGATGCGGCCATTGGCCTTGGCAAAGCCCTGGATTCTTGAGGATGGGCTGAAGGTGGCCACGGAGGTTCTCCCTCTAGGAGAAGGACTCTGATGGGCTGCCTTCCTTTCTTTATCTCCCCTGCACCGCCTGGATTTCTCCTGGCAGCCAAGAAATCATCTGGCTGCAATTCCACGCAGAGTGCAACGGCAGGGTTGAGGCACAGGTCCATTTGGCTTGGGACCACCCTTGCTTTGCCTGCCCCTCACTTCCAGCCCAGCTGGCTGCCCATGTATGGGAGCCTCCCAATGCCTCCTCCTCCTCCTCCTCCTCCTCCTCCACGTTCAGGGAACCTGTCTGGGCAGGGCTTAGTGGGGAATCCACACAGCTGCTGGGAGAGGCTCCTGACAGAGTCGGTATCCAGGCAGCCCCACCTGTCGGGCTTTTTAAATCCAGCCTGGCTGGGCTCTGTGGCTCAGAGGCAGAAGCAGCAGCTCCAGCAGCACCATGAAGGCCCAGAGGCTGCTCCTTGCCCTGGCTCTGCTTGTCCTGGGCGCCCAGGGGGCCTCCTTGGCTGGCAAAGAGGACCAAGGTGAGTGCAGGCAGCCAATGGGAGGGCCTTGTCTCCAAACGGGTGTACACACGGGTATATACACACACACACACAGACACCCCACCCCCCAGTGCACTGCTTCCAGCTGCCTCTCTTTCAGCAGCCCAAAATGTCTTGCTTTGTAGCTGGGCTTCCAGGCCCTCAGGTGCTCAGGACACCTGTAGAACAGCAGGAGATCCAAGCCCTGCAGCTTAGAATCTCCCCTGGATCTTACCTGCTGCGCCCGGAACTGGCTACGTGGTGACTGAGCCCCTTGTGGAGAGCTGGAGGCTCCCCTTTTTCCTGGGGTGGATACGAGACGTCTTCTGGAATGGAAGAATCGGCCTTTGGATGGGCCTCTTTTTTCAAAGGGGGGTCAAAACTTTAGGATGGCAGCCACAACAGGCCTTTAAAGCTGAGCCTCTTTTGTGTATATGCAATTTTTTGACTAAACCTCAATTCTTTCTCTTCTCCTGGGACCAGGCTTGATTGTGGTGGGCAGAGATTATTAGTCTATTTTTGTGGACATTGTTCATTCCAGCAATGGTAGATGCTACTCAAGGATGCAGTCCTTGGAAAGAGAGAGAGAGAGAGAGGGAGAGAGACAGACACAGAAATTGATAATATATTTAGAAACTGCCCATCTTTCTCATACAGCAACTCTGGGTGACCTGTGAATCCTGACTTTCTTCTGGGGTTCAAGAGTGGGTGTTTCCTTTGCCCCCTTTTCCTTCTTCATTCTTTCCCAACAGCCCTATGAGTTAGCGTAAGACTTGGGGGAGGGGGTTGAAACCCATGACCCTCAAGAGCCTTTCTAGAGCCCCACAGGAGCATTCACCCAAATATTCAGCCATCTATATCAAAGTTTAGGGCAGGCTCCGTATTCAGCTAACTGTGTAGCTGCTACCAACTGATGAAGACATGATGGTAAATCATCCATCCACCCACCTATCCATCCAGCCCTCAACTGATCGATCAATTATCAATCCATCAATCCATCAGTCCTTCCATCCATCTCTACTCAAGTGACTTCTGGACAGACTGGCTCTGTCTTCTCCTTGACCATAGGAGTTGGAGAAAGCTAGATGAAAGTGAAGGATTTCTGGCCAAAATACTTCCAAAGTGGAATTAGCCCCCAGAACCTCTTCTCCCCAAAATGGAGCCCCCTCCCCCCATTGTTCTCTCCCTGGGCTTCACTCTTCATTTGTTCTTTGCAGCTAAGGAGGGCTACTGCTACAACGTGGCCCCCTTGGGAGACGTCTTTGACACCCAGGACTGCAGTGCCTGCCAGAAGAACGCATCCTGCTCCACCTGCGCCAGCGATGACCACTGCACAGGCACCCAGAAATGCTGCCCGGGAGACTGTGGCTACATCTGCGAGGAAGCCATTATGGGTGAGCCTGGGCCTGTGGGAAGCGGAGGGACTCCTAGCTAGGTGCCGAATCTCCTTTGTGGAGCCTCACGGCTGCCTTTGGCCCAGGCTCCACTCCTTGTGGGCTGGGCCTGGCCCACTCCAAGCCAAAGCAGAAATGAATGGAACAAGAGCAGCTCTCACAAAATTCGTTTAGTGACTGTTATAACAGCATTGAAAAAAGTGACCTAGGACCAGTTTTCGTGACCGTTGAAGTATCCCTGCGGTCACGGGATCAAAGCTGGACTCTTGGCACTTGGCTCAAATTTATGACGGTCTCAGTGTCACGCAGGGTCACGTGATCCCCTTTTGTGACCCTCTAACAAGCAAAGTCAATGGGGAAGCCAAGTTCACTTAACAACCGTGTTACTAACTTCACGGCTGCAGCTATTCACTTAACAACCGTGTCTAGAAAGGCCATAAAATGGGGCACTTAACATTTTAGCAACAGAAATTTTGATCTCCATTGGCATCATAAGTTTTCGTAAGTTTTGTAAGTTTTTTGTAACTGCTTTCCAGTTGACCTGCAGGTTCCTTTCTCTAATTCTTAGCAGACTCGGGCAACTCCTAATTTGAAGTGTTTGACGACTCTGTCCTGTCTCCAGGCAGAACAAGGCAGCCAAAGAGATCATAATTTTATTTATTTATTTATTTATTTATTTATTTATTTATTTATTTATTTATTTATTTATTTATTTTGTCACAACAATATATGTAGGTATCATACAAAAAGATTATATAGTATATAAACATATATATGAGTAAATATAAGGAGGTATAAGCATATATATATATAGGCAGAAGAAAAGAAAAACAATAGGACAGGAACGGTAGGCACGTTTGTGCGCTTATGCACGCCCCTTATGGTCCTCTTAGGAATGGGGTGAGGTCAATAGTAGAAAGTTTTAGGGTAAAGCTTTTAGGATTATGGGAAGAAACCACAGAGTCAGGTAAAGTATTCCAAGCACTGATGATTCTGTTACAAAAGTCATATTTTCTGCAATCTAGATTAAAGCGGTTGACATTTAGTTTAAATCTATTTGTTGCTCTTGTATTATTGCTATTAAAGCTGAAGTAGTCTTTAACAGGAAGGACATTACAATAGATGATTCCCCATCAATTCTTCCTAGGAGGCCACCCTCAAAGCTTAGACGTTGCAAGGATCAATCTTCCAGATCCCTTTTCCTCTCTCCCCTCAATACCTGTCTGATTCTGCTACTTGTTGGAGGTTCCCTCTGGGCTAGCCCGTTCCTACCTGCAAGGGCTCCGAGTAGATGTCTAGGGAGATTCTCCATCATCCTCCAGGTCGTGGTTGTCCCAAAGGTGATCTTTGTCCCAAAGGCAACGGGACATTCTGGGTTTTTCTCCCTTGAAAATGTTTAGCTTCCCATCTTCTTCGGTGAATTCTGAAGTGAGAACCAAAGAAGCTTCTTGACAGAATAACAGAGTAAGAAGGGAGCTTGGAGGTCTTCTAGTCCAGGCCACCCCCACCCCGGATGTGGCCCACTACTGGGCGTTGGCCTATTTGAAATTGGGCTCTGCGAGTGGCTGGCTGGAGTGTGCGCGCACACACAGAGCTCAGCTTGCACGAGTGGCAGGCTGGTGGGCACTTGCACACGTGTGTGGCGGCCTGGCACTTGTGTAAGGGCTGTGTGTGTGCCCACGTGCTCCGGCCCATCGCTCACATGGCTCAGTTTCCCTCTCTCCCCACCCCCCTGTCCAGTCAATCTATCAAGCCACAAAGGTTGGGGATGGCTGTTTTATCCAACCTACTGCTCAGACAGGAAACCCGAAGCCTATTCTGGACAAATGGCTGTCTGGTCTCTCTTTAAAAGCCTCCGGATTCTTGGATAAAAAGCAAAAAGTTTTCCAAGGAAACACAAAACCTCAAGAAAGTCAAGTTGCTTTTTGGAAAACCCCCAAGTGGTGGCAATCCTGCCAGGTGCAACTGTGCCCAGTGCCAGCTCCCCTGCAGAAACCCAGCCCTTTCCAGGACTTGAAATCCACCCGCCTCCAGATCATGGCAACTTCCTCGCCAGCCTTAGGTTGAAGGGTGTGTGTGTGTGTGTGTGTGTGTGTGTGTGTAGGGAGGGAGGATTTGGCTCTTTGGGGGTGGGGGTGAGAATGCTGATACCTGCCCCACCACACTTCTCTCTTGCATGCCTGACATTTCTTCCAGTTTCTGGGCTTAGTGCTGGGAGGGAATCTCCCTGTGTGTCATTGCCAGGGTGGGGCTGTTGACTAAGCAGAGGCACGTGGCCAGTGTGGCATTCCTCAGGGGAGGGGATGACGGCAGAGTTCGGGAGGTTTCATTCGTTCCTGCCTCCCCCCTCACCACGCCCCAGGGAGCTGCCCAGCCTGCTTGGCTTCTTGCTTTGCTTGGCAGCTCTGCAGATTTGTTTATCCCTCACTTGCTCCTTCCTTCGCTCCTTCCTCTTTCCCTCTCTGCCTTCTGAGAGTCTAGAGAAAAGAAGGACCAGAGGTGACAGGATAGCAGCCTTCCAGTATTTGAGAGGCTGCCACAAAGAAGAGGCACCTCCACCTATTCTCCAAAGCACCAGAAGGCAGGACAAGAAGCAACGGATGGAAACTAACCAAGAAGAGAAACAACCTGGAATTAAAGAGAGACTTCCAAAAAGGGAGGACAATTAACCAGTGAAACAGAAATTGCCTCTAGAAGTTGTGGGTACTCCAACACTGAGAGTCTTCCAGAAGAGGTTGGACAACCATTTGTCTGGAATGGCATAGGTCTGGGGCCAGCAGAGCACTTTGGAGGTTGTGGGGTAGAAAGGCACTGCAGCTTACATTCCCTGCTTGTGGCTTCGTGGACATTAGTGCTTGTCTCTTGTCCAACAACTGTCCAACAACTGCCAAATCTGAAGTGGAAATGAGCTCTGGGATCCCAGACACTGATTTCCCCAACTGTGTGATGGACCCCTGAAAGGTGCCCCCCCCCGAGTCTCTGACCAAGTGCTAGGAACTCTGCCAAGCAAACAGATGGCAGATGTGTGGTGGAATGTAGTCTGGATTCCAGGAGGGAGAAGCTGCATTCCAGAGAGCAGAAAGACACCAGATAGTTTGGTTGGGAGGAAGGGAGTCAAGACGGCTCCTCCCTAGAGATTCTCCAGAGTATTATTTGTAATGTGCAAATCGTAACCTTTAGTCTGGTAAGATTCTGTCTGTAGGTGAGGCACCATAAAGGAAACTACTTGGAAGTACCGTATTTTTCAGACTATAAGACACACTGGAGTATAAGACACACCTACCTTTTGGGGGGAAGAAAACAAGAAAAAAAATCTGCCTTTGCTCTTTCGCCACCGCCCATTTGCCACCTGTTTGCCGTCACTGTGGCCCGTTTGCTTATGCCCATTTGCTGTGGCTGTGGCTGCTGGCGTGGCCCATTCACCGTGGCCCATTTGGCATGGCCCGTTCACTGCAGCCTGTTCGCCGCCACCTGTTTGCCATCGGTGGTTTGGTACATTCGGCCGATCCCCGCTTCCTGGAACTGGCCAGAAATGTGACACGTGGAGGCCGAAAACAGCCGAAGGGTGGGGGCTGGCGGGTGGACGGGGCTTCAGCAACATTCAGTGTATGACACACCGCAATTTTCACCCACTTTTAGGGGGAGAAAAAGTGCATCTTATACTCCAAAAAGTACAGTAACTCAATGTATGTTGCATGGTTCGTGGGAGACCTGCCATCTGCCATCTTTAGGACATGAGGTTGCCATGTCACCCAAAGATAGGACTGCCTTTGTACAAGGGATGCATCACTTTCATAGCCTCACATATTGGCACATCCCATCCTACTATGGGCTGGGGGCAGCTAACTTCCTCCTGCAAAGCATCTCACCTCCCCCAACCTTTCTGAAAAGCTGATTACGTGCATTCTTCCTTACCCCTGATGATGATGATGATGATGATGATGATGATTACTCCTCTTTAGCAAGCTGTAAGATTGTTTCAGAATCAGAGTAGAGCTGGAAGGACCTTGCTCAAGCAGAAAACCCTGCACCATTTCAGACAGGTGGCTGTCCAGTTTCTTCTTAAAAGCCTCCAGTGATGGAGCACCTGCAATTTCTGGAGCCAATTTCTGTTCCACTGGTTAATTGTCCTCACTGTTAGGAAGTTTCTCCTTAATTCCAGATTGCTTCTCTCTTTGATTAAATGTTTTGCTCTGTTGCTTTGTATGTACACTGAGAGCTTCTTCACCGGAGACATATTCCTTGTATGTCTAATCGCACTTGGTCAAATAAAGTATTCAATTCAATTCAATTCAATGAGCATGGGTGGAGGGATTGGCCTCCAGATGGCGCCACTGACCGCAGCCTCTGTGAAATGCTCTCTCATGTATTTGATGTTCTTTTTATTATTTTTTATAACTCACTGCAGATTCCATATATCAGAAATGAGCTTCTAAATATCAGGGAACTTTCTAGGACTATTTCCCCTCCTTAGAGGGCTTCTAGAGATGATTTCCCTCTGTCTCCTGTCTCACCTTGTGTCTCTCTGGCTGCTGCAGATGTTTGCCAGCTGCCCCCCGTCTGTGGCATCTGCAAGGCGATGTTCCAACGCTTCTTCTACAATGCTTCCGCTCACAAATGTGAGCGGTTCATCTATGGCGGCTGTGGTGGCAACAAGAACAACTTTGAATCTGAAGACGAGTGTCTTGGAACCTGCAGGTTCACCAAAGGTGAGTACTAACCTCTCGCCAGCCAAAAGCAAATATTAGGAGGATCCAGAAGGTAGACAGTTGAAGGCACTTCTCATGGGCCTAGCAGAGGACACTAGTGATGGTCCTCTAGATCTTCTCTGGAGCTACATGGCCCTCCCTTATGAGGACACCTCTCGGTTGGTGATGATGTGGATGGTCTGACATACTTTCAAGTTCTGGGATTTTGACATTTTTTTCTGGCTGCGGAACTCTGGGAGTTGAAATCCACAATTCTTAAAGTTGCCAAGGTTGGACGTCTCCGGTTTAGAGTTTTCGCCCAATGGGTATCTCCCCTGCTATTTTAAACCTAGTGTTGGAAGAAATATCCACCTGGTTCAGTTCCAAGCTGGGAGAAAGGCGCTGGAGACAAAATGAAGGCTGGAGGCTGATTGGAAAGATGGTTTAATGATGAAGCCGAAGCAGATGGGTTGTTCTGGACAGCTGACCACATAGAGTTGACAGAGAGCGGAATTTATACCTTCTCTTGGGCTTTGTACTTGAGCTTCCTATTCCTGTTCAAGAACATGTATTCTGTTGGGTGTTGTCAGATTCCCATGAGGCCAGGTAGGTTTTCTGAGAAGTTTGGTTGGAGTTTGAGGGTGATGCATTGTCCTTAGGCGATTGCGCAGTGCAGTGAGCTCTGTGTCTTAGCGGGTTAATCCTATTATGTCCTGGAGGATCATGTCTTAATCCCATCACCCTGGAGGTGGAGGTCTTTTGTCTTGTAGATAGGCTGGCCCAGTCTTTCTCAATGGGCACCAAATACTTGCTGGGGCCAGGGAGCTGCTTTCTGTCTTTAAAACATTTCTTCTTTTATTATCCAAGGAAATATAATATTCTGCCTTTTTAATATTTCCTAAAATATTTCATTCTTCTAGGAGAGGGGTGGGTGCTAACTTTCTAAACTAGGATGCAACATTCCGGTGTTTCTTGATGACTTATTGCCAATATCTGGGCTTGTCTCCATTGCCCCCTTAGCCTGACCCACCATCCTTCTGTTTCCAGGGAGCGCCAAACTGTTGGCTGGAACAGAGACAGCAAAATCACCAGATTGGATTCCCGACTCAGCTGCTTTCCTGGAGCCCTGACTCTGCCACTGAGATGGGAACAGAGCAATGCCCCCAGTGGTTGAATATATCTTGCCTGCATCCCCCTCCCCCCCACATGCCCCTCCATACACTCTGAGTTGTTTGTCGGTGCAGTTGCCCCCAAAGGACACTCCCTCGCACTCCATGGGCTGGTCTTGGTTGGCGTATGCCTTGGCTGTGTCTCTCCCCAGGCTACGTCCCTTTCCTTGGGTGTTGAGATAGGCTGGTCCTGTTTCCCCTCCCTGCACATTAGATGAAGGGACTGGCAGTCCTGGTCAGCCTGGCCAGATGGGACGTCCTCTCACTCAGGCTCTGCTTGCCACCCAGGCAGGGTCCTGCTTACCAGGCAGTGGGATCTCAAGAGAAAGAGGGATAGATGGTTCTCCAAAGACAGGGGGCCCTTGGCCCTTGGGGACCTGACTCCTGGCTTAGCTGCAATGGGGCCACAGCTTCCACCTTCAGAGGAGAGAGCTGGGGCGGTAGCCTTGGGCCAGCCCAGGCACAAAATGGCCCCATCCTGATTCAGGCAGCCCTCAATCTGCTGGAAGGTGGAAAGAGGAAGAGGAAGTCATGCAGGCAATGGCTGAAGGGTGGGGCTGGGCTGGAAGCCGGAGATCCCCTCCTGGACACTCACTGGTCACTCTTTACCAGTCCAGTGTGCCTTATAGGGCAGAGGGCTGGGGAAAAGATGGGGCAGGTGTGTGTGTTCTTTATGCATGCTGTCCTGCAGGAGAACTGGGATAGAAGGCTGATGAATGAATGAATGAATGAATGAATGAATGACCGAACCAACCAACCAAACAACCAACCAATTCAACCCCAAACTGTTCACTATAGGGCTCTGCTTGTACATAATGAAAGAAAACATTAAAGATGCTGAAACTTTACCAAATGATGTGAACCTGGGTGTGTTTGTTTCAAGTTTGGTCATTTGATGGGCATTTGATGGGCTACTAGGGCCGTGGTGGCTCAGGCTGTAAGATAGCCTGTTATTAAAACACAGCAGCCTGCAATTACTGCAGGCTCGAATCCTACCAGGCCCAAGGTTGACTCAGCCTTCCATCCTTTATAAGGTAGGTAAAATGAGGACCCAGATTGTTGGGGGGGGGCAATAAGTTGACTTTGTATCTAATATACAAATGGATGAAGACTATTGCTTAACACTGTGTAAGCCGCCCTGAGTCTTCGGAGAAGGGTGGGATATAAATGTAAAAAAAAAAAAAACTAGCAAGAAGGAGCCAGAGGGACCACTGTCTAGCAGCCCTGCAGGAGCAGGGGGTGAAGAGGAAAAGGGGGGATAAGGGAGGAGGAGGAGGAGGGGAGGGAAAAGGAATAACAGCGTAATGGAAGGGACCCCAAAAGACTTCTAGTCCAGCCCCCTGTTTAAAGAAGAGACCCTATACCAGGGGTGAAATTCAATTTTTTTTACTACTGGTTCTCTGGGCATGGCTTGGTGGGTGTGATGTGGCTTGATGTGGTGGCTTGGTAGGCGTGGCAGGGGAAGGATATTTCAAAATCTCCATTCCCAACCCACTCTGGGACCAGCCAGAGGTGATATTTCCTGGTTCTCTGAACTACTCAAAATTTCTGCTAACCTGCTGGATTTCACGCTTGCCCTATACCGCTTTGGACAAATGGCTGTCCAGTCTCTTCTTGAAAGCCTCCAGCACCCATAATCTCTGGGGGCAAGCCATTCCACTGGTTAATTGGAGGGGAAGGAAGAGGAGGGAAAAGGAGGAACCCAGAGAGTTACGGAGTAACAGAGTTGGAAGGGACCTTGGAGGTCATCTAGTCCAACCCCCTGCTCATTCATGAGACCTATACTAGGGATTCGAGCGGCAGAACTGCCGACCTTTCTGATCAACAAGCTCAGTGTCTTAGCTATTGATCCACCTCGTCAGGTGAAGGAAGGAAGGAATGGGGAAGGAGGGAGCAGGAGCAAGAGGACATCACATGATAGCAAAGTGACAATATTTCAGGGGTTGCCACAAAGAAGAGGGGCTCAACTTAATTTCCAAAGCACCCGAAGGCAGCACAAGAAGCAACAGATGGAAATTAATCAAGGAGAGAAGCAACCTGGAATTGAGGAGAAATTTCCTGACAACAAGAACAATTAATCAGTGGAATGGAAGTTGCCTCCAGAAGTTGTGGGTCTCCATCACTGGAGGTTTTCAAGAAGAGACTGGACAGCCAGTTGTCTAAAATGCTATAAGGTTCTTGCCTGAGCAGGGGGTTGGACTAGAAGACCTCCGAGGTCCCTTCCAACTCTGGTACTCAATTATTCTGTGGAGGGGGAAAGACCCTCTCCTAGCCTAACTTCTTCCACAGGTTCATTAGAAGGCAGAAGTTCCCTCCTGTTAAGTTCGGGAAGTAACGAGGCTGGAGACCAGGGTAGTGACAACAGCTCTTTAATATAGGGTGAACCCAGCAACAGGCTGGGGCAAAAACCTCTCCTTTTATACAGTTCTGCTGGAGGCTTCGTCCAATCAGCAACGTGCTGATTTCCCGCTCAAATATTTAAAGGCACAACTGTTAATACATAACACTCCTCCCCTCCCAGAAAACACTTGGTCTTATTTACATATTTATTCACATGTTATTTTTCGACGTAGTCACGCAAATAACCTGGGCGTCTCCTAGTTCTTTCTGACCTGCGCGGTTCAGTTCTGGGTGGTGTTTTGAGCTGGTCGGAGGGGCTGTTTTCTCCTCCCAGCTCTTTCTCTAGGCCATCGGGTTCTGGATTATTGGCCGACTCTTTTTCTTGGCCATCCGGCCTTGGATTAATTTTGGAATTTTCCTTGCTGTTTCCCTCGGGGACCTGATGGCGTCGCTGGAACTCTGGGACCTCAGCTAAGTCTTGCGCCTCCCCCGGGTCATTGTCAGCTGTGGATTCAAAGTGGTATTGGTCATTACCTGTCTCTGTTGGTTTGGTTTGGTCAGTTATTCGTTTCCTTAACTGATCTATGTGGCGCCACATTCGGTTGTCTGGTAGCTCTACCACGCACGATTTTGGCCCTGTTACTTTTGTTACTTGTCCGGCGACCCAACTCGGGCCGTCCCCATAGTTTCGGGCCCACACCGTCGCCTATGCTCATTTCCTTGTTTTTCTAGCTCCCCTTGTAACCCTCGGGTGTGTAATGGGGTTCAAGCGGTCAAGTGGGCACCGGAGTTTTCGTCCCATTAGCAATTCGGCTGGGCTTTTCCAGTGGCTGTGCTTGGGGTTCTGTGCTGGACGGCTAGGAAAAAGTCTATTTTTGTTTGCCAGTCACCTGGCTTGAGCCTGGACAATGCCTCCTTAGCGCTCCGGACGGAACGCTCTGCAAGGCCATTCGACGCAGGGTGGAAAGGTGCAGAGAGGGCATGTCGGATGCCTTCCTCTGCCAGGTACTCTTCAAACTGGGCTGCCGTGAATTGGGGCCCATTGTCGGACACCAGAGTGTCCGGCAACCCGTGAGTTGCGAATAGGTGGCGCAGGGTTGCGATTACTGCTTCGGCTGTGGTGGACTTCATAAGTATGATCTCTAACCATTTGGAAAATGCGTCCACCACCACTAGGAACGTTTGGCCGTGAAAGGGGCCAGCAAAGTCAATGTGGATTCTTGACCAAGGCCCTTGGGGCTTTTCCCATTCTCTGACTGGGGCTGTTGGGGTAGCGGTCTGGACTCTTGGCAAGCTTGGCATTTCCCTACCCTCTCAGCAATCTCTGCGTCCATGGTGGCCACCATACATAGCTTCTAGCTAACCCCTTCATCCTTACGATGCCTGGGTGACCCTCGTGGAGGAGGTCCAATACCTTGCCCCTTAACTTAACAGGAATTATTACGATCACCCCATAACAGGCACCCCCTTGAGCCGAGAGCTCATCACGTTTCTTAACAAATTCTTTGAACCGTTCGCCCGGCGCAGCCACCCTCTCTGTACCCAACCGAGTACAGTCCTTAACACAATGTCGGTATGATGCCGAGCCACTTCCTTTGATGTGACTGGGCCAGAGTCAACGAGTCAATAAGGAGGATGGGTGTCCCGGAGTGGGGTCTTGATCGCCCCTGGCAGTGGGCATCGGCTCAATCGTCTGCATGCCCCACTTCTTTCCCGGTCGATGCTGCAGCTTGTATGAGTAAGCGGCTAAAAATATAGTCCATCGAGTCAAGCGTGGCGAAAGTGCCACAGGCGTTGGCGATCGCCAGCCAGTAATCCCAGTAACGGTCTGTGGTCAGTCACGATTTCAAAATTCCGCCCAAAGACATACTCATGGAATTTTTGACCCCTGATACAATGGCTAATGCTTCTTTGTCTAATTGGCTGTAGTTCCTCTCTGGGGAGGACATCGTTCTAGAGTAGAACGCTATAGGGGCTTCTGTGCCGTTTGAAGTCTATGGCTGAGTACAGCCCCACCCCATAAGGGGACGCATTGCAAACCAGCACTAGGGGTAGTGAGTCGTGATATTGGATGAGCAGGCTATCACTTGAGAGCAGGTTCTTTACTGCTTCAAAAGCCCTATTTTCTGACTTTCCCCAAGACCAAACAGTATTTTTCCTAAGAGCCTATGCAGCGGTTCCATAGCAGTTGCTTTGTTCTTCAAAAGACCGCGTAAAATTAACCAATCCAGGAATGCCTGCAGCTCTGCTTTGTTTTTGGGCGCTGGAGCCTTCCTAATTGCCTTAACTTGCTCTCAGTAGGGTGAATTCCTTTCTTGTCTATCCGGTAGCCCAAGAAATCGACCGATTCGACCCCTATCTGACATTTATTTGTCTTGACTTTTAATCCGGCTGTCCGGAAAATGCTCAAGACCTTTCTTAACCGCTCCCCCAATTCCTCCATGTTTTCCCCTGAAATTAGGACATCATCAGTAGGGAACTACCCTGGGAGCCCTTGCAGTAGTCGTTCCATCAGGTTTTGGAACAGCCCTGGTGCCACACTAACCCCAAATTGCAATCGGGTGCACTTGAATGCCCCCTGTGCGTCACAATCGTTTGGGCTTGGCTGTGCGGGCGTCTACTGGCAGTTGTTGGTAGGCTTGGGCCAAGTCTAACTTTGCAAAGACTTGCCCTTGCCCCAAGGAGTGCAATAAATGTTGCACTACGGAACTGGCAGCGCTTTTCTGTAAGGCTTTGTTAAGCGTCGCCTTGTAGTCAGCGCAAATTCTAATTGACCCGTCCGATTTGATGGGGTGACGATTGGCGTCTCCCACTTTGCGTGATCGACTGGCACCAAAACCCCCTGATTTATGAGCTTGTCCAGCTCCTTATCAATTTTGGTTTTAGGGCAAAGGACTCTCCTCGCCTTAAGCCTAATGGGGCTACCTGGGGTCTAAGTTGAAGGAAATAGGGGTCCCCTTGTACTTGCCCAGGCAGTCCTTGAAGACATCTTGAACTCGTTAAAGAGAATGTCTTTCAAATTGCAGTCACTTCTGTAGATGCCAGTCACTCCCATGCCCAGGGCACGAAACCAGTCTAGTCCCAACAGACTGGGCAGAGTTCCTTCGACGATCGTGATGGGCAGGGTCTTTTTGTGAGGGCCGTACTCGACTCGGACGGAGGTGGTCCCTCGAACAGGGATGCGATTCCCTTGGTAGTCGTGCACTCGTAGCCGCTGTGCTTGCAGATGGCGCTTCGCGACGGACGGCAGCGACTTCGCCAGGGTGTCCCAGGACATGATGGTGATCGCTGATCCCGTGTCCACTTCAAGCCTGCACCGTACTCCTCGATCTTGGGCTTTGTGAAAATCTTCTTTCCACTTTGGTTGAGGCGCGGCCTATAATGACAGTCGTTTGGTTAGACTTCGCGCCTTTCTTGTTTGAACCAATCGCGGGCCGCCTTTCCGGTTCCGCGTTGTGATTGGCCGATTTGAATTTTCGGCGGGAAGGTTGGGCCGCTCTGCAAACCTGAGCTAAGTGTCCTTTCTTCCCACACCGCCGGCATGTTGCGTCTTTAAACCTGCAGCGTTGGCGCTGATGCTGCCCTCCGCAGCTTCCGCACTCGTCACAGTCCTCAGTGTCGCGTTTCTCGGTCCGGCAGACCCCTTCCTCATCCTCGCCCTCACCTTCGGATTCGGACTGAATCTCCTCCTGGTGTACTGGCGTTGGCTTTGCGCTCGTCTTGGATTGAAGAGGCTTTTGCAGAGTCTCTGCTGCTTTAGTAGACATTTCGTGTGCTCTGGCCTCGTCCAGAGCGGTGGCTAGTGTCAGGTTGCTCCTGGCTAGCAGTCGTCGCCGTAGGCGGATGTCCTTGACCCCTCGGATGAGTTGCTCGAGTAGCACTTCGTCTAAGTCTCGGTATCCGCAGTCCTTGGACGCTCTTCTTAAAGCGGCCATGTAGTCACCGATGGACTCGCCCTCCATCTGTCTACGTTCTCCGAATTCAAACCGCTGCACGTATTTGGACGGCGTCGGTGCGAAATGGTTCTTCAGCAAAGTCTGCAGAGTCGGCCACGATACCGATTGTATCGGCGTTGGCTCTGCCAGGGCTTCCGCAATCTCGATTACCTCCGGCCCACAATGGCTTAGGAAGTAAGCCCGTTTGCGGTTATCAGGGATCCCCTGTAGTTCGTTGGCTTCTAGAAAGCTTTCGAAACGGGTCATATATGTTCCCCATTTCTCCTTGCCGGGTTGTATGCGTGCGGGTGGCGTGTTGCCATTTCCGCGTTTCTGCCCTGAGTTTGCTGGGTTCGGGACTAGCGTGCTTCAGCTCGGTTCTGGTTCTCCTTAGCCTCGAGATCCCACCTTCGTCGCCAATGTTAAGTTCGGGAAGTAACGAGGCTGGAGACCAGGGTAGTGACAACAGCTCTTTAATATAGGGTGAACCCAGCAACAGGCTGGGGCAAAAACCTCTCCTTTTATACAGTTCTGCTGGAGGCTTCGTCCAATCAGCAACGTGCTGATTTCCCGCTCAAATATTTAAAGGCACAACTGTTAATACATAACACCTCCCCCCCCCATTAATTTGCGATCTTGGGCAGAAGTGAGACAAAAATGTGGTAAAACCCTTTGGGAGAGAAACCCTTGGTCAGGAGGCAGAGTCTGCACTGCCCTTCTCTTCTCCCGCCATGGGTCAGTTGTGCCCTGGACCAATCTGCAGAAAGCCCAAGATCACTCATCCCCCTGAACATGCTCAGAGAAGCCTTGCGATGGGAGGTCCTCTATTCCAACCCCAGCCCAGGGCAGAGATCCTCAGAGCAATGGCCACCAACCAGTGGTGGGATTCAAATAATTTAACTGCCCTAATGACCAGCTGGGTAGGTGGGGCTCGGTGGTCATGTGACCGTGTGGGCGTGGCCAACTCAATGTCACTCACATCGATGGGCACTTCCGCCTCAGCTGTTACAGTGTAATAAGGGTTAACCGGAGAGGCAGTTTCTGTAAGGAGGGCAATAAAGTTTAGGCTAGAAACAGCAGAATGTTTCCTTCCTGCCTTCCTTACAGGATTAGCCCTGGAAAGTGGGAAAAAACAAAATGAGATTTCTTCCAACAACTGGTTCTCCAACTGCTTAGAAAGTCGGTTCTCCTGAATAGGTGCGAACTGGCTGAATCCCACCACTGCCGCCAACCTTTGCTTGAACCCTCCAGCGATGGAGGCTGGCGGCAGGGATGGTGAGAGCACCGAGGTGTCATGCAAAGCGAGGATGCTGCCCCCGAGACAGGCGGTCCAGACTGAGGATGGTTACGGAAAATGAAACACTGCAGGGGATTTGAGTGAGAGGGAAAGATCTTTTATTGGGGGGGGGTGTCATCTCCATCAGCGGAGGGGGAGGCAAGAGCAGGCAGCAGGAACAGCCAGAGGAGCAAAGACTCCTCAGGTGGAGCAGCGAGGGAGGGAGGAGGAGCACGTAACGAGGGAGGGAGGGAGGGAGGGAGGAGGAGGAGGGGCAAGGAGAGAGTGAGAGGAAGAGGAGAAGGAGGGAGAGAGGGAGGGAGGAGGAGGAGGGAGGGAGGAGGAGGAAGAGGAGGAGGAGGGAGGGAGGCTTTCAGCATAGCTAGGTCTTCACTTTGAGTTGGATCCAAGAACGGCCATTCCCGGAGCTCAACCTTCTCTTGTGGGAGGATCAACGCTCCTGTCGAAGGAAAGGAGAGAGATTCACCTTGGGAAGCAGCAACGACACCCCCCCTATGGGGGGGGGCAGGGTCTGGTCCCCCCCTCCCAGTTCACAGGCCCTGAGTTTGGCTGAGAGGCAGGAAGACCATCAGGGAAGAGGTCCAATCCTGATGGAGTGGGAACATTTGCTTCACACCAGAGATTCTTCCCTTCCCACAAGGGGCTTCACTATCCTCTCACCCCCCCACCCCAGGCTCCTGCTCTTGTGGTCCAGGGGACCCCAGGCCAACTCCTGCCCCCACCCTGCCACAATCAGGGCAGGCCTTCAATGCCCAGAGAGTCCTTCCTGGGAAGTTTTCCTGAGGCCCAGGAAAAGGTGGGGGCCTCATCTGCCGTCCGACAGCAATGGGGTGGGGTGGGATGGGACAGCACAGAGGACCTGAAGCCTCCACTTCCACATTCTCCATCTCCATCCCCCCCCCTCCTGAAATGGGAGTCGTACCTCCTCAACTCCTCTTCGGCAGACAGTGCCACAGCCGGTGGGGCAGCAGAATGACCCTTTGCCACAGTCGGCGTCTGATTGGCATTGCGTAATACAGATGCCAAGTCCTTGGGGCTTTGGGCACCGTCTTCGTGGTCCTGCAAGAAAGGTGGCAGCTGAACCACAGACTTGGAAGGGACCTCGGAGGTCTTCTAGTCCAACTCCCTGCTCAAGCAGAAGACCCTACACCAGCGTTGGCGAACCTTTTCAGCACCAAATGCCCGAAAGGGAGCACTTCGCGCGGGCGCACAGGCAGCCTGTCAGGAAGAGGAGCTGCCCAGGGGGTTTGCGCATGCTGGATAAGGTACTTCCGGTTTCCGGAATGTGCACCGGCCAGCAATTCTTCTGCTTGCGCATGTGTGTCCGGCCAGATGCTTCCAGCCCCAGAGGAGGAATCTGAAATTCTGCGTTGGGGAGGAAGTGTTTATCTCAGACTTTTGAGATGGGAGGGGCCAGAACAAAGGGCAGCACCAATGAGAATTCTCCCTGCTTGAACATCATTGGTCTCCGGGCAGAGTGCTTTTGGACTTCACCTGAAGGAGGAGAGACAGTTCTGCAGAGAGAGAGAAGTGGAGAAAGTGGGAGGGGGGATCTTGGCCTTAAGAACCAACTGGGGCTTCTCTGCGTGGAATTCTCTCCTCCAGCAGGTGAAGTCAAGGGAGACTCTGCCTGGAGACTGATGATGCTGCAGAAGGGATAATTTCCATTGGTCCTAATACTTTCTGGACCCTCCCCATTCCGAAGTTTGAGGAAGCCCCATTCCTGGCTCACAGACCTGCTGCACTCACAAAGGCCAGCTGATCATCACATGCGCATCCACCCCAGAAACCTGGAAGAGGAACGGGTGATGTTGTGTGTGCCAGGCGACATGGCTCCGTGTGCTACTTCGGGCACGCGTGCCATAGGTTTGCCATCACGGCCCTACACCATTTCTGACAGGTGGCAGTCCAGTCTCTTCTTGAAAGCTTCCAGTGATGGAGCTCCCACAACTTCTGAAGGCAACATCTGTTCCATCGGTTGATTGTTCTCACTGTCAGAAAGTTCCTCCTTACTTCTAGATTGAATCTCTCCTTGTTCAGTTTCCATCCATTATTCCTTGTCTGGCCTTCGGTTAGAAAATAGCTTGACCCCCTCCTTTCTGTAGCAGCCCCTCAAATATTGGAAGATGCTCTCACGTCTCCCCTGGTCCTTCTCTCCACTAGACTAGCCAGGCCCAGTTCCTGCAACCGTTCATCGTATGTTTCATTCTCCAGTCCCCTTATCATCCTGGTTGCTCTTCTCTGCCCTCTTTCCAGAGTCTCACATCTTTTTTATAGTATGGAAACCAAAACTGGACACAATATTCCTAATGTGGCTGTTTCAGTGGAAACTTACAGAGTCCCAGACCAGGAATCAACTGATGAGAAGGAGGGGTCCAGGGAAGAGAGGCAGCTGGACATGGCTTAGCGGTGCCCCTCTACTGTGGCAAGGAAGGTCACAAAATGAGATAGAATCAGGGGTGAAATCCAGCAGATTCTGACAGGTTCTGGAGAACCGGTAGCGGAAATTTTGAGCAGTTCAAAGAGCTGGCAAATACCACCTCTGACTGGCCCCAGAGTGAGGTGGGAATGGAGATTTTACAATATCCTTCCCCCAGGAGTGGGGAGGGAATGGGGATTTTGCAATATCCCTCCCTTGCCACACCCACCAAGCCACACCCACAGAACCGATAGTAAAAAAAAATTGGATTTCACCACTGGGTAGAAATCACTTAACAACTGTCTCACTTAGCTATAGAAATTTGGGCTGCAATTGTGGTTATAAAGCTAGCACTCCCTGTTCTACATATGGGGAGCCCGCTTCCCTCTGCTGGACACGGCTTGCTTTTTCTCTGGCCCTGCTTCCCTTTCTCACTTCTGCTGGGGAGCAAAGCCCCTTGGGGGTCCCACCCACCTTACCTGTGCAGAACTGGGTGCAGGTTTCCTCATCCCAAAAGTTGTTGGCGTTTCCTCTGCTGCCTTTGTAGAGGAAACTCTCACAGGCCTTGGAGACGGTGTTGTAGAAGAAGCGGAACCGATAGGCGTCACCAAACCCAGAATCACTTGGGAGTCGGCAAATATCTGGACGGAGGCAGAAGATTCTGAGCGTTTATTGAAGTGTATCCCCCCCCAAATCTCTTCTTGCCAATAATTATTGCTGGCCAATAATCAGCCATTAATTCAGCAAATGGTAGAAATGCCAGATTAGTAGGTTATATCTCAAAATATACACCTTGCATTAATATCTTAGAAATGGCACGAGTACAATATTAGGAGTGGTGCAGTGGCCTAGAGATGGATCTCTAGCCTCACAATCGGGAGGCTGTGAGTTCGATCCTAAGTAGAGGCAGGTATTTCTCTCTCTGGGCACACGGAGAATATACATCTGCTGAACCAAACTCCGCATTGGCGACAGGAAGGGCATCCAGCCATTAAAACACTCTGCTAGCTCCATTCAGTTGCCCAGACTCCATTCCACAAGGGATTATGAGGTCATTAAAAGAAGAAGAAGAACGCAAGTATAATATTAGTACAATAAAAAAACCCCTCCCCTTTTACAACCCTGTATTCCCTTAATTCAAGGTAGATTTTTGGGGCAACTGGATGGAGCCGAGCATTTACTGGCCAGATGCCCTTCCTGACACCTATGTGGAGTTCTCAGATTTTTTTTTTTCTCTGAGCCCTAAAAGAGAGAAACATCTGCCCCTATCTAGGATTGAACTCTCAACCCTTCTGGAGTTGGAAGTGAGCATCTTCACCACTGGGCCACCATGGCTCTCAGAACAATAGTAGTATAATAATCCCTGCTTACCAATTACTCATTCAGAGGCCATTTGAAATTATGACACTGTTGCTCCCACTGCTCTCAGAGAAGAAAGATTGGAGAGAGATTTCAAGACAGTATGTTGTTTGCTGTTCTACATATCAAAAGCAACACGATTGCATTGGCTGTGGGAAAGGATCAGGCAGTCAAGGTATTGCCTACAGAAGTCACTTTCTCCTATTCTCTGTAGAGCAAAACGATAGGAGAGAAAGGGATCTCAAGAGATTAAGCTGTTTGTGTAGAGTGCCTGAGCCTCTCAGTCCTATTATGCCGTGTGGTCGCATTTCTTTTGATGTGTACAAAACAGTAAGCAGGCACAGGATGGTGGAAGGGGCGGTTAGGAGATAAACAGAAGCCCAAAGTATGAAACTTGTCTCTTTCAAGCCCCAAAGCATAATCTTGGTGAAGTAATTTTCCACTTAGAGTCTGCTTCACTTAATGATAGAGTTGCCAGCCCCAATTAGTATCTTTTTTTTGGTAATTTTTATTTTTATTTTTTAGACATAGACAACATTAAAAAACATCATTTCTGAACAAAATATCTGCCAGGTACATGTTTGAATCCAATTTGTTATTTTCCAACCCTCCTTCCATGCTTTCATCAATGTCTTTTCTCTCATTTTCCCTTTCCTTATTTACAACCTTCTTAGAAATCTAATTGCCTTTCGTCCCCTTCTTTAATCTTTATATCTAATTATACTTCTTTTCCCCCCTTTTCTCTATTCCCATTTATATCAAACCCCCCAATTAGGAACTTTAAGTGATGACCGTCCGTATTAGTGAAAGGGAGCTGTGGGATTTGACCTTCCATGTAACCACTTGAAAACGGTGGATGGAGGACATGGTGGATGAAGGCCTTCAAACCCAACTAAGGCCTTGTGGGAGGAGCAGATCTCACTGTTAGGCCTCTCTAGCTCCATCCCTTGACTCATGGTCCTCGTCCAGTCACGGCTTAAACCCTCCACTTGCTCTCTGTTCTTACTCAGAAGCTTTTGCAGACGGGACCCTGGAGAGGTCAAGAGACCCAGCAGTTAAGATGCTGGGCTTGTCAACCAGAAGGTTGGCAGTTCAAGTCCCGAGGGCTGCATGACAGGGTGAGCTCCTGTCACTTGTTCCAGCTCCTGCCCACCTAGCACTTTGAAATCAGGAAAATGCAAATTGATAAATAGGTACCACTTCAGTGGGAAGGTAGCAGCATTCCGTGCACCTCGGTCACATGACCACGGAACCTTCCTTGGACAAGGCTGGCTCCCTCGCACTGCCCCCTAGAGTCAGACGTGGCTGGGCAGGGCAAACCTTTACCTTTAAGACCCCTAAGTAGTTAAGGGCCTCTGGTGGCTCAGATTGGTAAGACAGTCTGTTATTAACAGCAGCTGCCTGCAATTACTGCAGGTTCAAGTCCCGCCAAGGCCCAAGGTTGACTCAGCCTTCTATCCTTTATAAGGTAGGTAAAATGAGGACCCAGATTGTTGGGGGCAATAAGTTGACTTTGTATATAATATACAAATGGATGAAGACTATTGCTAACATACTGTAAGCCGCCCTGAGTCTTTGGAGAAGGGCGGGATATAAATGCAAAAACCCCCCCCAAAACTAACAGCTGTGCTATCTAAACATCTCTAAGAATGGAGCCCTTTCAACCCTGACATTTTATCCGGAGCCTCTTAGTTAGCCTGGCTCACTCCTTCCTCCATGGTGTGGGATTATTTTTTTAGTAGTAGTAGTAATAGAAGCGGCAGTAGCAGTAATGATAATAGCAGTAGTAGTCCTGTCCCCCGCCCCCCCGCAATCACTCTGCTGAACAGCTGATTCCCTCAGCACTGTCTTAAGACTAAAGATATTTATCCATGTAATTGCTATTATTTTTCTCACCTTCTCACCTTTCCTACTACGTCCTCCTACTGGTATCTTATGATTTATTACTTGTTTGTATTTTATGATTAATGATTGCAACTATGATTTATGATCTATGACTTTTCACTTCGTTGTTCCCATGGACACTGTGAGCTTCTGCACCAGAGACAAATTCCTTGTGTGTCCAATCACATTTGGCCAATAAACCTTTTCTCTGTTCAGTTCTGTTCCATATTTTCTATTCTAGTCTATTCTGTTCCGTTCCACTTTTATTTTATTCTATTCTCTGTTCAGAGAGATCTTTGACGGGCAGAAGAGTCTGTAAAATGACCCAAGAGCCCCCATCGCCTCCCGGCTCAACCTTCTCCCCCCACCCTCCCTTCCTCACCACGGCTGGCACAGGCCCGCAGGCATTCTAGCTGAGTTGCGAAGTTGTTTTCGTTGCCTTCGCAGCCTTGATGGACAAACTTTTCACACACGCCCGCCTGGGAGTTATAGAAGACCCGGATGGAGGACTTGTCGCTGCATTTTTGACGATCTGGAGGCAACTGGCAGAAACCTGGAGGTCCCAGAGGGGTGGCAGGTGGGGAGGCAGGGAATTGTCAGTTTTGGCAGAATTGGGAGAAAGAAAATAAAGGAAGAAGGTGGATTAGATACGTTCACCGGTTTCTAACTGTGCTTCAGTTATTTATAAAAAAGTAATGAAGGTAGGATATAAATAATTCAATAAATATATAAAATAAATAAATAAACACACACACACACACACATACACATTTATAAATATATAGAAATAAATCATTCTTCATATGTTTTAGTCTCCAGGCCTTTAATCATCTTAGTTGATCTTCTCTGCATATTTTCCAAGGTCTCAACTTTAGGCTCTGTGTGTCACCCTCAGAATCCCCACATCAGGATCCTCAGCTTTGATCCCTGGGACTGGGCTACAAGGGTCCCCAGGAAAAAGCCAACACCCCCCCCTTCCAGCCCTGCCTGTCTCACTGAGAAAAGGTTTTGGTCAAAGGAGACGTTGCCTTCATAGCTGATGTTAGAGGAATTGAAGGACGGAATAAAAACAAAGGATATCAAAGACGGAGTATTTTCATTTGGCTGGGAAAATGGAATAAATCATTGCAACTTATTAATAAATGGCAGAAACTTTAACAAAGTAAATGAATCCTTCAGTGGGATGTTTACTAAAGGTGGGGAAATGAGTGGATAAATTCCCAGCAGGTCACACCACCGTGTCCTTTGGGTTCGCCCATGGAGGGAACAAGGAAGTTTATCCCCAGAGTACAGAAGCCATCCCAAGAATGTGGGGTGCCCGGAAAAAGTCCTTATCCACGCCAGAAGAAGCGGGTCATGCTTAAAGGTCATGGATGCAAATCTCCCCCTCCCCCAAAGGCATAAGAGCAAACTCCAAACCAACCAGCAGCCGCCGCCAGGAGATGCTCCTGGCAATGAAGGTGGCCAGGTGAGAACCTGGGACAGGGTCTGCAAGGTGTGCCAGCTGGAAAAGAGGTCCTGGGAAGGAGAGGGTCTCACTCCGCAGCAGGCCAAGAAGCCAAGCTGACTGCTTGCTTCCTGCCTTGGGAGGGGTGGGCTGGCCTGGCCCTGCAGGAAAGGAAGGGTGCTGGAGCCTGAAACTCACCCAGGGGAGTTTCACCAGGGGAGACATCATAGCAGTCTTCCAATATTTGAGGGGCTGCCACACAGAGGAGGAAGGGGGTCAAGCTATTTTCCAAGGCATCTGAAGGCCAGACAAGGAACAATGGATGGAAACTGAACAAGGAGAGATTCAATCTGGAGATAAGGAGGAGTTTTCTGACAGTGAGAACCATCAACCAGAGGAACAGAAGTTGCCTTCAGAAGTTGTGGGAGCTTCATCACTGGAGGCTTTCAAGAAGAGACTGGACTTCCCTCTGTCAGAAATGGTGTAGGGTCTCCTGCTTGGGCGGGGGGGTTGGACTGGATGACCTTGTAGGTCTGTTAATCTGTAATCTGTAACCCCAGAAGAGAAAATAGTCCCAGCCCAGCCACCCGGCTTCTCAGGTCCATCTCCCACCAGGGGTTTCCTGTGAGTCTACTCACTGTTCAGAGGTCTCAGGCTCTCTTCATCACCATCTCCACCACTGGCAGCATGGAGGTCAGCAGAGAAGGAGAGGAGCACCCCAACGAGAAGAAGCCTGGCCCACATGGTCTCTCAGGGGGAAGGAGGTCTCTTGCCTGAGGCAGCAGGAGTATATAAAGCTGGAGAAAGGGGCTGGTGGTGGGTGGGGCAGGTTTGTGGGGCTTTCCCAATGCAGTGCTTCCTCCAGACAGGAGACCCAACCTCAGAAGGAGGAAGGACACAGCCGTGGTTTCCAGGAATGCAGCAATCTTGTGTAATGATAGAACTCCACCCAGTGTGCATATTGCAATGGTCAGACTAGAAGGATGGGGTGAGGTTGGGATTGGACCGAACCCCCTGGACCGGCAAATCCAACACAGACTGGGCTGGCTCAAGAGTCCTGAGTTGTATCCAATCACACTTGGCCAATAAAAAGTTCTATTCTATTCTATTCTATTCTATTCTATTCTATTCTATTCTATTCTATTCTATTCTGTGGGGAATGGACAGAGGCTCCTTTCCAGAGGATACTAGGAGTGGTAGTGGTGGAGGAACTCCTATCTTTTCCGAATTCAAAAGCGAAGGGGTGGAAGTTTCTGCTTTGCGGAGGGGCAGTAGGTGAACCTGTCTTTTGCTCCCTGAAGGCACATGGACCTCAAATAGAGGTTGAGTAAGCAAAATGTAGGTAAATTCTCACTGGAGGGGGATGTCTGGGGGCTTCTTGTTCTGGCTGGAGAGACAACGTGGAAGCCACCAAGCTCCTTCAACCAAGCAAGAGGCAAAGGGATCCTTTCTTCATCTTCTCATCCAAGGTGGAACCCCACTTGGTCTCTGCAGGGTCTCATCACCATAAGGCACAACATTCTCAGCCACAACCTTGTGCTGGCTGGGAATTCTGGGTATTAGGCCTGGAGGAACCCAATATGATTTTTCATGGTACCTTCCGCATGGTCAATGGGAGAGATCCTGCTAAAGCATTTTCTCCCTTTGTCTTTTCAGCTGCTAATTATTGAGAAATATTTGCTTCTCCCTAGGTTTTTCTTTTAAACTTTAAATGGTGATTGTACCTCAGAAAAGACCTAAAAGGTGACAAATCTTAAAGCTGCTAGGGTTGAACAACACTGCTGTCAATCATAATATGCATTCTGAGATTGCAAAAGGAATCTTGGCTTCCATGTCAGTTTCCTGAGGTCAGATGTCAGAACGCAAACAGCAGAGTTGGTGTCACAATCGTGTGAGGAACATTTTGTTCCACCTTGTTGCACTCCATGGACCTGGTGGATCTGTGCCAGGTGAGGGAAAGTCTGCTTCAGGTTCATTGTCTTCTGAATCTGGCTGGGAAGTGGGACCTGCCATTGCTGGACTGTCTCCACCCTCCTGGCCAGCCGCCCGTTGACACAGATGAGGGCCTAAGACCAGAGGCCTCCCGCTCCCTTCAGCCTGCAGAGGGAGGGTCTCCTTGGGCAGCATGCAAACTAGTTCTGGATCCAGAGAGACGGCGCACCTCCAACACCAGCTCTTAGGGAGACACAATGGCTGTGAGTGTGGGAAGAAATTTCCATCTGGTTCAGTTCCAAGCCGGGAGAAAGACACTGGAAACATGGAGGCTGATTGAAAAGATGGTTTAACGATGAAGCAGAACCACATGGGTTCTGGGTAGCTGACCATGGAGTTGAACTTCCTGTTCCTGTGCAAGAACATGTATTCTATTGGCTGTTGTAGGGCCCTTAGCTGGCCCTGTAGGTTGCTTGAGCTCCCAGGTTTGGTTGAAGTTTGAAGGTGATGCAATTTCCTTAGGAGATTGTGCAATGTAGTGAGAACTGTTCTCTTAGTGGGTTAATGCTATTATGTCCTGGGGGGGGTCATGTCTTAATCCCATCACCCTGGAGCTGAAGGTCTTTTGTTTTGTAGACAGGCTGGCCCAGTCTTCCTCAATGGGCACAAAATATCTGCTGGGGACAGGGAGCTGGGGCTCTGAGTTTCTGTTTCCCTTAAGATTTTTATTTCTCTTTTAGGGGAAATATTTTATCCTGCCTTTTTAAATATTCCTCAGAAAATTTCATTCTTCTAGGAGGGGGGTGGGAGGATGCTAACTTTTTTTTTTTAATTGAAAAAGTTTTACAACAACAATTAAATTTTTTCCCTTCCCCTCCCCCCTCCCCCTCCTTCCCCCCTCCCTCCAAAGCCCCCCCCCCGACTTCCCAGAGCAAACACAAGGTATAGTTCAATAAACAAACAGTCATACATTAAATTTTTAAAATCTAACACAATTATAATCCTTCTCTCTCACATAACCTGACTTCTTCCATTAAAATCAAAAACAACGTCCTTTATTCAAAGGCAATCCAAAATTTCTTAATCTGATATCTATTTTGAATATAATCAATCCAATTCTTTCATTCGTTTAGATATTTTTCTTGAGTACTGTCTTTCAAGAAGGCTGAGATTTTAGCCATCTCAGCCAAATTGGAAACTTTCAATATCCATTCTTCTATTGTGGGTAATTCTTTTTTCTTCCAATATTGTCCAATCAACAGTCTTGCTGCTGTTAGATGCTAACTTTCTACTGTCAGCAGCAAACAGCCTGATCCCAGATTCATCCATCATGAAAAGAAGAGACAGGTGGGAAGGAAAAAAACCCCCTTAAAGTCCAGTTGCCTCTTGGAAAAAAAAAAGCACCTTTGAGACAGGTGAAATCGGTCTTTCCCTCAGAGGAGGGTGCCCCCCCCAGCACCTATATTGGGTGGGGGGAGGGAGAGTGGAGTGCGTCAGAAGTTTTATATTCAAACATGTTTTATCCTTTATGCTGTTTCCATCTTCCCTTAAAATATGAACAGAATCCATAATGGTGTGAGAATCTGTGTCCACAAGTTACTCAAATTAGCAAACTTCCTCAAACCCCAAAATGTTACCCAACCCTAATGACTCTGAACATTCTCAGTCATCCAAGTCATGGTTGTCCCAAAGGTGCCTTTGGTGACCAGAAAGTCCAGTTGCCTCTTGAAAAATCACCTTTGGGACATCCAATATGGGGCTCCAACTCAAGCCAGGGTTGCACAAGAATAACTAAAGTTAAGGAAAAAAAACAGATCCAGGAAACTACAGACCTATCAGCCTGACCTCAATACTGGGGAAGATTCTGGAAAAGATAATCAAGCAACGAATCACCAAACACCTAGAAGCAAACAAAGTAATAACCAAAAGCCAACATGGGTTTGTCAAAAACAGATCATGCCAAACTAATCTTATCGCATTCTTTGACAAAATGACAAAATTAGTAGACCAGAGGA
This sequence comes from Ahaetulla prasina, assembly GCF_028640845.1. NCBI lineage: Eukaryota > Metazoa > Chordata > Lepidosauria > Squamata > Colubridae > Ahaetulla > Ahaetulla prasina. The sequence goes on along the minus strand of NC_080541.1, from coordinate 230,922,303 downwards.
ATGCTGTCGATATAATTTACTTGGACTTCAGTAAAGCATTTGATAAAGTAGACCATAACCTACTACTAGGTAAAGTAGAAAAATGTGGGTTAGACAGCACCACCACAAGATGGATTCGTAACTGGCTGACCAACCGCACTCAACGTGTAGTCCTCAACGGAACTACATCCACATGGAGGGAAGTATGCAGTGGAGTACCCCAAGGCTCTGTTTTAGGCCCAGTACTCTTCAACATCTTCATCAATGACTTGGACGAGGGGATAGATGGGGAACTCATCAAATTTGCAGATGACACCAAGCTGGCAGGAATAGCCAACACTCCAGAAGATAGGCTCAAGTTACAGAAAGATCTTGACAGACTTGAACATTGGGCGCTATCTAACAAAATGAAATTCAACAGTGAAAAAAGAAAGGTTCTACATTTAGGCCAAAAAAACAAAATGCACCAGTACCGTATATGTGGTACCTTGCTCAATAGTAGTACCTGTGAGAGGGATCTTGGAGTCCTAGTGGATAACCATTTAGATATGAGCCAGCAGTGTGCAGCAGCTGCTAAAAAAGCCAACACAGTTCTGGGCTGCATAAACAGAGGGATAGAATCAAGATCACGTGAAGTGTTAGTACCACTTTATATTGCCTTGGTAAGGCCACACTTGGAATATTGCATCCAGTTTTGGTCGCCACGATGTAAAAAAGATGTTGAGACTCTAGAAAGAGTGCAGAGAAGAGCAACAAAGATGATTAGGGGACTGGAGGATAAAACATATGAAGAACGGTTGCAGGAACTGGGTATGTCTAGTTTAATGAAAAGAAGGACTAGGGGAGACATGATAGCTGTGTTCCAATATCTCAGGGGTTGCTACAAAGAAGAGGGAGTCGGGCTGTTCTCCAAAGCACCTGAGGGTAGAACAAGAAGCAATGGGTGGAAACTGATCAAAGAAAGAAGCAACTTAGAACTAAGGAGAAATTTCCTGACAGTTAGAACAATTAATAAGTGGAACGACTTGCCTTCAGAAGTTGTGAATGCTCCAACACTGGAAATTTTTAAGAAAATGTTGGATAACCATCTGACTGAGATGGTGTAGGGTTTCCTGCCTGGGCAGGGGGTTGGACTAGAAGGCCTCCAAGGTCCCTTCCAACTCTGTTGTTATGTTATGTTATGAGATCTAGCCAGCTACGAGGAAAGAGGAAATATTTATTCTTAAAAGCAAAATGGTTTGCTTTTAGGGGAGGCTGCAGTTAAATGGGGTACAGTAGCAAACTTTTATACAGGGAGCTTGTATAAAAGACCTGGATGAACTCACAGATACTGTAACATCATATGTCAGCTTCTGTGAAGATTTATGTGTACCTACAAGGAACTTGCGAATACACAGTAACAACAAACCTTGGTTTACACCTAAACTTAAGCAGCTACGACATTCCACGGAGGAGGCCTACAGAAAAGGTGATAAAATGCTGTACAATCAGGCCAGAAATGCACTAACAAGGGAGATCAGAGCAACAAAAAGAAGCTACTCTGAAAAGCTAAAGAATCAGTTTTCAGCAAATGAACCAGCAAACATGTGGAAAACTCTTAAAAATATCACCGGCTATGGCAAACCTCCTTCCCAGGCTGAAGGTAATCAACAACTGGCAGATGACCTGAATGAGTTTTACTGCAGGTTTGAAAGGAAACTACAGCCACCTATCTCCACAACCCCCATCTCAGACACACCAAGAACAGCCAAGCCTCCTACAACTGACTCCATTTCATTGGGTTCACAACCCCTAGTGATCACAGAAAAGGAAGTGCAGGACCTATTTCACAGACAAAAGCCAGGAAAAGCTCCAGGCCCAGACAAGATAACTCCTTCTTGCTTAAAAGTCTGTGCTGACCAATTGGCCCCCATCTTCACCCATATTTTCAATAAATCACTAGAGATGTGCTATGTTCCTTCTTGCTTCAAACGCTCTACCATCATCCCAGTGCCGAAGAAGCCCACCATCAAGGAACTGAATGACTACAGACCAGTTGCTCTAACATCTGTAGTCATGAAAACCTTTGAAAGGCTAGTGCTTTCCTACCTGAAAACCATCACGAATCCGCTCTTAGACCCCTTGCAATTTGCATACCGAGCAAATAGATCAACAGATGATGCTGTTAATATGGCTCTGCACTACATCCTACAACATCTTGAGTCTCCAAAGACCTATGCAAGGGTCCTTTTTGTAGACTTTAGTTCAGCATTCAATATCATCATTCCAGACATTCTTCTAACTAAGCTAAACCAGCTACAGGTTTAACAGTAAGCTGCAACAGTAACTTGTAAGTGGATCACAAGCTTCCTAACAAACAGGAAGCAGCAGGTGAAGCTAAGCAAGATCACATCAAATACCTGTACAATTAGCACAGCCCCCAAGGCTGTGTGCTCTTCCCACTTCTCTTCTCTCTGTATACCAATGACTGCATCTCCAATGATCCATCTGTTAAGCTACTGAAGTTCGCAGATGACATAACAGTGATTGGTCTCATTCGAGACAATGACGAATCCACATATAGACGAGAGGTCGAACGACTAGCCTTGTGGTGCAACCAAAACAATCTGGAACTGAACACACTCAAAACCGTAGAAATGGTGGTAGACTTTAGGAAAAACCCTTCCATACTTCCACCTCTCACAATACTTGATAATACAGTATCAACAGTAGAAACCTTCACATTTCTGGGTTCTATCATATCGCAAGATCTAAAATGGACAGCTAACATCAAAAACATCATCAAAAAAGGACAACAAAGAATGTTCTTTCTGCGCCAACTCAGTAAGCTCAAACTGCCCAAGGAGCTGCTGATCCAATTCTACAGAGGAATTATTGAGTCTGTCATTTGCACCTCTATAACTGTCTGGTTCGGTTCTGCAACCCAACAAGAAAAACACAGACTTCAGAGGATAATTAGAACTGCAGAAAAAATAATTGCTACCAACCTGCCTTCCATTGAGGACCTGTATACTGCACGAATCAAGAAGAGGGCCGTGAAAATATTTGCAGATCCCTCGCATCCTGGACATAAACTGTTTCAACTCCTACCCTCAAAACGACGCTATAGAGCACTGCACACCAGAACAACTAGACACAAGAACAGTTTTTTCCCCAAGGCCATCACTCTGCTAAACAAATAATTCCCTCAACACTGTCAGACAATTTACTGAATCTGCACTACTATTAATCGTTTCATAATTCCCATCACCAATCTCTTTCCACTTATGACTGTATGACTATAACTTGTTGCTGGCAATCCTTATGATTTACATTGATATATTGATCATCAATTGTGTTGTAAATGTTGTACCTTGATGAAGGTATCTTTTCTTTTATGTACACTGAGAGTATATGCACCAAGACAAACTCCTTGTGTGTCCAATCACACTTGGCCAATAAAAATTCTATTCTATTCTATTCTATTCTATTCTATTCTATTCTATTCTATTCTATTCTATTCTATTCTATTCTATTCTACTGCTGATGAGCAGATCGAGTGAGTGGGTTCACCCCCTCCCAGGTTCGGTGCCCTCCCCACCAGCGCAAAACCAGCCAGGAAGACCACCACCACGTCCTCCTGTCTACCTAGGTGTCTGTGTAATGCAAGTTTAAAAAAGGGGAGGGCGTCTCAGTCACATAGTCACAGTCACTCTCCTCACTGCTACTTGGTGTTGTGTCACATCAGCCTTGTGCAAAATGGGGAAAGAGCTGAGAGTGACACTGAGCAGAAGAGTTTCCTGCTATTGTGCTCATCCAGGTAACCACAATGACCCAGTTTTTACACAACACATTGGACAATCAGTCCCGCAGTGAAGTTGGAGACACAATCTCAGGACTCTGGCCTTTGTGAGTGCAGCAGCTCTGTGAGCCAGGAATGGGGCTTCCTCAAACCTCAGAATTGGGGGGGACCAATTGGGGGGACCAATGGAAATTATCCCTTCTGCAGCATCATCAGTCTCTGGGCAGAGTCTCCCTTGACTTCACCCGCTGGAGGAGAGAGTTCCACGCAGAGAAGCCCCAGTTGGTTCTTCAGGGCAAGATCCCCCCTCCCACTTTCTCCACTTCTCTCTCTCTGCAGAACTCTCTCTCCTCCATCAGGTGAAGTCCCAAAGTACTCTGCCCGGAGACCAATGATGCTCAAGCAGGGAGAATTCTCATTGGTGGTGCCCCTTGTTCTGGCCCCTCCCATCTCAAAAGTCTGAGATAAACACTTCCTCCCCCAAAGCAGAATTTTGGATTCCTCCTCTGGGGCTGGAAGCATCTGGCTGGACACACATGTGCAAGCAGAAGACTTGCTGGCCGGTGCCCATTCTGGAAACCGGAAGTACCTTATCCAGCATGCGCAAACCCCCTGGGCAGCTCCTCTTCCTGACAGGCTGCCTGTGCGCCCGCGCGAAGTGGGACAATCACAGACTGTGAGAGGAGGGAGAGAGGGGAGCTCAGTAACAGTAAGAGAGTTGGAATGGACCTTGGAGGTCATCTAGTCCAACCCCCTGCTCATGCAGGAGACATGTACTAGGGATTTGAACCGCCGAACTGCCGACCTTTCTGATCAACAAGCTCAGAGTCTTGAAATGTTGGAGGTGTGAGAAATGTTGGAGGTGTGATTGTGATGATGCTACATATTTTCATATTTGGTGGACTTGCAAGAAAATTAAGGTCTTTTGGATAAGAATTTGGTGGATTATTCAAAATGTACTGAAGAAGAAGATAAAGTTCCTGCCACAATTTTTCCTTTTGGGAATTATAATGGATTGTACAGGGATTGAGACTAAACTGATTTTGAACTTAATAACAGCAGCAAGACTGTTGATTGGACAATACTGGAAGAAAGAAGAGATACCTACAATAGAAGAATGGATATTGAAAGTTATTAACTTGGCTGAGATGGCTAAAATCTCAAGCGTTTTTAAAAGACAATACAGGAAAGATATTTAATTGAATGGAAAAAATGGATTGATTATCTACAAAACAGATATCAGATTAAGAAATATCAGATTGCCTTTGAATAATTAGAAAGTTATTTTATGTAATGGGGAGGGGTTGGGAGGCAGCTTTGGATGTGGTTATTTGGATTGGACTTTACCTTGATTGACCGGGAAGCCGGGGGTGGGGAGGAGGGGATGTTTTGTTTTTTTTGTTTTGTGGGAGGGAGGGGGAAAAAAGGGGGAAAATGTTTTTGTTTTTTTTAAAACTCTTTCAATAAAAAAAAAAAAAAACAAGCTCAGAGTCTTAGCCACTGAACCACTTATTCTGGCTAGGCCTCTGGCTCAGGGGCTCAGGTGGAGGATAGAGGGGGAAGGAAGCAGGTGGTGGAAGGAGGTCTGGACACACCTGAGGGCAGGCAGCCTCGACTGCAGCCAGTGAAGCAGCACTTCTCGGTCAGGGGGCAGTCATGGTCATCACTGCAGGTGTTGCTGCCCGGAGCAAAAATCTGTATTTCAACCCTCCTGGGACACATGCCAAATGTTCTATAATGAGAGGGGGTGACAGGCCCAAGAACCAATCAGGAGACGTAGAGTTACTTCTGAGCAGTTTCCTTTACTATTCCTCACCTACGGACAGAATCTTGCCAGACTAAAGCAACTATTTAGGTCAGGGAAAGGTTAAAGATCTACTGTCTGTCCCTCTGCTCAACTTGGTTAATGTTAACCTTGTCTGGGTGTCTTTGTGGCTTAACATTGGTTGCACACCTTACACATTTCTTCCCTTTATGACACACATGTTGCACATGTGCAGGAAATGGGTCAATTTAGGGACCAGCTGACGTGTATGATGTGAATAGCCCCAGGGTGATATTATGGGCTTGTGCACTCTGCCTATCAGACCCAGCTGCATGGACGGGGGGGGGGGGGCAAGGGGGGCTGTTAGGGGGCAGAAGAGAGAAAAAGGAGATATACTTTCCAAAGCCTCCTCCATCAGTTGTCCCTGATGTTGGGTGGGTGAATCATCATTGGGCAGTATCCCATGGCATCTAGGGAGAAAAGGGGGAGACAGAAGGGAAGAGAGCATTCAGTCACTGAGTGGTGCTCACATCCTAGTAGAAGAAGACGCCGTCTCCAAATGTTGTAGCACCTGCCTCAGCCTGGCAGGGGCATTGTAGGCAGTGGGGTTGGCAGTTAGAAAGTGGGGGCTTTTGCCTTACACCCCATGAAGCTGATGGAATGGCCTGTGTCACTGTGCCACGGGTGGGTGGGGTGGGGTGGGGTGGGGTGCAGAGGGTGCTTTTACAGGGCTGAAAGGCAGCCTAAAGGGCTCTTTTTGGCTATGAGGCAGCTCCAACTTGCAGCCTCCTTCTACCGTTCAACCTCTGGGGAGTCTCACTGGAGCGAGGCTGAGCTCTCATGGCAAAGCTTTCCTGGACAGTCTAGGACAACTCACCACTGCCAACTATTATTATTATTATTTAGACTTTTATACCGCCCTTCTCCCGAAGGACTCAGGGCGGTGTACAGCCAAATAAAAAAATATACAATATACAATATTAAAACAACAAATTAAAATAACATATTAAATAATGGCCGAAAAATTTAAAAGTTTAAATGTAAAACCGTCAAATTGACCCCAATAAAACACAGTACCCCAATTTAAAATTATTAAAATTCTAAAAAAAAAACTAGCTGTGGCCAACTCACTGTGGGATAACCATTGCAGGGCACCTTAACTTGAGATAACTGTACTTTAGACCTGTTCCTTTCTCCATATTATTATTATCATTAATGATATTATAATTATCTCACATTGAGTTGTCCTGCGACTGGTTGGTTCTGGCGAGTTCCATTGGACTGGCTTCCCTCTGAGCACCGATTGGGCAAAGAACCGTACAGCTCTGGCACGGCTCTGCTTTCCTTGGTGTCAGGCTTGGAAGGGACCCCCCTCCATTCCATTCCTGCACCCCCATCGTCCCCCCATTCCTGCACCAGACTTACCTCCTTCTGGGTATTTACATCGTTGCCCACAAGACGTTGCACAGCAGCGCTGATTGCTGGAGCACAATTTGCCCCAAAGATGGTCCTTGGGCTTGGGGCAGGTGCCAGACTTAGGAATACCTGCAAGATTTTGGGAGGGGGGAGGAGATGGGAAACCTATCAGTAAAGTGGGAGTAATTCTGTTCTCTTTAAACATTATGCATGAATTCAGCAAAGCTTTGATTGGGGTCCGTCAGCCCCCTCAAAATAAGACCATGGTTGGTCTCTTCCCATCCTACTTCTTGGTTTGATTTCCCACCCAGCAGTCATGCAAAGGGGAGCAGCCCAGCCCCCTTTCTGCCCAGTCTCGTACAGCACGGGGAGGGCAGGGCTGAATTTCCCAGGAAGGGGTCTCATCAAATATCCGTGGGAAGCCCACCGTACTTCCTCCCTACATTGTTCCTCAGCAGCTGGTTGTCCAAGGCCAATTTGTAATAGTCGTCTGAACCTCTTGGCCTTACTGCAGCTCCTTCTGTTTCTTCAGTCCCCAAGTCATTTAACGGTGGGAGAAGCAGGTTTCCTATTCTGAGATACTTGCGGAGGGTTCTCTGGCTAACGTCTGGGCCTTTGATCTGATCCAACAGGGACCTTAGTTCTGTCAACCATCTAAACTCACACTTTTTTATTTTATTTTGTCACAACAATATACACAAGCATCAACATAAAATAACTACATATCATATAAGCATATATATGAGCAAAAGTATGCAATAACTATATTAATTTTTTTTAAAATTTGCATTTATATCCCGCCCTTCTCCGAAGACTCAGGGCAACTTACACTATGTCAAGCAATAGTCTTCATCCATTTGTATATTATATACAAAGTCAACTTATTGCCCCCAACAATCTGGGTCCTCATTTTACCTACCTTATAAAGGATGGAAGGGTGAGTCAACCTTGGGCCTGGTGGGACTTGAACTTGCAGTAATTGCAAGCAGCTGTGTTAATAACAGACTGTCTTAGCAGTCTGAGCCACCAGAGGCCCTTCATTTGAAATAATGAAAGGAAATAATAGGACAGGAACGGTAGGCACTTTTGTGCTCTTATGCACGCCCCTTATAGTCCTCTTAGGAATGGGGTGAGGTCAATAGTAGACAGTTTTTGGTTAAAGCTTTGGGGATTTTGAGAGGAGACCACAGAGTCAGGTAGTGTGTTCCAAGTGTTAACAACTCTGTTACAAAAGTCATATTTTCTGCAATCAAGATGGAAGCGGTTAACATTAAGTTTAAATCTATTGTTTGCTCTTGTATTAGTGCAATTGAAGCTAATGATGAATTGATGAACATATCTTTTCTTTTATGTACACTGAGAGCATATGCACCAAGACAAATTCCTTGTGTGTCCAATCACACTTGGCCAATAAAATTCTATTCTATTCTATTCTATTCTAAAGTAGACTTCAACAGGAAGGACATTGCAATAGATGATTCTATGAGTTAAACACAGGTCTTGTCAGAGTCGGTGGAGTTCTAAGTTTTCTAAACCCAGGATTTCAAGTCTGGTCTCTCACTTGTATGAGGAAGCCTAGTCCTCTGGAAGTTTCAGCCTGTAGGGTCTCCTGCTTGAGCAGGGGGTTGGACTAAAAGACTCCCAAGGTCCCTTTCAATTCTGTTATTTGTCTCCTGGAGGAGGACAGTTCTTCCACAGAAGTGGAACAAGCTTTGAAGCCCCTGGACTGCATCTGTCCCAAAAGTGCTTTCTGGACTGCTTAAGAGCCATGGATTCCTAGGTTATTGTGGAGAGGAACTAAGGGAAGGGCAGGTGTTGCCCAAAACCCACGCCAGAGGAGAAAGGAGTCCCAGCCCAGCCAGACTGGCTTCTCAGGACCATTCTCCACCAGGGGCTATTCACTGTTCAGAGGATTCTGGCTCTTTTGACCCCCATCCCTTCCACCACTGGCAGCATTGAGGTCAGCAGGAAGGAGAGGAGCCCCCCCATGAAAAGGACCCTGGCCCATACGGTCTCTCAGGAGGGAGCAGGTCTCTGGCTCGAGGCAGAGGAAGGAGCGTATAAATGGTGCTGAGGGATGGGGACAGTTTGTGGGACTTTCCCAATGTGAGGCTTCCTCGAGGCAGAAGAGCCAAACTGAGAAAGCCAAGCCAGAGCTGGAGCCAATTTCCACAAGGAAATCTTTCCCCGGAGGAGGTACGTCTATCTCCACCCAGGGTGCATTTTGCAATAGGCTAGATTGAAGGATGGGCTAAGAGGTTGGAGTTGGGGTGAGCCCCCTGGACTGGATGCCTCTGAAAGAGATTGGCCTGGGCACTTTCTTTATTGTTGGTCACCCATTTTACGAGAATCTCTCCATGCTGGCTGCATCCCTTTAGGATGTGGTAGATAAAGCTTTACTAGTCTGGTCTATGACATTTCCTCTCATGAAGTGACCCCTCCCCAGGCTGGCATGCCTCTGAACTGTCCCCCTTTAACTGCCCTCCTGCTCCTTTGGCCGGTGATTCCATGAACTCCCATGTTCTCCAAGTTCAAAAGCGAAGGGATGGCAGCTCCTGCTTTGAGGAGGGGCAGAAGGCGAGCTTCTCTTTTGCTTCCTGAAGGTGCATGGACATCATAAAGAGGAAGAGGAGGCAGAAGGTAGGCAAGGACTCCCTGGAGGGGGAGATCTGGGCGCTTCTTATGCTATCTGAAGGCACAACAAGAAGGCCACCAAGCTCCTTCAACCGACCCCAAGCAAGAGGTGAGGGAGGGACTCCCTTCTTCTTCCTCTTCCCATCCAAGGTGGAACCCCCACTTGGTCTCTTCAGGGTCGCAGCACCAGGAGGCACAACATTCTCAGCTACAACCTTGTGCTGGCTGGGAATTCTGGATGTCAGGAAGCATATAATATAAATGCTGCATGGTATTTTCCAAGGTCAATGGGAGATGTCCTGTTAAGGCATTTCCCCCTTTTGCCTTTTAAGTTTTGAGTGGTTGAGAAATATTTCCTTCTCCTTGGGATTTTTGAGGCTTTAGATGGTGATGGTACCCCAGAAAAGACCTAAAAGGTGACAAAGATTTGAAAAAGAAATACTTTTGCTCCCTTGCATTTGTCTGAGGATGTTACAAAAGGCCCGTTGGATGCCAGTCCGATTTTACTCTCAGCCTGGGGAGTATCAGTCACTGGGGCCCCTTTCCACAACCTTCGCCTTAAACCCAGACTTTCCCAAGCAGAGGCAGTTTTAAAATGAGTGGACTTCAATTCCCACAATTCCTCAGCCAGCATCTTAAAGCTGCCAAAGTTGAACAACGCTGCTGTCAATCATAATAAATTTGCACTCCAAGATCACGATGCAAATCTTGGCTTCCACGTTTGTTTCCTAACATCAGAGGTAAGTATGCAAATGGCACAGTTTATGTTACAACCTGGTGAGGAATCTGCCCCGCCTTGTGACGCTCCGTGGACCTGGTGGATCTGTGCCAGGCGAGGGAAGGTCTGCCTCAGATTCATTGTCTTCGTGGCCCACACTGGACCTGGGTGACAAGTGGGACCTGCTGTTGCTGGACCAACTCCAGTCTCCTGGCCTCTTGCATGTTGCCACAGATGAGGGGCTGAGACTGACGGGACAAGGGCCTCCTTGGCCAGCGTGCATCGTAACCCATCATATTGGTAAGTGGCAAAAGGAGGTGAAAATTCAGTAGAAATGGGGCTTGCATTCTGGTACATGGCAGTTGCTCTCTCCTAATGCACCCAAAGGCAGGAGAAGAAGCAACGGATGGAGAACCAATCTAGAAGTCAGAGCAATCAGTGGAACAGAAGTTGCCTCCAGAAGTTGTGGGTACTCCAACACTGGTTTTTTTTAAAAAAGAGATAGGATAACCATGTGTCTGAGCAGGGGGCTGGACTACAAGACCTCCAAGGTCCCTTCCAGCTGTTATTCTGCTTCTTTCACGTTGCTGCAGTTCCATGAGGTGAAGAGATCTACATCTTTTGATTAAAGTCTTGCTCCAGTGGCCCCAGGAGGAGGAGGAAGTAAGCAGGGGGAAACTCTCTTCCTGGTGCAATGTTTATAGTTAGGGATGCTTATTTTAGTGTGTTTACATGGCTAATATAGACGGCTACATGGCTCCAGACAAGAACACTGGAAGTCCTGAGTTTGTTTATTTATTTGCCAAAATTTAATTTGCCCATCTTATCACAGGGTAACTCTGGCTGGCTTACCATCTTAAAAAGCGAAAAGCAAAAAGACACAAATAAAATATTGTGAATATCCAAATACTACACCTCAATTAAAAGAGGGAGAAAGTGGGAGTGGAATGAGGGGGAGGGAGATGGGGTTTCTAGTAAATCTATCAACTACCCCCTCCCCCATGTGAAAGCCCTCCATTGCAGCCTCAGGCCAATTGGAAGAGCCATATCTTTAGGCTCTTAGGAAATGTCAGGGTGGTTGGAGATGACCTTACTTGTGGGGGTGCAAGATGTTCCAGAGCAGGGGTCTCCAACCTTGACAACTTTAAGACCTGTAGAGTTCAACTCCCAGAGTTCATCTGAGGAATTCTGGGAGTTGAAGTCCACAGGTCTTGAAGTTGCCAAGGTTGGAGACCCTGTTCCAGAAGGCAGGTGCAACGGCAGAGAAGGCTCTTCTCCTGGACCCCTCCCCCCAACTGGAACAGTGGCTGATGGGGCCCAGAGCATCCCTCCTCTGCCAGCACCAGTGGACCGGGATGAGATGGTCCCTCAAGTCTCCTAGGCAACCAAAGGGTGGTTGACCTTTGTTTCCCACAGAGTCCACACTAGACTTGGGTGTTGATCTCCCACGCAAGAACCACACTCAGAGTATGCAGGGAAAGTCATGTCTTTATTTCTTGAGAAGGCAGAGGAATCACAAACAGGATCGCAGCCGTGGTGGTGGCCGTGGCAGCCGTGGGGGTGGTGCCTGCTCCCAAGGTCACGCTTCCATGCAGGGATGTTGAAGAGGATGTTGAAGAACGATTCCTCATTCTTTGGGCTGTTGCTGTTGCTGTTGCTGATGGTCTGTGAGGAGAAGAGGGGAGTGGTGGGTGGGCAAGGGGCTTCTGCCCCTGGATAAGCAGAGCAGAGCGGAGGGGGCGGGCGGCAGCTTCTGTGGCGGGTGTATTTTGCCGACCGCCAACTCACAAGCTGCATCCCAGAAACAAGTGAGACCCCCGGCAGCCCTGAGTGGGTCCCTCTGCTTTCTCCTCCTCCCCCGGCTGGGCCTGTCCCCCTGCTGAGTCAAGGGCTGCCCACGGGCCCTTCAGCAGGTGGAAAAATGGAGGCATGATTATTTTCGCCATGGCACAATCCATAAATAAATGTTTCAGAACTTCGGGTCTTACAGTGATAGTAATATTGGGGAAAAACTCCCTGGGCCAAACCCTCCTTCACTCTTTTGCAGCTTATTCTGATTTTTTGCTTATCCTGGAGTTTTTCTCACTCCACAACCCATGTTGCTCTCCTCCTCTTCAGAGCGTCACCAGCCAGGAAGACCACTGGCACAAGTGGTGGCCTCATAGCAGAACTTCCTCCTGCCTACCTATGTTGCTCATCTGCCTTCTTTCTACAGGGCCTGCTGTCACGTGTGTGATGCAAGTTAGAAAAGGGGAGGGGGTTTCAATCACACAGTCCCAGCCACTCTCTCGACCATGATTTCACAAGACTCGTTTTGCAAAGGATCCGAGCAGAAGGATCTAGGAAGCCTCCACCCTCATCATCATTTGGTTGTTGTGTCACATCAGCCTTGTGCAAATGGGGAAAGAGCTGAGAGTGACACTGAGCAGAAGAGTTTCCTGTTATTGTGCTCATCCAGGTAACCACAATCATCCAGTTTTTACACAACACAGAGTGGCCATTGGACAATCAGTCCCCCAGTGAAGTTGGAGACACAATCGGAGGACTCTGAGGATAATGAGAACGGCTCCCTTGTGAACTGGAGGACGACGCAGGTGATGCCTTAGGAGAAATGATTAATGGCGAGATTGCTTAGGGTTCGGGTAGGGCAGTTTTTCACAGACGCAACATATTTCCATGTACACAAGGTCACACTCATTCCTGTTCCTTACCAAGTTCACCACAGACCATTTCACATTCCAGCTTTGTGGAGAAGCGATTGTCGTTGCCATCACACAATCCATAAACAAATGTTTCACACTGTTTGGTGTCCCAGTTGTAATAATAGTGTGGTGCATGTGCCTGACAACGACCTGCACGTGCTGGGAGTTTGCAAACCTCTGTAGGGAGGGGATGAGAAGAGGAGAGAAGGAAGATGAGACGGACAGAGACAGAATCTTTTCCTTCCAGGAAATGGGCTGGGCCACTTTCTCTGAAAGCTTTAGATGGACCAAAGGCCTAAGATTTGATTTTGTGGGGGACTGAATGGGTCGCGTGGAAAAGTGGCCTCAGAATGAGTGCCAGAAATGCTGGCATCTGTAATGACCTTGGGGGACAGGAGGAGAAGCTGCAAGTGAGGCCATGGTTGGATAAGAGGCAGCTGAGTCCACAGAAGGAATTGGGGTCTGGGAAATGTCTCAGAAGGGACCTTGGATGGTGCTTCTTGTCTGGACTAACTCACTCAGAGGGGAGGGAAGTGCCACCCGACTTTACCAGGAACCTCAATGCCACACGCATCCTCTGTACCTTTGCTGATTTTCCCACAGGCCTTTTCACACAGCTCCTTGGTCTTAAAGCTGTTGGGATTGTCCCCACAGCTCCGAAACGAGACACACTTCTTCTTGTCTGGATCATAGGAGTAGCGCAGCAATTCCTGTTTGCAGCTGCCCTGTTGTGGAGGTAACTGGCACTGGTCACTGCGGACTGCAAGAGAGTGAGAAAAGGGAGTTTGTGTGGGTTCTGGCTCAGGGCTCTCCCTGCTGCCCGGTGCTCAGGCGGAGGGTGAAGGAAGCAGGTGGTGGAAGGAGGCCTGGACACACCTGAGGGCAGGCAGCCTCGGCTGCAGCCATTGAAGCAGCACTTCTCGGTCAGGAGGCAGTCATGGTCATCATTGCAGGTGTTCTTGCAGGGAACCAAGGTCTTTACTTCGACCCTCCTGGGACACACGCCGGGGTGTTCTGGAATGAGAAGGAGTGTCAGGTCCCAAAAACTAATCAAGACACATAAAGTTACTTCAGAGGAGTTTCCTTTGGTGTTCCACACCTCCAGATGGATTCTTGCCAGACTAAAGCAACTACTTGCATATTATAGATAATAGCAATAGCCCTTAGACTTATATACCGCTTCACAGTCCTTTACAGCCCTCTCTAAGCAGTTTACAGAATCAGCCTCTTGTCTCCAACAATCTGGCTCTTCATTTTACTGACCTCAGAAGGATGAGTCAACCTTGAGCCTGGTGAGATTTGATTTGCCAAACTGTAGGCAGCCGCCAGTCAGAAGAAGTAGCCCGCAATACTGCATTCTAAGCACTGTGCCACCGCAGCTTATAACACTCTGTGAATCTCTAGGGAAGAGCTATATTAAGTCTCTTCCTCATTACCAGATAATCTAGATTTTCCTTCCTCTTTGCTCTCTCTAATGCAGCCCCTCCCTTCTGGGAATTCAGACTACATTCCAGCACACACAGGCTGGGGGAGCAGTTCCTCAATGCCCAGGTTCGGATGGCAAAGACATCTCTCTGGTACAGCCTTGCACTTTCTCTGCTGCTGTCAGGCCAGGCCAGACCTCCCCCTGCTCACCCATAGCCCAGTGCAGGGCTCGGTCCTGGGGTGGGCCAGCAAGGAAGTCCAGGGATCTGTCCTAAAACCCTGGTGTGTGAGGACCGAGGCCCTGGGATGCGCAGTGTGAGCCATACCAGGACAGGTCAAGAAAGGCCAAGCAACCCATCCCTCTGTCCAGCTTGTTTAATACTAAGCTTGTGCCAGAACCCTTCTGGCTTCACAATTGGTGAACTTCCTTTAGGACACAGGTGTTGTGCATGTGGAGGAAATGGGTTGATTTAGAAATGAGCTGGAGTGTATGGGGTGAATAGACACAGGTGGGTTTCAGCAGGTTCTGACCAGTTCTGGGGAACCGGTAGTGGAAATTTTGAGTAGTTCGGAGAACCGGCAAATACGACCTCTGGCTGGCCCCACCCCCATCTATTCTCTACCTCCTGAGTCCCAGCTGATCGGGAGGAAATGGGGATTTTGTAGTAACCTTCCCCTGGAGTGGGGTGGGAATGGAGATTTTACAGTATCCTTCCCCTGCCATGCCCACCAAGCCAGACCCACAGAACCGGCAGTAAAAAAATTTGAAACCCATCACTGATATAATTGTGGAATTGGGCATCCTGCCATCTGTCTGGAGTGTGTGCGCGTTGGAAGTGTTGGGGTGAGGAGAGAGAGAGAGAGAGAGAGAGAGAAAGAGAGAAAGTCACAGGAAGACAGAAAGAAAGAAAAGGAAGGAAGGAAGGAGGGAGTGAGAAAATATGAAGGGAATGAGAAGAGAAAAAAATGAGAGGAAGGAAGGAAGGGAGGGAGGGAGGGAAAGGGTTGAGAAAGGAGAAATGGTGACGGAAAGGAGGGAGAGGATATCGTTGCTCACAGGACTACGAAGGCTACAGACTGTCACAGTCTGCCATTCATGAAACTTCAAAGAGAGAACTGAGAGGGACAGATGGACAAGTCCATTGCTCAGGAGAGGAGGGAGGAAAGGACAAAGTGAACAGCAGAAAAGAAAGAAAGAAAGGAGTGGTACCTTCCACACCATCCACGCATATCTTCCTGCCACCAAAGTTGCAGCACTTCTTCCGAGGAAGATCAATGCCCAGGAGGCTACAGTCCCGGTCGTTGGTGCAGTTGGGGAAGCAAACATCCCCCGTGCGGGGCGGGAGGAGTTGCTGTGGGCAGTATCCTGGGAGATCTGGGGAGAAAAGGGGGACACGGAACGGAAGAGGGCCCTCAGAGTGGGGCTCACACCTTAAGGACAGAGTCCCCCAACCCTTTCAGCTTTGTGCTCCTGTGTGTGTGTGTGTGTGGATGTGGATGCTTCTGCTGCGTGTGCAACGAGCACTCGCCCACCACTTCCTGTTCCACGGCCTGGTTCCGAAAGGCTCAAGGCCTGTTAGTGGACCACAGCCTGGGGGTTGGGGACCCCCTGCCCTAGAAGAAGAAGAAGAGCCCCCCCTCCAAATGTTGCAGGACCCTCCTCAGCCCGGCAGGGGGCATCCGTGGTGGCGAAGGGGAGGGAGATTTTGCAGACAAGCCCCCCAGCGTAAGTCCTCCATCCAACCTCATTCACTCCCCCCCCAAAGAGTTGAAGGTCTTTGCCACATCCCGTGCAGCCGGGCAACCATGAAGGGTCTTCTCTGGTCAGGCGGCACCAGATGGCAGGGAAACCTTTCCCAGCACTCCCCGGCCCACCAAACACTCCGCTGTGTAGAGAAGCCTCCAGTAGGGCTGATCTACCCAACGGAGGCCGTCTAAGGGCAGGTTGGCACCAAACAACCCTCCTCTGGCAGCACCGACTCGCGTGCCTCCTTCTCTCCTACCACCTCTGGGGAGGCTGGCTGGAGCTGGGCCGAGCTCTTTCTGCAAAGCTTCCTTATAAAGATCAAGTCTTGCTGGTCTTGGAGGAGGACTCGCCATGGCCTGGCTTCCCTCTGAGCTCCCGTGGTGGGCAAAGAACCTCGCAGCTCTGGCACGACCCTGCTTTCCTTGGTACCAGGCTTGGCAGGCACCCACCGCCCTCCGTTCCTGAACCCTGGTTCCCCACCACCTCCGCCATCTCCCCTCCCAGTCCAGGAACCAGACTTACTTTCTTGCGGGATTGTACATCTCTTCCCCCCACAGGCAGTGGAACAGCAGCGCTCTTGGCCCGGGCAGCTGGCATCGCTGGAGCAGAATTTGCCACAAGGAGCATCCTCATCAGCAGGTGGGGTGGGACACGTGCCAGGCTTGATGGTATCTGCAAGGATTTGAGGGGGAGGGGAGAGAAGATGGGACTCTATCAGTAAAAGGGGAACTTTTCTGTTGTGTTTGAAAATTATCCATGAATTCAGCAGGGCCTTCGTTAGGCTCACTGAAAAAGCTTTCTCTTTCCTGCGTGTTGTCTTTCAAAAAGGCTGAGATTTTAGCCATCTCAGCCAAGTTAGTAACTTTCAATATCCATTCTGAATGGAAAAAATGGATTGATTATTTACAAAACAGATATCAGATTAAGAGATATCAGATTGCCTTTGAATAATTAGGATGTATTATTTTATAGAATGGGGGGGGGGTTAGGAAATGAAAAGACTTGGATGAGGTTATTTGGATTAGAAGGGAAAATTTTATTCTATGTTTGGTTTATGTATAACAATACCTTGTGATTGACCCGGGAAGCTGGGGGAAGGGAGGGGCGAAGGGGGTTTTGCGGAGGGGGGGGGGGAAAGGGGGAAAATGTTTTTGTTTGTTAAAACTTTTTCAATAAAAAAAGCTTTTTCTTTTTTAAAGTTTTTTTCGGGAGAAAAATTAATATATTCTCATAAGACCTAGGTAGAATTGTAACGCTGAGCAGAATTGAGTAAATAAACTCAAGATGACTTAGGAAAACAGAAGGAGGTCTACTCTGTCCTTTCCTCCCTCCTCTCCCACGTGATGGACTTGTTCATTTGACTCTCTGAGTTCTTTCTTTGAAGTCTTGTGAATTGACGTCTAGGACAGAGTGACAGACTGTAGCCCTTGTAGTATTGTGGGTGACGATCCCCTTTCTCTTCTTTCCTTCACCATTTCTCCTTTCTCAGCCCCCTTCCTTCCTTCCTTCCTTCCTTCCTTCTTTCCTTCCCTCCTTTTCTCATTTCTTCTGAGTTCCTCTCTCCTCCTCCCTCCCTCTCTCTCTCCTTCCTTCCTTCCTTCCTTCCTTCCTTTTCTCATTTCCTTCTGATTTCCTCCCTCTTTCTTTCTTTCTTTCTTTCTTTCTTTCTTTCTTTCTTTCTTTCTTTCTTTCTTTCTTTCTTTCTTTCCTTCCTTCCTTCCTTCCTTCCTTCCTTCCTTCCTTCCTTCCTTCCTTCCTTCCTTTTCTCATTTCCTTCTTATTTCCTCCCCCTCTCTCCCCCTCCCTCCCTCTCTTTCTTTTTCTTTTCTTCCTTCCTTTTCTCATTTCCTTTTGATTTCTTCCCTCCCTCCCTCCCTCCTTCTGCTCCTTCCTTCCTTCCTTCCTTCCTTCTCTTTTCTTCTCCCAAGATAGCCTTGCTAGACAAAGCTCACCTGACCTACAGCCCATGTTCCTCCCTGGGACTGGACCACCCCTTTCCCCTCTGACTGGGCCTCACCTGGATGGACACAGCGGCGCTCACATTCTTCCTGAGTCAAGAAACGGTTGGCGTTCCCCTCGCAGCCTCCATAATGGAAAGATCTGCATGTGCCCGTGTCCTTGTCGTAGAACCAGCGAGGCTCAGACGCCCTGCAAGGGCCTATCTCCTTCGGCAGCTGGCAGATATCTGAGAAACAGAGTAGATGGCCGAGACTTAGAAGTTTGCACCTGGATGCCCCGCCTCTCAAGTGGGCACAGGAGGGCACGAGAACTCAGCCATTGTGGAACGGACCTGCCACCCAGCCGGTGGTGCCCTTTTGCCAGTTGGTGGCTTCCTGCACCCCTGTTTTGGGGAGGATGTGACTCTTAGAAGCCCAGGAGGTTTATGGCTGGCAAGTAGCTGGCATCTAGCCTAGCTTGGCTGGAAAGCAGGAGAAGACCTCCGGTGGGGGAAGACCCAGCTTGCTGAGTGGGAGCCCCTGCCGTGTTTCTCCACTTCATCGACTTTAAGGTATGGGGACTTCAGTTCCCAGAATTCCTCAGTCAGCCGTGCTGGGGGTTGAAGGCCACCCTGGGAATTGAAGTCTACACATTTTAAAATTGCACTGATTTTTATTTAAAGATATGTTTGGCATGAAGCATTTT
The DNA here is from genome assembly GCF_028640845.1 of Ahaetulla prasina. Taxonomy (NCBI): domain Eukaryota; kingdom Metazoa; phylum Chordata; class Lepidosauria; order Squamata; family Colubridae; genus Ahaetulla; species Ahaetulla prasina. The sequence continues at coordinate 230,903,493 of NC_080541.1, read as the reverse complement.
ATTGCCTTTTAGGACTATCTATCTTTTTTATTAGTTTGTAATATAAAATACAAAAATATAAAAGAAAATATCAGAAAAATAAGGGAGGGAGGAAGGAAGGGAAAAGTGTAGGGAAAAGGTGTTTGATGCAGTAGAAGAGGATAACAGCATTAACCTCAACTTTTAACTTACATAATAATATAAAGTAGCTGTTGGTATAACAACAAACCTGTCTAATCAGTAAAACCCACCCACCTCAAACACAATGTCCAGAAATGGTTTCCAAATAGAAACGAAACTAATTGAATTATTTTCTTTAATCAAAGCGGTTAATTTAAGCCATCTTTGCTAACTTCATCAACTTTTGCAGCCATTCATTGTGGGAATCAAACCATCTGTCCTGATTCAAAAGACAACTGGAAGTATCACGTAAAGTATTAGTACCGCTTTATGAAGCCTCAGTAAGGCCACACCTGGAATCCTGCATCCAGTTTTGGTCACCACATTACAAAAAAGATGTTGAGACTTTGGAAAAAGTGCAAAGAAGAGCAACTAAAAGGATTAAAGACCTGGAGAATAAAATATACGAAGGGCAGTGGCAGGATTTGGGTCTGTTCTTCTGTTATTCTTTGCCACACCACACGGGGGCGCATTTGCACAAAAGGAGAACTTGACACCCCTGGATGTTTGAGCAGCTCAAGCAGGGGGGAGAGATGGGGGTCTGCTTTCAGGGGAGGGGGGCACAGGGGGTCCCAATAACTCATCAAGGCGAACTTTCCACCGGACACAATTTACACGAATATCGAAGAAATAGGGGAATAAAAATCATTGAAAAAAGGTTGTCAAAGAAGGGACAAAATGAAACGCAAATGACAAAAAATAATTTTTTTAAACTATTTAAAATAATTAAACTAAATTGTTGAATGGTCCCTCACCGAGCTGTCCTGTGGAGAGTTAATCAATCCAATCAGAATAGAGTTGGAAGGGACATTGGAGGTCATCTACTCCAACCCCCTGCTAAAGACCTTGTACAATTTGAGATAAGTGGCTGTCCAGTCTCTTCTTAAAAACTTCCAGTATTGGAGCACCGACAACTTCTGGTGGCAAGCCCTTCCATTGGTTCCGTCTCACTGTCAGGAAATTCCTCCTTAGTTCTAGGTGGCTTCTCTCCTTGATTAGTTTCCATCTGTTGCTTCTTCTTCAATGGCTTTGGAGAATAGCTTGACTGCCTCTTCTTTGGGGCAGCCCCTCAGATACTGGAAGACTGCTATCCTGTACCCCCTAAAAGTCCTTCTTTTCTCTAGACTAGCCAAACCCAAATCCCGCCAATGCCCTTCATATGTTTTCGTCTCCGGGCTGGGGTGAAATCGAAAAATTTTGCCTACCGGTTCTGTGGGCGTGGCTTAATTGGTGGGCGTGGCTTGGTGGTCAGATGATGGGTGGGCGTGGCCAATAACAATAAATAATAAAAATAATAAACAAAGTATACAAAACTATAAGAGGTACCAAAAACCAACTTTCACACTTTACACACACACAACACAACACAACTGACTCACACACAATGTAAAAGCAGCTGCACTTCACCCAAAATGGCCCCTGCAACAAGCAGGAACCTCACTCTTTCACACTTTACACACACACAACACAACTGACTCACACACAATGTAAAAGCAGCTGCACTTCACCCAGAATGGCCCCTGCAACAAGCAGGAACCTCACACTTTCACACTTTACACACACACAACACAACTGACTCACACACACACAAAATGCCACATACAGCTTTGTGAGATTTTGTGTGTTTGTGTAGTTAGAGTGAAACACTATAGAAACACACCAAATTTCAGAAAGCTGCACAAATATTTTATTTTATTATTTTTATTTATTTTTTTAGATCAGGGTGTCTCCAACTTTAGTAGCTTTAGGTTTGTGGACTTCAACTCCCAGAGTTCCTCATTCAGCAAAGCAGGAAGTCAAAGCAGGCTGTAATCAGTAGCTGAAGTGAGCATTGCGTTGCCAGCCCAAAAAGAGCAGTAATTATAGGTAAGTGAGGAGGGGGAATTGGCTGGGCCTGGGTGGGGGCTCTTGTAAGTGGGGGCTGTTAAAAAGTGACTTTAAAAGCCTGCTAGGATCAGGAAACTCCTCTGGGATTGCCAGAGGAAAAAAAGTTTTAAAGTCAGCTCCTATGACGATCTCAGCTGAAGTTCCCTCATAGCAGCCCAGAACCTCTTAAAATAATTGTTTTAACATGTAGAAAACATGTTTTTTAAGGTTCTGGTGATGAGGAACTCAGCTGGGATGGCCAGAGGAGCCTTTTAAAGGCCCCCCCTTTCCTTTTTTCCCCCTTTGGCTGAAGAGGTTTTTTTTAAAAAAACTTTTAAAGTGTTCTGATGATCTCTGCTCAGCCCCGCGATCATCAGAGGTTTTTTTTTTTTTACTTTTAAAGGTATGTTTTCGGCTGAAGAAAAACTTTTAAAAGTAAAAAAAAACAAACCCTCTGCTGATGGTGTGGCTCAGCAGGGGGGGGGGGCAGGGATTTTTGCTACCGGTCCTCCAAACCAGCAGCTACCATTGCTACCTAATCGGGGGAGCCGGTGTGAACCGGGAGCATTTCACCCCTGCTCCAGGCCTTTAATCGTCTTAGTTGTTCTTCTCTGCACTTTTTAAACATATTTTTTGGTAACGTGGTGATCAAAACTGGATGCAGGATTCCAGGTGTGGCCTTACGAGGGCTTTATAAAATGGTTCTTGTAAGTGATAGGGTTCACCGTGATGACTGGCCTTCCTGCCCCCTTCAAGGCCCCCTGGAGCTCTCCTGCCCTGCCTCAGCTGGCACCTACCGTGTGTCTGGCATTCCCGCCTGCAGGTTCCTTCGCAGCACTTCTTCCGGTGGGGACAATCTCGGTCTGTGCGACACTTGTCCTTGGGAACCTTCGTGTCTCCTCCATCTTTCCCTAGAGGGGAGCAAAGAGCCTCAGATCCAGGGGGCCCAAAGCTGCCAGGCTGCGGGAGACGCCCTGCCTGCTTGCTTTTCCTCTGCGCCACCAACTCCTCCTGCCAAAGCCTTGGCTTCCAGGGCCTTTCCGTCCTTCGGCTCCTGGAGGGGTTGAACCTGGGAACTTCACAACACAAAACGGCTCCTCCACTTTTTACACCCCCCCCAAAAAAAAAGACAACCTCCAGCCATTGAGCAAGAATGCGCAGCCAGCCTCCCTGTTGTGTCTTGCCCGCCCTCAGAGCAGCCGGGGCCTTCTTACCTGCTCCCGAACACTGAGGAATGTATGCCTCCCGGCCCAAGTCCTGGCTCCATGCCCACACAAACTGCAGAAGAAGGAGCATCTCCCTGCCCCAGCCCTGACTCCATGCCCAGGCAAACGGAGCAGCTAGACCCCTCCCCCTCCTCCACAGCAGGTGAGCCTGAGGAGGGTTTACTCCCAACAACAGCTGATTGGAGTGACCCTCACATCAGAAGGCTGGATAGGCGGAGGCAACAGAAGGAAGGGAGGGGTAGGCCTGGATAAGTGCTGAGTCATGGAGCCACACCCCATGGCCTATATAAAGGATCTGCTTTCTGGCAGTCTCTGAGTCAGGCAAAAGTCGAACTTATCTTGCTGAAGTCACTTTCTGGTCTCCTGCCTGCTCTGAGGACTTTGCTAGGACTTTGGGCAGAGCTGCAGAGGCACGCCTGATTCGGATTTCCCTGACCCGGCCGTCAGCGGAGGAGTGGGACACGACACTCCCTCTCCATTTCTGCCCGTTTCTTGAGCCTGTGGGCTCCACTCTCTTGCTTTGTCCCATCACGGAATACAGCCTTGACGGGACCCAAAACTTCTCTTGTTCATTGAGACATTTCCTAAGTGGGTTTTTACTCCATTTTACGACCTTCCTTGCCACATTTGTTAAGAGAATCACTGCAGTGATGTGAAGTGTTAATACCACTTTATAATGCCTTGATAAGGCCACACTTGTAAAAAAAAGGTTGAGACTCTGGAAAGAGCAACAAAGAGGATTAGGGGGCTGGAGGCTAAAACCTATGAAGAACGGTTGCTAGAATTGGGTAGGTCTCGTTTGATGAAAAGAAGGACTAGGGGTGACATCATAGCAGCCTTCCGATATTTGAGGGGTTGCCCCAAAGAAGAGGGGGTCCACTCATTCCTCAAAGCACCTGAAGGCAGGATAAGAAGCAACGGATGGAAACTAATCAAGGAGAGAAGCAACTTAGAACTAAGGAGAAATTTCTTGACAGTTAGAACAATTAACCAGTGGAACAACTTCCCTGCAGAAGTTGTGAATTCTCCAACACTGGAAGTTTTTAAGAAGAGATTGGACAACCATTTAATCTGAAATGGTATGTGGTCTCCTGCTTGAGTATGGGGTTGGATTAGAAGACTTCCTTCCAACTCTGTTATTCTCAGAGGAGAAATGATGCCTGGGGCTCGTCTTGCAATTGTTCCTGGACTGGGTCAAGGAAAGGTTGCCAACATCACAACCACAAGGATGCCTGAAGCCTGACTAGGGAACAAGGCGGTGAGGAGCTGATGGAGAGAAGACAGTGGCCTCCCAGGTGTGTGTGTGTGTGTACAGGCTGGAGATCTTTGGAGAAGCCATTGGACTGCAAGAGTCAGTGGTTGCCTTGTGGAGTCTTGCCAAGCTCTTCCTCACCTGTCTTCTGATCCTGGTTCTGGTTCTGGTCCTGGTCCTGACCTTCTTCCTGGTCCTGACCTTCTTGTTGGTCCTGACCTTCAGGGTCCACACACTGCAGCCCACACTCGAAGAAGCAGCACTTCTTCCCAGCGGTGCAGGAGCGGTCATCCTGGCACTTGTTCTTGCAGGGGGTGGAGTGGAGACGCCTCTTGGGGCAAAGGCCAGGGGTAGCTGGATGCCGACAGAAGAGAATATTTGTGGCTCAGAGTGGAACTGTGGAGGCCCTGAGCTTGGGGGATTTCCCACAGACACTGATGATGTTACCTAGTCTGGTAATGAAACATCTGTGAGACAGTCACCCAGATGAGGGCGGAGGTTCGTCCTCTGAGCTCGTGGGTTGGTTTCCAAACATTTCGTTACCAGGCTAGGTGACATCTTCAGGGGAGGTCAGTGTCGGTGTTCTTTTGCTCATCAGGGCCTGGTGTGGTCAGTAGGTCCTGGGATGGGAGGGTCACGTCAGGTGAGGGTCTTGGGAGGGTCAAAGTCACCAACCTCTGAGAGCACCAAGGACCTCCCCGTAGCCAGAGGGGAGGGAATGGATTCAGCAGGCTGGAGCAACTGGGGCCAGGATTGGGAGGCAGCAAAGGGGAAGGGGTTGCACTCAGGCGCTCAGCCCCCTGGAGACCCATTCAGGTTCCTTCCAAGGATTCTGGGTCTCCTTTCCTTCCTTCCCTCCCCAACTGACTCACTGGAGCCTAAAACAAATTAAAGAGGAAGGTGGATCTTGAAGAGCCAAGGGGCAGCTTCCTCCTCCTCCTCCTCCTCATTTCCAGGTGAGCTCAGGGGTTAGGGTTAGAGACTCTACCTGGCACAGCCGGAACGCACTTCTTCCGACTATCCGACATGCAGCATTTCTCATGCCATCTGCACTGGTGGTCTGCTTCACAGGGCCTCCTATAGATGGCCTGATCTTGCGGCCTGGGGCAGTACCCATGATGGACTGGAAGAGAAAGGTGGGCACAGAAGGTCTCTTGGCATCTCCCTCAGGTAGGTCTGAATGTGCCCTCAGGTTGCCCGGTGAGCACAACTGCAACCCCAGCCCATTGCCATTGCTATAGCTATAGGTGGCACCAGAACGGGTGCTACAATCCTATATCTGGGGTCTTTAGAAGGGCACCGGAGCACCGGGAGGGTGGCACTCTGCTCTTTCCCAGGAAGGAGAGACCTGGCAAGAGCAGAATCGGATCCTGGGACACGAGGGGAAATCCCTCCGGACTCTCCTCCTTCCACTTCTGAAACTGTCCCCCCACCAGCCTTCCATCTGCCTTGCCCCAAATTGGGCAGGGGCTCACTCACCTCCTTTTGGGAAGACGCATTTCCTTACATTCCCAAATTGGCAGCATTTTTCATCCCCTGGGCAGGGTCCATTTGCCGGGCAGTAGACCTCGGTTGGAACAATTAGAATCGTAGGTGGGCACTGGCCATATTCGGGAGGACCTGAAGAGGAAGAGAAGCAACCTCAGTCAGCATTGGCCAAAGCAGAGCTCCTCCTCCTCCTCCTCCTCTCCTCTCCTCTTATCTCCACCAACCCAAAGGGAATGGTGATGATGTTACCTAGCTGGGTCATCAAACGTCTGCAAGAAAATAACCAAGCTTAGAGAGCACCAAGGACCCCTCGGAGGGAGAGGGAGAAAGGGGTCTGGCTGTGTTATCTGGCTGTTAACCGCCCTGAGTCCTTCAGGAGAAGGGCGGTATAAAAATTAAAATTATTATTATTATTATTATTATTATTATTATTATTATTATTATTATTATTATTATTATTATTATTATTATTATTATTATTATTATTATTATTATTATTATTATTATTATTATTACTATTACTATTATTATTATTATTATTATTATTATTATTATTATTATTATTATTATTATTATTATTATTATTATTATTATTATTATTATTATTATACCAGGAGAGAAGTGGGTTGGTTAGTTTGCTCCTGCTGTGGAAACAGCTGTGAGAACAAATGAGGATTAGATCCCAACCAAATTGACCAAGGAAGACGAGGTCTCTGTAAAGTTCTTACCAGTTTTCCCCGGTTGCTTCTGCCCAGAAGGGTCATTTGTTGGTGGTTCTGGGGTCTGTTGCTCCACTTGCTGTACCTTTACATGGAGATGAACGTCATCTAGAAGGAGGGGACAAAACACGAGACCTTCATCCTCTGGAGTTTGTCCTCTACTGTTCTCAGGCTGGCCTGTCAAAAGCTGCTCCACCAATTGGACAAAACTGCCCATCCCCAAGGCCAAAACTAGCCTGCCCTGCAGCCAACGTTCCTCTGCGGGGACTTTTCCTCTTCCAAAAGATGAATCTGATGAGGGAGGACTATTGGAGATATAGGAACAGGTGTGTGTGTGTGTGTGTGTGTGTGTCTGTGTGTGAGAGAGAGTTTGTGTGTGTGCTTGCATGCCCATTATTTTCAATCTCTCCACTGACAAGTATCTCTCATTGTCTCAGACTATTTGCTCTTAGAGTGGCCCTCCAGCTGAGGGACAGAAGGAGGAAAACCAGGCACCCTGTGGATCCTATCCTCCTCCTTGGCTTGGTTTCATACCCACCAGTTGTGCAAAGTGGAGCAGCCCAGCCCAGCCCACTCTCTGCCCAGTCTCATACAGCATGGCTCAATTGCTAGGGAAGGAGCAGAGCCCACAGGGGGTCCCCAGATGTCTCATTCCTCCCTCCATTGTTCCCAGCAGCTGGTCATCCAAGACCAATGTGTAATTAGTAGTCTATCTCTTCTAGTCATTAATGTACAACGTCTGTGGAGACAGTCATGGTTGTCCCAAAAGTGCTTTTTCCAAAAGGCAACTGGACTTCTTTGTTTTTCCATTTCACTTCTCATCCAAGAAGCTTCTTCAGTTCACTGAAGATCTGAAGAAGCTTCTCGGATGAGAAGTAAAACATTTTTCAAAGAACCAAGAAAGTCCAGTTGCCTTTTAGAGAAAGCACCATTAGGACTTCAGTCCACAACTCAACGGAGCTGGTGACCAGCTTTCTATTTTGTGGCTATGGATTCTACTGGTTCTTTCTGTCCCCTCCACATTTGAGAATAACGTTTGATCCTATCAGGTTCTGAATTTAGGAGAAGAGGCGAGAAAGCCCCCCAGATATTCTAGGTCTATAAAATGAGAGAAGGAGCAGACACCTCCTCCCACCCCGTGCGTCTCCTCCATGATCCTATTAGAACCCAATGGATCAGTACATGGGACCCAATGGTGGAGATGCCTCTTTGCTTGGCCTTCTGATGCTAAAGAGTTCTCTCCCACAAATTGTGGAGGTGCTGTCAACATTGATGTAACAAAAGGCAACTCATGGAAGGGAACGTTACATTGATGATTAGTAGCTATTGATCATGCAGGTTATCTAATGGAAGGGGAAGCAGTATCCCAATCTGAGATACTTTCAGAGGGTTCTCTGGGGCTCGAGAGCTGGACTGGATGGGCCGTTGGTCTGATCGAGGACCTTAGTTCTGTTGTGCTGTCAACCATCTAAACTCTTACTTGTCAGAGGAACCATGGTCCTCTGGAAGCATCAGTCTGTAGGGCAGCAGTTCTCAACCTGTGGGTTGGGAACCCGTTGGGGGTCGAATGACGATTTGCCAGGGGTCGCCTAAGACCATCGGAAATATGGGAAGTATACTTGCGAGTTGAAGAATCGCGCTCCAATGGTCGACTCCACAAGCCAGCTGCAGGCTCTTCAAATCGCTAGCCGAATTTGGCTTCAGGCGCGATGAATTAAAAAAGAGAGAAAATCTTTGCTCTGATGTCTCCCTCTCAAGCCAGCTGCAATCACTCCCAATCGCTAACCTAAACTGGCTTCAGGCGCCATAAACTTAATAGGGGAGGAGTCTCCGCTTTAATGCCTCCGTCCTCAAGGCAATCGCAAGCAGTTCAGATCGCTAGCCGATACGGCTTCAGGCGCAATAAATTCAAAACGAAAATAATTTTACGGTTGGGGTCGCCACATCGTTCGGAATTGTATTAAAGGGGTCGCAGCACTATAAAGGCTGAGAACCATTGCTGTAGGGTCTCCTGCTTGAGCAGGGGTGGGTGGGATTAGAAGACCTCCAAGGTCCCTTCCAACAGTCTGTCTTCTGGGGGAGGACAGTTCCTCCACAAATGTGGAGCAAGCGTTGGTCGCCTGGGCTGCTTCTGCCCCAAAGATACCTTTTGGGCTGCTCAAGGAGTTATATTTATAATAATAATTAGTTAGAATAACAGAGTTGGAAGGGACCTTGGAGGTCTTCTAATTGAAGCCCCTGCTCAGGCAGGAAACCCTATACCATTTCAGATAAATGGTTGTCCAATCTCTTCTTAAAAATCTCCAGTGTTGGAGCATTTATAACTTCTGGAGGCAAGTTGTTCCATCGATTAATTGTTCTGTCAGGAAATTTCTCCTTAGTTCTAAGTTGTTTCTCTCCTTGATTAGTTTCTACCCATTGCTTCTAGTCCTGCCTTCAGATGCTTTGGAGAATAGCTTGACTTCCTCTTCTTTGTGGCAGCCCCTGAGATATTGGAACACTGCTATCATGTCACCCCTTAATCCTTCTTTTTGTTAGACTAGACATACCTGCAACTGTTCATCGTATGTTTAAACCTCCATCCCCCTAATCATTTTGGTTGCTTTCCTCCACACTCTCTCCAGAGTGGATCTGTGGATTCCCAGGTTATCACGACGGAGATTTAAGGGAATGGGGGGGGGGTTTGTTGCCTTGTGCCCTTCCAATGCCCCTCCAGCCAGAAAGAAACGAATCTGCACTCACCATCCTCCCTTTCAGTTGCCCTAGCAAAAGTAACTGCCAGGAGCAGGAAACAGACCAGGTGGCCCTTCATGGTTGAAGTCCTTCTGGTCGAGCCTTTGTGGTGGAGCCTGCAATATATACCTCCCGGCCTTCAAGGCCAAGGCCAGACCTGCTGAGTCTGCTGTCCTCAACCTGCTGTGCCAAATCCCAGAATTCCTGGTTGTGTCCACAGGCTTATCTTGTGTTCCCCCAAAGGTTGTGGGGCATGTCAGGGTGACCCCTTGATGAAGGCCACAGGGAGGACTCCTGCCAGGTAGATCTCCCCACTCTATCCTTGGCAGCAGGCAGCTCTGCTCGCTCTGGAGAGCCAAGATTTTTCAAGGCCATGGGGTTGCCTTTCACGCACACTTACTGGTGGCTTTTAGGAAAGCAGGAAAGACATTGACTGTCCGGAGTGCTGTGACCAGCTCTAAATTCTTGGTGGGAGGAAACTGAGGGGCCCTCTGAGATAAAGATTTCCACTGGGGTCCTTGGTGTTCTCTGAGCTTGGTGCTTTTCTCGCAGATGTTTCATTACCTAACTAGGTAACATCATCAATGCTAGAAGTGGAGGAGGAGGAGGAGGAGGAGGTGGTGTCCTTCGTGTTTTCTGAGCTTGGAGATAAAATTGGTAAAGTTCTACATTTAGACAAAAAACCCCAAATGCACAGATGGTATCTGGCTTGATAGCAGTAATTGTGAAAGACATCTTGGAGTCCTGGTGAACAATCACTTAAATATGAGCCAGCCATGTACAGCAGCTGCCAAAGAAGCCAATGCAGTCCTAGCCTGCATTAAGAGAGGGATAGACTCAAGATCACATGAATAGAGTTTATAAGGCCTTGGTAAGATCACACTTGGAATACTGCATCTAGTTTTGGTCTCCACCATAAAGAGAGAGAGAGAGAGAGAGAGAGAGAGAGATATTCTGGAAAGAGTGCAGAGAAGAGCAACAAAGATAATTAGGGGGCTGGAGGATAAAATTCAGGAAAAACAGCTGCAGGAATTGGGTATGACTAGTTTGATGAAAAGAAGGATTGGGGGAGACATGATAGCAGTGTTCCGATATCTCAGGGGTTGCCACAAAGAAGAGGGAGTCAACTTATTCTCCAAAGCACCTGAAGGCCAGACAAGGAATAATGGCTGGAAACTAATCAAGGAGAGAAGCAACGTAGAACCAAGGAGAAATTTCCTGACAGTGAGAACAATTCATCAGTGGAACCAGTTGCCTTCAGAAGTTGTAGGTGCTCCAATACTGGAGGCTTTTAAGAACAGATTGGACAGCTGTTTGTCTGAAATGGTATATTCGGCTAAGAACTAACCTCAGATTCCTGAGCAACCTGGGATATAGAAGAAGAGCCTTCTCAGCCTCCTGGAAGCTGAGCCAACCCGGTTGGCATCCAGCCTGTGAGAAACCCCGTTGAGGAAATGGCACCTTGGCACACATTTCATGTGTAACAAACTTCTTATTCTCTTAGCAGGCTCTTTAGGCAGAACAGTCACACCTTTTTCCTCCTCCAAAATAGTTGTTCTGCAGCCAAGTCAAGAGACAGAGTCTGCTAGCAGCTCCTTTAATCAGAGTTAATTGGAGCGCCTTACTTGGGATATCAACACTTTCCTGAAATGTGAGAGAGACGCCCCTTTCTCCCTCCCCTTCATGCCCCCCATCCTCCTGCAACTGCAGAAGGTAGAAGGAAGACTTGTTTACACAACCAGCCTGCCACTCACAACTCAGCCTCTGTTTCCTTCCCTTTGTCCTCACCAAAGGCAGATTCTGGTTAGCAGAATAACAGAGTTGGAAGGGACCTTGGAGGTCTTCTAGTTCAATCCCCTGTTCAGGCAGGAAACCCTATAAGGTTTTAGATAAGAGGCTATCCAGTGTCTTCATGAAAACCTCCAGTGATGGAGCACCCACAACTTCTGGTGGCAAGTTGTTCCACTGGTTAATTGTTCTCACTGTCGGGAAGTTTCTCCTTAGTTCTAGGTTGCTTCTCTCCTTGATCAGTTGCCATCTATTGCTTCTTGTCTTGACATGATAGAAGTCTTCCAATATTTGAGGAGCTGTCACAAAAAACAGGGGATTAACCTATTCTCCAAAGCACATGAAGGCATGGGAAGAAACTAATCAAGGAGAGAACCAACCCAAAACTAAGGAAAAAATTTGTGGGAACAATTAACCAGTGGAACAGAAGTTGCCTTCAGAAGTTGTGGGTGCTCCATCACTGGAAGCCCTCAAAAAGAGACCGGGCAGCCATTTGCCTGAAAAGTTACAGGGTCTCCTGCTTGAACAGAGGTTTGGACAAGAAGACCTCCAAAGCCGTCAGGGTGCCGTCAGCCAAACAGTGTCGACTGGCGGCCCCCAGGGGGAGGGCCTTCTCTGTGGGAGCTCCGACCCTGTGGAACGAACTTCCCCTCGGACTTCGACAATTACCTGACCTTAGGACCTTTCGCCGCGAATTTAAAACTTATTTATTTCGTATGGCTGGACTAGCCTGATTTTTATTTTTATTGGATGGGTTTTTAAAATTTTGTGATTTTACGGGGGAGTACGTTTTTTAACATTTTGGGCATTTAAATTAGTTTTTTAAGGGATGTTTTTAATTATTGTGTGTATTTATATTTTATCTGCCTGTTCACGCCTGAGTCCTTGGGAGAAGGCGGTATACAAATTAAAATATGATGATGATGATGATGATGATGATGATGATGATGATGATGCGCCTTCCAATTCTGTTATTCTGTATTCTATATACTTGTTGAGGCCCTTATCACAAAGTTAAAGTCCTCTTCTTGATTTGGGGGTAAGAAAATTCGAAACGCTTTTTCCTTTATCCTTTTCTGAGTCTTGGAAAAAGCACTCATGTATTTTATTTTTTCTATTATGCAATTTATATACCACCCATCTCACCAAGAGGCAACTCTAGGCTGTTTAGAACAAGTAAAAGGTATAGAATAAAACATTACAATATTACAATGATATTTGACTTGGGCTGGTCAGGAGGCTAGATCCAACAGCTGGCAGCTACTTGGCATAGGGTGATGGGCGGGGGGCGGGGGAGACATTTGGAAGAAGGAATCCCTCTGCTCCTTCAGGATCAAAGCATCCACCCATCCCTCAAGCTTGCTTTGATCCCTTCCTGCCTTGGGCTCATCTGCAGACTTGATAGAGATTCTTCAGCTTCTTCATCCCAGCGATTGCAGAGCATAAAAAAGCGGAAGTTAGAATATTTTGGACATGTGATGCAACACCAGGAAAAATACAGCATCCTTCACTTAATCCTCCAGGGAAAGACTGAAGGCAAATGAGCTGCAGGCAGAAAGAGAACATCATGGCATCACAATCTAAGGGCCTGGTTTGGACAAAATTCAGCAGCACTTTTTTTGTGCGGCTGTCAATAAAAATAGGATCACCAACATGATCGCCAATGTCCGATGATGGATACGGTACAAGAAGACCTCACCCCATTCCTAAGAGGACCATAAGAGGCCATATTTTCTCATTTTATTCAGTAGAAAAACAAAGCTCTTCCACCAGAGGCTGTGCCAAAATCCATTGCGCACAATATTTCTCTAATCTAGGAACGCTTTCAGAGGGAGATAAAGTTCAGTCTGACACAACCTCTTTGACACAACCTCATGTCGCCTCTCTGTCCAAACTCTGATAAGATTTTGCTGAATAATCTGTTCAAAGATTTGGACTGGTGTAGACACCAAGGTGACAGGTCTATAGTTCCCCTGGTCCTCCTCCTTCCCCTTCTTGAAGATGGGCACTGCGTTTGCTCTCCTTATTTTGGGGAGACCTGATTGATTCCTCCAAGAGTTTTCAGAAGGTTGCCAGAAAGACCTGAGCCCAGTCACGTTGCAACTAAAGTGGAATTCCAAGAATACCGAACGTCCCTGTGGATGATATCATGTAACATGTTACCCAAATTATTAACTTGGGTTAATAATTCACAGGTCTCATGTTGAAACTATGCATCACCCAAAGATGCTTAGTCAAAAGGCAACTGGACTATGTTTTTCCTTGAAGATGTTTTGCTTCTCATTTAAGAAGCTTCTTCAGTTGAGTTTTTCTTGGATGAGAAGCAAAAGGTCTTCAAGGCAAAACATGAAAAAGCATCTTTGGGACAACCAAGACTTGGATGACCTAGAATCTCCACAGAGACGACCCATTTTGTGGCCTCACATGTTGGATTGGTCCAATAACTGGGGCTGGCCCCAATTCATTGCCTGAGTCCTACAACACAAGGAACCACAATCCACCTCACCCCTGTTTTAATCTAGTGCCATGAATTGTCCCAAAGGTGGTTTTTCAAGGTGGACTTCCTGCCTAAGCTGTTGGGTAGAAAATTGGCCTTTTTGTCATTCTTTGCTCTTGTTGTGTTGCGTTAGTTGTGCCTTCTTTATAAACTCTGTGACCTGTTCCAATATTTTGGTTGGTAGAAGTGATTTTAGCTCTTGGAGTATGTGTTCCACCCTCTCTTTCAAAACCTCAGTTGTGAAATTGATCTGTCTTATTTTTTCATTGAGAAGTTGGTGCTGTCCTTTCTGCAGGATGTTTTTCTGCCCTGGGTCCCTTCACTGTTGCACAGTACAGGCTGTTGGGGATGAGTCTGTATTTTGTCTGCATCTCAAACTGAAGCGCAAACGGTTGGTTTGATTGTTGTCACCGGAGGTCGAGGTCGGAGTTCATGGGGGCTTGTATTTGGGACTTTACTTCTGTAAGCTGCTTGGTTGCCATGGAATGGAATGGAATGGAATGAAATTAGATAGATGTGGGCTGTGAAGCACTGTGAGGTGGTATAGACAGTAAGTCTAAATGCTATTGCTATATAGATGATAATGATGTTATTATCCATTCAATCTTGTCTGATGCTTGCTTTGTTTTATGGGCCTCCATATCCTCCAATCTTGAACAATTTCTTTGAGTCCTTCTCTGCTCTGGCCGGTGTCAGCTTTGATGGTGTCCAGCCACCGTGTCCTTTGGTGGCCTGGTTTCCTTTGATCGCAATCTCTTCCCAATATAATTTCTTTCTCCAGTAAATTGGGCTGCGATCAAGCAACTTCAGCTGGATTGTCAGAGGAGCCTTTTAAAAAAATTTTTCCTCTAGCCCACCCAATCCCCACTCCTCACTTACCTCATTACAGCTTCTTTCGGGCTGGCAAAGCCATGCTTTACATCAGTTGCATCAGCTTGCAACTGCCTGCCTAGAATCCATCTGCTCAGTCAGCAACTGCTTTGCTGGCTGAGGAACTCTGGAAATTGAAGTCCACAAACCTGAAAGTTACTAAGATTGGAGACCCCGATCTAAAAAATATAAATAAAATAAAATAATAAAATAAAATATTTGTGCAGCTTTCTGAGTTTTGGTATGTTTCTTAGTGTTTCACTCTAACTACACAAACACACAGAATCTCACAAAGCTGTATGTGGCATTTTGTGTGTGTGTGTGTGTGTCAGTTGTGTTGTGTTGTGTGTGTGTAAAGTGTGAAAGTTGGTTTTTGAGCTTTTTGTGACTGTGTGAGGTTCCTGCTGTTGCAGAGGTCATTTTGGGTGAGGTGCAGCTGCTTTTACATTATGTGTGAGTCAGTTGTGTTGTGTTGTGTGGGTGTAAAGTGTTAAAGTTGGTTTTTGGTACCTCTTATTGTTTTTGTAAAGGGGACGCGGTGGCTCAGGGGCTAGGACATTGAGCTTGTCGATCGAAAGGTCAACAGCTTGGCGGTTCGAATCCCTAGTGCTGCCATGTAACGGGGTGAGCTCCCGTTCCTTGTCCCAGCTTCTGCCAACCTAGCAGTTTCGAAAGCACGTAAAAATGCAAGTAGAAAAAATAGGGACCACCTTTGGTGGGAAGATAACAGCATTCCGTGCGCCTTTGGCGTTGAGTCATGCCGGCCACATGACCACGGAGACGTCTTCAGACAGTGCTGGCTCTTCGGCTTTGAAATAGAGATGAGCACCGCCCCCTAGAGTCAGGAACGACTAGCACGGATGTGCGAGGTGAACCTTTACCTTTACCTTATTGTTTTGTATACTTTGTTTATTATTTTTATTGGATGGGTTTTAAAATTTTGTGATTTTACGGGGGAGTACGTTTTTTAACATTTTGGGCATTTAAATTAGTTTTTTAAGGGATGTTTTTAATTATTGTGTGTATTTATATTTTATCTGCCTGTTCACCGCCCTGAGTCCTTCGGGAGAAGGGCGGTATACAAATTAAAATATGATGATGATGATGATGATGATGATGATGATGATGATGATGCGCCTTCCAATTCTGTTATTCTGTATTCTATATACTTGTTGAGGCCCTTATCACAAAGTTAAAGTCCTCTTCTTGATTTGGGGGTAAGAAAATTCGAAACGCTTTTTCCTTTATCCTTTTCTGAGTCTTGGAAAAAGCACTCATGTATTTTATTTTTTCTATTATGCAATTTATATACCACCCATCTCACCAAGAGGTAACTCTAGGCTGTTTAGAACAAGTAAAAGGTATAGAATAAAACATTACAATATTACAATGATATTTGACTTGGGCTGGTCAGGAGGCTAGATCCAACAGCTGGCAGCTACTTGGCATAGGGTGGTGGTGGTGGTGGTGGGAGACATTTGGAAGAAGGAATCCCTCTGCTCCTTCAGGATCAAAGCATCCACCCATCCCTCAAGCTTGCTTTGATCCCTTCCTGCCTTGGGCTCATCTGCAGACTTGATAGAGATTCTTCAGCTTCTTCATCCCAGCGATTGCAGAGCATAAAAAAGCGGAAGTTAGAATATTTTGGACATGTGATGCAACACCAGGAAAAATACAGCATCCTTCACTTAATCCTCCAGGGAAAGACTGAAGGCAAATGAGCTGCAGGCAGAAAGAGAACATCATGGCATCACAATCTAAGGGCCTGGTTTGGACAAAATTCAGCAGCACTTTTTTTGTGTGGCTGTCGATAAAAATAGGATCGCCAACATGATCGCCAATGTCCAATGATGGATATGGCACAAGAAGACCTCACCCCATTCCTAAGAGGACCATAAGGGGCGTGCATAAGCTCCTGTCCTATTGCATTTTATTCAGTAGAAAAACAAAGCTCTTCCACCAGAGGCTGTGCCAAAATCTATTGCGTACAACATTTCTCTAATCTAGGAACGCTTTCAGAGGGAGATAAAGTTCAGTCTGACACAACCTCTTTGACACAACCTCATGTCGCCTGTCTGTCCAAACTCTGATAAGATTTTGCTGAATAATCTGTTCAAAGATTTGGACTGGTGTAGACACCAAGGTGACAGGTCTATAGTTCCCCCGGTCCTCCTCCTTCCCCTTCTTGAAGATGGGCACTGCGTTAGCTCTTCTTATTTTGGGGAGACCTGATTGATTCCTCCAAGAGTTTTCAGAAGGTTGCCAGAAAGACCTGAGCCCAGTCACGTTGCAACTAAAGTGGAATTCCAAGAATACCGAACGTCCCTGATATCATGTAACATGTTAACCCAAATTATTAACTTGGGTTAATAATTCACAGGTCTCATGTTGAAACTATGCATCACCTAAAGATGCTTAGTCAAAAGGCAACTGGACTATGTTTTTCCTTGAAGATGTTTTGCTTCTCATTTAAGAAGCTTCTTCAGTTGAGTTTTTCTTGGATGAGAAGCAAAAGGTCTTCAAGGCAAAACATGAAAAAGCATCTTTGGGACAACCAAGACTTGGATGACCTAGAATCTCCACAGAGACGACCCATTTTGTGGCCTCACATGTTGGATTGGTCCAATAACTGGGGCTGGCCCCAATTCATTGCCTGAGTCCTACAACACAAGGAACCACAATCCACCTCACCCCTGTTTTAATCTAGTGCCATGAATTGTCCCAAAGGTGGTTTTTCAAGGTGGACTTCCTGCCTAAGCTGTTGGGTAGAAAATTGGCCTTTTTGTCATTCTTTGCTCTTGTTGTGTTGCGTTAGTTGTGTCTTCTTTATAAACTCTATGACCTGTTCCAATATTTTGGTTGGTAGAAGTGATTTTAGCTCTTGGAGTATGTGTTTCACCCTCTCTTTCAAAACCTCAGTTGTGAAATTGATCTGTCTTATTTTTTCATTGAGAAGTTGGTGCTGTCCTTTCTGCAGGATGTTTTTCTGCCCTGGGTCCCTTCACTGTTGCGTGCAGGTACAGGCTGTTGGGGATGAGTCTGTATTTTGTCTGCATCTCAAACTGAAGCGCAAACGGTTGGTTTGATTGTTGTCACCGGAGGTCGAGGTCAGAGTTCATGGGGGCTTGTATTTGGGACTTTACTTCTGTAAGCTGCTTGGTTGCCATGGAATGGAATGGAATGGAATGAAATTAGATAGATGTGGGCTGTGAAGCACTGTGAGGTGGTATAGACAGTAAGTCTAAATGCTATTGCTATATAGATGATAATGATGTTATTATCCATTCAATCTTGTCTGATGCTTGCTTTGTTTTATGGGCCTCCATATCCTCCAATCTTGAACAATTTCTTTGAGTCCTTCTCTGCTCTGGCCGGTGTCAGCTTTGATGGTGTCCAGCCACCGTGTCCTTTGGTGGCCTGGTTTCCTTTGATCGCAATCTCTTCCCAATATAATTTCTTTCTCCAGTAAATTGGGCTGCGATCAAGCAACTTCAGCTGGGATTGTCAGAGGAGCCTTTTAAAATCTTTTTTTCCTCTGGCCCACCCAATCCCCTCTCCTCACTTACCTCATTACAGCTTCTTTCGGGCTGGCAAAGCCATGCTTTACATCAGTTGCATCAGCTAGCAACTGAATCTGCCTGCCTGGAATTCATCTGCTCAGTCAGCAACTGCTTTGCTGGCTGAGGAACTCTGGGAGTTGAAGTCCACAAACCTGAAAGTTACTAAGGTTGGAGACCCCTGATCTAAAAAATATAAATAAAATAAAATAATAAAATAAAATATTTGTGCAGCTTTCTGAGTTTTGGTATGTTTCTTAGTGTTTCACTCTAACTACACAAACACACAGAATCTCACAAAGCTGTATGTGGGATTTTGTGTGTGTGTGTGTGTCAGTTGTGTTGTGTTGTGTGTGTGTAAAGTGTGAAAGTTGGTTTTTGAGCTTTTTGTGACTGTGTGAGGTTCCTGCTGTTGCAGAGGTCATTTTGGGTGAGGTGCAGCTGCTTTTACATTATGTGTGAGTCAGTTGTGTTGTGTTGTGTGGGTGTAAAGTGTTAAAGTTGGTTTTTGGTACCTCTTATTGTTTTTGTAAAGGGGACGCGGTGGCTCAGGGGCTAGGACGTTGAGCTTGTCGATCGAAAGGTCAACAGCTTGGCGGTTCGAATCCCTAGTGCTGCCATGTAACGGGGTGAGCTCCCGTTCCTTGTCCCAGCTTCTGCCAACCTAGCAGTTTCGAAAGCACGTAAAAATGCAAGTAGAAAAAATAGGGACCACCTTTGGTGGGAAGGTCACAGCATTCCGTGCGCCTTTGGCGTTGAGTCATGCCGGCCACATGACCACGGAGACGTCTTCAGACAGTGCTGGCTCTTCGGCTTTGAAATAGAGATGAGCACCGCCCCCTAGAGTCAGGAACGACTAGCACGGATGTGCGAGGTGAACCTTTACCTTTACCTTATTGTTTTGTATACTTTGTTTATTATTTTTATTATTTATTGTTATTGGCCACGCCCATCCAGTCACATGACCACCAAGCCATGCCCACAAAATAAACCACATAACCGGTAGTAAAAAAATTTGGAACCCACCCCTGATATATATACATATACATATATACATATACATATACATATACATATACATATACATATACATATACATATACATATACATATACATATACATATACATATACATATACATATATTCAAACCTAAGGTCACATCTCAAAAAGTTCAATATTCATGAATCTTTATATCCCAAAGCTAATCAACCTGTTCCTCTGAATAGTCCCAATTTTTTTTTCCCTGAACCTGAAGGCTCCAACACAAGTCTATTGATAGAGGGACTTACGAAGGTTCCTGTCTCTCCATTCTGATGTGTTGGGTAGCTGTAACTGCTCTGACATGGTTACAAAAAAACCCTTTGAAAATTGCTAATCTAAAACTTTTATTTGAGAAAACAGAAGACACGGAAACACACAACGGATGGGCAGCAGAGGAAGGCATGAAAATCGCATGCATTTCAAAGACCAATAAGAAGAGAGGGGAGAGGGTGCTGCCCCTTTTCTTCAGGAGAAGACTCTGAGGAAGGAACCCTCGCTTGACCCCGAAGTGTCCTTCAGAACAGCCCCTTTCTGTGGGGAACTGATGGTAATGGCCCCAAGCCCCGGGCTTCCCAGGGCGTTGGGGGAGATGCTGGAACAGATGGGGGAATGGAGGAGGAGGAGGAGGAGGAGGAGGAGGAGGAAGGCTTCAGGGTCTCTCTACCTCCAGTTGGCCAGCTGACCTTCTCCTGGCTCCTTGCAGACCATCCTGCAGCCGTTTGAACAGCACTTTTTGGCTTCCTCGCAGTCAAAGTCATGAGTGCAGGTCTTCAGCATCTTTCCCACACAGGGTCCCAGGGACCCCCGCAACAGCAAGGGACACACTCCGGGCTTTCCTGCAATCAGAGAGTAGCCTGAGGCCCCTGCCTCTTCCCTCACCCCCTAATAAGCATCTCAGATCTCTGCCCAGCCCCTCCTTCTCTCTCCTCCCCTCTCCTCCCACTTGCTTCATCCTTCAAGAGCATTATGTTCTTCTGAATGTCGTCTGAGAACTTCATGTTCATCCTTCAAGAACATTATGTTCTTCTAAATATCCTTTGAGAAAAGAAGAACTTCACTGGCCATACTCACTAGGTGTCTTCCCCTCCACTTCCTTAGGCTTGGGGTGAGGTCCCTGGGAGGCCTGTGCAAAGCCAGGAGTACCTGGAGGAGGCCCTTGGCACTGGAAGCCACAAGCCGTGGGGCGACACCTCTCCTCCTTTGCACAATCGGAGTCATCTCTGCAGCGATCTTGGCATTTTGGTGTCGGTGGGTCTGTGCAAACACCAGGACCTTCTGGGGGAAAAAAAAGAGAGATACTTCCAGGACACCATTCATCTTAAAATGGCGAAGCCTAAGGACGCCTGATCTAGACTGAAGTCATGGAGGAGATGAATGCGGATCTGGTGCTTCTAGGGGAAAAAACCCGAGGGGATGTGAGGCAGGGAGAGCTGTGGCCTTGGGGCACAGAAGTGGGTGGACAAGGGGAGGGCTTCCAAAGACAAACGACAGTCTTCTTGTCATTTCTTCTCAAGCAGGGGGTCTCCAACCTTGGCCATCTTAAGCCTGGAGGACGTCAACTCCTAGAATTCTGGGAGTTGAAGTCCGCCAGGCTTAAAGTTTTGCTGGCTGGGGAATTCTGGGGGTTGAAGTCCGCCAGGCTTAAAGTGGCCAAGGTTAGAGACCGCTGCTCTAAAGTGAAGGATTAAAGAAAAGAATCAATCTACCAGGCTCCTGCCCTGAGATCTAACATCTTACAATGATGATGCGGAGGGATTCTTTAGGTGGGCAGGTTGTTTCCTCACCCAACACTCCCCCTCCTCAACACTCCCCCTCCTTTTGGGGAAGGAGCCAGGCGAGGCCCCCTCCATTTCCTTGCCCTGCAGTGGGGTGGGTGCAGTGGGGATGGGGGAGGATGGGAGTGCAGCAATCTCCCCCCAATACATCTAGTCCTCAATTTACAACCTTTTGTTTAGTGACCGTTTGAAGTTACAATGGTGCTGAAAAAAGGGATTTAGGCCCGACTTTCACACTTACCACAGCTGTGGCATCCCTGGGGTCATGTGATCAAAATTTGGATTCTTGGCAACTGACTCATATTTATGACGGTCACTGTGTCCTGGAGTCACATGATCCCCTTTGGTGACCAAAGTCAACGGGGGAGCCAGATTCACTAAACAACTGTGGCAAGAAAGGTCATAAAATGGAGAAAAACTCACCAACTGTCTTGCTTAGCAACAAAATGTTGGGGTAAAATTGTGATCGTAAGTCGAGGACTACTGTACGTCCCCTCGGGGCCCTCAGTGGGCAACCAGGCTCCCCTGCAGCCAAGGAGGGGCCCCCTTTTTTGTCCCAGCAGATCCATTTCTGGCTGTGAGACCCCCAAAGAGGGGAGCAGGCCCCCCGGGTGGGTCCCTCAGAAAAGCCCCCTTGACTTCGGGTTTTCCAGATTAGACGGACAGATCTTTATAGAAATGACTTGTTCATATTATTATGGAAAAACCAAAAGCTGTGATTTGATGCCAATGCCTCATTTTACTGCAGCAGGGAGAGTCTTTCTTTTTCTCTTCCTTTTCCTCCCTTCTCTTCCCCTCTTTCTTTCCCTTCTCATTGTTCTTTTATTTACTTTCGTATTTTGTATTTTATAATACTTAATAACCTAACAAAAATGCCTGAAAAGAAAAAAGGAGAAAAAAAAAAGAAACACCCCCACTTGTTCGAAATCATCTCCCCCCTCCCAGGAGGCCGTCCAGCGGCCAAAGCACCTGCCTTGGTGTTCTGGGCAGGGGGGGCAGAGACCCAAGCGGACCCCTTCCCCCCCCCAGCTTTCCACCTGCGAAGAATGGCCCCCTGGGGCAGGGAGGCTTCCTTGCCAAGGAGCGTTTCTTTGCAAAGAGTTGGCAGTCTCTCCTTTTCCGTTTTGTTCTTCCTAAAAGCCAGCTGGGCCCATTGTCTCAGGTGCCCAGGTCAGGAAGGCGGGTGTTGAATCTCAGAGGGGTGCTACCTGCTCTGGGTCGCAGGCACTCCAGCCCGCAGCCGGTGAAGCAGCACTTCTGGCCAGGGGGGCAGCCTCTGTCGTCCTCACATCGGTTCGGGCAGGGGGTCCCGCTGGGCAGCACCCTCCTCCTCGGGCACAGGCCTGGCCGGACTGCAGCAGAGACAGGAAGATGCCAGGGATGAGCAGAGCCTGCCCAGAGTGGGCGCCTGCCCTGTGGTGCTTGACCCTGAGCCTGACTGGACAGCAGCTGCTGGAGTGGCCCCTCTCCCTCGTTCCCCACCACCACAGGAGACCCTCCCTCTGCCCAGCCCCGTTAAGCCCCCTTACCTCGCTCTGCCGCCAGGCACCGCAGCTGGCAGTCCTGGAGGCAGCATTTCTCCCCGGGACCACAGGCGACATCATCCAGGCAGAAGACCCGGCAGGGCTCCAGGGCCATGGGGCAGGCAGTGGGGCAGTAGCCGGGGTTTACTGTAAAAGAAGGGGTAAAAGAGAAGGCCCCCTTGCCCATCCCAGCACCCTGGTCTCCATTCATTCCTGCCCTCAGCCCGGGAAAGGCTGGCCTGGCTTGGCAGCTGGCAGAGAAGCCCCCCCCCCATCCCCGCTCTTCAGGGGGCCCAGAGCAGTGCAGGTAGCCTCAACTTACAACCATTCATTTAGTAACGGTTCAAAGTTACAATGACACTGAAAAAAAATAACTTATGACTGTGGGGTCCCTGGTGCTCTCTGAGCTTGGCTGTTTCCTTGCAGACGTTTCATGACCCAGCTAGGTAACATCATCAGTGCTAGAAGGGAGGGAGGGAGGGAGGAAGGAAGGAAGGAAGGAAGGAAGGAAGAGGGGGAGGGGGAGGGGGAGCAGGAGGAGGAGGAGGAGGAGGAGGAGGAGGACTGTGGGGTCCCTGGTGCTCTCTGAGCTTGGCTGTTTCCTTGCAGACGTTTCATGACCCAGCTAGGTAACATCATCAGTGCTAGAAGGAAATGGGGTCTGTGGAGATGAGGATGAAGACAATGACTGTGGGGTCTCTGGTACCCACTGAGCTTGGCTGTTTTCTTGTAGACGTTTCATCACTCAACTAGGTAACATCATCAAACCTAGAAGGAATATGGGGCGGAGGAGGAAGAGGAGGAGGAGAACGACAACTGTGGGGTCCCTGGTGCTCTCTGAGCTTGGTGGGTTTTTTGCAAGATGTTTCATTAGTCAAACTCCGTAACATCAGCAGTTAACCCACCTCCCTTCTAACCCTGATGATGTACCCTACTTGGTTAATGAAATGTCTCCAAGAAAACCACACAGTAGTGGCCAAAATTGTGGAAACCTTTTGGGGAAAGTGTATTTTTGAGGTTTGGTGGCTAATAACACCACTTTTTTTTTTTTTTTGGAGTTTCAAGATAATCCTATTTCACTGCTGGAATGGCCTGGGAATAGCCCAGGCCTTCACCCAATTGAAAATCTATGGAGCCGACTAAAGAAACTTACTAGTCAGAAGCGACCCAGTAATAAAACCCAGTTAATAGAAGCAATCCTTCAATCTTTTTTTTTTAATTAAAAAAGTTTTTACAAAAATGTTTTACCTCCCCTTTCCCCCCCTCCCCCCTCCCTCCAAAACCACCCTC
Source organism: Ahaetulla prasina (assembly GCF_028640845.1). NCBI lineage: Eukaryota > Metazoa > Chordata > Lepidosauria > Squamata > Colubridae > Ahaetulla > Ahaetulla prasina. The sequence continues at coordinate 230,879,707 of NC_080541.1, read as the reverse complement.
TTCCCCACCCTCCGACTTCCCAGAACACCCATAAGGTATAGTTCAAAAACAAACATAAGCTAAATTATTCCAAAACAATTATACAAATTTTTCCTCTCTGGCTCTGACTTCCCCCTTACATAACCAAAATCCTTCAAGAAATAGCAATTAACATTGATAAAATATATTCAATACAGCAGATTAATCCTAAAGTATTTAAAACCAGATAATGCTTAAAAATCCAATCCAATTCAGAGAATATCTCCCTTGTAACTTCTATAAACCATATAATCAACCCATTTCCCCCCCAAATCTTTCTTACATAAAGTCTTTTGAGAATATTCTATTTACAATTCAGTAAAACACATTACATAATTTCGATACAGCAAATTACAATCCCTATTCAACTTTAGTCCTTCTTCCTCTGACCATCGCCATTTTTCTTAGTACACAAGCTTAAGAGAAAAGAAAAAAAAATCCAATAAAATTCCAAACATCGTCTTTTGTGATATATATCAAACATATAATCAACCCATTTCTTCCAGATCTTTCTTGCATACAGTCTTTCAGGAACGCTAATATTTTTATCTGTTAATATTTCCAAAAAAACTTCTTTCAAGAATAATACTTTTGTATCTTGCCGTTTTTTTTTTGATGCATTAGTCTCTGTCTTTCCTTCATTACTCCTTTTAAAAAGTCAATCACAATATGTCCTAATGGTTCCTTTTGTCCAGCAATCCACAAATTACTACCATATATTCCATCAATCCGGAAAGAAAACTCTTGTAAAGCATTAGCCCTGTGTAATTTATCTGTTTGGGAAACAACCTCTTGTAACACAAATTCAGGTGTTTCATCCAAATCTTTTAAAGAAAGCCTCTTTACATCATCTTGTTTATTCACGATCATATCTTCATTTTTATCCACTTTTGCTTGTATCTCCTCCACTCCATTTTCCAAGTACTGATTGGACTGATTAGTTTCCCCCAAACTCTCATCCAAAACATCCCGATTTTTTATCAATTCATATTTTTGGATAATTACATACATTTTCTCTCTATATTCCTGTATAAAGTCACGAATCAATTCTTCTGAAAGAATCTTCATGGCCAAATTCTTACTGAGAGTCCCCTTCTCAAATACCTAAGCAAACTAAAGTAATCCAGCAGTCCGTTTAAATCCAAATAAAAAAAAGAAGAAATTAAAAATAAGCAAAAATCCAGTCTGCTCTGCTTACAGTCCAGCACTATACGATAGTCTCCATTCACTTTCGCTTTCTCAGCAACTAACGAGCGCCATTTTGTTTCAATGTTGATTGTAAGTGGAAAAAAGTTTAAAAAAATAAATAGAAGTCAGATTTAATACTTGCAGTTTAAATGACTGATCTCTTGTGTTTGTTCCGTCTGCTTATTAAAATCCATAGCATTCATTAGAAGCAGAGAGGGTCGCTTTCTTCTCTTTCTGCCGAAGCAGAGACACGCTGGGTCTGGAGCTACTGCAGAGGGATTTCCAGGGAACTTTCCCCTTCGAGTTCCCCACTTTCAAATCGAGAAAGCGGGGCCTCTAGGGAGTTCTTCCTATCCCTCCTCTGCTCTTTCCTTTCCCCTTTACCGGGGGAAAGTACTTTCAGCTTGCGAACAGCTGATATTCGCTGTTTTCACCGGCTTTTTACAGAATCGCAGTGCGGGCGCCTTTCAGGCATCCGTCGAAGAGAGCGGAGCTACCGGAAGTCGCAATCCTTCAATCTTGATTTCATGTGATAACAGCTGCAGAACTCAAAGACTTGGTTCACTCCATGGGAAGATGTTGTAAGGCCGTAATTCATGCTAAAGGTTATTCAACTAAAGATTAACTGACACGGTGATAGTTTTTGTATATCTCATTTTTTCTATGGTGATAAATCTTGTTTTTTCTATGTGTTTCACTGTGAGAAATGGAATTATTCCTGTAAAGAACACAACTTAAGTGATGCCATATTGTACTCCTATAACCTTGAATAACCTGAACTATTTTATAAGCGTGTAAGACATCTATGAGCAGTTTATGTAATATCTGTTCTATGGAAATATACTGAACAAACAGTTTTGTATCTTTTAATCAGGACACGCTAATTTAAGCAAAACATTGTTCTTGTAAATGGGATTTCTCATAAAAGAGATATCATTAAAGGGGTTCCTGTAAATGAGACTTCATTACGGGGAAGTATGGAAGTTAGAGGAAGAAGACACGGCTGGATAAGCCAAAACTGTTATATAATGTAGGAAAAACAACGATGGGTGGAGTCATCGCGATTGCCTTGTTGCGTGTCTGCAAATGTATTCAAACTGTGTATTTGAAGCCGTCAGACGTTCTCTCCCTTGTGGAGAACCCTTTTGCAAAAGCTTTTTAATACGTATATCTTTCGGGATATATATGTTTATATTTTTATGTATGTCTTTCTTCAACAAATCCACTTGTTCATGGTTTTTGTTGCTTTTTATGGGATTTACCCTTAGTCTGTTTCTGACATTCACTTTTCTTCTTTATACTGTAACTGCTATTCTAATAGCAAATCCTTCATAAAAGTTATTGCATTACATTCTTGATTAAATTATCTTTCCATCGATATATACTTTTATGGTACTACTCCCCCCAAAAAGTGGTGGTTATTAGCTAGTTTTAGACAATACAATTTTCCCAAAAGGTTTCCACAATTTTGGCCACTACTGTAAAGCTCAGAGAGCACCAAGGACCCCACAGTCCTCCTCCTCCTCTTCCTTCTCTTCTTCCTTCTCCTCTTCCTCCTCCTCTCCACAATCCCCCCTCCTTTCTAACACTGAGGATGTTCCCTAGTTGGGTCGTGAAATGTTTGGAAGAAATCAAGGGAGCTCAGAGAGCGGCAAAGTTCCCTTAGTTTAACTTTGAGCTACAAATATTCTCCTTTATTGACTTATGACTGCTTTTCACACTTACGACCGCTGCAGCATCCCCGTGGTCACGTGATCAAAATTCAGACCTTGGCAACCAACTCATATTTATGACGGTTGCCATGTCTTGGGGTCACGTGATCTCATTTTGTGACCTTCTGACAAGCAAAGTCAATGGGGAAGCCAGATTCATTTAACAGCTTCAGCCATCCACTTAACAACAGTGGCAAGAAAGGACATAAAATGAGGCAAAACTCACTTAACAACTGTCTCGCTTAGCAAGAGAAATTTTGGGCTCAAATTATTGTGGCCATAAGTCGAGGGCTACCTGTAGCTGGCCCCTGTTGGTGGCATCACTTCCACAGTGTGGCTGTGGGCCCCTTCCAGCCGGGTTCTCAGGGACGGCCAAAGCAGGCAGGATGGCAGCCACCAAGGTGAGACGAACATAAGAAACAGGCAGGAGTTTGCATGGCCTGCTGACCCCCTGACCCCCAGCCCCTCTCACCAGGGGAGCCCAACTGGGGGTGCACTGCCCTCTCCCCCACAAACCATCTCTACTCAGCCTTGAGAACCAGGCTGGCGAGGGGCCCTGTGGGGCGAGTCACAGGGCAGCCCCGCTCCCTTGCAGCCCCCCTACCCAGGGCAGGCTGCACGCAGATCCTTATTCGGCCCAGGCTGCAGCACTTCTCGTCCCCTGGACACGAAGCGTCTGAGAGGCAGTAGAGCTTAGAGGGCAGGGGCTCCTGGGCACTTCCCACTGGGCACCGGCCAGCTTTCTCTGGAACTGACTCCTGAGACCGGAAGGAGCCTGGGGGTGCTCCCTTGGCAGCTGTGAAGAAGAGGCAGAGAAGTGTCAGGTCTGATGGGATGGGGGTGCCAAGGCTGGGAAGGCTTCTTGTGGTCCTTGTTGGCAACCCAGGACTCCTCCTGCCCTCCCCCCCACCCCCCAAGAAGCCTAGTAGTTCCCCAAAGGATCTACCGATGCCAAAGGCTTGGAGTCTTGCTTTGAGGTAGGGACCCCTGTAAATTCTTCACCAGGGACCCCACCCCCTCTGTCTGCCCTGTGCCATCTTTTCTCTGGGGTCCCTCCTGCAGCTACCACGTCCAGGGAAATGCCACAGCCAGGAGCTCCTTCTGTGGGAACTGCTGGTTCCTGGGCATGGCAACCCGGCTCAGAGCCCCATTAGGTGCCATGCCCCTGGGGAGGGCATTCAGGGTCTGGAGCATGAACAGCCCCCTCCCGGCTGGGCCTCACTTCCAGCTGAAGAGCTGCAAAGATTCCCACTCACCTCCCCTCCCTCGCTCTGCCGTGGATGTGACCATCCCCACGAGAAGCCAGAAGGCCTGAGACTTCATGGTGCTGCTCCAAAGAGGCTTGGAGGATGCCAAACCAGCCCCCCTTGTCCTATATACCTGGCTGGACAATGGGGCTGGGGCTGGGTCCCTAACTCCCCCCCCCCAGTTCTCTCCATCAGCCAGGCATCCAGAGTTTCCCACTGAGGCGAGTGGTGCCAGCATTGACACACTGCCCTCCTGCAGAGCTCGGTTGGCATCTCCCAGGGCAGAAGTGATGGATGGCGCTTTCATCCGGATGGGAGGGGAGCCACCAGGTCCCTCCGCTGGAGGCCAAGGCATCCCTGCTGCTCTCCCGGATGTCAGGCCTCTGACCTGCCTCCAATGGGCAGGGCTGCCCCTTTCTGCAGAGAACACTGGCACCCGGGCAAGTGCTCACCCAGGGCCTCCATGCAGCCCCCACCGCAGCTGGCTGGAACTCCACTGGTTGGGTGCAACGAGACATTCAGAGGGCAGACTCAGCTCCTGCTGCGAGGAGCTCTGGTTTGTGCCAGGCTGCCATTCCCCAGCTGCTTGGCATCACTTTGGGCAGAAAGCCCAGAGTAGAGAAATTAAGATAGGGACTGGAGAAAAAAACATACGATGAACGGTTGCAGGAACTGGGCCTGGCTAGTCTAGTGAAGAGAAGAGAAGGACCAGGGGAGACAGGATAGCAGCCTTCCAATATTTGAGGGGCTGCCACAGAGAGGAGTGGGTCCAAGCTATTCTCCAAAGCACCCAAAGGCCGGACAAGGAATAATGGATGGAAACTAATCAAGGAGAGATTCAACCTAGAAATAAGGAGGAACTTTCTGGCAGTGAGAACAATCAACTGATGGAACAGAAGTTGCCTTCGGAAGTTATGGGAGCTTCATCACTGGGGGCTTTCAAGAAGAGACTGGACTTCCCTCTGTCAGAAATGGTGTTGGGTCTCCTCCTTGAGTGGGGGGTTGGACTAGATGACCTATAAGGTCCCTTCCCTTCTATAAGATGACCTATAAGGTCCCTTCCAACTCTGGTATTCTGTGTTCTGCCTTAAGGGCCAATACGGCTATGCTTCTCCTCTGCTCCCCATGCTGCATTTTCAGATACTGGACTCCCTCTTCCCAATGTTTGGAGTTCCCTCAATTTTCCAGTTTGTTCTTCAGGATTGGAAGGAAGGAAGTCAGGGTTGATGGAGACCATTGACTTTAGGCACAAATATTCAGTTGAACCCAAACACATAAAATGTTCAACGTGGCAATCATTGCCAAAATCATATCCCCCCCACCCCCAGTTTGAAAGAGGAATTTACACGTTGCAACTACCAGTTGAAGAAGGGGAGTTAGAATATTTGCAAAAGGGCCGTGGTGGCTCAGGCTGTAAGACAGTCTGTTATTAAAAACACAGCAGCCTGCAATTACTGCAGGTTCGAGTCCCACCAGGCCCAAGGTTGACTCAGCCTTCCATCCTTTATAAGGTAGGTAAAATGAGGACCCAGATTGTTGGGGGCAATAAAAGTTGACTTTGTATCTAATATACAAATGGATGAAGACTATTGCTTGACACTGTGTAAGCCGCCCAGAGTCTTCGGAGAAGGGCGGGATATAAATGCAAAAAAAAAAGTAAATGAATCCTTCAATGGGATGTTTACTAAAGGTGGGAAAATTCCCAGTAGGTCATATCACCTTGTCCTTTGGTTTCGCCCATGGAGGGAACAAGGAAGTTTATCCCCAGAGTACAGCAGCCATCCCAAGAATGTGGGGTGCCCGGAAAAAGTCCTCATCCACGCCAGAAGAAGCGGGTCATACTTAAAGGTCATGGATGCAAATCTCCCCCTCCCCCAAAGGCATAAGAGCAAACTCCAAACCAACCAGCAGCCGCCGCCAGGAGATGCTCCTGGCAATGAAGGTGGCCAGGTGAGAACCTGGGACAGGGTCTGCAAGGTGTGCCAGCTGGAAAAGAGGTCCTGGGAAGGAGAGGGTCTCACTCCGCAGCAGGCCAAGAAGCCAAGCTGACTGCTTTCTTCCTGCCTTGGGAGGGGTGGGCTGGCCCTGCAGGAAAGGAAGGGTGCTGGAGCCTGAAACTCACCCAGGGGAGTTTCACCAGGGGAGACATCATAGCAGTCTTCCAATATTTGAGGGGCTGCCACACAGAGGAGGAAGGGGGTCAAGCTATTTTCCAAGGCATCTGAAGGCCAGACAAGGAACAATGGATGGAAACTGAACAAGGAGAGATTCAATCTGGAGATAAGGAGGAGTTTTCTGACAGTGAGAACCATCAAGCAGAGGAACAGAAGTTGCCTTCAGAAGTTGTGGGAGCTTCATCACTGGAGGCTTTCAAGAAGAGACTGGACTTCCCTCTGTCAGAAATGGTGTAGGGTCTCCTGCTTGGGCGGGGGGTTGGACTAGATGACCTTGTAGGTCTGTTAATCTGTAATCTGTAACCCCAGAAGAGAAAATAGTCCCAGCCCAGCCACCCGGCTTCTCAGGTCCATCTCCCACCAGGGGTTTCCTGTGAGTCTACTCACTGTTCAGAGGTCTCAGGCTCTCTTCATCACCATCTCCACCACTGGCAGCATGGAGGTCAGCAGAGAAGGAGAGGAGCACCCCAACGAGAAGAAGCCTGGCCCACATGGTCTCTCAGGGGGAAGGAGGTCTCTTGCCTGAGGCAGCAGGAGTATATAAAGCTGGAGAAAGGGGCTGGTGGCGGTTTAACCGCAGGTTTGTGGGGCTTTCCCAATGTAATGCTTCCTCCGGACAGGAGACCAACCTCAGAAGGAGGAAGGACACAGCAGTGGTTTCCAGGAATGCAGCAATCTTGTGTAATGATAGAACTTCACCCAGTGTGCATATTGCAATGGTCAGTCTAGAAGGATGGGATGAGGTTGGGGTTGGACCGAACCCCCTGGACTGGCAAATCCAACACAGACTGGGCTGGCTCAAGAGTCCTGAGTTGTGTCCAATCACACTTGGCCAATAAAAAATTCTATTCTATTCTATTCTATTCTATTCTATTCTATTCTATTCTATTCTATTCTATTCTATTCTATTCTGTGGGGGATGGACAGAGGCCCCTTTCCAGAGGATACTAGGAGTGGTGGTGGTGGAGGAACTCCTATCTTCTCCGAATTCAAAAGCGAAGGGGTGGGAGTTTCTGCTTTGCGGAGGGGCAGCAGGTGAACCTGTCTTTTGCTCCCTGAAGGCACATGGACCTCAAATAGAGGTTGAGTAAGCAAAATGTAGGTAAATTCTCACTGGAGGGGGATGTCTGGGGGCTTCTTGTTCTGGCTGGAGAGACAACGTGGAGGCCACCAAGCTCCTTCAACCAAGCAAGAGGCAAAGGGATCCTTTCTTCATCTTCTCATCCAAGGTGGAACCCCACTTGGTCTCTGCAGGGTCTCATCACCATAAGGCACAACATTCTCAGCCACAACCTTGTGCTGGCTGGGAATTCTGGGTATTAGGCCTGGAGGAACCCAATATGATTTTTCATGGTACCTTCCGCATGGTCAATGGGAGAGATCCTGCTAAAGCATTTTCTCCCGTTGCAACTACCAGTTGAAGAAGGGGAGTTAGAATATTTGCAAAAGGGCCGTGGTGGCTCAGGCTGTAAGATAGCCTGTTATTAAAAACACAGCAGCCTGCAATTACTTCAGGCTCGAGTCCCACCAGGCCCAAGGTTGACTCAGCCTTCCATCCTTTATAAGGTAGGTAAAATGAGGACCCAGATTGTTGGGGGCAATAAGTTGACTTTGTATATAATATACAAATGGATGAAGACAATTGCTTGACACAGTGTAAGCCGCCCTGAGTCTTTGGAGAAGGGCGGGATATAAATGCAAATAAAAAAAACAAAACTTGAGGATTTAAAAGAATAACAGATTTGCAAAGGACCTCGGAAGTCTTCTAGTCTAACCCCCTGCTCAAGCAGGAGACCCTACACCATTCTGGACAAATGGCTGTCCAGTCTCTTCTTGAAAACTTCCATTTTTGGAGCAACCACAACTTCTGGTGGCAAGCTGTTCCACTGCTTAATTGTTCTCACTTTTAGGAAATTTCTCCTTAATTCCAGGGTGCTTCTCTCCTTGATTAGTTTCCACCCATTGTTTCTTGTTCTACCCTCAGGTGTTTTGGAGAACAGCCCGACTCCCTGTTTTTGACAAACCCATGTTGGCTTTTGGTTATTACTTTGTTTGCTTCTAGGTGCTCAGTGATTCGTTGCTTGATTATCTTTTCCAGAATCTTCCCCGGTATTGAGGTCAGGCTGATAGGTCTGTAGTTTCCTGGATCTGTTTTTTCCCCCCTTTTTTGAAGATGGGAACTACATCAGCTCTTTTCCAGTCCTCTGGCAGCTCCCCTGTGCTCCAGGATCTTTGAAAGATATAGTTCAGTGGTTCTGAGATCACGTCTGCCAGTTCCTTCAGAACCTTGGGGTGTAATCCATCCGGTCCTGGTGATTTGAACTCGTCTAGGGTAGACAGGTGTTCACTTACCATTTTCTTCCCTATTTTAACTTGTGTTTCTAATCTGTTTTTTGTGGTGCTGTTTTTGATAGGTTGGATTGTTTTTTCCTTTTGTGTAAAGACAGATGCAAAAAATGAGTTAAGTAGATCTGCTTTCTCCCTGTTGCTTGTCATCTTCTTTCCACTTTCTCCCAGCAATGGGCCAATTGTTTCCTTGACTTTTTTCTTGTTTTTAACATGTTGGAAGAAGCTTTTTTTGTTATTCTTTACTTTTTTCGCTAGCCTTTGTTCATTGTGAGCCTTAGCTTTCCTCACTTCATCTTTACAAGCTCAGGCTATTTGCTGATACTCTGCCTTAGTTATTTGCCCCTCTTTCCACTTTTTATATTTGTCCTTTTTGTCTTTCAATTTGTCAGATAGTTCTTTATGCATCCATGCTGGTTTCTTTTGAGATCTATTATTTTTCTTCTTCATTGGTATTGTGTTAGACTGTGCTTTTATAATCTCACTTTTCAAAATTTCCCAAGCTTCTTGAGTTGTTTTCCCCCTGAGGATTCTCATCCATGGAATCCTTCTCAAGCTCTCTCTAAGTTTATTGAAATTAGCTCTTTTAAAGTCCAAGACTCTAGTTTGACTTTGTTCTACTACTTGTATTTGTAATGTTGAATTCCAATATTGCGTGGTCACTTGCCCCAAGGTTCCTGTAGCTTCAACACCTTCTATCATTTCATCTCTGTTAGTGAGAATTAAGTCCAATATGGCTGATCCCTTGTTGCCTTCTCTATTTTTGGGAAACAAAGTTGTCTGCTAGGTTTGTTAGGAACCTGTTGGATCTTCCACTTGGTGCAGAGTTTGTTTCCCAGTTGATGTCAGGGTAGTTAAAATCCCCATTACTACTGTGATGTGCTTCCTACATACCTTAGTTAGCTGACTAGCAAAAAGTTCATCTACTTCCTCTGTTTGGTTGGGTGGCCTATAGTATAGACCTATGGCAATATCGTTTTCACCCTTTTATATTGACCCAAATACATTCAAGATGATTTTCATCATTGTTGTGCTCTATTTCTGTAGAGATGTAGTTATTTCTTATATATAGTGCAACTCCACCTCCTCTTTTATTTGGTCTATTTCTTTTAAATAATTTATGTCCCTCTAGCTGTATGTTCCATTTGTCAGTTTCATCCCACCAAGTTTCCGTAATAGCAACAATATCATATCTACCCTCATTTACTTGGTTCTAATTCACCCTGTTTATTCCTCATACTCTGTGCATTGGTGTATAGACATTTGAGTCCATTTGGATTGATCTTGTGTTTACTATCTACATAACCTGTGTTGACTGCCCCTACTTTCTTGCCACCTGTTGGTTTAGTGCACGTGGTATGGCACTCACTGTTAAATGCTTGGTTTTGCTTGATAGCAGGGCTGATAGTCTTACCCATACAGACATCTATGTTACATGCACTGATAACTCTTTTAGTTTTCGATTGCTGGGGACAGAAATTTTCTGTATCAGTTAATTCTCTGTCCCCACTGTTCAGTTTAAATGTTTATCCAGAAAATCTGTGAATGTATTGCTAAGTAACTCAGTCCCTTTCTTTGATGGATGCAATCCATCTCTTTTGTACAGTTTTTCATTGGACCTGTTGTAGACATCGTGACTAATAAAACCAAAGCCTTCCCTTTTACACCACTCCTTTAGCCACACATTAAACTCCACTACACGCTGGCCTTTGCCTTTTTGTTCCTTATGTACTGGTAAAATTGTTCCTTATGTACTGGTTCTACCACCGCTTCGCTTCGCCCACACGCTTTGCAGAAGACAGCCGTGGACTAAAACCACATGCCTGGCTCTCTTTCTTTTCACGGGACTCTCTAAGTGGAGACTGGGCCTCTCTGCATTGGAGCGTCACTTTTCCAAATTGTGCCCAGTACACCAAGTTGACCCCAAGATCCTTCTTCTGTCCTGGACCACCTGGAGACCCTCCCCTCAAACCCACCTTGGGCTGATTCCTTTTCTTCTGCAATAGAGCCTTGGCTCCAGCTGCCCTCTTGGTCTCATGTCTCTCCCTCTGCCCCTTTGGGGGTTTCCCCTCCCCACCTTGATCAGTGTCTCCCCCCCCCGCCCCCCATGACAGAGGAAGAGGGGCTGAGAGGCAGCACATCATCATTCTCCAATGTGGCTTTCCAGAAAGAGCGTGCCAAGGGGAAGCACCTCTTGGAGTGGAAATCCCTGAAACTCAGTCCCCACGTAGGGTTTACTCCAGAGTAAGTCTGGGATTGAAATGGAGACTCTGCAGTCTAGCGAGGGCCTCCCCCCCATGGCCTGGTTGGAGACAATGAGGCAACTCAGAGAAAGTTTTCTGCCTTTGTTTAATGAACAAGGAAAAAAAGAAGCAACAGGAACAACGTCAGGAAGAGAAAACAATGCTAGGAAAAATGTTAGGTATATGAGGGCTTCTTATGCATGTAGATATTTGTCCATTTTAAACATGTTATTACAGCTATCCATGCAAAATTTTTGCATGCCACCTGTTCATAAGTCACCAATAATTGCATTTCCTCAACACAAAGTGATGAAAAAAAGCATCCACTTCCTCTCTCCGTTCATCAGTTTCCACTTAAAAGTGCAGGGATGAGAAAAAACGTGGGTGTCGGGGAACCTTCAACCCTTTCCCAGAGTCCAACTAACAGCTGCAGCGCCCCCTCCTGGAATAGAGCTAATGAGGGTTTCACCAGAGCAGAATCCCACACATCCCCCTTCTCCTTCCGTCTCCCACCACCCGGCCATCCCCCCCTTTCTCTTCTTCCCACAGCCACAGTGGCCGTCTTCCTCCTTTTGGGTTTCTTGCACACTCGGCTGGGAGGGAATTCCACTTCACGGCCATTTGCACACCAGCTCCCACCAGATCAGCCCCCACTGGAGTGGAGCCACCAAGCCATCTTTCTGGTCAGCTCCTTAAAGCAAAGGGAGCTCCACATTTCCATTTTCATGTGTATTTTATACTTTGATAAGTTTAATAAAGTTATGTTTTTTTTAAAAATGTGAGTGCCCATGCATGGAGTTCCCAGCCAAGGATTTAAACTAACATTTGGCTGCCTATGTCTGATGAGTCTCAAGGAGAGAGAAAAGTGGTCACATGCTGCCTCCTGGTGGTGCATGAAAAGAGAACACTCAGAGGTTTTTTTGTAGTCGTAAAAAATAAAATTTTGGCAGGATGCCCACTAGAAACAGCATCTTCTAGTGCCCTCCAACCATTCTTGGATAGATTTTGATGTTTAAAGTATTGGCCTTCCAAGTCTGGGTGACGTACAAGACATAAAGTAAAGGTAAAGGTTTCCCTGTCCGGTTGTGTTCAACTCTGGGGATGATGCTCATTTCCGTTTCTTGGCCAAGAAGCCAGGGTTGCCCAGAGACCACTTCGGTGATCATGTGGCCAGCATGACTTTATGCCAAAGGCTGTCAAAGGGTGGGAAGGAAACGCTATTCCCTTCCCACCCAAGGGGTACCCATTTATCTACTCACATTTGCATGCTTTCAAATTGCTAGGTGGGCAGATCCCTGTTACCTAAGGATGAAGAGATTTAGAGAGGCAGTTCTGCTATCGGGGCATGGCAGGGCATCTGTAACCTCTGCTTGCCCTTCCTTATCACCTGCCACCTTTGCTTCACACCTGGAGGCTCTCTGAATCAACCAGAGGGGTCCATCAAACAGCTGGATTGACTTTTTCCTCTTAAATTGGAGATGTTTTGGACCACAACCTTCAGTTTCAAAAGAGAAGTTGTTTGTAGAAGAGATGGCCAGTGTTGAGGAACTGCTAGCCAGGCTGGAAGGAGGGGTCAAGTGGGGATCTAGCTTGGAGTCCTTGTGCAGCCACAAGAGGCATCATTTGAGCCTCCCTGAGTTCCACAAAACCTTATCTGGTTGTTTCCAATCACAGGCAGGCAGGCAGGCAGGCAGTCCGAGGAGATTCTTGTAACTTAGGCAGAAGTCAATAGAGTTGCTGACTATCAACTATCGATCAGTGGCTCTGGTTGCTTGACACCAGAGGAGGATCCCACTTGACACCAGGGGAGGATCCCTCCCTCCATCTCTCCCTGGCCAGAGCTAAGTAGAGAAGAGGGCCCTGCTGCCAAAGGGAAGGTTGGCCAAGCGGTCGGCACAAAACTAGAAGATTCAGAGGCTGCCGTGTGAAATGAGAGCTTTACTGAAAAAGAGGGGATGGGTGGAGGGTCTCCAGCATAGAGGGTTGACTAGGCTTGGGCAGGAAGGAGTCTGAGAGTGCCATGGTCATTTCTTCAGTCCTGTGAATGCATTGGGTTCTCCAGCCTGAGCTGTATCTGCAAAACAAAGGAGAAATAAGACCGTGGTAAGGCCACACTTGGAATAGGGCATCCAGCTATAGTCGCCACCATATTAGAAAAAAGAGGTTGAGACTCTAGAAAGAGTGCAGAGAAGAGCAAGAAAGATGATCAAGGGACTGGAGGCTAAAACATATGAAGAACGGTTGCAGGAACTGGGTATGTCTAGTTTAATAAAAAGAAGGACTAGGGGAGACATGATAGCAGTAGTCCAGTATTTGAGGGGCTGCCACAGAGAGGAGGGGGATCAATTTATTTTTCCAAAGCCCCTGAAGGCAGGGCAAGAAACAATGGATGGAAACTAATCAAAGAGGGGATTAAGAGAAATGTCATAACAGTGAGAACAATTAACCAGTGGAAGAACTTACCTCCAGAAGTCGGGGGCGCTCCATCACTGGAGGTTTTTAAGACGAGACTGGACAGTCCTGTAAAGGTATGGGGTCTCCTGCTCCAGAAGGGGGCTGGACTAGCAGACCTCCAAGGTCCCTTCCAACCCTTTATTTACGGGACCGCCTGCTGCCACCGATAGCCTCCCACCGACCTGTGCGCTCACACAGGGAGGGTCTCCTCAGGGTGCCGTCAGCCAAACAATGTCAGCTGGCGACCCCCAGGGGGAGAGCCTTCTCTGTGGGGGCACCCACCCTCTGGAATGAGCTTCCTCTGGGGTTACGATTACTTCCTGACCTCCGGGCCTTCCGCCGTGAACTCAAGACCTTTCTGTTTCATCGTGCAGGGCTGGCCTAATACACTTTAGTTTTTAATTGGGTTTTTTTTTATCATTTTTCTATTATAATTTTTAAATGGGGTTAGCCAAATTGAATAAGATTTTTAAAAGGTTTTTAAATCTATTTATCAAATCATTCTTATGTTGGCTGTAAACTGCCCCGAGTCCTTCGGGAGAAGGGCGGTATAAAAATCAAATCAAATCAATCAATAAATAAATAAACCCTGTTATTCTATTAATTCTGAGACTCTTTTTCCTTGTCCTGCCTTCAAAGGCTTTGGAGAATAAGATGACCCCCCCCCCGGTCCTCTTTGTGGCAGCCTCTCAAATACTGGAAGATTGCTATCATGTCCCCACTAGTCCTCCATTTCTCCAGATCGTCTCTCTCCTTTCCTCCTCCTTCCCCTTGAGGGGGTTTGCTTCTCTCTGCACCCCATTCTGCAGTTTGCTGGTGGGTCCAGGCTCTGGGTTGGTGTCCCTCCAGAACACCTCATCTAGGGAGAGGGGCTTCTGCTGGACCAGGGCTCAGAATCCCAGGGAGGGGCTCTCTCTGCTCTCCTTTGCACCCCAAGACCTCCCCTTTCCATACGTGTCCCATGAACCAAAGACACTCACATCAGGGCCTGGGGGTTGAGCAAGTCATATACCCACAGCCATTTCTGCAGCACTTCTTGTTGCTTGGACATTGCGAATCCATGGAACACGTGTTTGTGCATAAACCCAGAGGTGGGATGGGCATGTCCACATTTGGGCAAGACCCGGCTTTCCCTGCAAGGAGAGAAGAGCAAAGGGTGAGCTGGGAAGTCCTTGGTGGGAGGGGACATCACAGGAATCAGAGGAAGCCTGCAAAAGTCCTGGGGAGGATCTGCTGGCCCTGCTCCAGGGGGTCTTTGCTGCTGGTGGGCGCAGCCTGGGCGTCTTGAACTCACTGTTCCAAGAGAAGCCCTGGAGGGTTCTTCAAAGTCCCAGCCAGGAAGAACCAGAAGGGTCTTCACAAAGCAGGCAGGAGCTGCAAGAGCAGAATAATCAGGAGGGATTTGTAGGTGCCCCCACCCCCATTTTGACACCGTGATTATCCTCTGGGTGATGATGGCGGCGATGGAACTCCCTCGGCGATTGGATTCGGCTAACCACCTCCTCTTCTCCCCTTCTCCTCGATGTTTTTTCCATCTGGACCTTATGTGCTGTCTGCTTGCCTGAGGTCCGGACTTTTGGGCCAAATGGACCAAGCTGGGAGGAAGGTGATAGGAATTGGTGTGCTCGGCCATGGAGTATTTTCCCTCCCCCTGGACTCTGGATTCTAGATTCTGTTTTTGGCGTCTGGACTCTGGGGCTTGGGGGGGGGGTTTAGACGGTCGGGACTGCCAGCTCAGGGTCGTGAGATCGGTAGGACCCGGTTGAGGTTGGATTACTCCCCGGGGCCTGCCTGGACCTGCTCCCCTCCACCTTCATGTGGAGTGGGTTGTAGGGTGGAGAATGCTGGCGGCAATGACTTTTTTCCATCAGCCTGAAGGGGGCCTACCATGGAGGAGCTGCTATCCTAATGACATCAGACGCTGGTTCTTTTAAGATTGGCTCAATCCGGACTGTTGTAACATCGAGGTCGACTGGGATGAACTCATTCATATGCCGATTCGCTTTATATGCGTTATTCTCCGATCGAACTTCTTGGCCTGCGGGATTCCCCCATCTCGCGGGAATGGCCCTCCTTTTTATCGAGGGCCTACCTCAATGAGGGGTCTTGGGACCCGGAGAGGTGGCATGCGTCCAAGAAGAACTTTTGGGGTTTTTTAAAGAGGTTTTTTAAGGGGGAAAGGGTAGTGATGGGTGTTGGGGAGAACCCGTCGGGGAGGGAGCCAGTTCCTGCGTGCACTCGCGGCATTTCTTCAATAGATCCGAAGGTAATGGGGGAGGGTTATGTTCCTATTATTGAGGGTGGTTCCATCTGCACGGTAAGTGGGAGGCGCAGATATGGTGGAAGTGGGAGGCCATATCGTTCTCTGGGGGCACGTGTTCGCTGTTTAAAAGCGATCGCTCGCCCCGGCCTCCCAGACTTCTCCCGTTCCCTGAGTGGCCAGAATCCTCTGGACTTGGGCCTTCGGCTGATGCTGTGCAATGCATGGTCCGTTGTCAATAAATCCCCCCTGATTCATGATCTTATACGGGGGGGGGGGGTCGGCGGACCTTATGGGCATTATGGAAATCTGGTTGGGCACAGAAGGGGGTGTTCCCCTTGTCGAAATGTGCCCACCGGGTTTCCGGGCATTTCATCAGCCGAGGGCCCAAGGACCGCCCTGAGTCCTTCGGGAGATGGTGCGGTATAAAAATGTAATTATAAATAAAATAAATAAATAAAGGAAGGGGTGGGGGGGTGGCGGTTGTTATTAAGGAAAGTCTAGAACCAAGGGAGACCACTGTACCTCAGAAAGCCGGTTGTGAATCCCTCTTTGTGAAGTGGGGTCATAGGGTTCAGGTGGGCTTGTTGATCGCATACCTGGCTCCTTGCTGCGTGACAACAGCCCTGCCCGAGTTGTTGGAGGTGCTTGCCGGGGTGGTGGTGGAGACCCCCAGATTTATGGTCATGGGGGACTTCAACTTGCCATCGACCGGCTTGTCATCAACGACGGCTCGGGAGTTCATGGCCTCCATGACGGCCTTGGACCTGACTCAAGTAGTTGATGGCCCTACTCACATTGGGGGAAGCACACTGGACCTGATTTTTATCTCTGGACAGTGGTTGACGGATCTGGACTTAGGAGATCTAGTCATCGAGCCTTTGTCATGGTCAGATCATTCTCTCCTTCATCTGGACTTTCGGACTGCCACTCAACACCGCAGGGAGACGGGACCAATGCGTTGGTTCCGTCCCAGGCGCCTGATGGACCCGGAGAGGTTTCTGATGGAGCTTGGGCCGTTCCCCGAGGATCTGGCCTATGGCACGGCTGAAGAACTAGTCGCGGCCTGGGAACTGGCCGCGGCTGGGGCTCTAGACCGTGTTGTGCCTTTGCGGCCTCTGACTCGGCGAACTGACTGGTTCTCCGAGGAGCTGAGGGAGATGAAACGCCGGAGAAGACGCCTAGAGAGTGCTTGGAGATCCAGCCGTTCAGAGGCTGAGCGAACACTAGTTAGGTCATATAGTAGGACCTACCTAGTGGCATTGAGGGAAGGGAAGCGTTTATACGTTTCCCCCCTCATTGCGTCGGCAGATAACCGCCCGGCCGCCCTGTTTTGGGTGACCTGCTCTCTCCTTTATCAGGAGGAGCGGGAGGACCCCTTACAAGGGCAGGCCGAGGAGTTTAGTGGTTATCTACACGATAAAATCGTTCAGCTTCGGGACGGGTTGGATCAAGATTGGGTAGATCCAGGGGAGAGGTCGGAGACTCGTCTTGTTGAGACTGTTTGGGATGAATTGGACTCTGTGACTCCTGAGGACATGGACAGGTTGTTGGGGAGGTTGAATGCCACCACATGTTTGCTGGACCTGTGCCCCACCTGGCTGGTGCTGGCCACGCAGGAGGTGACACGAGGCTGGCTCCGGGGGATTATAAACGCTTCTTTGTTGGAAGGGGTTTTCCCTGCTGCCTTGAAAGAGACGGTGGTGAGACCCCTCCTCAAGAAGCCTTCCCTGGACCCAGCTGTTTTAGGAAACTATCGTCCGGTCTCCAACCTTCGTTTTGTGGCAAAGGTTGTAGAGAGTGTGGTGGCACGCCAACTACCCCAATACCTGGATGAAACTGTCTATCTAGACCCATTCCAGTCCGGCTTTCGGCCCGGATACAGTACGGAGACGGCTTTGGTCGCGTTGGTTGATGATCTCTGGAGTGCCAGGGACAGGGGTTATTCCTCAGCCCTGGTCCTATTAGACCTCTCAGCGGCTTTTGATACCATCGACCATAGTATCCTGCTGCACCGGCTGGGGAGTTTGGGAGTGGGAGGCACCGTTTATCGGTGGTTGTCCTCCTATCTCTCTGACCGGTTGCACTCGGTGTTGGCAGGGGGGTAGAGATCGACTGCGAGGTGCCTCATGTGTGGGGTGCCGCAGGGGTCAATTCTCTCGCCTCTCCTGTTCAACGTCTATATGAAGCCATTGAGTGAGATCATCAGTGGTTTTGGGGTGAGGTACCAACTGTACGCTGATGATACGCAGCTGTACTTTTCCACCCCAGGCCACCCCAACGAAGCGGTTGAAGTACTGTCCCGATGTCTGGAAGCTGTGCGGGTCTGGAAGAGGAGAAACAGGCTCAAGCTGAATCCCTCCAAGATGGAGTGGCTGTGGATGCCGGCACCCCGGTACAGTCAGCTGCAACTGCGGCTGGCTGTTGGGGGCGAGTCATTGGCCCTGATGGAAAGGGTGCTCAAGTTGGGCGTCCTCCTGGATGGGCGGTTGTCTTTTGAAGATCACTTGACGACCGTCTCCAGGAGAGCATTTCATCAGGTTCGCCTGATTCGCCAGTTGCGCCCCTTCCTGGACCGGGATACCCTATGCATGGTCACTCATGCTCTGGTTACCTCTTGCTTGGATTACTGCAATGCTCTCTACATGGGGCTCCCCTTGAAGAGCACCCGGAGGCTCCAGTTGGTTCAGAATGCAGCTGCGCGAGTGATAGAGGGAGCCGTTCGTGGCTCCCATGTAACACCACTCCTGCGCAGACTGTACTGGCTACCTGTGGTCTTTCGGGTGCACTTCAAGGTTTTGGTTACTACCTTTAAAGCGCTCCACGGCTTAGGACCGGGTTACTTACGGGACTGCCTACTGCTACCGATTACCTCCCACCGACCCGTGTGCTCTCACAGAGAGGGACTCCTCAGGGTGCCGTCCGCCAAACAATGTCGGCTGGCGGCCCCCAGGGGAACGGCCTTCTCTGTGGGTGCTCCCACCCTCTGGAATGAACTTCCCCCAGGACTGCGACAACTACCTGACCTTTGGACCTTTCGCCGCGAGTTGAAGACCTACCTATTTATTCACGCAGGACTGGCATAGAAATTTTTAAAAATAAATTTTTAGCAATTTTAATATTCTGATTTAATTTGGGGTTTTTATGTTCTTAATAGTTTTAATCTGGCCTGATGTTTAATAAGATTTTTATGATTGTTTTTATTATGTATATTGTACTGTTTTTATTTTGGCTGTGAACCGCTCTGAGTCCTTCGGGAGAAGGGCGGTATAAAAATCTAAATAAACTAAACTAAACTAAATTAAACTGTGAGGAGCCTATTTGGGGTCTGACCCCAGCTCATTCACACCTGCTCTCTGCAGCTGCTGTTTTGTTGTGTGCTCTAGAGGCTGAGAAATCATGCAGTCTGGCCCAGTCTGGGCACTGGGCATACCGTGCCTTAAACAGCCCACAAAAACGACAACAATTTGTTTAGAAGTGAGGCTGGGAGCAACTTGGTGATTTCTTACTATTCTTACTCTTACTATTCTGGCAAGGTGGCTACCCAGACTCACGGCAGCCCAGCCTGCTTCAGCCTCTGCAGCAGAAATTCCAGGTCTCGTCTGCAACTCTGGACAACATCCAGATTGGGGGATGGGCGAGCCCCCCTAAACAGCTGGCTCTAAGCCACAAGGGGCTTCCAAACCTTGTTCGGGTTCAGCTGGACAGGCACCGGCAACCAACACGGAGCACCCAGCACAAGCAGACTGCCCTGCAAACAGCTGCTTGTTGCAAAAAGCAAAATAAGTTTCAGGAGACGCCTCCTATCAGCAGAAACGAGAGCAGCTGACATTAAAGGGTGGAGAAGCATCACCAAATCTGGCCAGCCCAGGAGGGTCAACTTGCTGCAGCCAACTCCCTGTGGCCATTTTGTTGTGGTCAACTCAGCATGGACATTTCACCATGGCCAACTTGCCACGGCCATGTTGCCACGGCCAACTCACTGCAGAGCAATCCATGTGGGAGAACTCAACGCGATAAATGTTTTCCACCCCAGTTTCTTCTACATTATTTCCATTTTGGAACATTTATCACGCGGAATTCTTCCGCAGCAGATTGTCCTTTGGGGAGTTGGCCGTGTCAAGATGGCCACGGCTAGTTGTCCCATCTTAGGAAGGGACACGGCTGATGCACTCAACTAGAGAAAGTGAACTATGGCACATGCGTCCCAGGTGACACGCCACAACATTTTGGGTGACATGCTAGCATTCATGACACCCACAACTGTTCTTCAAAGCCTGCCCTGTTCTCGTGTGGTTTCTGGAGGCTGCGGAGGCTGCTGGAGAAGACGGAGTGCTCTTGCGTGCCCTCCAGCCCTCCAGAAGTCACAAGAGAGAGAGAGACAGACAGAGCGCGCCTTGTTCTCCATGGGCTCTGGAGCTGCTCACCTTTCACCAGCATGCGAAACTTGATCATCTTTAGAGTCTTATGCAGTTTTAACAGGTTGCAGCTGTCACGGAAAAGTTGTTTCCGAAGCCACCCCAGGTGAGTAAGCTCCGATCTACCTGGAGTGGGCTTGTACGGGCGGCAGGGATCTTTCACATAAATCACAGCGCCTGAAGGGAAGTGGCACACAGCGGATCCTGAGGCTCACGTACACAATAGGCCTGAATTTTTTAAAAAAAATAAATGCATGCAGGTAGCCCTCCGCTTACGACCGCAATTGAGCCCAATATTTCTGCTGCTAAGCGAGACGTTTGTTAAGTGAAATTTGCCCCATGTTGCAAGTTTTCTTGACATGGTTTTTAAGTTCAGTTAGTAACACCGTTGTCACCAAAGGAGATCACAGGACCCCCTGGGACACAGCACAACCATCATAGATACGAGTCAGTTGCCAGTTTTGATCACATGACCATGGGGATGCTGCAACCGTCATAAGTGTGAAAAAGGGTCGTAAGTCATTTTTTTCACTGCTGTAGTATCTTAGAATGGTCACTAAACGGATTGTTGTAAGTTGAGGACTACCTGTATGTAAAAAATTGTTTCCTGTGTGTGTGTGTGTGTGTGTGTCTGCATGCACAGGCATAGGTGTGTAAAGTTAGGCATTTTCCTTCCCCCCCCCCCCCGATACATCAAGCTCAAAAATTCACCATCATTTGAGCAGACTTACTTATACAAAAGACTTCCTTGCCTCAGTGCCATCACCTCGCCCTGATCCGGCCGTACTGGACCACTGGTTACTTGGTCCCCTGTCAGTCAGGGTTCGGCCTTGATATGGGAGACAGACCGCAGTGATCCCCACCAGTTGATGGTGGGGGCAGCTGATCCATCCTCTTGGTGGCCTTTGTACCGTTGCTCATGTTGCTCTTGGAGTCCTCCTGGACACTTTGACTGCAAAGTCCTCTTGGTGGCCTTCGTACTGTTGCTCACGGCGTCCTCCTGGACACTGTTGGATTGGGTGCCCTGCGCAACAGTGGTTCTCCTCGCTCTTCTGTGGATTTCTCCATTTGATGGTTGTGGGTAAGGAGAGATTGGCCCAATGGGCTCTCCTTCAGAAGCCCCTCCCCCAGATTTTGGTTCCCTCCCCCATTCATTTTAACGTCTCATGGAAAACCTGGAAGAGGTCAGTCTTTGGTTCAGAGGGCCATGTCATCAACAGATGCTGAGGACACCCAACAATGCATCACACCCAGGGCAGTACTGGCAACATCTGGAGTCAGGGTTTGAAGGCCGTTGGGGTCTGGATGGAAAGATATGGGATGAATTCAAGCAGGACGAAGTTGCTGTTTGCTCATCAAGGCCCCCCACCCTGTCCGCTATTGTTTTTTGGCCAAGAGGGAAAAAATGCACCTCCTGGAACCTCCTTCCCCAAAGAATTCGTAGAAGATGCCAGAGAAATGCTGACAACATCTCAGCTCCTGTATGAAGAAACTTCCCCATTCGAGAAGAACACTGCAGCTTCTGGACCTTCCCACGACTTGCAAAGAGCCATCGAGGAAGTCTTGTCCTTTGCTTGTAGAAATGCGAACAAGGCCTGGCATCAAAAGGCAGAACTGTTCTGGTATGATGTAAGAACCATGAAGTAGCACATCCTGGTATGCTCAGGAACATTGCTGTCTATGCAGAAGAAGCTACCGGACAGTGGGAAGTTGACTTGCCACCTCTTTACAAGCTGAGATCTTCATGGGATCCTTCCCCAGCTTGGTGGCTGGATTTGGTTAACTATTCTTCCGATGTTGGAAAAGGAGAGACTGAAACAGATGGGGAGTCAAGAGAGGAACCAGCCTGGACTCCATAAATGGTCCAAGTCAAATCCTTCTTGAATTCTGTTGATTCTTATCGAGCACCAATTTAGTGCTGACTGTTAGATGACTAGGTTTGTGTAGTGAGCAATAAATCAACTTCACTGGAACTTAACCTGGGGCCCTGTTTCTTTGCACCCGACATGGGATGAGCCATGTTCATCACCTTTGCTCCTCTACCTGTGTTTCTTGGTAACCTTGGTGGCTTCTCCCAGTCCCACTCAGAGAATCAAGTCTGGAAGTGGTAGCTCCCAGGTCCCTCCTGTCTGGGTGTCCTGGCTGCCGCGGTTCAGGAAGACCACTCTGAGGCTGTGCTCTTTCCGGAAGCTTCCAGGAATCTTTGCTGAGCCTTCCTCCTCTTCTGGAGACGGACTGACCTCTGGGGTTGGTGTGCGAAGGACCCAGAAAGTGATCCAGGTGGGGCAATCCTCTGGGGAGGGAACCTTGGTCTGACTCTGCCAATCCTTCGGAAATGCATCCTTCCTGCTTTAAACCCCCCTCCCCCATTTATCACCTTCTTGGCAAGCAGATAGGGGGTTTCGTAGCTGCTTTCTCAGCTAAGGCAGAAGGCGGAAGGTCTTCCTGTCTTCTCTGCATATTTGTGGCTGCAGTTTCAGTTTCTTACTTCTGAGAGTGGCTTCCTCTGCGCCAGAGTGAGAGGCCCAACTGTGGGCGGTTTTTTTCCCAGCCAACTTCCTAGAAGGGCTCAAGGACTTCCGGCTGTACCTGGAATAGGAGAGCAGCCTCTGCCAGTTTAGCCCAGCCCACCCCAGTCCTGGCACCGATGTCATCCTGCCAGGCTCTTCTGAAGCTCCTTCCCACCCCCCAGCCATGTTTCCACCCACCATTCCTTCTTCTTCCCATGGTAGGAATGCAGGTGAAACCAGACTCAGACCGGAGGAAGCCGCCCAGGAGAAACACAGATCTGGAGACAACCCAGAGGCTGCGTTGGCCTCCGCTCAGCTCTGACTCAGCTGGGAAAGGAAGGATGGCAGGCTGGGTTTTCCTGCCAGGAGAAGCCCTCTCCTCCCTGTGCCAGAGAAAGGACAGCATGTCCCAGGAAGAGCCTCACAGTTCTGCAAAGAAGGGAGAGTTAGCCCGATCCCACAGGAGCCTCTGACCTTTGGGAAAGCATGCCAGCAGCATCTGGGCCACCCACACCCCTAATGCCCAGTTAGGCCCATGGAGGAGCAGCTCCAGGCTGGGGGGAGAGAAGAGGGTGGGCTGTTGCTTACAGACCAGAGAGGGAAGCTCTGGGGAGAAGAAGCAGAGGGTGGGGCAAAGCTGGGAAACGAGGCTGCGACTATTATTTAGTTCAAAGTAGATTCAGAAAATACCCTGAATGTGAACCAAACAAGGAGAGTCTGTTTGCTTGAGGCCATGGAGAGTAGTAACCTTGTGCTCAGCATAGGATCCCAAATCAAAGGATCCCAGACAGGGATCTATCAGGGAATCTGTTGAGCACGGTCCAAAAAACACAAGGAGGCAAATGCAGCAACAACACAATCAGAGTTCTGCCTGTTTTTAGAGTTTTGCATTCATTGCCGGTACAGCTTCACACAGACACATAGACAACCATGCACACACACACACACACACACACACACACACACACACACACACACACACACACACAGACTTGATCAATGGGCCCTATCCAACAAAATGAAATTTAATGTGGAGAAAAGCCAGGTTTTACACCTGGGCAGCAAAAACCAAAGTTACAATTAGAGATTAGGCAAACTCTGGCTCAAAACCAGTCACTGTGTGAGGGACCTTGGAGTCCTTGTGGAAGATCACTTGAATAGGAGCCAGCCGTGTGTGGCAGCAGCCAAAAAAGCGAATAAAATCCTTGGTTGCATAAACAGAGACATAGAATCAAAATCACGTGAAGTATTAGTACTGCTTTATAAAATCTTACTAAGGCCACCCCTGTATTCCATACAGTTTTGAATCCTGCATCCAGTTTTGGTCACCACATTACAAAAAAGATGCTGAGACTTTGGAAAAAGTGCACAGAAGAGCAACGAAGAGGATTTAAGGCCGAGGTGGGATTCACTTACCTTCCCTATCAGTTCGCAAATATGAGTGCCACCTTCCATCCATGCTTGGCCTTCTATGCATGCTCTTTGCTCGCGCGTGTGCACAGCCTCCAAAATGTGGCTAAATAGGATGGCATTACATCCAGGTGGGTGGGTGGGGCCTACCGCAGTCGGAGCTACCAGTTCGCCTGAACTGGACAGAACCGGCTGAATCCCACCACTGATTAAAGGCCTGGAGACTCAAACATACAACGGAAGGTTGCAGGAATTGGGCCTGGCTAATCTAATGAAGAGAAGGACCAGGGGTGACAAGAAAGCAGTCTTCCAATATTTGAGGGACTGCCATAGAGAGGAGGGGGGTCAGACTATTCTCCAAAGCACCAGCAGGCAGGACAAGAAGCAATGGTTGGAAACTAACCAAGAAGAGAAGCAACCTAGAACTAAGAAAAAGTTTCCTGACAGTGAGAACAATCAAGCAGTGGAACGGCTTCCCTCCAGATGTTCTGGGATTTCTGGAGGGTTTTAAAGAAAAGACTGGACAGACATTTATATGGGGCGGTATAGAGTCTCTTGCTTTAGCAGGGGGTTGGACTAGAAGACCTCCAAGTTCCCTTTTGGGTTGGCAACCAATTGCAAGGAGCCAGCACGGTCTCATCCTTGGCAGGAAGTCCGGCTGGGGGAAAGGGAAGGTCCTGTAGCAGGGCTCAGATGGGGCACCTGACCAGCAGCTGAGGACCCTGAAGGTTTCGCAACCACTGTCCCTGAGGAAGGGTCCAGTGGTCAGCAGAACCTGGCCATTTCCAGCAGGCGCCTGCCCGCTCTTCCCTGATGCTGGCTTCTCTACCTGGGATTGGCATGAGGGTAGCAGGGCCCTCTGGCCTCACCCACATGCCCCCTTACAGAAGCTGCCTGGGAGATGCTTCTGAAAGCCCATCTACCCCTACACCACAGTTGGTGAGTTGGAGGGTTTTGCCCCCTTTGGGTAAAGAGGTGCGAAATACTGAGATCTCACCGTTGCCTAGAAAGCAGGATAAACATGCAGGAGATAGCTAAATACCTTTCACGTTGATTGGGAAGCAGCCAACAATGGTTGTAAGATTGATGCCTACATCACGGTTCTAAAGAACGAACGGCCCTTGATTTAGAATCATTCATTCAGCAGTTGCTTGAAGTTACGATGGGGCTAAATGGGGCTTACGGGGGGTGGGGTGTCTCTGGAATTCTCCTCCCAACTGGCATCTCTTGCACGCCCTCACTTTATGACACACTGCTTAGTGATGGACAGTCCAGTCCCAATTCCCGTTATGCTTTGAGGACGATCTGTAACTAAATAACTAAATAACAACAACTAACCAACAAAGCACTGATGATGTTACCTAGTTTGGATAATGAAACTTCTGCAAGAAAACAGCCAAGCTCAGAGAACACCAAGGAGCCCCGCAGTCCTCCCCCCTCCTTTTTCTCCTCCTCTCCCCAAACCCCCTCCCTTCCGGCACTGATGATGTTCCCTAGTTGGGTCATGAAATGTCTTCAAGAAAACCAACAAGCTCAGAGAGCTAAAAGGAGCCCCACAGTCCTCCACCTCCTCCTCCTCCATTCCACAACCCCCCCTTCTCTTCCAGCCCTGATGATGTTCTCTAGTTGGGTCATGAAGCATCTGCAAGAAACCCACCAAGCTCAGAGAGCACCAAGGACCCCTCACAACAACAACTAAAGGGAGGTTAGTTATTGAAAGCCTTAGAACTTATCAATATGGTAGTTTCCTCCCCACTTTTATCAAATGCCAGTTCTGCCACCAAATGAGTCCAGCCATAGAGAGTGTCCCCTCCCACACATCAAATGCAAATGCCCATCAAGCACAATTCTGATCCCTTCAAGGGGTCCCTCTTGACCCCTCCTGGCCCTCGTCCCAAATCTCTGTTTCAAGGGAGAAGATCTTTCAGGGAGCCAGGTGGTCCCTTTGATCTTCTCTGTTTGGAGAGCCCAACGGAGCCATTCAGAACCAGCTGCTCAGGAGAAGCACCAGGGACCCCTCCCCCCAAGCAGACGGCTCCCCCCATGGACCTTCTAGTTGGCCAATTTTTGGACAATGTCTTTGGGAGCATGCGCTGCCCAGAAGGCCTTGGAGACTGACCAATTCAAGAGATCAACAGCTCCTGGACTCCATGATAGCAGCCGGCAAACCCAGGGTCTTGGAGATCACATTGAGGGCAGAAATGCAGGAGGAGAAGTGGTTCCATGAGCCACAGCATCCCCACGGGGGCTGCCCACGGTGCTCAATGGGCTAAATGAGCTTTCTAAGTTGGCATGATCTGGATGTCCTCCTCCAGATCAGTGCCAGGCTCCACTTCCTCCCAGATCACGTCCCTACAGCCACATCAGTGGTGTCTGTCTGTGCTCCCGAGCGTATGTCTTAACTCATTGCACACATTCCGGTCAATTGCCAGCCTGTGATTCAGCATTTTGTGCAAAGCTAGAAGGAGGCTGATTTAGTAACCCAAGTTGACCAGCTGAAGAGCAGCTGGAACCGTCAAGACCCCTCTGTGAATACCGTCTGGAATCTGGCAGGAAGTCCCACATCCTGTCCGGCAGCACTTCTGGTTCCCCTCGCAGCGGGCATCGGACTGGCACTCCTCCGTGCAGTTCCCATTGGGCACCTCCAGCTCTGCCTGGGGACAGGTGCCAGCTTTCTCTGCGACTTCTGGAAAAGGCCCGGGACAGAGATTGAGCCATGGGCGCCACCTGGCGACTGGGCCTCCCTTGCCAGGGCTGGTGAGCATTTCCCCCCCACTGCTGCCATCCAGTAGAGGGGATGGGGTGGGGGAGGGCCCTCTGTTCACCCAGGTGCCCCATGGAATCCCCCCCAGCCCACCCACCTGCATCCCCAGAGCGGCCTGCTCTGGGGGCAGCCAGAGAAGGAGGCTTCCTTCTTCTTTCTCCTGGGGAAGCTGGGCAGGGCCGGCCCTTCCACCCACCTGTGGTGTTCTGTCCGGCCGAGTCAGGCTCCTGAGCACAGGTCGTGAGGAGCCCCACCAGGGAGAAGAGGAGGAGGGGGCAGCTGCCTCTCCTGGGCGTCATGGTGGCTGTGTCTGAAGAAAGCTGTGGGATCCGGCCTGCCTCAGGCCAAGCTTTAAGCTCTCCCAGGTGTGGCTGGCAGAGGGGAGGGAGGGCGGAGGGGAGGGGAGGGAGAAGACGGGCACCTGGTGAGCAAGCGGCTCTCAGCTCTTGTGCAATTGCAAGGAATCAGGTGTCACGGCCGATCTCCCCCCACCCCATGCAAACCAGGAAGCTGCCAGCTCAGACAGCAGACTGGAACTGACCAGCCAACTGGCCAGGTGATTTGAACGTGCCAGGAGAGTTCACTCCACCTGCTGGGCATCAGCTCTTGGGTTCCTCAGCTTCGGTGGATCCTACAGCCTTCTGGCATGGCTCCTGCTCAGCCCGGCCGGGGCTTTCCAGGGGAGAAGCAGGAGGCTGGTCAGCATCTGGGCAGAGCTTTTGGCCACAACGCACCTCCAAGGAGTTCCCCATGGGTTGTGATGGACAGCTGCTGGCAGTGGACGCGGGTGGCTTCCTGCAATGAACTCTTGGGTGGAGCATTTCAGAGAAGCCAGTGAGATAGCAGGAAAAGTGGGCCAGAAGGATGGAAGGACGCAGCTCTTGGTGTCCACACAATGGAGAAGGTGCTCAAAGGGTCAGTGAGATATTGGGGTACACCTAAAAGGTGGGAGGATGTATCTATGGACCTCTGATTTACAGGACAGGCCCAAGAAGACCTTTGGTGGTTAACTGTCATGCCAGCACCCTATCTTGATACTCTGTGGTTCAGCCAGGAGACCACAGCTTAGAAGATTTTCAAGATGGCTTGGAATGACCACGGTGATCTTCCTATGCTTCAGATTCCAGGAGAAGAAGGATGCTGGGTTCACTTTTGCTGGTGGGCTTTCCAGAAGCCTCTGGAGATACAACAAGGAGCACAGAAAGGGAATGTCTCAGTGCAGGAAAGGAGCTTTGAGCTGGATCCAACCACAGATACCATAAATGGATTTGGGCCACCTTCTCGGTTTGCATCCAGAAATCAATGCAGGGCAGTTTTTTTGCTTTCTCTGACATCTGGATCCTTTACCATATCCCCCAATTGCTGAAAAGTGATCACTTGAAGATTTGAAGAACCAGTTGGGTGAGTTGCTGTTTTTCCTTCTCACTTGCAAGTGAGTTGGTGAAGGTGACCTGGATGAGATGAACTCCTGAGAGACAGAATGACTCTTGGTGTGTAGAAAATCCAAGATGGGTGCTGGGCAGGAAGGACTTCTTCTCTGGGCCACAGTCCTTGATCTTGGACATCCAGGTGGTGGGAACAGCCAGGGAGGCAACTGTCTTGGCATCCTTTACAGGCACAAAGAGGGTAACAGCTCAGCATGGTCTGTGATTACTGAATAACAGAACAACAGAGTTGGAAAGGAGCCTTGGAGATCTTCTAGTCTTGCTCAGTCAGGAAGCCCTATATACCATTTCAGACAGATGGTTTTCCAGTCTCTTCTTCAAAACCTCCAGTGATGGAGCACCCAACTTCTGGTGGCAAGCTGTTTCACTGGTTAATAGTCCTCAGTGTCAGGAAATTTCTCCTTAATTCCAGGTTGCTTTCTCTCCTCGATTTGTTTCCATCCATTGCTTCTTGTGCTGCCTCTCCTGGTGCTTTGGAGAACAGGTGGACCCCCCTTCCTCCTCTCTGTGGCAGCCCCTCAAATATTGGAAGGCTGCTATCCTGTCTCCCCTAATCATTCTCTTCATTAAACTCTACATCGGCAATTCAGGGGTGAAATCTACTTACCTTCCCTACCGGTTCGGAAATGCACGCATCATGTGCAATCCGCTCTCACACGTGCACATCATGTGCACACTTGGACCCTCTGTGCATGTGCGGAGGGTAAAAAACAGGTTACTTCCTGGTTAAAACCAGGAAATAACAACATCCAGGCGGGTGGGCGGAGCCTCATGCTGCCGCCGCTACTGGTTCTCTGAACCACCTGCTGCCATTGCTACCGGTTTGACCGAACCGGTCCGAACCGGTAGCATTTCCCCCCCTGCCCCAATTCCTGCAACCTTCTTCATATGTTTTAACCTCCAGCCCCCTCATCATCTTTGTGGCTCTTCTCTGCACTCTTTCCAGAGTCTCAACTGTGACATTACATTGTGGTGACCAAAACCGGACACAGTACTTACCAAGGCCTTAGAAAGTGGAACTAAGACAGGGGTGAAATCCAAATTTTCTTACTACCGGTTCTGTGGGCGTGGCTTGGCGGGCGTGGCAGGGGAAGGATACTGCAAAATCCCCATTCCCACCCCACTCTGGGGCCAGCCAGGGATGGTATTTGCCGGTTCTCCGAACTACTCAAAATTTCCTCTACCGGTTCTCCAGAACTGGTCAGAACCTGCTGGGTTTCACCCCTGAACTAACACTTCACCTGGTCTTGATTCTATCCCTCTGTTAATGCAGCCGAGGACTGTGATCCCGTGATCTTTCTGGGTGGATTCCCCCAGTGGCTGCCCACCAGCAATCCAGGCCCACCGGGTGATCTGGGCAGCCACTTGGGTCTCAAGAGAGGCCCGTCTAAAGACAGGACGGATTGGCAGAACTACAGCTGACCAGCCTCCTGGGCTTTCAGAGGTGGCATTTTTTAAAATATGGGCCTTTTTCCTTCTACATTATTTTATCGTTGAATGTGCATCATCATTTTATCATGCAGGTAGTCCTTGACTTATAGTGCTTGTTTAGCGACCACTCCAAGTTAAGATGGCACTGAATGAAGTGACCTATATGGAGGATCTTTGCACTGGTGGCTCTCACAGAATCCTGAGTGGTTTTATGACGGACGCAACGTCCAGAGGTCACCTGAGGATGGCCGGGTGACACCTTCCCAGCAAAGTCAGTGGGGGAAGCGGGATTCGCTTTAAAAAAACACCACCTGATATCATAAAATATTATAAAATTGGGAAGAACTAAAACAACCTCATTTGCTTAGCAACAGAGGTTTCCAGTCGCAATTGCAGTCATAAGTCAAGTCACTATACAGGTAGTCATACAAGAGTTCGCTTAGTGACCGTTCAAAGTTACAGCAGGACTGAAAAAAGTGATTTACGACCATTGTAGCCGCCCCACGGTCACGTGAACAAAATTCAGATGCTTAGCCACTGACTCATACTTACGACGGTTTCCGCGTCCGGGTGGGGGGGTCACGTGATCCCCTTTTGCAACCTCCTGACATGCAGAGTCAACGGGGAAACCAGGTTCACTTAACAACCACGTCACTAACTGCAGTGTTTCACTTAACAACCGTGGCAAGAACGGTCGCTAAAATGGGGCAAAGAACCATCTCACTTAGCAATGGAAATTTTGGGCTCAATTGCAAGTCGTAACTCAAGGACTGCCTGTACTCGGTCTAACTTTTTCTACTTCGTAATACTTCTTACACTCTGCTCTGTTTGGTAGATTTGAACCCACCCCCAAGCACCCTCTTTCGGGATTCTGGGGGGCAAGGGGGGGACCCTCCCCCCCTTCCAGTCCCCACAGATAAACAGACATGCAGCAGCCCAGCCAGGCTGAGTCAAAGCCAAGGAGGGGGGGGGTGCAATTTACGTGGGGCTGATCTTGCCTGACTCCCTCCTGGCTCCCGAGTGATCTTGCGGCTTCCCCTCCGCTTGCTGTGGCTGATGGGTTTGGCCACTCCTGCGGGTGTGTGAGAGGTCACTTGGCAGCCCTGCAGTCAGCAATGTGGCAAGAGCTGAATGTGCCCACAGCCGCTTTGTTTGGAGAGCTCCCTGCCCTGCCCTGGCAGAAGCGGCTTTACGCAACTCAGCACAGTCTGGGCCCTGCGGGGAGGGGAAGGGGGCTGACGGGGGAGGGGGGGCTGGAGAGAAAGGGGGGGGGGCCCGGAAGCTGCGGTGGAGAGGCCCACCGAAGTCCCCCGCCCCTGCCCCCGCAGGACCGAGTCTTCCTCCGGTGGATCTCCAGGCTGAGTTGACCGCATGATCTAAGCTCCGCCTGTTCTGGGGCTCTGCGGAACCCAATTGAACCCCCCCCCCTCCTTGGCTTTGACTCAGCCTGGCTGGGCTGCTGCATGCCTGCTTATCTGTGGAGACTGGAAGGGGGGGGAGTTCCCCCCGTTGCCCCCCAGAATCCCGAAAGAGGGTGCTTGGGGGAGGGTTCAAATCTACCAAACAGAGCAGAGTGTATTACGAAGTAGAAAAAGTTAGACCGAGTACAGGCAGTCCTTGAGTTGCAACTTGCAATTGAGCCCAAAATTTCCATTGCTAAGTGAGACGGTTCTTAAGTGAGCTTTGCCCCATTTTAGCGACCGTTCTTGCCACGGTTGTTAAGTGAAACACTGCAGTTGTTAAATTAGTGACGTGGTTGTTAAGTGAACCTGCATGTCAGGAGGTTGCAAAAGGGGATCACGTGACCCCCCCCCGGACACGGCAACCGTCGTAAGTATGAGTCAGTGGTTAAGCATTCGAATTTTGGTCACATGACCGTGGGGAGGCTACAATGGTTGTAAGTGCTTCCTGTGGGCGAATTTGGCTCTTGGGCCTAAAACCCGGAGACCCCTGGCAGCAGGAACGCATCGGATGAATCGGTCCACCCAGATGGCATCTTATGGGGCATCGAGAAGCACAAGTTGGTTGCTTGCCCTGAGGGGGGCTGAAGGGCACCGTGGTTTTACACAGGCGGAGGAGGCTCAGCACACAGAGATGAGCCAGGGTTAGGACTTGGATGGGAGACCACCAGGAAATGCTACGGCTTAGACCAGACAAATAAGTTGAACAGATATCCCAAAGGAAAGCAGGGCCAGACTACTTCCAACCTCTTTCCTTCATCCTGCCTTGAGCAGGGGGCTGGACTAGAAGACCTCCGAGGTCCCTTCCAGGATCCCTTCCTAGGATTCTACATTCTTCTTTCTTTCCAAAGTTTTTTTTTTATTTGCATTTATATCCCGCCCTTCTCCGAAGACTCAGGGCGGCTTACACTGTGTTAAGCAATAGTCTTCATCCATTTGTATATTATATACAAAGTCAACTTATTGCCCCCAACAATCTGGGTCCTCATTTTACCTACCTTATAAAGGATGGAAGGCTGAGTCAACCTTGGGCCTGGTGGGGCTTGAACCTGCAGTAATTGCAAGCAGCTGTGTTAATAACAGACTGCATTAGTCTGTTGAGCCACCAGAGGCCCTGTGCTTCTCAAATCCGGGCACCTTCATTGCAAAGAGCCATTCAGAGATTCCTGCCTTGCGTTTGAATTGCTTGGCTCTTCTTCCGGTGACTTCCTTTGCAAGCAGCCTTCTCAGGAACTCAGGAGAAGCTTCTGGAAACAGGGTCTGGAGCATCAGAGCCACAAATGGGGCCTTTGCAGGCCATGTGAACCCCAGAGCTGAGTGGGAGCTCCCTGGGAGGAGGGTGGCGTGGGTTTTATGGGGAAACCTGGAACCAGTGTCTCTGTCCCGGGAAAAATCCATTGAAGCAAAGGGGTGAGTTCAGCTTACTACTCCTATAAAGTGACCAGCCGGAGGGAGGCTCTCTGAGCATATGCAGAGTTTCTGCTGCATTGCTGTAGCCAGTAAAAAATACAGGCAGTTCTTAAATTACAGAGCCCTGGTGGTGCAGTGGTTAGATTGCAGCATTGCAGACTAATTCTGCTGACTGCCAGTCAGTTCGATCCTGACTGGCTCAAGGTCGACTCAGCCCTTCCGAGGGGGGTAAAATGAGGGCCCAGATTGTTGGGGGCAAAAGGCTGACTCTGTAAACCGCTTAGAGAGGGCTGGAAAGCACCGTGAAGCGGTAGCTAAGTCTAAGGGTTATGGCTATTGTTATTACAACCACAACCGAGCACCAATAAACTTCCAAGTGGCCTCAACAATTCTCAGAGAGAGCACTAACGACCAGGCGACTGCAAGGAATATAAATCCTTCCATCCTCCACCCTTCAGTCAGAACTGAGGAAGCTTCTTGGATGAGAAGTGAAACATCTTCAAAGAAAACCAAAAAAGTCAAGTTACCTCTTGAAAGAAAGCGCCTTTGGGACACCCACAACCTGGACAATGGAGAATCTCCACTGACATAAACCTATTTTGTTGTTTTAGCCATTTCAGTTCAACCGGTCAGTTGCGTCCCACCCTTGGCGTTTGAAGTTACAAGGGGACTTAGGCCCACTTTTCACACTTACACCCTGGTGTCACATGATCAAACTTCAGTTGTTTGGCAACTGGCATGTACTTACGACGGTTTGCAGTGTCCGGGGGGTCACGTGATCCCCTTTCGCAACTCTCTGACAAGCAAAATCAATGGGGAAGCCAGATTCACTTAAGAACCATGTTACCCACTTAACAACTGCAGTGATTCACTTAACAGCTATGGCAAGAAATGTGGTAAAATGGAATAAAACTCACTTAAGTCTCACTTAATTTTGGCCTCTGCTGTGGTCACAAGTCAAGGACTAACTATATGAACTATCCTGCCATGAGAACAGTTTCCTCCGGTCTCTTAATCTACATAATTAATGCTCTGTTGAAGTGTGGATGTCTGTGGAGTTCTCAGTCATCCATGGTTGCCCCAAAGGGATTTTTTTTTCAAGAGGCAACTGGACTTTCTGGTTTTTCTTAGAAGACATTTCGCTTCTCATCCAAGAAGCTTCTTCAAAGAATGCAGGTGAAAAGGGAAGTCACATCACAGGAAACCATGGCCTCATCCGGTCCAGTTTTACTTTCCAAAACCTACTGGTGAAACCCTGTGAATTGTTGATGTGATGGGTGGTGTTGCCAACTAGAGGAGCCAATAAGGTGGTTAGATGTTTTGCAATGTTGTAGGTGACAGAGTTGACGCTGCCGACAATTGGTTGGCAGAAGAAGCTTCTTGAATGAGAAGCGAAATGTCTTCAAAGAAAAAACCCAGAAAGTCCACTTGCCTCCTGAAAAAGCACCTTTGGGACTATTGAAGTGTAGAAGCTAAGGAGTACAGAGAAGAGCAACCAGGATGATGAGGGGACTGGAGGCTAAAACATACAATGAACAGTTGCAGGAATTGGGCCTGGCTGGTCTAGTGAAGAGAAGGACCAGGGGAGACAGGATAGAATCTTCCAATATTTGAGGGGCTGCCACAGAGAGGAAGAGGGGGTCAAGCTATTTTCCAACTGAAGACCAGACAATGAATAATGGATGGAAACTGATCAAGGAGAGATTCAACCTGGAAATAAGGAGGAATTTCCTGACAGTGAGAACGATCCACCAATGGACCAGAAGTTGCCTTCAGAAGTTGTGGGAGCTTCATCCCTGAAGGCTTTCAAGAAGAGACTGAACTGCCATCTGTCAGAAATGGTGCAGGGTCTCTACTTGAGTGGGGGGTTGGACTAAATGATCTCCAAAGTCCCTTCCAACTCTGTCAATCTGTCAAGCCCAGGGCTTCCCCTTGTGCCTAAGCAGCCCTGCATAAGGAACCACTGCTGAGCGTTGCTCTGTGAATTCTTTTTCGGGTATCAATCTCTATTCTGTCCACAGTATTATTAAGGAAGTTACCAGATCGACGATCTGCTAAGATTTATTCTTCACAAGCTGTGCTTCTAGGGCTTCCAAGCTGATGGCCCACCTCTCTCTTTATGACCTCGCCTAGACTCTCGGCAAGTATCAGTGCCAGGCTGACTAGTCTCGGGTTCCTCCTCCTTCTCCCAGATTCGGAGATAATCGTAAAAATTCAGCCATGCCATCAATGATCTTTCTGGACCTGAGAAAGCAATTTGTCCCTCTCAAGAGACTTAAACTCCCTCAAAGTACCAAAATACGGGGACCTTGGTGCTCTCTGAGCTTGGTGGTTTTCCTGCAGACATTGCCAAACAAGCTATCATCAGCATGATCGTGTTACTAGTTTGGTAATGAAAGTTATGCAAGAAAACCACCAAGCTTAGAGAGCACCAAGGTCCCCACAGTCCTCCCCTCCCCTCCCCTCCCCTCCCCACTCTCTCCTAGCACTGATGACATTCCCTAGCTGGGTAATGAAACATCTCCAAGAAAATCACCAAGCTTAGAGAGTATCAAGTCCTCCTCCTCCTCCTCTTCCTCTGCAAACCCTACTCCCTTCTAGCACTGATGGCATTCCCTAGTTGGGTAATGAAACTCTCTAAAAAAACCACCAAGCTCAGAGAGCACGAAGAGCCCCCCCCCCGTCTTTCTCCTCCTTCCCCTCTTCCTTCCTTCTTCCTCCTCCTCCTCCTCCTCCGCAAACCCTCCTCCCTTCTAGCACTGATGACGCTCCCTAGTTGGATAATCATCTCCACAAGCTTAGAGAGTATCAAGTCCTCCCCCCCACTTCCTCCTCCTCCTCCTCCTCCTCTCCACAAACTCCACTCCCTTCTAAGATTTCCGTAGTTAGGTAAGGAAACATCTGCAAGAAAACCACCAAGCTCAGAGAACAGCAAGGACCCCACAGGTCAACCCTGAGCTGCAAATGTCCTCTTCTGTCAGTACCTAAATATTTCTGGTCTTGTTACTGATTTTCTTTTATTTTGAACTTAGTAGAGGAATCCCTAAACCTGACTCCCGGAATTGAAGTCCACAAGTCTTAAAGTTCCAAGGTTGGACACCCCAGGTCTGAGGTCTCCTGCTTGAGAAAGGGGTTGGACCAGTGGTGAAATCCAATTTTTTTTACTACCAATTATGTCGGCATGGCTTGGTGGCCATGGTGTGGCTTGGTGGGCGTGGCAGGGGAAGGATATTGCAAAATCTCCATTCCTGCCCCACTCTGGGGCCAGCCAGAGTTGGTATTTGCTGGTTCTCCAAACTACTCAAAATTTCCGCAACTGGTTCTCCAAAACCTGCTGGATTTCACCAGACCTCCAAGATCCCTTTCGATTGTTCTTCTGTATCCTTTTCCCCACTAGCTCTCTTATTCTTGCTCTGAGCTTCTGAAAATCCCCTTTGTTTCCAAGCCAAGAAACGTACATTCAGATTTATAATCCTTTAATATCATCAAACCCTCCAGCGTGACAAAGCACATTCCTCCGACGATTCACTTCCTTAATTCAACCTTCTTTATCAGTTAGGATCTAGTCAAGGTCAGTCGATTCTCTTGTGCTTTTCTCAATCTTTGGAAGGAGAAAGTGATTGGCAAAGCAAGCCAAGAACTTCCTGGGTTGAACTTCACTCTTGACAGATGGGCTTCTGGTCACTCTGTCCCCAAGATATTAATCTAGCTTTTTGGAAACTCACATATGCTGTCTTCTTCCCAGCTCCCAGTTTCAGAATTAAAATTCTGAAGACAGAATTACCATATAAGGAACTAGTATGGCCAGTCTAGAGAAAAGAAGGACTACCTTATCCCACCAGACTTGAAATCCTGGGTTTAGAAAACTTGGAACTCCGTCGCCTTCGACAGGACCTGGGTTTAGCTCATAGAATCATCCATTGTAATGTCCTTCCTGTTAATGACTACTTCAGTTTCAACTGCAATAATACAAGAGCTACCAATAGATTTAAACTTAATGTCAACCGCTCCAATTTGGATTGCAGAAATATGATTTCTGTAACAGAATTGTCTGTGCTTGGAATGCATTACCTGACTCCGTGGTCTCTTCTGCTAACCACAAAAGCTTTAACCAAAATCTATCCTATAGATATATCGCTATATATAGATATAGATATATCCTATAGATATATATCTATATCTATATATCTATATCTATATCTATATCATCTATATCTATATCTATATCTATATCTATATCTATATCTATCTATCTATCTATCTATCTATCTATCTATCTATCTATCTATCTATCTATCTATCTATCTATCTATCGCTATATATAGATATAGATATATCCTATAGATATCGCTATAGAGCACTGCACACCAGAACAACAAGACACCAGAACAGTTTTTTCCCAAAGGCCATCACTCTGCTAAACAAATAATTCCATCAACACTGTCAGACTGTTTACTGAATCTGCACTACTATTAATCGTTTCATAGTTCCCATCACCAATCTCTTTCCACTTATGACTGTATGACTATAACTTGTTGCTGGCAATCCTTATGATTTATATTGATATATTGATCATCAATTGTGTTGTAAATGTTGTACCTTGATGAACGTATCTTTTCTTTTATGTACACTGAGAGCATATGCACCAAGACAAATTCCTTGTGTGTCCAATCACACTTGGCCAATAAAAATTCTATTCTATTCTATTCTATTCTATTCTATTCTATTCTATTCTATCCACTGTTGACCTCACCCCATTCTTAAGAGGACTTTAAGGGGCGTGCATAAGAGCACAAACGTGCCTACCGTTCCTGTCCTATTGTTTCTTTCCCTATATATATATATATATATGCTTATACTTCCTTGTTTCTCATCATATATATGTTTACATATTATATAATCTTTTTGTGTGATGCTTATGTATATTGTTATGACAAAATTAAATAAATAAAATAAATAAAATAAAATAAATAAAGGGGACATGATAGCAGTGTTCCGATATCTCAGGGGCTGCCACAAAGAAGAGGGAGTCAAACTATTCTCCAAAGCCCCTGAAGGCAGGAGAAGAAGCAACGGATGGAAACTCATCAAGGAGAGAAGCAACCTGGAATTAAGGAAGAATTTTCTGACAAATGAAACAGTGGAATGGCTTCCCTCCAGAAGTTGTGGGTACTGGAGGCTTTTAAGAAGAGATTGGACAACCATTTGTTTGGGATGTTATAGGGTCTCCTGCTTGAGTGGAGGAGGGGGTTTGGACTAGAAGACCTCCAGGGTCCCTTCCAGCTCTATTCTGATTGATTGATTGATTGATTGATTGAATAGAGTGGCTGGCAGAGAGGGCCTCACTAGCAGCAGATCCCTGCCTGGCCTGGCCACCCTCCAACCCAGATCTCAGCCGAGTGTGAAACTACATCTTTATCCAGAGACTGAATCTGCACAATGTGTACATTCTTGCCCAGCACAGGTAGTGCTGGACTTACAACTATAATTAAGACTGGAATGTCCATAGCTAAGTGTTCTGGTTGTTAAGTGAGTCACGCCTATATTTATGACTGTTTTGTAACTGTGGTTGTCAAGTGAATTGCATGGAGCTGTTATTTGTGTCTGACATCCCTCACTGACTTTCTTTGTTTTACACACACACACACACACACACACACACACTGAAAATTACAAGTAGCGATCACGTGACCCCCGGGGATGCCACAACCATCCTTAATAAATGCCGGTTGCCAGGCGACTGAATTCTGATCACGTGACCAAGGGGATGCTGCAATGGTCATGAGTCTGAAGATTGGTTGCAAGTCAATTGTTTTCAGTGCCATCATACGTGTGAACAGCTGCTAAACGAATGTTCATAAATGGAGGACTACCTGTAAGAAGAAAAGTTTTTGCTGCCGGAAGAGAAGCCATCTTTCTTGACCCAAAGCTAAGAGCTTCTGATCCCTGCCAGGTTTTGGTGACTAAGGAAAAATGAGGGTTTGGACTGGGCTCCCCAGAATTCTGCAAGTCTACAGTCATCCCTCAAACTTAAGTATTGCATGTCTGTCTGTTCATCCATGCTGTTGTGTCTCGCCCGCTTTCACCGCAGCCGGGGCCTTCTTATCTGCTTCCGAACACAGAGGAATGTCCTAGTATGCCTCCCGGCCCCAGCCCTGGCTCCATGCCCAGACAGGCTGAAGAAGAGCAAGTACCTCCAGCCCCCAGCCCTGGCTCCATGCCCAGGCAAATGGAGCAACTAGACCCCTCCCCCTCCCCCACAGCCTGTGAGCCTGAGGAAGGTCAATTACCAACAGCTGCAGACTGGAGTGACCCTCGCTTCAGGAGAATTGATAAGCGGAGGCGACAGAAGGAAGGGAGGGGCAGGCCGGGATAAGTGCTGAGTCATGGAGCCACACCCCTTGGCCTATATAAAGGATCTGCTTTCTGGCATTCTCTGAGTCAGGCAAAGTCTAACATATCTTGCTGAAGTCACTTTCTGGTCTCCTGCCTGCCCTGAGGACTTTGCTAGGACTTTGGCAGAGCTGCAGAGGCACGCCTGATTTGGATTTCCCTGACCCGGTCGTCAGCGGAGGAGTGGGACACGACACATGCATCCAAGCTGTGTATCCATGCACCCATCCATGCATCCATCCACCCAATAACGCCAAGCCAAATCAAATTAAGAGAATCCAATGGAAACAATTTTCCTGTGAAAGAAAACTCCTCCTCCCCCCACAGATTCAGTGGGTGTTTTCTAGCAAAACCGTTTGCATAGGGAAAGAGGAGGAGGAGGAGGAGGAGGAGGAGGAGTGGTGAATGAGGACCAGGAGGCAGCCTGGAGGGGTTTGGTCCAAAGGAGAGCAAGCTGCCCAAGGTTTCATTCCAGTCTCCTAAGTGTAATCCCCACTGAATTCAGTGGGGCTGACTCTCCTATCCATAGGTTTGATGCTGCAGGTCCTGGGCCACAAAATCCCCACTTCCCTGCTCTTGGGAAGTGTGCCAGGCTTTAGGTACCCAGGATCCTGGGCTCTGCTGGCACAGACGTGACAGCTTCAGCCCATCTGGATGTCCTTCAACAAAAGCTAAAAAGAGAACTAAAGTGGCAGGAGAGAGGGAAAACTCCAGCTGTAGTAAATTTACTTGACCGTCTGCAAGCTCCAAGCAGTGAGAATCCGTGGCAAAGCCCCAAACAGCCCCTAAAGTCCAGATGCCACATTGAAGCATAGTGCAATGGAGACATCACAAATAGTTTCCCCCAAACTCAACCACGGTCAAGAACAAGTGCAGAGAAGAGCAGCAAAGGCGATCAGGGGTCTGGGGGCTAAACCGTACGATGAACAGTGGAGGGAACCAGGTATGTGATGGTGGTGAGTATCTGTAGCTCAGGTGGAGGATGAGAGGGGTGGAGGGTCTCCTTCTGAGTCTGTGTGGCCTGTTTCATTAGGTAACATCCTCAATGGAATTTAGGGGAGGTCAGTGTTGGTGAACGTCTCCTTATAAGGGCCTTGTGTGGTCAGTAGCTCTTGGATGGTGAGGTCACATCAGGTGAGGGTCCAGTGATGAGTCTGGTGATGGGGAGGACATGTCTGGTGAGGGTCAAGACCAACAAGCTCTGAGAGCACCAAGGACCTCACAGTAGCCAGGTGAGAGGGAATGGATTAAGCATGCTGGAGCAACGGGGGCTAGGATTAGGGGATTTCCCCTTAAATCCCACTGAAGATGTTAACCTAGGCTGGTAACGAAATGTTCGGAAACCAACCCACCAGCTTGGAATAAGGTATGTCCAGCCTAATGAAGAGGACTAGGGGTGTGTTGTGCCTCGTCCTCCCTCCTCTCCTCAGCTGGGCCCCTCCCGTCTACACCCGGGCCTGTTATCAGATTCGGAGTCTGATAATGAAGATGAACGGCGCGTCATGCCTCCAGCCCCTGGCCCTGGCCCCATGCCTGGAGAGGATTCTAGGAATGAACAAACAAACCTGATAAACCTCACTCTTACAGCGTGTGAGCAGGAAGCCAGCCATGTGCTGGAATTACTGATAGCAGATCCAGCTGAAGAGAATTCAAAGTAGGAGGATCCTCACTTCCGGAGATCTGAGAGGCGATGCCAGCAGAAGGAAGGGAGGGGCAGGCCGGGATAAATGCTGAGTCATGGAGCCACACTCCACAGCCTATATAAAGGACCTGCTTTTGGCATTCCAACCTTGAGTCAAGCAAAGTCTCATCTAGTTTGCTGAAGTCACTCCTGCCTGCCCTGAGAAACCTCGGAGGAATTTGGCAAGCTGCAGAGGCTTCGTTGCCACGTTTGATACGGACTTCCTAGACCCGGTCATCGGAGGGGGAGGGGGACACAACAGGGTGACATGATAGCAGTATTCCAACATTTGAGGGGCTGCCCCAAAGAAGAGGGGGGTCCACCTATTCTCTAAAGCTCCCGAGGTCAGGAGAAGAAGCTACAGATGGGAAGTCATCAAGGAGAGAAGCAACCTGGAAGTAAGGAGAAACTTCCTGACAATCAGTGGAACCTCTTCCCTTCAGAAGTTGTGGGTGCTCCAACACTGGAGGTTTTCAGAAGTAACTTGGACAACCATTTGACTAGGATGGTATAAGGTCTCTTGCCGTGGGCAAAGGGTTGGACTAGATAACCTACAAGGTCCCTTCCAGCCCAAGGATTCTATGATTCTAACGACCCGCTGACTCTTCCTGCAAGGATGGACGGTGTCTGCAGGGGGTCCTGAGCTCAGACCTGGAGCAAGCAAACCAAGCATGGGCCTGGCAGGGAGTGACTCAATGTTTGTTGCCCTGGCAACAGTTAATGTTTACAAGAACCTGGTCACCGCTTCCCCCCTTCTCTCCCTGCCCTCCCCCCGCCTCCTGCTCCTGTCCCACCACATTCCTGAGCCATCGCAGGGGTAGGTGGGGGGAGGGTCACTGAGGGCAAAAGGAGGGGAGAGACTCATGGTGCACTTTTGCTTTCAAAGCAGGCAAGAATCAGAGTCCTTCTTCCCGCAAGCCACCCAAGCCTCCTTCAAGAGAACCGGAGATCCAAACCAGGTACAGGAGAGACTCGGGGAGTCTGTTTGGACAGGATACTGCAGGAAGCCCCTCTCTAGAGCTCCAGAACCCATGGTGCCCAGCTCCTTCTATGACTGGAGTCGGCCTTAAATCCCCCTGGCACCCACCAACTCCACTTCTTCCACCCGTGGAGGTGGTATGCAATCTGGTTGTCCCCAGAAGTTTGAAAATATCGAGTTTGAATCCTAATTTTTAGTAGGGCAGAATGTGGAAACTATGAGATGCCCAACAAGAATACTCATATTATCAACATTTCATACAAAGGCAGTCCAGTTTGTCTTGGCTCCCTAACTCCTTTCTGCAGGTGGACCTCGGCCCAGCTGAGCCTCATCCAGTCCAGAAGAGCCCAACTGCCCTCAGGATGGCTCAATTGCCACTCCACACCTTGCTACTCCTCCCTCTGGTTTATCTGCCAGTGACCGGATGAATCCTGGAAGTTGAAGGATCCCCAGCTACTCTACTTCTGTCTGAGCAACAGAGGAAGGTTGATCCTGGAGGAAGGTTGATTCTTGACTGGCAGTCCCTGAGACTGCTGGTTAAAAAGATCAGAAGAGCAGCTGATGGGTACAAAGACCGCTCCAGGCCCCCCGTGGGAATTGTGTGCATACTTGCCCTGAAGCCACCAATGTGGTCCTCTCTGGGACTCTAGGTCTCACTGGGGCTGTTGGCCACCAGGAGTGGGAAGGATGAGGGTTTGGTCCAAGGCGGCCTGCAAGGGACCAGGCAGAGGAAGATCCCTATGGAGCTGCCTCCATCCTCAATTTTACAGTTCTCAGGTGGCTTCCAATGTGCCCTTTGGTGCAACAAACCCCTTAGAGGAGCAGGAATAGGACCGAGATGGAGAGGAAGAAGAGGACACACAGAAGCCTCACCAACAAGCAGCCAAGAAGAACCCAGACTGCCAAGGTCTCAGGGACAGACACTCCTCACCTGAGTGCCAGGAGAAGGTGACCCTGACCAAGCAGCACGGGACAGCCCAGGTCTCCTCCGCTTTTGGCCAATCACTGTAACTCTTTCCCCCACTCTGTCCTTCAGGCCATTCCCCAGGTCTTACGGCAGGGCAGAAACTCTGGTCAAAGAGGTCAAGATGATGGCCATGAAGGTGTGATCGGAGGTCCACCTGAGAAACAGCTGGAGCTTCGATCTCCTCCTTAGGACCACCTTGCTCTCTGATCATATCCTGCAGCGCCCCCCTGCTGCAGCAACATGGGATCCAAAGGGGGCTGGCTGTGGGTCAAGCACACAGGAAACCCCCCTCTCTTCCCCAGACTAGGTCACTCAGGCCAGACTGGGAATCTCCCTGCCTCCCTCCCTGCACCCAGAGTGGGTGGGACATCTGCCGTGCACTTCAGTGACCTGACTCTCCATCACCTTCCTCCGTCAGATGTCCTCCAGGTGTTCTGGGCACTGTGACTCCCAGAATCCACAGACTGAATGGGATGGAAGCATTGACTGTGCTGGAACAAGTGTGCCCAGAGATGGGTGGGGAGCCCCTTGCCCCAGCCTTCATTCATCGCTTGCAGCAGTCTTCCCCAGATCCAGGGGCTTTTAAAGGGCTTAGAGCTTGGTTGCTTTCTTGCAGACGTTTCCCTACCCAAACTAAGTAACATCATCATCATCAGGTAGCACTGATGATGTTCCCTAGTTGGGTCATGAAACATCTGCAAGAAAACAGCTTAGCTCAGAGGGCACCAAGGGTCCTCCAGTTCAACCCTGAGCTACAAAGATGCAAAAAAAATCCAAGAACCCTGTTCCCCCCACCTCCCACCCAGGCCTCTTGCACCCCTTCGGGCAATCTGCACTCACCGTCTTCAGCTGAGATCATCCCCAGCAGGATCACCGCGAGCGGGAGGAGCATGGCCTTCATGGTGCTGCTCAAGAAACCAGCCTCCTTCCAGGCTAGCAGAGCAGGCATATAAAGGACTCCTTCAGGGTGGGGGTGGGGGGCAGAGCATCAGGGGAGGGAGGGAGGGAGGGAGGGGCAAGGCCAAGGTGTACTTTGCTAATGACTCACGCTTCGCCCCCCTCCCAGAAGCAAATCTTTTCATGCGTGGGGCTGGCAGCCTTGCCCGAGGCGTTTGGGCCCCAGACACGCAACCTCCTTCTCCATATGCAGCCACAGCCACCTTCGCCATCTGATGCGTCTGCAGAGTTTGTGTCAATAAAGTTCTCACGCTGGCAGGCTGCCCGTAGCAGGAATCGAGGCACATTCTGCTTCCTCAGTCTGCAGAGAATCCCTGGGGCAGCACGGGAGCCTCCCTGCCCCGCCTGCCCAGAAGGGGGGCTGCACCGTTCCCCAGGAGGACTCGTGACCTTCACCCTATCTTCCCTGCCTCAGCCGAGCTTGGAGAGCTTTCCCTGGCTTGCGTCCTCTCCATTCTTCAGATTAAGAGAGTTGGAAGGGACCTTATAGGTCTTCTAATCCAACTCCCCTCTGCCCAAGCAGGAGACCCTACACCATTTTCTGACAGATGGCAGTCCCGTCTCTTCTTGAAAGCCTCCAGTGATGAAGCTCCCACAACTTCCGAAGGCAACTTCTCTTCCATGGGTTG
Source organism: Ahaetulla prasina (assembly GCF_028640845.1). Classification (NCBI taxonomy): domain Eukaryota; kingdom Metazoa; phylum Chordata; class Lepidosauria; order Squamata; family Colubridae; genus Ahaetulla; species Ahaetulla prasina. The sequence goes on along the minus strand of NC_080541.1, from coordinate 230,835,611 downwards.
ATTGCTCTCACTGTCAGAAAAGTTCTTCTCATTTGCAGCTTGAATCTCTCCTTGTTCAGTTTCCATCCATTGTTCCTTGTCTGGCCTTGGGGTGCCTTGGAATATGGGTTGCCCCCCCTCCTCTCTGTGGCAGCCCCAACTATTTGTCTGAAATGTGAGCAGGGTTTGGACTAGAAAACCTACAAGTCCCTTCCAACTCCTCTGTTATTCTTGGCATCCATGTTGAATTGAGATACCAGATGTGATTCTTACAAGACCACGTCTAACCTTCCTCTTGGAAAGATCTTGCCTTGAGTTGTCCCAGTACCCCAATGGGGTGCCCATCACCTGTGCCTCATAGAGTCCTAGGGCTGGAACAAACCTTGGAGGTCTTTTAGTCCAACCCCCTGCCCAAGGCAGGAGACCTTATGCCATCCCGGTCAAAAGGTTGTCCAGTTTATTTTTTGAAGACCTCCAGGGTCGGAACACCCATAACTTCTGGAGGCAAATCATTCCACTGGTTAATTGTTCTCACTATCAGGAAATTTCTCCTTAATTCCAGGTTGCTTCTCTCCTTGATTAGTTTCCATCCGTTGCTTCTTGTCCTGTTCTCAGGGGCTTTGGAGAATAGGTGGACCCCTCTCTTCTTTGGGGCAGATATTGGAAGACTGCTATCAGGTCACCCCTAGTCCTTCTCTTCTTTGGGCTGAACATGCTTAGCTCCCTTAGCTGTTCATCGTACGGTTTAGCCTCCAGACCCCTGCTCATCATTCTTGCTCTTCTCTGCATTCTTTCCAGGATCCCAGCATCGTTTCCCTCCCCCACCCCTCCAGCACGCCCATCTTCCCTTCTATATGATTTCATCTTAATGACAGGAATAAACCTTTTCTCCACTGTTTGGAAGATTGGTTATGACTGTCCTTCAGGTTTCGTGCCTCATACTTTGAGCTGTTAGGCTTTGCGGCTGCATTCAGCCACGGTCATCCTTCCCAGAAAACTCTTTTAAGGAGTCCAAGAAGAAAAGTGGTGATTGGTAGCTGGGCGATGTGCCCTGTAATGCAGGGATGCCCAATGGAGCAGGCAAAACCCATCAGAGGTCAAGAGATGAAGCTTTCCTCCCTGGGCGGAATGGGACCACTTGTCGCGGCCAACACAGTGGGACAACTCACTGCGGGATCATGTAAAAATTCTATTTCATTATTTAAAATAAATATTTTTTAATTTTTTTTTGCCATTTCACATTTTACTGTGTCTCTCTTTCCTGATTGCTTATTTGTACCCTATGACTATCCTTAAGTGTTGTACCTTGATGAAGGTATCTTTTATGTACACTGAGAGTATATGCACCAAGACAAATTCCTTGTGTGTCCAATAAAAATTTCTATTCTATTCTATTCTATTCTATTCTATTCTATTCTATTCTATTCTATTCTATTCTATTCTATTCTATTCTATTTTCCTTTTGCATTCTTCCTTTAATGATTCTGTTCTATTATTTCTTTGATATTAGCATAACTCTTATTCTGTGGCCAGTTGGCCCTGGCAAGTTGTTTGGCTCGGCTGCAAGAATTTGCACCAAGGGGTTTCGGTGTCCAGAATGGCTTTGGGTCCCATCCATCCTTTCGGTGCAGGCTAAAACAGCCCAAGTCCATCCATTATGACCAACTCAACTGTGGTGGTTTGCATGCCACAGCAGAGTCAGGATTCTCCTGGATCTCCCCTTGCATGGCTGCGTGGTGACACCATAGCTGCATGTCCCAAAGGTGCTTTTCAAACGGCAACTGGACTTTCTTGGTTTTTGTCCTGAAAACGTTTTGCTTCTCATCCAAGAAGCTTCTTCAGTTCTGAAGTTCAGTTCTGGACTAAAGAAATGTCTTGGATGAGATGAGAAACGTCTTCAAGGAAAAAAAACCAAGGAAGTCCAGTTGCCTTCTGGAGAATCTCCATGGACACATAGCTGCATATTGCAAGGATGGGAAGACCAGAGATGGCATGAGGCCACCACACCACCATGTCTGTCTCCATGCAACACAAGAGACCAAAAGGAACTTGAGTCTGCATGTTTCGGGAGACCTTTGCAAGTTGGAGACAACAAACTTCACGTTCTGCAAAAATACTTCCTTTGGCCCTCATGTTCCCTTAGGCTGGATTTAGAACACAGCTTGTGGTGGGATCACAGTTTATGAGTCTACATGAGATCTGGCACGGCAGGTGTGAAATATCCCTGAATATTTATGATCAGCCTTCCCAGGATAAGTAAAGCCAGGCCCTCCCGGTGGCTTCCGGCAATGAAACCAACGTGGTTTATAGATTCTTTATAGATCTCCTATAAAAGACCTGGAAAGACGACAGCATAAAAACAGCCTGTCATTGCAAGCACCAGCTTGACTTTTTATCGGGTCCTGTGGACACTCCATGGAATGGTATCTCCATTCTTCCACCTAAATTACTTACTTTAATCCTTCTACTGGCTGGTATCTTCTGTCCAGCATATCATGACTGGAAGACTGCATCAGAATAACAGGAATAACTGAGTTGGAAGGGACCTTGGAGGTCTTCTAGTCCAACCCCCTGCAGGAGACCTTATACCATTTCAGACAAACGGCTGTCCAGCCTCTTCCTAAAAGCTTCCAGTGTTGGAATACCCACAACTTCTGGAGGCAAGTTGTTCCACTGATTAATTGTTCACATGGAGTTCCAGTCTTGCTTAGGGATATGATCAAAGAGGATGCAAATACACCACACTTGGTTTTTATTAGGACAGAGGGAGGCAAAGTAAAGAGTGAAAAAGGAAGCTGGCAAGGAAACCATAGGAATCATTGAACGATGTTTGTCCAATTTCCAGAGTTATAAAAACTTCTCAACTCTTGATCCTCCCGTTTAACGGCTTCAGTAAACTTGGAACTGCTGCAATCTCTGAGCTGGAGTCAAGTTTTAAAGAAGCGATTGGACAACCATTTGTCTGGAGCAGTAGAGGGTCTCCTGCTTGAGTGGGGTGGGTGGGGGTGGATTAGAAGACCTCCAAGGTCCCTTCCAACTGTGTCGTTCTGCTCTTCTGCTTCTCTTTATTGACTGATTTTGGGGAGAGCTTCTGAATAGCAAAGATTCTGAGGGGTCCCTGGTGCTCTCTGAGCTTGCTCGTTTTCTTGCAGATGTTTCATGACCAAACTAGGTAACATCATCAGGGCATTTTGCATCAGCAAAGATTCTCTCAGTGATGTTCTGCAGTTCCTCACTACCGCTCTTTTATAACCTGCAGTTTCCTAGGTCTATTCCAATTACAAGAAATCCTTCAATTACAACCATTTGTTTAGTTTCCATTTGGGGTTACAATGGCACTGACAGGTTTTTCACACTTACGACCGTTGCAGCTTCCCTCGGGGTCACATGACAAAAATTCGGCCCCCTGGCAACTGGCTCGTATTTATGACAGTCAGAGTGTCCTGCGCTCACATGATCCCTTTTTTACGACCTTTGGACAAGCAAAAGTCCACCAGGAAGCCAGATTCACTTAATAACCGTGTAACTAACTTAACAATTGCAGGGATTCACTTAACAACTGTGGCAGGAAAGGTCGTAAAATGGGGGCAAAACTCCCTTAACAACCGTCATGCTTAACCAAGGAACTACTGAGGTCAACTGTTGTCATAAGTCAAGGACTACCTGTAACTGTGACAATCCAAACTTTTATTCCGTCGTGATTACGCTTAAAAAGAAATTCCAAATAGCCAGTTTCTAAAGCCAAAATATTTGGATTTTATGGACTCCTAAAGTGAACCTTTGCAAAACTCTAGCATGACACACGTTGCTTGTATCAATACTCACCTGAAGCAATGCACAGTGAGTGATTTTCTCATGGCGCCTGGCTAATAAAATTCTGCTAAGGTCACTTGGTTCGTTGTTATTGTTTACTTTGCTGTACACCACCCAGAATCATGTTGTTTGAGTTGGGCGGCCCCCGTAAATCCATTCAGTAAATAAAGTTAATCATTTAACAAATTCCCAGGCTGGCCTGGCCTTCTACCATCTGCCTGCGTGGCCTTTGACGGTGATTCCAGGAGATTATATCTCTGGGGCAATGCAGGGCTAACTGCAGGGCTCTCTGGGTCCCAAGCAAAAAGTTACAGAGCCCCAGTTACAGAAGAAAATGGGGCCCATCTGATGTCTCCATAGCAGCAAAACTTGCACAGGAAGGTCAAGAGGTTGAGTAGCCAAGTTTCCAAGAGAAGCACTTTGAGGTCTTCTAGTCCAGCCCCTATTCAAGCAGGAGACCCTATACCATTCTGGACAAATGGTTGTCCAATCTCTTCTTAAAAGCCTCCAGTAATGAAGCACCCACAACTTCGGTTCCACTGGTGAATTGTCCTCACTGTTAGGAAATTTCTCCTGAATTCCAGGTTGCTTCTCTCCTTGATTAGTTCCCATCCGTTGCTTCTTGTCCTGCCTTCTGGTGCTTTGGAGAATAGCTGGACTCCCTCTTCTTTGGGGCAGCCCCTAAAATACTGGAAGATGCTATCATGTCACTCCTGGTCCTTCTTTTCTCCAGACTGGCCAAACCCAAATCCTCCAACCATTTTTCATTTTATATTTTTCGGCCTCCAGTCCCTAACCATCTTTGCTCTTCTCTGCACACTTTCTAGACAACCATGAGGTCTTCAGGCAAGGTGCCAGGAGAGCAATCTGGCCCAAAGGTGCTTTTTAGAAGGCAACTGGAGTTTCATGGTTTGTTTTCTTCTTGAAGACATTTTGCTTCTCATCCAAGAAGCTTCTTCAGAGAACTGAAGGTCTAGTTGCCTTTTGAAAGGCACTTCTGGGACAACCATGACCTGGATGATGGAGACTCTCCATAGATGGAGGGCAAGCTGAGTTCTGCTGGGCTTGTCCAGATGCAGCGGACACCAGTGTGGGGAGGAGGATGGAACAGGCAAGGGAGCTGCAGCCCTACAAGTCAAGAGATGAAGTCAAGGGCTGTTAGCACCTTGGAGAGCTGCTCTAAGTCCTTGAAGGATCCCACTCCCCTGGCTCCAGCTCTTGAACTCTCTCTGAGCAATGCTCATGGTTTAACAGCTGCCTGCAATTACTGCAGGTTCAAGCCCCACCAGGTCCAAGGTTGACTCAGCCTTCCATCCTTTATAAGGTAGGTAAAATGAGGACCCAGATTGTTGGGGGGGCAATAAGTTGACTTTGTAAATATACAAATAGAATGAGACTATTGCCTTACACACTGTAAGCCGCCCTGAGTCTTCGGAGAAGGGCGGGATGTAAATGTAAAAAAAAACAAAACAAACAAACAAAAAACAACAACAACAGATTAACAGAGTTGGAAGGGACCCTGTAGGTCATCTAGTCCAGCCCCCTGCCCAAGCAGGAGACCCTACTCCATTTCTGACAGATGAAGTCCAGTCTCTTCTTGAAAGCCTCCAGTGATAAAACTCCCACAATTTCCGAAGGCAACTTCTGTTCCTTGAGTTGTTCTCACTGTCACAAAATTTCTCCTTAATTCCAGGTTGAATCTCTCCTTGATCAGTTTCTTCCATTATTCCTTGTCTGGCCTTCAGGTACCTTGGAAAATAGCTTGACCCCCTCCTCTCTCTGGCAGCCCCTCAAGTCTTGGAAGATATTATCCTGTCTCCCCTGGTCCTTCTCTTCACCAGACTAGCCAGGCCCAGTTCCTGCAATTGTTCATTTTATGTTTTAGTCTCCAGTCCCCTCATCATCCTGGTTGCTCTTCTCTGCACTCTTTCTAGAGTCTCAACATATTTTTGATAGTGTGGTGACCAAAACTGGATGCAGTACTCTAGGTGTGGTCCTTTAGAACTGCAGAAAAAACAATTGCTACCAACCTGCCTTCCATTGAGGACCTGTATACTGCACGAATCAAGAAGAGGGCCGTGAAAATATTTACAGATCCCTCACATCCTGGACATAAACTGTTTCAACCTCTACCCTCAAAACGACGCTATAGAGCACTGCACACCAGAAAAACTAGACACAAGAACAGTTTTTTCCCGAAGGCCATCACTCTGCTAAACAAATAATTCCATCAACACTGTCAGACTATTTACTGAATCTGCACTACTATTAATTGTTTCATAGTTCCCATCACCAATCTCTTTCCACTTATGACTGTATGACTATAACTTGTTGCTGGCAATCCTTATGATTTATATTGATATATTGACCATCAATTGTGTTGTAAATGTCGTACCTTGATGAATGTATCTTTTCTTTTATGTACACTGAGAGCATATGCACCAAAGACAAATTCCTTGTGTGTCCAATCACACTTGGCCAATAAATTCTATTCTATTCTATTATAGAGGCTTTATAAAGTGGTATTAGCACCTCCCGTGATCTTGATTATATCCCTCTGTTAATGCAATTTAGGATTGCGTTGGCTTTTTTGGCTGCCACCACACACTGTTGGCTGGTTGCCCACTAAGACTCCAAGCTCCCTCTCACAGTCACTGCTATTAAGCCTGGTTCCAGCCGTTTTGGGAGAGAACCCAAGGCGCCTATATCTATTGGTCCTACCTATGCTTTCTTCTCTGATGGTCGTTCTATGACACTGCTGACCCCATGAAGCTAAAAGGGTGCTGACACCATGGGAGTGCACCATGGGAGATCTTGCAGGACATCCGTGTGCATGAAAATCTGTGGCTCAGAACTTCCATGCTGGACGTTCTCCCTCCTTTCAGCCGAGCTTGCAAACCTGCTGATGCCACTTCTGGAATCACACACGGTTCTTCAGTTTTGACATTGGTGTGGGGTTCTCGTGTCTTCGAACACGTTACATGAGGCCAAGGTCAGAGAGGTCACATGTCTCTGGCAGGAACCGGAGCCAAGATTTTGGCACGCGGTGCTTCTGTATAAACAACCTTGTGTACCTGATGCTGAAAGGTGTGTCTCTTGCGCCCAAGAGGGAAAGGGGGCCAGCAAAGCCGGGGCACTCCCAAGGAAAACAGAATGTGGCAAATTCCAAGGGGGGAGGAGGGGGAGGAGACCTGAAACAACCCAAGAACCCAGAAGGTCACCTTCACAACCATTCCGCTTCCATGTTTACACAAAGACAAACAGCAGCTTATCAAGATTGCAGTAATAAACACAAGAGGGTAGCATTCCCAGAAACTGGGGGAGAAGCCATTGGTCACTCTCACCTCCACAGCCGAGGGGCATCAGGTGCCCATAAGGGCCAGTGTAATATAAACCCAACTATCCAAAGAAGTTGGCAGCTGTTCCTGAACTCTGAATCTACCTCTGAAGGAGACCTTCTCCCCCCTCCATCCACCCCCAGGCAATTCCTCTTTTCTGGCTCCACCAGACTCTGACTTGGGGGGGAGGGAGGAGGGGGCACTAATGCAGACTTTCACTTCCGTGCACAGGTAGTCCCCAGCTTACAACCACAATTGAGCCCAACATTTCTGAGACAGTCGTTAAATGAGCTTTGCCCCTTTTTTACGAACTTCCTCGCCATACTTATTGTTAAGCGAATCACTGCAGTTGTTTAAGTAAGTCGCACGGTCGTTCAGTGAATTCCCCATCGACTTTGCTGGTCAGAAGGTCGCGAAAGGGGATCACCTGACCGTCATAACGATGAACCAGTTGCCAAGCGGCTGAATTTTGATCACCCGACCAAGGCCCTGCTGCAAAGGTGTGAAAAACTGCTGCAAGCCAATTTTTTCATTGTAATTCTGAATGGTCACTAAACGAATTCTTGTAAGTTGAGGGCTACCTGTTGTTTCCTTGGGCCTCTTGCTCTTCTTTCCAGCTCCCTGTTGTTGTTGTTTTTTAAAAAGGCTTGGGACTCCTTGGGGGAAGCCCCTCAAATGGGTCTCCCGCAACCCACAGCCTTAAAGGGTCCCTTCTCTTCCCAGGACCAGGAAGCCCCGGCCCTGCGCGGGACGCCCTCCTTTCCTCCGCGCCCCCCACCCGTCCCCTCCGGAGGTGGAGTGGACTCCTCCCGCAGCATCGCCCCGTCGCGCCTGGCTGGAGCCTCCCGGCGGTCTCTCCCCGTGGCGGCGGTGTGTGGGGGAGAGAAAAGCGGGGGAGGAGAAGGAGGAAGCCCTTGAGGATCGGGGGGAAATCCGCCAGTCTCTGGTCGGGGAAGGCTGAGTCGGAGTCTCCGCCTGCGGGAGGGGCTGCGGGGTCCTGGCCAGCCCTCTTGCTTCTTCTACCCGGAGTCCGCTCCAGCCCGGGTTGCGGGGCGCTCCTGCTCCCTTGGAGCCCCCACTTCACCCCCCTGGCCGGTGCCGTCCGGCTCTCCTCCCGCACCCCCCTCGGGGCCCCGCCGGTCTTTTACGCCCTCTTGAGCTCCGGCTGCCTTTGCTCTCCGGAACAAAAGAGACCATGAGATGATGATGATTGTCATTACTTCGATTTATATGTTCGTCTCTGCGACCGTCACGATTCCGGGCAGCTGGCAACAATTCAACAACAACAATAGCAGACGGCAGGAGAACAAAGGACGGCAAAGAAGAATAAAGCAATTTTCAGAAGAATTTTCTCCCCAAACGACTCCTTGCAAAACAGCCTTTTGCTCGCTTTTCTGCAGAAGCCGTGTGTGTGTGTGTGTGTGTGTGTGTGTGTGTGTGTGTGTGTGTGTGTGTGTGTGTGTGTAGTGGGGGGGGCAGGGAAAGGGGACCCTTCCTCTCTTTCTCTCTTTCAAGGGGCACTCAAGAGCATCCACTCCTTTCTGACTGGGAGATCAAGAACAGGGTCTGGAGATGGGACTCCCCCATTTTTCAGCAAAGCCTGTAATTAAACTCAGGGGGGCCCATAGAAAAATGTTTCTTTCCTGGTTGCTCTCAAGTGGTCTTGGGACCCCTTTCTTTCTTAAATATTGATGAGGGGTCTGGGTTTATGTGGGTTGTATCTATCAACATTTCCTGGATTATTTCCTGAAATGAAATCAGAAATGTCAAAATATCTTTTTTTTAGACTTCACAAACGCCCCCTCCCTGCTCTGAAAACGGCCCTGGAAACCACCATCATTCCCCGGCCCACCCTGTGGGAACTGCTGGGCTAGGAATCTCCAGGAGAACAGTGAGCACCGAGAATTGGGGTGTGCAACTGGGGGGGCAGCTCAGACCCCAAATGCAAGACGATGGCACTTTTCCATCCAATGTCAGGTTCAAAACGAGAGTGGAGGATGTCACACCCTTAACTGTGCAAGCAAGCCCTTGTAATGGGGAGAAGGTAGGTAGAAGGACCCCTTCTCCAGCCCAACCTCCATTCCCTTCACCTGGTACCACTTGGGACTTTTGGGCTGCAGGGAGGATAAGCCAAGCCTTGGTTGGATTTGAACCGGCAATCCCAAAGGCGCTTTTTTAAAAAGCCACTGGACTTTGTTTTTCCTTGAAGATGTTTCTCTTCTCATCCAAGAAGCTTCTTCAGTTGTGGCTAGATGGTGGAGGATGGAAGATTTATACTCCTTGCACTCATCTGGTCATTAGGTTTTCCAGCTGGTAGATGGGAAATGGAGGAATGGATAACTTTCTGGCAAGCTGCCATTTTCACGTCTGAACTGGTTCATGCAAGATGTAAGCTGGATAGGTGGTGTGTCTCCCTCCTGGGTTGCCTTCAAAAAGCGGTTGGACCCATTCACAACAGTCTTGTCTCTTCAGGGCTCTCGGGCATGATAGCATTTCACTTCTCATTAAAGAAGCTTCTCGGATGAGAAGAGAAACATCTTCAAAGAAAAACCAAAAAGTCCAATTCCTCATGAAAAAGCAACTTTGGGACAACCAGGACCCATCCAGACCTGGATGATTGAGAATCTCTTGAAAGCAAGCAAGCAAGAAAGAAAAGGAAGAGGAAGAGGAAGAGGAAGAAGCATCTAATAGAAGAGAATATCTGTAGTTCAGGAATTTTAATAGTAGAGTCCTTGGTGGTCTCTGAGCTTGACTGTTTTCTTGCAGATGATTCACTATTAAACTCTCCAACTTTCTAGCACTGATGATGTTACCTAGCTGGGCAACGAAACGTCTGAAAAAAAAACCACAAGCTCATAGAGCATCAGGAACCACACAATCCTCCTCCTCCTCCCTTCCACAACTCCCCTTCCTTCTAGGACTGATGATATTCCCTAGTAGGAATATCTGGAAAAAAACTCCAACCAAGTTCAGAGAGCACCAGGAACCCTACAGATCATCCCCACTTTCCCCTCCTCCCCCTCCTCTTCCTCCTTCTCCTCCTCCCTGCAAACCCCACTCCCCTTTAGCACTGAAGATATACCCTAGTTTTGTCATGAAAGGTTTGCAAGAAAACCAAAGTCGAAGAGAGTACCAAGGACCCAGCCTTCCTCTACCTCCTCTCTGCAAACCACTCTGATTTTTCGAGAAAAAGCTGGTAGACACCAGAATTTTCAATAAGCGAGTTTATTTGAGGAAGTCTTGTTTCTGAAGAAAGGACTTTGTCCAGCCTGAATCAGCTGGTGGGATGGTGGTCAGGAGTCAGGAGCAGGGAGGCCAAAGGGGAATGGACCATGCAGCAGGAAGACCTTCTCTGGCTGGGCTGGATGTGAGGATCCAAAGCTGGTGAGGGGGAATGGCTGCTTCCTGCCGGGCTCCTCCATCAGATCTTGGGGCTCAGAGTGGTCCTGAGGAGAGAGAAAAGGGGAACTGAGAAGGAGGAACAGAAGATGCATCTCTGCTGGAACGGGGCTACTTCTTCCTGGTCAGAAGAAGGTCCCTGGGATGGAATGCAGTGGGCCAGAGTCCCAGGAGGGAGGGGCCATCCCAGAAGAGAAAGAGACAGCAGATAGGCTGTGTGAGAGAAAAAGGGTGAAGACAGTGTCTCCTTAATTGTTCCCAGAGAATATTGTGCATTCAGATAGTAGAGTCCTTACTTTGACCAGATTCTGTCTGTAAGTGTGAAACAGTACTCAGCCTGGAAAAATCTCCATGTGTCCTTCTTGGTTTGGGGCATGAGACAGGGTGACTTAGGAATTCTGGAAGTTCACACATGATGTGATGGAATATAGGTAGGAGGTGGGATCATAAGAGGGAAGGATGCAATGCAGAGGAGTAAGGGGTTAACAGTCTCTGTGAGAGAAAGAGGGTGAAGACAGCCCCTCCTGAATAGTTCCCAGAGTATGTCCTTGGTGTAGATAGCAGGCAGCTTTAGCCTGGCAAGATTCTGTCTCCTAGTGCGGAACAAGAAAAAAAATCTAATTGGAAGAATCTGCATGTTTTTCTGGACTTGGGAGCCTGAGAGTCCCCTTCTGCTTTTGAGGAAAGAAATAGGGCCCTGTGGCCCCTCCAGTACCTTTGGGCTCTCCTGGATATCAGGGCCACACTTGGGATAAGGTTTCCTCAATCATTTCTATATATTGTATTCTATATGTTAACAGTGGTGTCCCCCAAGGCAGTGTTCTAGGGCCCACTCTCTTTCTAATTTACATAAATGACCTTTGTGATCATATTATAAGCAACCGCATCCTCTTCGCTGGGATGGCATAAAACTATTTAACACCACCGACAATGCTGCTGCCCTGCAAAGTGACCTTGACCATGTGTCAGAATGGTCGAACAATTGGCAACTCCAAATCTCAACTAACAAATGCTCTGCCTTACACATTGGCAACAAAAATCAGAACACCAAATATGAGCTGGGCGGATATGACCTCGTAGACAACACTCACTCTGTCAAGGACCTCGGACGGGTGAAATGCTACCAGTTCCGACTGGTTCAGCCGAACTGGTAGCGATGGGGGCGGGTGGTTCAGAGAACTGGTAGCGATGTCAGCACGAGGCTCCGCCCTGCCACCCGGTCATCGTTTTTTTTACCCTCTGCGCATGTGCAGAAGGGTTTGCACGAGCGGTGTGTGCACTTCCAAACTGCTAGGGAAGGTAAGTAGAATTTCACCCCTGACCTAGGAGTACTCATCTCAAACGATCTAAGCCCCAGAGCTCACTGTAATAGCATTGCCAAAAAGGCATTAAAGAGTTGTTAACCGAATTTTGCAAAGCTTCTTCTCCGGTAATATTGTACTGCAAACTAGGGCATACAAAACCTTTGCCAGACCAATTCTCGAATACAGCTCCTGGCTGAAGAGGAGGATTTCCTCTTTGAGGCAGATAAGCCGTTCAGAAACGTGAGATATAAATAAATCAAGGAGAACCTGGAGTGTGAGTTCCTGCTGTGAGCTGAGAGTGTTTGCAGACAAGATGAACTTTTGGGAAATTCCGTGGCTGCCAGTTCTTTTGTGGGCTTGAGGCAGGTTCTGCCAAACCTCAGCACCGGCTGTTGCCAGGAAGGGAACCCCACAATGAGGGAGGAGGGAGCTGCACTGGCCATGAAGGGCTTCAAAATGAGATGGGTGAGAAAAAAAGGATAGGACAGGGAAAGAAAGAAAAAAGAAGGAAGGAAGGAAAAGAAAGGAAGGAAGAAAGAAAAAATGAAAAAGAAAATAAGGAAGGGAGAAAGGAAAGAATGGAAAGTAGAAAGGAAGGGAGGAAAAAAGGAAGGGAGGGAGGAAGGAAAGAAAGAAAAAAAGGGAAGGAAGGAAGGAAGAAAAGAATGATAAAGAAAAAATGGAAAGAAGGAAGTGAGGAATAAAAGAAGGAAAGAGAGAGAAAGAAAAGAAGGAAAGGAGGAAGGAAGGAAGGAAAGAAAGAAAAAGAAAGAGGAAAGAGTGGAAGGAAGGAAGACAGACAGACAGACTCACAGTCTGGGCCTTCCCCTTACCTGGGGGGAAACACTCCCTGGCGCATCCGACCGGGCAGCATTTCTTATCCTCTTCGCAGTCAGAGTCACAAGTACACTTCTGGTGACAAGGATAATCAGGAGGGATTTTGACCTTGGGACACTCGCCCACCTTGACTGGAAAAACAGGAGATGAACACAGGAGATTGGCCCAGAATGATGGACGGTGCTGCTCAACAACCCCTCCGCCAGCTTCTCTCCTAAAAGTTAATGGCTTGGTGTTGGATTCCCCTTGTTGTGAATGTGGTGCCGCCATACAAACAATTACCGGTAACTCTATTGTACCAGACTGCCCACAACATGCGTTCTCTGGTTCCCTAGAAGATCCATCACTCAGGTAGCTGACCTGGACATCCAGTTATGAGGCCACTGCCATACCCCCACCCCCGAGATGTTTTATATGTAATTTTGTGGAGTGTGCGTATATGTTTACTTCTCTTTGTCATGTTTTCATCATATGCAAACTAAATAATTGCATGGTGTGTGTGTGTGTTTGTGTGTGTGTAGGAGCCTTTGGTCCTTCATCTCAGAAAATAGACCCCAATCTGCACATGGCACACTTCCCTCTCATTAAGGTAAAGGTAAAGGTTCCCCTCGCACATATGTGCTAGTCGTTGCCGACTCTAGGGGGCGGTGCTCATCTCCGTTTCAAAGCCGAAGAGCCAGCGCTGTCTGAAGACGCCTCCGTGGTCATGTGGCCGGCATGACTTAATGCCAAAGGAGCACGGAACGCTGTTCCCTTCCCACCAAATGTGGTCCCTATTTTTTCTACTTGCATTTTTATGTGCTTTTGAAACTGCTAGGTTGGCAGAAGCTGGGACAAGTAATGGGAGCTCACCCCGTTACATGGCAGCACTAGGGATTCGAACCGCTGAACTGCCAACCTTTCGATCGACAAGCTTAGCTGTCTTAGCCCCTGAGCCACCGCGTCCCTTTCCTCTCATTAGTGCATCTCATTTTCAATCTTTTGCCTTCAAGCTGATGGGAGACCCCTGACCGCTTGTACAATCAGGAGGACCCTCAGCTGGGCAGCGGCATCTGCAAGAAATCCCAAAGGTGCTTTTTCAGGAGGCAACTGGACTTTCTTGTTTTTTCTTTTGAAGACATTTCACTTCTAATCCAAGAAGCTGACATGAATTTGTAGTTTTATATCAACAAATACATTTTACGTCAATATTTACAGCAGAATATTTACAGTTTTATGTTGATGCTTGTGTATACTGTTGTGACAAAAAAAAAAAAAGACAAGATCGGCTAACAGGGGCATCAAGAAGTAAATCAACCAAGGAAAATCACCAGGAGGTAAATTACAGAGCACACAGGAGAAAGAAGTGTGGGGGGGAAAGGGAGCCTCCCCCTCCACACCCACAGCAAACAATTGCACCACAGGTTGCCTCCAGAGACTCCTAGAGAGGTTCTGGGGGCTGGGGACAGCAAAAAACATCACTTCCTGTCCAACTGGAAGTTGGTAAACGGGCCGTTTCTGGCCTCCGGAGGGCCTGGGGAGGGGTGGGAAAGGCAGTTTTCCACCCGCCCCAGACTCCTAGAGAGGCTCCGGAGCAGGGGTCTCCAACCTTGGTCCCTTTAAGACTTGTGGCCTTCAACTCCCAGAGTTCCTCAGCCAGCTCTGCTGGCTGAGGGACTCTGGGAGTTGAAGTCCACAAGTCTTAAAGGGACCAAGGTTGGAGACCCCTGCTCTGGAGCCAGGTAAAAGAGAAAAACGGGCCTTCCCCACCACCACCCAGGCCCTCTGGAGGCAGTCAGGAAACAGCCTGTTTCCCTAATTCTGGTGGGCCCAAAAGGCCCGAAAATCAGCTGGCCAGTGCATGCCCACTGATATGGCTACACGTGCCATAGGTTCACCATCACGGTTCTAGGAAGTATTTTGAGCTCTTTCCTAATCAGTTTCCTTTGCTGCCATCTAGTTATTGTGCTTTGTTCTTGCTTGCTTTTCAAAAAATCAGGGGTGAAAGGCCAATCCGGTAGCGATGGCGGCGGGTGGTTCAGAGAACCGGTAGCGAAAATCCCTGCCTCCCCCCCCCAGGCCATGCCCACCCAATGCCCGGTCGCCCACTTCCCCATTTGCCGCTTCTTTTAAAAAATGCTTTTAAAAGGTTAAAAAAAAGGGGCTCAGACGATCCAAGCTGAGCTGCCTGATCGTCAGAGCCTTTTTTAAAAAAAACTTTTTTCTTAGGTTGTAAAAAAATGCTTTTAAAAGTAAAAAAAAAGTTTGTGCACCACAGTTGATCACCCCCCCCCCATGTGCTGTTCTACTTACCCCATGCCTCCTTTTGGGTTTTTTTTTTATTTGCATTTATATCCCGCCCTTCTCCGAAGACTCAGGGCGGCTTACAGTGTGTAAGGCAATAGTCTCATTCTATTTGTATATTTACAAAGTCAACTTATTGCCCCCCCAACAATCTGGGTCCTCATTTTACCTACCTTATAATGGATGGAAGGCTGAGTCAACCTTGAGCCTGGTGGGACTTGAACTTGCAGTAATTGCAAGCAGCTGTGTTAATAACACTTAGCAGTCTGAGCCACAGAGGCCCTGTGTTGTGTCTTGCCCGCCCTCAGAGCAGCCGGGGCCTTCTTACCTGCTCCTGAACACGGAGGAATGTATGCCTCCCGGCCCCAGTCCTGGCTCCATGCCCAGACAAACTGCAGAAGAAGGAGCACCTCCCGGCCCCAGCCCTGACTCCATGCCCAGGCAAACGGAGCAGCTAGACCCCTCCCCCTCCTCCACAGCATGTGAGTCTGAGGAGGGTTTATTACCAACAGCTGATTGGAGTGACCCTCGCATCAGAAGGCTGGATAGGCGGAGGCAACAGAAGGAAGGGCGGGGCAGGCCTTAATGAGTGCTGAGTCATGGAGCCACACCCCATGGCCTATATAAAGGATCTGCTTTCTGGCAGTCTCTGAGTCAGGCAAAGTCGAACTTATCTTGCTGAAGTCACTTACTGGTCTCCTGCCTGCTCTGAGGACTTTGCTAGGACTTTGGGCAGAGCTGCAGAGGCAAGCCTGATTCGGATTTCCCTGACCCGGCCGTCAGCGGAGGAGTGGGACACGACACCCTGCATTTGGTGCGTGGTGTGCATTGTGCATGCGTACACACAGTGCGCATGTGCAGCCAGTGAACCGATAGTTCAGAATTCACCACTGAAAAAAATGCATTGTGAAGCAACCAAAAGTTTCATGATTTCCATCCAGGTGGCCATTAAGCAAAGGCATTTGAAGCCCACCCTCTCTGAAATTAACAGAATAACAGACTTGGAAGTGACGTTGTAGGTCGTCTAGTTCAATCCCTGCCCAAGCAGGAGACCCTACACCATTTCTGACAAGTGGCAGTCCAGTCTCTTCTTGAAAGCCTCCAGTTCTAAAGGCAAATTCTGTTCCATGGGTTGATTGTTCTCACTATCAGAAAATGTCTCCTTATTTCCAGGTTCAATCTCTCCTTGGTCAGTTTCCATCCCTTATTCCTTGTCTGGCCTTCAGGTGGTTTGGAACACAGGTTGGTCCCCTCCTCTCTGTGGCAGCCCCTCAAATACTGGAACACTCTATCATGGCTCCCCTGGTCCTTCTCTTCACTAGACTAGCCATGCCCAGTTCTTCATATGTTTTACTCTCCAGTCCCCTCATCCTCTTTGTTGCTCTAATGGGATTTAATTAATTAATGGGATTCTGCCCACCCAGAGTGTATGCAATGGGTAGACCCTGCCTTCTGCGAAGGAAGAAGAACAACCGGGCTTCAGGTGGACCAATTGCAATTCGTGTCAGTCAAACTAAAAGTATTCTTACTGAGATTCAAAGTTCTGGATTGAGTAGAAGTATGGGAAGACATCTTCAGGCTGTGGGGCTTACCTTTTGGAGAACAAAGTTGTTTGGTGGTCTTTGCTGATGCCAGCTGAGTGGAAAGCATGAGGAGACCAGCTAGAAGTAGAAGAATCCAAGGTTTCATGATGCAGCTCAAGTCCAACTTGCAGTAAGAATTCTTTGTCTCAACTGTGTATTTCTAATCTCACTTGGACAGGGGTTGTTCTGCAGGGAGGGTCAGATGATGCAACATCCTATGTTGGATTGTTGGCACACTCTATGCAAGAAAGGGGCGTTTACAGGAGAGGAGATCTTTGCCTGAAACTGAGTATAACTTGCTGTTGGTCAATCTGGCCTTGGTCAATCTCTTGCCCTTCCTTGTTCTGTGACTTGCACTGTTCTGGGTTTTCCATTCTTTGTGTGTCAAAGTTCTCCACCCCAAGCAATTGTAAAACAGAGGGGGGAATTTACAGTTACTGCATATGAAGAATGTATAATGAATGGTTGCAGGAACTGGGCATGGCCAATCTAGTGAAAAGAAGGACCAGGGGAGACAGGATAGGAGCCTTCAAATATCTGAGGGGCTGCCACAGATGAGGGCGGTCAAGCTGTTTTCCAAGGTTCTTGAAGGCCAGGTAAGGAATAATGGATGGAAACTGAACAAAGAGCAATTCAACCTGGAAATAAGGAGGAATTTTCTGACAGGGAGAACAATCAACCCATGGAAGAGAAGTTGCCTTCAGAAGTTGTGGGAGCTCCATCACTGGAGGCTTTCAAGAAGAGACTGGACGGCCATTTGTTGGAAATGATGTAGGGTCTCCTGCTTGGCCTAGATGACCTCCAAGGTCCCTTCCAACTCTGTTAATATGTTAAAGCAATAGCAGTTGAAGCTCCTACACTACTTGATCATGATTGATTGGTGCTGGCCTTCAGCATCAGTTGAGTTGTGCCCTGAATGAAGCTGGGATGAGGTGGGGAATCTAGAGAAGGTAGAAGGCCTCCAGCTCTGGAGAACTACATTCTTTCTGGACCAAAGTTCACTCTCAGATATTTTGTCCTGAAGGGGCCAGTTGTTTCTTCCCACCCATTTCTTATTAAGGCCACAGAGGAGATTCATGTCTTCCAAATGAAGGTCAGCTCCTTGGAACCATGGATGGAAACCTGCTTGTTGAGTCTTGCAAGCAGACATGAGGCTGTCCACCGCAAGAGCAGTGTTTTCTGTTGGCTTTGATTCAGCTGATCTGGTGTTCTCAGGGATGAGTCTTTTAAGACAAGACAGGGAGTCTATAGGAGAAGACCAGGCAGAGCTGGAAGGTGGAGTTAAATGCATGATCAGTGTAGAACCATTGCATTCCCACAAGTGATCCAGATCCAGCACCCCTAGAATTTAGTTGACCCTTATCTAGCATCAACTTAGTGCTGACCCTTAGTTGACTAAATTCTTGCATATAGGCTATAATAATAAAACATCTGTGCTTAAATTCAACAAATTTAAGTGACATAATAGCAGTGTTCCAATATCTAAGGGGCTGCCACAAAGAAGAGGGGGTCAATTTAATATAATATATAATATAATATAACAACAGAGTTGGAAGAGACCTTGGAGGCCTTCCAGTCCAATTTATTCTCCAAAGCATCCAAAGGCAGGACTAGAAGTGACAGATGGAAACTGATTCAGGAGAGAAGCAACCTGGAACTAAGGAGGAATTTCCTGACAAAACAATTAATCAGTGGAACGGCTTCCTTCCAGAAGTTGTGGGTGCTCCAACACTGGAGGTTTTCAAGAAGAGCTTGGACCACCATTTGTCTAAAATGGTCTAGGGTCTCCTGCTCAAGCAGAATATTGGATTGGAAGACCTCCAAGGTCCCTTCCAACTTTGTTATTCCATTATTCTGAATATTCCGGGTTCTTTGGACCTGACAGAGACTCTGCAATTTACTACATGTTGCCATTATTTGCAACAAAGTAGACCCAAAAAGATATAAATCCTTCCATTCTCCACCATTCAGTCAGAACTGAAGAAGCTTCTTGGTTGAGAAGCAAAATTATTCAAGGATATGTTTAAGCCCAGCTGCCTTTTGGAACAAAGTACATTTGGAACACAGAAAGATTGATGTTTCAGTGTTTAAAATATCAAAGTTTCTTTATTTCTTTATTTACATTTATACCCCGCCCTTCTCTGAAGACTCAGGGCGGCTTACAGTGTATAAGGCAATAGTCTCATTCTATTTGTATATTTTTACAAAGTCAACTTATTGCCCCCCCAACAATCTGGGTCCTCATTTTACCTACCTTATAAAGGATGGAAGGCTGAGTCAACCTTGGGCCGGGCTTGAACCTGCAGTAATTGCAGGCTTTGTGTTCTTAATAACAGGCTTTACCAGCCTGAGCTATCCGGCCCCTTGAGGGTATTACAGGAGAACACATTCCAAAGAAGCAAGTGAAGGGTTCATTTCACCTGGTTGCTGGTGTGGAGAGTTTGGGAAGTCTCCCTACTGATGGCCCGGAGATCCTGGCTGCTGCTGCTGCTTCTCTTGGAAGACTAAGACATGGTCTTCTCTCACCTGTTGGGTTCATCTTTCTCTTGGGCCTCTTAGCGGGAGGAGGTCTTGAGGTTCACATCCTACATTCTTGGGTGGAAAAAAACAACAAGTTGGATATTAACTTTTAACTAGATGTACCCATTCCATAAGCACATTATTTCACTATTGCCTAGCTGGTGCATTTTGTACCTGCTTGAGGTATGTACCTGTTTGCTGAGAAATTAAAAAGGCAAGGAATGTGTGTTGTTGTCATGCTGTTGACTCCCAGGAAGTCATAAACAGAGGCAACTGGGGAGGGGGGGTCCAGCTTTGGCAAACGTTTTGGGGATTGTGCCCACCCAAAACACATACAATGGATAGCCCATTTCAAATCAAATTAAATCAAACCTTTATTATCAATGCACAACATGTGTACAATGATTTTTTAATTTTTTTTAATTTTTTATAAACGTAATAAAAAAGATCATTGTGAACAGATTATTAGTCAGGTGCATCCTTGAACATATTTCAATTTTCACCCCACATTATGGTCTAATACAATGTATTTTCTTCTTAAATTTAATTATTATTTGTACATATCTGATAAAAAAAAACACGTGTACAATGAAATTGAATGAGTCTCCCTTGGTGCAGCCTCCCCCCGAAACACAGAATAGATCACAATAACTCAACAAATAAAAGAAAAAGAAATCCCTAAACCCAAATAAGTAATAACTAACAGACATTCCCATATACATATATGTATATAACATTATATTATGTTATACCAGTAGGAACATGTTGTACCTTCGGCTGGCCCTGCAAGTATCAAATTAAACCTAATTGTGGTGTTATGATGCGTTCAGAAGTCTGACGGCCCACAGATAAATGCTATATTTCCTTTGGGGGTGTGTGCAGAAGAAAGGCCATACTGGATCTACGGTGGAATGTTCCATAGATAAGTGAGAAAGAGGGTTGCTCTTGAATGGCTGAGAGAGAGGAACTGGGGAAAGGTTTCCCATTGTCATTTCATCAAGGAGTTTCTTTTGTCATGTTGGGAAATAACGCATTTGCTGAAGACCCCAGGCAGTTTTCAAGGATAACCTCATGTTAGGAGAATTACAGGGATCCCAGTCAGAAGATGACCAGGGCATGAGTGAAACACTTCAGGGCCTCCTGCTCCAGGTGAGATGGCCTTAGACAAAAACTTCCTCTAATGTCTATGAAGATTCTCAGTCACCCAGGTCATGGCTGTCCAAATGAAGTCAGAGACCAAGTCAGAGAGCTGAAGAAGCTTCTTGGATGAGAAGCAAAACATCTTCAAAGAAAAAACCCAGCAAGTCCAGTTGCCTCTTGAAAAAAGCACCTTTGGGACAACTTCCTGTAATGTTACCTAGTTCGGGCAATGAAACATCTGCAAGAAAACAAGCAAGCTCAGAGAGCACCAAGAACCTCTCATCTCAACCCAGAGCTACAAATATTAGTACAAAAACATCCACTCCGCTCTTCCAGAAGAGTCCAGGGGTTTTGAGCCAGGTCCTCATAGGAAAGTACCAGAGGTATGTCTAGCCAAAGAAAGAGAAGGACGAGGGGTGATCTGATAGCAATCTTCCAGTACTTGAAGGACTGTCATAGAGAAGACCAGAACAGATTAACAGATTTGGAAGGGACCTTATAGGTCATCTAGTCCAATCTCCTGCCCAAGCAGGAGACCTTACACCATTTCTGACAAATGGCCGTCCAATCTCTTCTTGAAAGTCCCAAGTGATGAAGGTCCCACAACTTTTGAAAGCAACTTCTGTTCCTTTTGTTGATTGTTCTCACTGCCAGAAAGTTCCTCCTTATTTCTAGGCTGAATCTCTCCTTGATCAGTTTCCATCCATTGTTCCTTCTTTGGCCTTCTGGTGCCTTGGAAAATAACTTGACCCCCTCCTCTCTGTGGCAGCCCCTCAAGTATTGGAAGATGTTATCCTGTCTCCCCTGGTCCTTCTCTTTATTAGACTAGCCAGGCCCAGTTCCTGCAACCATTCTTCGTATGTTTTAAGCCTCCGGTCCCCTCATCATCCTGGTTGCTCTTCTCTGCACTCTTTCCAGAGTCTCAACATCTTTTTTAGAATGTGGTGTCCAAAACTGGATGTAGTACTCTAGGTGTGGCCTTACTAAGGCTTTATAGAATGGTATTAGTACCTCCTGTGATCTTGATTGTATCCCTTTGTTAATGCAATTTAGGATTGCGCTGGCTCTGTCCTATTCTCCAGAGCACCTGAAGGCAGGACAAGAAGCAACAGATGGAAATATATCCAGAGAGAAGCAACCTAGAACTAAGGAGAAATTTCCTAACCGTGAGAACAATTAATCAGTGGAACAGCTTCCTTCCAGAAGTTGTGGGTGTTCCATCACTGGAGACTTTCAAAAAGGGATTGGAAAACCATTTGTCTGGAATGGCATATCGTCTCCTGCTAGAAACAGGGGGTTGGACAAGAACAGTGCTTCTTAAACTTTTCTTCAACATGGACCCCCTTTAAATATCTTTTGTGGTCACAGACCCCCAAGACCTAACTCAAGATTTAAATCATAACATTTTTTCAAGCTTTCACAAACCCTCTTTGATGACCCAAAGTGGGTCTGCGGACCACAGGTTGAGATTCACTGGACTAGAAGATATCCAAGGTCCCTCCCAACCTTATTCTATGTTCCACAACCCTACTGAGAACCAGTGATGTCACCAGAGCACCGGACACTGCCTTGATTGGGTCATGTGACTCAGAGTTGATGCTGTCCAACTGAGGCATTGACAGCAGTTCAGAGGGTGACCACTATGGGATATGATCATAGCCCTGTCTCGTTTGCGTGTAATGTTGATGTCTAGATGACCCAAACTAGAAGGGATTGTTAACACTTCAGAAGGCCAACTTGAACATCAGGCCTAACAAAACATGGTTCAATTCCAAGAACTCCAAGGTTCTCCACTACTTTGGGTTTTCTTTGTAAGCCACCCAGAGTCACATGTATGAGAAGTGAGGCTATGATTATAAATCATAAAAATAGTATGAAAAAGTAGATGTTACAAGATAGGTAGTACCTGACTCATCAGTAGTATTAGTAAGAAGGATCTGAGTGTTTTAGTAGACCATTAATTAAGTATGAGCTAATAATGTGCAGTAATTGCCAACGCCAATGCAATCTTGTGATGCATCAACAGCAGTCATAATGTGAAGATCTCTATTGTGTTGGCCATAGCTATCCATGGTTGCAGAAGTTGGACCTTAAAAAAAGCAAGATAGGAAGAAAATGAACTTGTTTGAGCTGTGGCGCCTGGCGAAGGCTTCCGAGTATTCCTTGGACAGTAAACTAACAAGCAAGCACGGAAACACATCGCACCAGACCTGTCACTGGAAGGCAAACCCACCAAACTGCATCTCACTTATTTTGGCCGTGTCATGCGGGGGAATTCACTGGAGAAATCAATTATGCTGGGAAGAGTTTGTGGTCAAAGGAAATCAGGCCACCAAAGAACACCGTGACTGGACACTATCAAAGCTGACACCGGCCAGAGCAGAGAAGGAAGTAGGGCAGATTGAAAGATGTGTAGAGACTATCTGGCCCACAGAGTCACCCAGAGTTGGATGCAACTGAATGGAAATCTTCATCTTCTTCTTCTTCATCATCATCGTGAACATTTTCCTCTTGGCTTTACTGGTGGATCCACCCTGGGATCCAGTTCTGGTTGTCACAATACAAGAGGGATGCAATAGAGCTGGGAAGAGTGCAGAGAAGAGGGACAAGGATGGCAAAGGGATTGCAGCTAAAGCTTAGAACGTAGAATAATAGAGTAGCAAGGGACCTTGGAGGTCTTCTAGTCCAACCCCCTGCTTGAGTAGGAGACCCACTACTGTTTCAGGCAAATGGTAATCCAGTCTCTTCTTAAAAGCCTCCAGTGATGGAGCACCCACAACTTCTGAAGGCAACTTCTGTTCCACTGATTAATTGTCCTCGCTGCCAGAAAGTTTCTTTTTAGTTTTAGGTCGCTTCTCTCCAAGAGCAGTGAAAGTAACTTGGTATGTTTAGCCTGCAGCAGAGAAAGTTGAGCCAAGACATAATAATAGTCTTCCAAAACCTGAAGGGAAGGGAAGAGCAGACAGGGAGGTTTATTCTCCGTAATGCCTGTGGTGCAAGACAAGACAAGAACCAACAGGTGGAAGCTTAGAAAGGGAAATCCAAGCTTCAAAGAATACCTGTCCGATGCCCCCATCTTTTTTCTTTCTTTCCTCCTGCTGTTATCCTGGTTTGGTATGAATGATGAATGGACATCTACTCTATTTTGACTAGGTTAAATCTGAGCCTATTTTTCTTTGTCTAGACCCTGACAGTGTCTAGAACCAGGCCTCAGGGTTGGAGATAGATGAGCCACAGTGGCGCAGTGGTTAGAGTGCAGTACTGCAGGCTCCTTCTGCTGACTGCTGGCTGCTGGCTGCCTACAATTTGGCAGATTGAATCTCACCAGGCTCAAGGTTGACTCCATCTTTCCGAGGTGGGTAAAATGAGGACCCAGATTGTTGGGGGCAATAAGCTGACTGTAAACTGCTCAGAGAGGGCTGTGAAGCCCTGTGAAGTCTAAGGGCTATTGCTAAGTGCTATTTGTCAGCACTATGTTGTTGATGCCTCATCCTAAACTGGTAGCTGACCTCTTTCGACCTTGGAGGTCTTCTAGTCTAACCCCCTGCTCAAGCAGGAGGCCCTAGACCTTTTCAGACAAATGGCTGTCCAATCTTTTCTTTAAAATCTCCAGTGATGGAGCACCCACAACTTTTGAAGCTCTGTTTCACTGATTGATTGTTCTCCCTGTCAGAAAATTTCTCCGTATTTCTACCGAAGATCTCAGTTCTCTTACCTATTACCCTTATTGCACTTCTATTTTTTCATGAGATACGTCATTTTGTATAAATTAATTACGGTTTTCCTCCTTTTTGCATGCAAGCCAGATGAACTTGGTTTCAGTTGGGGGAGGCATTTAATTAGGTAGGTAGGTAAAGAAATAGATAGATAGATGTCACAAGGACAAGAATGAGAAGAGATGTTCTCAGGCAGGGTGGTGTTTGGGCCCACCACAAATGGTGAGAGACCTTGATGGAGCAACTGGACTTCTTGTTTTCTTCTGGGAATTGCTCCCAGGATGGGCTTTCCTAGGGTTGACCATGCTTTGAGAATAGTTAGGATCTGGAGAACTCTCTCCTCATGCTTTGCTCTCTTAGGTTTGGCCAGATTCCAAAATCTTTTCCAAAATCTTTTAGAAAATGGGGCAGGTCCACCTGAGCTTTGGCTCTGCCCTTTCAGGGAGAGAAAACCTCCCTCTCCCCCCCGCACTTTTTCTTGCAGCTGTCAAGGACTCCTCCCCCACCCCACCCTGTCTTATAAGGAGGTGTAGCCGTTCAGAGGCTGATCGGACACTAGTGAAGTCCTATAATAGGACTTACCTAGTGGCATTGAGGGAAGCGAGGCGTTGCTACGCCTCCTCCCTCATTGCGTCGGCAGATAACCGCCCAGCCGCCCTGTTTCGGGTGACTCGTTCCCTCCTTCACCAGGGGGAGCGGGATGACCCGTTACAGGGACGTGCTGAGGAGTTTAACAGTTATCTATACGATAAAATCGTTCAGCTTCGGGACGGTTTGGACCAAAATTGCGGTGACTCAGGTGAGACATCTGAGGGTGGTCTTGGTGACATTGTTTGGGATGAGTTTGACCCTGTGGCTCCCGAGGACATGGACAGGTTGTTGGGTAGGTTGAATGCCACCACGTGTTTACTGGACCCGTGCCCCTCCTGGCTGGTGCTGGCCACTCAGGAGGTGACATGAGGCTGGCTCCAGGCAATTACGAGCGCTTCTTTGGTGGAGGGAGTCTTCCTGGCCGCCTTGAAAGAGGCGGTGGTGAGACCCCTCCTCAAGAAGCCTTCCCTGAACCTGGCTGTTTTAGGTAATTATCGTCCGGTCTCCAACCCGCTCATGGCGAAGGTTGTAGAGAGTATGGTGGCATATCAGTTTCCTTACACCTGGATGAAACTGTCTATCTAGACCTGCTCCAGTCCGGTTTCCGGCCCAGTTACAGCACTGAGACGGCTTTGGTCGCGTTGGTGGATGATCTCTGGAGGGCCATTGATAGGGGTTGTTCCTCTGCCCTGGTCCTATTAGACCTCTCAGCGGCTTTTGATACCATCGACCATGGTATCCTGCTGCGCCGGTTGGAGGGATTGGGAGTGGGAGGCACCGTTTATCGGTGGTTCTCCTCCTATCTCTCTGATCGGTGGCAGACGGTGTTGACAGGGGCAGAGGTCGGCCCCGAGGCGCCTCACTTGTGGGGTGCCGCAGGGGTCGATTCTCTCGCCCCTTCTGTTCAACATCTATATGAAGCCGCTGGGTGAGATCATCAGTGGCTTCGGTGTGAGGTACCAGCTGTACGCGGATGACACCCAGCTGTACTTTTCCACACCGGGCCACCCCAACGAAGCTATCGAAGTGCTGTCCCGGTGTTTGGAAGCCGTACGGGTCTGGATGGGGAGAAACAGGCTCAAGCTCAATCCCTCCAAGACAGAGTGGCTGTGGATGCCGGCATCCCGGTACAGTCAGCTGAATCCTCGGCTGACTGTTGGGGGCAAGTCATTGGCCCCGATGGAGAGGGTGCGCAACTTGGGCATCCTCCTGGATGAACGGCTGTCTTTTGAAGATCATTTGACGGCCGTCTCCAGGAGGGCTTTTTACCAGGTTCGCCTGGTGCGCCAGTTGCGTCCCTTTCTAGACCGGGATGCCCTATGCACGGTCACTCACGCCCTCGTGACATCTCGTCTGGATTACTGCAATGCTCTCTACACGGGGCTCCCCTTGAAGGGCATCCGGAGGCTGCAGTTAGTCCAGAATGCGGCTGCGCGAGTGATAGAGGGAGCCCCTCGTGGCTCCCATGTGACACCTATCCTGTGCAGACTGCACTGGCTACCTGTGGCCTTCTGGGTGCGCTTCAAGGTTTTGGTAACCACCTTTAAAGCGCTCCATGGCATAGGGCCGGGTTACTTACGGGACCGCCTACTGCTACCGAATACCTCTCACCGACCCGTGCGCTCTCACAGAGAGGGACTCCTCAGGGTGCCGTCAGCTAGGCAGTGTCGTCTGGCGACACCCAGGGGAAGGGCCTTCTCTGTGGGGGCTCCCACCCTCTGGAACGAACTCCCCCCAGGACTCTGTCAACTTCCGGACCTCCGAACCTTCCGTCGCGAGCTTAAAACACATTTATTCATCCGCGCAGGACTGGATTAGATTTTAAATTTATATTGGTTTTTAATGGGTTTTATTATTTATACTGCTTTTTAATAATTCGGCCTTTTAGAATAAGTTTTTTAATTGTTATTTTAATTTGTATTTATATGTTTTTACTTGCCTGTGAACCGCCCTGAGTCCTTCGGGAGATAGGGCGGTATATAAATGTGATTAATAAATAAATTAATTAATTAATAAATAAGGGAGAGATTTCTGGTGGCCAGCAGACTGAGTCAGGATGCCATCTGCTAGCTTTCTCCTGCTAGTGGGACTCCTCAGCCTCTGGATTGAGCTGACACCTGTCTCTGGATGGAAGATCCGTGGTGAGAGACCCCTTTTCTTTCCTCTGGTGAAAGGATAAACCTCAACATCTGTTCCCAGATGTTTGAAGTTTATTCTAGAAGCAGTTCTTCTACTTTGAGATAGATACTATTTCCTGTTTTATGCTCTTGACCTTCTGAGACAAAGACAGGCTACTTCTGAACATGGGTGTCTATTTAGACAACATGAAAATAGTGGTCACCTTGAATTGTTTACAGTTCAGAGTCAGACATAGAACCTCAGCTAGGTGTCATCCAGATCAAGTTTAACTGCTGCCCTTGATAAATGCCATTTATGGAAACTTTCATGTGAAATTTTACTATAATGCCAGTTCCTCTTTTCTCAACTTCTTCTTGTCCTTGTCTCAAGATGTTCTGCAGATTGCTTAAGTTTCTTAAGATGACTTTATCATTCTTAAGAATCTCGTTATATGTCAATGAATAGAATTTACAAAGGATGGAAGGAATAATGGATGCTTGAGATCTGGAATGCAAAATGCCAAGAAAATACCCCAGGAAGGAACGTCCATTGCTGTCCAAAGACATCTGCTCCATTTGTAAGATCTCCCTCCAAATGTTCCACAATCTGCTTGTGGGATCCTTGGTACTTTTTGAACTTGGTTGTTTTCTTGTGGATGTTTCATTACCTAGCTAGGTGCTTAAGGTTGATGATGTTACTTAGCTGGGTAATGAAATGTCTACAAGAAAACAACCAAGCACCAAGGAACCCATAATCCTTTCCCCCCTCCTCCTCCTCCTTTCCACAAACCCTTCTAGCATTGGTGATGTTACTTAGTTGCGCTGTAAAACATCTGCAAGAAAACAGCCAAGCTCAGAGAGCACCAGGGATCCCAGCTGTCCTCCTCCTCCTCCTCCTCCTCCTCCTCCTCCTCCTCCTTCTCCACCTCCTCCTCCTCCTCCTCCTCCTCCTTCCTCCTCCTCCTCCTCCTCCTCCTCCTCCTCCTCCTCCTCCTCCTCCTCCTCCTCCTCCTCCTCCTCCTCCTCCTCCTCCTCCTCCTCCTCCTCCTCCTCCTCCTCCTCCTCCTCCTCCTCCTCCTCCTCCTCCTCCTCCTCCTCCTCCTCCTCCTCCTCCTCCTCTCCTCCTCCTCCTCCTCCTCCTCCTCCTCCTCCTCCTCCTCCTCCTCCTCCTCCTCCTCCTCTTCCTCCTCCTCCTCCTCTTCCTCCTCCTCCTCCTCCTCCTCCTCCTCCTCCTCCTCCTCCTCCTCCTCCTCCTCTACAACCCCATTTGCTTCTAGCACTGATGATGTTCCCTAATTGGATAATGAAATGTCTGCCAGGAAACAACTGAGCTCAGAGAGCACCAAGCACACCAAATACATCACACGATTCCTCTTCTTCTTCCTCTCCACAAGCCCCACTACCTTCCAGCAGTGATGATGTTACTTAGTTTGGTACCTTAGTTCCTCTGTCCTAAGGTCTCCCATGGAAGCCTTCAAAAGAATTTAGAAAGTACCCAACAGCCAGAAGGTTCAACCTTGGCAATTTTAAGACTTGTGGACTCCAACTCCTAGAATTCCTGGCTGGGAAATTCTGGGACTTGAAGTTCACAAGTCTTAAATTTACGAAGACTGGACATCGACCGCTGCCTTCAATAACAGATATTCGATAAAAGGAGCACCTGAATCTTGGATGCCTGAAGTGGCCTCCAGTTTCTGTGAACAGTTTGGAGTGTCGGGGTCTCCTTTTGATGCAAGAATGACTTGAGTCATCTGAAGGAGACCCCTGCTGTGAGGAACCCGCCCATCTCTTGAGAGAGCCATTCCCAAGAGCCCTCTTGTGCGTTTCTATAGCTCTGAAGGCATGTCAGGTCACTCTATTTAACAACAACAGCAGCAGAATGTTGGCCAAGACATTTTTTGTCAACCGTGCCAATTTTGGTAATTACTTTATTGATTCTAAGGAACTGATGGATGGATTCCTTTGCAATCTTCTCTAAATCTTTCTAAACACTGACGTCAGACTGATTAGTCTTCTTGTTTTTAAAGATGGGGAAATTTCGTGACCTCCGCTTGAGGCTAACACTTCTAAAATCCAATGCTAACATCCAATACTAACATGGGCTCCCCAGGCCCTCCCTACCCACTTTTTTGCATTGTAATGCCTTGCATGTTCTCCATGTGGAATAAAGATTATGGTCCATTGAAGGAGAAAGAATTACACAGGGAGAGCCACTTGTCCTGTATTCATTTGTCCCAGTTTGTACAGGAGAATTTCAGGTTTCAACAGAAAAGAATCTTTGTCAATGATGGGGCCTTGGTGCTCTCTGAACTTGGAGGTTTTCTTGCAGACATTTCATGACCCAACTAGGTAACATCATCAGTGCTGGAAGGGAAGGGGGGTTGTGGAGAGGAGGAGGAGAAAGCGGGGGTGGAGGAGGGGAGACTGTGAGGTACTCGGTGCTCTCTGAACTTGGTGGTTTTCTCGCAGACATTTCATGATGCAACTAGGTAACCTCATCAGTGCTGGAAGGGAGGGGGGTTTGTGGAGAGGAGGATGAGGAGGAAGAAGAAGGTGAAGGCAAAGGAGAAGAGTACTATGGACTCCTTGATGATCTCCGAAGTTGGTTGTTAACTTGCAGATGTTTCATTACCCAACTAGGTGACATCATCAGTGCTTAGACGGGAGTGGGGTTGGCACACTGGAGGAGAAGGTAATGAAGAGAAGGAGGAAGTTTCCTTACAGATATTTTGGTACCCAAGATCATTGGTGCTGCTATTAGTTCTATCATGATAAGGTACAGTAGTCCTGATGACGTCCCCTAATTGGGTAAAAGTCTGCAAGAAAAAAAACCCAACCTCAGAGGTCACCAAGGAACCCACCATGTCAGTGTGGGGGATCCTGGAGGTTCACAGCTGGGCCTGAGGTTGGAGAAGCATCGTAGAGATCTCCATCTTCCTTTGGCCTCTCCTTCCAAGCCAACGAACGAATCCCCTTTTCGCCATAGAAAGATGTTACCACCTTGTTAACCCTGGACGCTGTGACGACCACAAGCCTCGCTTCTACTACGGTCACAAATATAAGAAGTGTAAGAAACTCAATCATGGCGGCTGTAAAGGAAGCGACGATTATTTTGAGAGTTTCAAGGAATGCCTTCAAAGTGGGGAAGGGGCTTTGGGGATGGGTTGGCCTGACAAGGGCCACCGGTTTGGGCAAAAAGGGACCAGCCTCCGGCCCCACTATAAGATAAATTTTAATTCAGAATAGAGCTGGAAGGGACCTTGGAGGTCATCTAGTCCAAGCAGGAAAACTTATATAGCAATAACAATAGCAGTTAGATTTACATACCACTTTACAGCCCTCTCTAAGTGGTGTACAGAGTCAGCCTCTTGCCCCCAACAATTTGGATCCTCGTTTTACCCACCTCGGAAAGATGGAAGGCTGAGTCAGTCTTGAGCCTGATGAGATCTGAACTGCCAAATTGCAGGCAGCCAGCTGAACTAGCCTGCAGTACTGCACTCTAACCACTGCGCCACCGCAGCTGAGATAGCATTTCAGACAAGTGGCTGTCCAGTCTTTTCTTCAAAACCTCCAGTGATGGAGGGCCCACAATTTCTGGAGGGTGAGGGTTGCTTAATCTAAACTCCTTAACTCCAGGTTGCTTCTCTCCTTGATTAGTTTCCATCCATTGCTTCTTGTCCTGCCTTCTGGTACTTTGGAGAATAGCTTGACTCCCTCTTCTTTTTGGCAGCCCCACAAATACTGGAATCTCACTATCATGTTCCCCCCGGTCCTTCTTTTCTCTAGATTGGCCAAACTCAAATCCTGCAACCGTTCTTCCTATGTTTTATTCTCCAGACCTTTAATCATCTTGGTTGCTCTTCTCTGCACTCTTTCCAAAGTCTCAACATCTTTTTTACATCATGGCAACCAAAACCAGATGCAATATTTCAAAATTTCTGTTGGTAAAGACAGTTGTTAAGTGAGTTTTGTCCCACTGAATTTGTTAGTAAGTTAGTAAGACAGTTAAATGAAGCTGGCTTCCCCCATTGAATCTGCTTGTCAGAAGGTCGCAAAAGGGGATCACATGACCCTGGGACCCTGCGGCTGTCATAAATACGAGTCAGATGCCAAGCAACGGTTGTAAGTGTGAAAAACAGCCATAAGTCACTTCTTTCAGTGCCGTTGTAATATGAAAGAGTCACTAAATGAATGGCTATAGGTCTAGGACTAGCTGTGCTCTTCTCTGGTTTGACTGTGGGATTTCTAACAAAGGAGAATCTGTGGGATTTCTCCTAGGCTGAGGACCAGCTGAATCTGCCTACTTGTCACTTAACTCCAGGTTGCCCTCAGGAATCTGGGCAGATTCCAGAAGCTGCTAGGAGTGGGCAGTTCTTGCGTTGGCCACCATTTCCTTGGGGGGGAGAGCCATGGTTTTCTTGTTCCACCCTGGCCCCACTCTGGGTGTGTGTGAAACCAGCAGGGGACGCTGTCTCTCTTTCCTGAAGAGCAGTGGAAATAGAGATGAATCCACAAAGAAGATGAGGGTCAAATTATTCTCCAAAGCATCAGAAGGCAGGACAAGAAATAAGAGATGGAAACGAATCAAGGAGAGAAGCAACCTGGAATTAAGGAGAAACTTCCTAACAGGGAGGACAATTCACCAATGGAACAGAAGTTGCCTCCAGAAGTTGTAGGTGCTCCATCCCTAGAGATTTTCAAGAAGAGGCTGGGCAGTCACTTGTCTGGAATGGTATAGGGTCTCTTGCTGAGCATGGGGCTGGACTAGAAGACCCTCAAGGTCCCTTCCAGCTTGATTCCATTCTAATATGTTCTTCATTTAGGTATGGCTAACCTAGTGAAAAGAAGGCTTGGGGTGACAGGATAGCATCTTCCAATATTTGAGGTCTTGCCACAAAGAAGAAAGGGTCAAATTAGTTTCCAAAATACTTAAAAGCAGAACAAGAAGCAATGGATGGCAACAAATCAAGGAGAGAAGCAACCTGGAACTAAGGAGAAATGTTGTGATAGTGAGAACAATTAACCAGTGGAACAGGTTGCCACTAGAAGTTATGGATGCTCCCACACTGGAGGTCTTCAAACCTCCTTCTTGAAAACCCCCAGACAAATCTGGAGTGATGTGTCCAGAACAGTATAAGGTCTCCTGCTTGGACTAGGAGACCTCCGAGGTCCCTTCCAAATGTGGTATTCTGTTATTCTGTCTAGAATGAAAACAATTTTCCTCTTTGAAGGAAACAGGATTGCACATTTCCACTTCAGGATCCCAAATCAAAAGAGAAGAGCCCAGTTCTAAGTTCCAGCCCAGAGTTCTGAGAGGTTGACCCCACCATAAGGAAGTGGCTGTCCATGGCTGTGTTTTGTGGGGCAGTCGGGGATGGGGGAGGTAGGATCCTGTTCCACCTGGCCCTGGCTCATGCAGGTGCACGGAGATGTTTTGGCTGCTGAAAGGCCCAGAGATGGGATCTTACTTGATCTGGGATTCCAGTTCCAGAGGATTCTCTCAGCCTTGGGATCATCTCTTTTGCAGAAAAACCTGGGGTTTGTCCCAAGGCCCCTCCAGGCACAATCACTACTTGTCCCGTGCTGTGTAGAAGTGACTGGGGCTGCAAAGGGAAAAAAAAATGTTGCCCTTATGCTTGCAAGATTGACTGCATGGATCCCGTCTAAGGTAAGAGCCCTGAGTTTTATACCTCTCTGTAGGGATTCATAGTTCCTAGAATGGACTGGATCCAAGTGGATCTGTCTGGAATCCTTGAGGCCTCCGTGCTTCTTGCATCTGTCCTTGGATGAGCCAAGCCCCAAATATGATAGCAAAGAAAGGAGATCATCAGGATCTTGTCTTGAGAACATCAACATCATCACACAAAACACCCAGGCCTGCCTCCACCAGTCCCACCTCAGAAGGACAGAGAGATGGGGTGGAGAGAGGGAGGGGGAAGTTCTCTCTCAGCTGAGCCTCAAGAGAGGGTCTGATTCTGGCTTAGGAAGATTGAGAGGGGGGGTCTCTTTCACTGTAGAGAACCTGGTCTTCTTTGCTCCTTTCCCTCTTGTGGCAAGGAAGACCCTGATCCTGCCTTTTATTTGATATTTCTTCTAAATTCCTCTCTTTGACTATGTTGAGGCCACAAAGGTTGCAGGAAGCTCAAGACCCATGGCTTTGAGTCAGCCCAGGAGGCATTTGGGAAGCCCTCTCCCTGTCATCACCACCTCTTAGGAGGCCAGAAGGAAGGAGGCAGGCCTGGGAGTGTGTGTGAAAGGTCCAGAAGGCTCTGAAGGAGAGCAGATGCTGACCGATGGTCACATCTTTGAGAGCGCAGGCCCCTGGGAGGATGACCCTCCACCCGTGGGAATCCTCACACAATCCCAGCCTGTGGGGCCTGGCAATGCTTCCCTGCCATTTGGCTGTGGACTGGTGAGACTTGGGTGACATAAAGACCAACAGCCAATTGAAATGAGGGAGAAAAAAAAGGGCAAGTAAGAAGTGATTAACCTTGCGAAATTGTTGGGAAGAAACTATTGTTTAAAGATTCTTTTTTGTTTTTTTGAAAAACGTTTAATAAAAAATATTTTTAAAAAAGAAAAAAGAAAAAAGAAAAAAAGACCAATGGCTTGGTCAGGTGAGCCACCTACAAACTCTAGCTCTCAGAGAGGTCCTCTAGACCTGTCAGCGATGGTCCAACAACCTTTTGAATTCTCTGTTGTAAGATTAAGCAGGGCAAGGATTGGGGCCGCCTGGTTGTAAGACGTAAGCAAAGTGTGGAAGATGCCTCTGAGCAGGAACACCTAACTGATTCCCTTTCTACAGGTTCCTGCCAATCAAGATTCACCATTCAACTTTTCCGAATTGTGTCTGGTGCCTCAACTTGAACCAAAGACCCAGCAGTTGCCATGGGGACCCTTCCCCTCAAATACACGGTGGACTTATTCTTCTTTTCTCAAAATAAAGGCATTGGGTCCCTACTTCCCATGGAGTGGTGGTTTTTCCCGTCCCTTGGAGGCTCTTCCCCTCCCCTTTCAGCCTGTCTTCCCCATGTCTGAGGATGAAGGGCTGATCAAACAAGGGATCTCTCAAAGGCTGAGATCTGGGGATTCAGGAATCCTCTGTGTGTCATCCGTCCGATTAACAAACCCAATAAAAGCAGACACTTTATGGAGTACATCATTTTGGCCGTGAAGAAAGCAAAAACAACTCTAAATTCTCCCACTGCAACCCTGCATAGTTAAAAATGAATTTCATCCCCTCCTCCCATGAAACGGGTCACATGGTCCAGTTAGGAATCGGCCTTTTGTTTTGATAACAGTTCACTTCTTGGCCGGCATCTACAGAGGTGTCCTTGGCTCTCACGGTTGAAGTCTGTAGCCTCCACATTCCATCTCACCCTTCCCTCCCCTCCACCCCAGTTCTTTGGCAACTTGAAAAGTAATAATGGTTACAAGAAGCTTAAGCGTTTTTCAGTCTTGACCCTGTGCATTGGTCTGCAGTCCAGCTCCCATGAAGAAAGTCAGAGCTGAATCGTCCCAGCCAACTCACTGTGGAACAACTTGCCACAGGACCATTCAATGCTGATGGGCCTATGGGCTGCTGTGACTTCACACTCACCCCAGCCTTCAGAACTTAGATCAAAGCCCACTGCAACTACATAGCAAAAAAGGCTTTAAGAGTTGTAAACCTAATCTTGCGTAGCTTCTTCTCCAAAAACACTACACTACTAATCAGAGCATATAAAACATTTGCTAGACCAATTCTTGAATACAGCTCACCTGTCTGGAACCCATACCACATTTCAGACATCAATACAATTGAATGTATCCAGAAATATTTTACAAGAAGAGTTCTCCACTCCTCTGAATACAACAAAATACCTTATGCCACCAGACTTGAAATCCTGGGTTTAGAAAACTTAGAACTCCGCCGCCTTTGACATGATCTAAGTTTAACTCATAGAGTCATCTATTACAATGTCCTTCTGGACTGTTGAAGACTACTTCACCCGTGGGAATCCTCACACAATCCCAGCCTGTGGGGCCTGGCAATGCTTCCCTGCCATTTGGCTGTGGACTGGTGAGACTTAGGTGACATAAAGACCAACAGCCAATTGAAATGAGGGAGAAAAAAAAGGGCAAGTAAGAAGTGATTAACCTTGCGAAATTGTTGGGAAGAAACTACTGTTTAAAGATTCTTTTTTGTTTTTTTGAAAAACGTTTAATAAAAAATATTTTTAAAAAAGAAAAAAGAAAAAAAGACCAATGGCTTGGTCAGGTGAGCCACCTACAAACTCTAGCTCTCAGAGAGGTCCTCTAGACCTGTCAGCGATGGTCCAACAACCTTTTGAATTCTCTGTTGTAAGATTAAGCAGGGCAAGGATTGGGGCCGCCTGGTTGTAAGACGTAAGCAAAGTGTGGAAGATGCCTCTGAGCAGGAACACCCTAACTGATTCCCTTTCTACAGGTTCCTGCCAATCAAGATTCACCATTCAACTTTTCCGAATTGTGTCTGGTGCCTCAACTTGAACCAAAGACCCAGCAGTTGCCATGGGGACCCTTCCCCTCAAATATACGGTGGACTTATTCTTCTTTTCTCAAAATAAAGGCATTGGGTCCCTACTTCCCATGGAGTGGTGGTTTTTCCCGTCCCTTGGAGGCTCTTCCCCTCCCCTTTGAGCCTGTCTTCCCCATGTCTGAGGATGAAGGGCTGATCAAACAAGGGATCTCTCAAAGGCTGAGATCTGGGGATTCAGGAATCCTCTGTGTGTCATCCGTCCAATTAACAAACCCAATAAAAGCAGACACTTTATGGAGTACATCATTTTGGCCGTGAAGAAAGCAAAAACAACTCTAAATTCTCCCACTGCAACCCTGCATAGTTAAAAATGAATTTCATCCCCTCCTCCCATGAAACGGGTCACATGGTCCAGTTAGGAATCGGCCTTTTGTTTTGATAACAGTTCACTTCTTGGCCGGCATCTACAGAGGTGTCCTTGGCTCTCACGGTTGAAGTTTGTAGCCTCCACATTCCATCTCACCCTTCCCTCCCCTCCACCCCAGTTCTTTGGCAACTTGAAAAGTAATAATGGTTACAAGAAGCTTAAGCGTTTTTCAGTCTTGACCCTGTGCGTTGGTCTGCAGTCCAGCTCCCATGAAGAAAGTCAGAGCTGAATCGTCCCAGCCAACTCACTGTGGAACAACTTGCCACAGGACCATTCAATGCTGATGGGCCTACGGGCTGCTGTGACTTCACACTCACCCCAGCATTCAGAACTTAGATCAAAGCCCACTGCAACTACATAGCAAAAAAGGCTTTAAGAGTTGTAAACCTAATCTTGTGTAGCTTCTTCTCCAAAAACACTACACTACTAACCAGAGCATATAAAACATTTGCTAGACCAATTCTTGAATACAGCTCGCCTGTCTGGAACCCATACCACATTTCAGACATCAATACAATTGAATGTATCCAGAAATATTTTACAAGAAGAGTTCTCCACTCCTGTGAATACAACAAAATACCTTATGCCACCAGACTTGAAATCCTGGGTTTAGAAAACTTAGAACTCCGCCGCCTTCGACATGATCTGAGTTTAACTCATAGAGTCATCTATTACAATGTCCTTCTGGACTGTTGAAGACTACTTCAGCTTCAATCACTACAATATACAAGCACACAATAGATTTATGTTAACTGCTCCAATCTTGATTGCAGAAAATATGGGTTCAGTAACTGAGTTGTTAATACTTGGAACACACTACCTGACTCTGTGGTCTCTTCCCAAAATCCCCAAAGCTTTAACGATCGCGTGCCCCGATCCCTCTGACTTTTCCCGTTCCCCGGATGGTCAAGACCCTCAGAGCTTGGGCCTTCGTCTTATGTTATGCAACGCACGGTCCGTGGCCAATAAGGCCCCCCTAATACACGATCTTATCCAGGGGGGCGCCGCGGATCTTATAGGCGTTACGGAGACCTGGTTGGGCACTGAAGGGGGCGTGCCCCTGGTCGAAATGTGCCCACCGGGTTTCCGTGCATTCCATCAGCCGAGGGCCCAGGGTAGGGGTGGGGGGGTGGCGGTTGCTATTAAAGAGAGTCTAGAGCCGAGGGAGACCACTGTACCTCAGATTGCCGGGTGTGAATCCCTCTTTGTGAGATGGGGTCATAGGTGTCAGATGGGCTTGCTGGTCACGTACCTGGCTCCTTGCTGCGTGGCAGCTGCCCTGCCGAGCTCCTGGAGGTGCTTGCCGGGTGGCAGTGGAGACCCCAGACTTTTAGTCAGGGGGAACTTTAACTTGCCATCGGCGGGCCCGTCATCGACAGTGGCTCGGGAGTTCATAGCTTCCATGACGGCCTTGGACCTGACTCAAGTAGTGGATGGCCCCACTCACATCGGGGGTGGCACTCTGGATCTTATTTTTATCTCTGGTCAGTGGTTGAAGGATCTGGATTTGAGAGATGTAGTCATAGAACCTTTGTCATGGTCAGATCACTCTCTCCTTCGCCTGGACTTTCTGACCGCCACTCAACACCGCAGGGAGACGGAACCACAACGTTGGTTCCGTCCCAGGCGCCTGATGGACCCGGAGAGGTTCCGGACGGAGCTTGGGCCACTTCCTGAGGTCTGGCTCACGGCACGGCAGAGGAACTAGCCGCAGCCTGGCAGCGGGCTGCGGCTGGGGCTTTAGACCGTGTCGTGCCTCTGCGACCTCTGACCCGGCGCAGATCCCAACCGGCTCCTTGGTTCTCCGAGGGCTGAGGGGATGAAACGCGGAGAAGGCGCCTAGAGAGTTCCTGGAGGTCTAGCCGTTTAGAGGCTGATCGGACACTAGTTAGGTCCTATACTAGGACCTACCTAGTGGCACTGAGGAAGCGGCGTTGCTCGCCTCCTCCCTCATTGCGTCGGCAGATAACCGCCCAGCCGCCCTGTTTCGGGTGACCGTTCCTCCTTCACCAGGGGCGGGATGACCCGTTGCAGGGACGTGCTGAGGAGTTTAACGGTTATCTATCGATAAAATCGTTCAGCTCGAGACGGTCTAGACCAAAATTGCGGCGATTCAGATGAGGCGTCTGAGGGTGGTCTTGGTGACATTTGTTGGGATGAGTTTGACCCTGTGGCTCCGAGGACATGGACAGGTTGTTGGGTAGGCTGAATGCCACCACGTGTTTACTGGACCCGTGCCCTCCTGGCTGGTGCTGGCCACTCAGGAGGTGACACGAGGCTGGCTCAGGCGATTACAGTGCCTCCTTGTTGGAGGAGTCTTTCCGGCCGCCTTGAAAGAGGCGGTGGTGAGGCCCTCCTCAAGAAGCCCTCCTGGACCCGGCTGTCTTAGGTAATTATCGTCCGGTCTCCAACCTTCGCTTGGCGAAGGTTGTAGAAATATGGTGGCATATCAGTTTCCTCTGCACCTGGATGAAACTGTCTATCTAGACCCGTTCCAGTCCGGTTTCCGGCCGGTTACAGCACGGAGGCGGCTTTGGTCGCGTTGGTGGATGATCTCTGGAGGGCCAGGGATAGGGGTTGTTCCTCTGCCCTGGTCCTATTAGACCTCTCAGCGGCTTTCGATACCATCGACCATGGTATCTTGCTGCGCGGTTGGAGGGATTGGGAGTGGGAGGCACCGTTTATCGGTGGTTCTCCTCCTATCTCTCCGACCGGTCGCAGACGGTGTTGACAGGGGGCAGAGGTCGGCCCGGGCGCCTCACTTGTGGGGTGCCGCGGGGTCGATTCTCTCGCCCTTCTGTTCAACATCTATATGAACCGCTGGGTGAGATCATCAGTGGCTTGGTGTGAGGTACCAGCTGTACGCTGATGACACCCAGCTGTACTTTTCCACACCGGCCACCCCAATGAAGCTATCAGTGCTGTCCCGGTGTTTTGGAGGCCGTCGGGTCTGGATGGGGAGAAACAGGCTCAAGCTCAATCCCTCCAAGACTGAGTGGCTGTGGATGCGGCATCCCGGTACAGTCAGCTGAGTCCTCGGCTGACTGTTGGGGCAGTCATTGGCCCCGATGGAGAGGTGCGCAATCTGGGCGTTCTCCTGGATGAGCGGCTGTCTTTTGAAGACCATTTGACGGCCGTCTCAGGAGAGCTTTCACCAGGTTCGCCTGGTGCGCCAGTTGCGCCTTTCTAGACCGGGATGCCTTATGCACGGTCACTCACGCCTCGTGACGTCTCGCCTGGATTACTGCAATGCTCTCTACATGGGGCTCCCTTGAGGGGCATCCGGAGGCTTCAGTTGGTTCAGAATGCGGCTGCGCGGGTGATAGAGGGAGCCCCTCGGGGCTCCCGTGTTACACCTATCCTGCGCAGACTGCACTGGCTACCTGTGGCCTTCCGGGTGCGCTTCAAGGTGTTGGTGACAATCTTTAGAGCGCTCCATGGCATAGGGCCGGGCTATTACGGGACCGCCTACTGCTTCCAAATACCTCTCACCGACCCGTGCGCTCTCACAGAGAGGGACTCCTCAGGGTGCCGTCAGCTAGGCAGTGCCGTCTGGCGACACCCAGGGGAAGGGCCTTCTCTGTGGGGCTCCCACCTCTGGAACGAACTCCCCAGGACTTCGTCAACTTCCGGACCTCAGAACCTTTCGTCATGAGCTTAAACGCACTTATTCATCTGCGGGACTGGATTAGATTTTAAAGTTATTGGTTTTAAGGGGTTTTTTATTATTTATATTGTTTTTAAATTAGGCAATAGAATAAGTTTTTTAATTGTTGTTTTTTAATTTGTATTTATATGTATTTTAACTGCCTGTGAACCGCCCTGAGTCCTTAGGGAGATAGGGCGGTATATAAATTTGAAAAATAAAAATAAATAAATAAATAAATAAACCAAAAACTGTCTACTATTGACCTCACCCCATTCCCAAGAGGTCTGTAAGGGGCATGCATAAGAGCAAAAACGTACCTACCGTTCCTGTTCTATTGTTTCTTTTCATTATATCCAATTAATATAGTTATTACATACTTATGCTTATATATATGCTTATATATTGTATAGTTATTTCATGCTTATGCTTATATATACTATTGTGACAAAATAAATAAATAAAAATAAATAAATAAAATAAATAACTTTTAACTTGAGAAAGGTTCAAATTTAAAGCGAGGCAAGACTGGTTGCAATTCACTTGTCCCTCTCTTGCATTATCCCCTCTTGAACTGTCCCATGGTGAGTTGGCCACAGCAAGTTGTCCCATCCTAGCAAGGACAGGGGCACCCAGCTCTGGCCCTCCCCGTGAGACCTAATTCAGCACATATCCAGTTGAAAATCAAACCATCTTTAATAAATTCTAACAGACTCTAACAGATTAACAGTTGGAAGGGACCTAATAGGTCATCTAGTCTAACCCCCTGCTCAAGCAGGAGACCCTATACCATTTCTGACAAATGGCAGTCCAATCTTTTCTTGAAAGTCTCAAGTGATGAAGCTCCCACAACTTCTGAAGTCAGCTTCTGTTCCATGGGTTGATTGTTCTCACTCAGAAAATTCCTCCTTATTTCTAGGCTGACTCTCTCCTTGATCAGTTTCCATCCATTATTCCTTGTCTGGCCTTTGGGTGCCTTGGAAAATAGCTTGACCCCCCTCATCTTTGTAGCAGCCCCTCAAATATTGGAAGATGTTATCCTGTCTCCCCTGGTCCTTCTCTGCACTAGACCAGCCATGCCCAGTTCCTGCAACCGTTCATGGTATGTTTTATCCTCCAGTCCCTTCATCATCCTGGTTGCTCTTCTAGAGTCTTCTAGAGCCTCAATATCTTTTTTATACTGTGGTGACCAAAACTGGATGCAGTACTCTAGGTGTGGTCTTACTAGGGCACTACAAGACTACAACTTCTTCTTCTTCTTCTTCTTCTTCTTCTTCTTCTTCTTCTTCTTCTTCTTCTTCTTCTTCTTCTTCTTCTTCTTCTTCTTCTTCTTCTTCTCCTCCTCCTCCTCCTCCTCCTCCTCCTCTTCCTCCTCCTCCTCCTCCTCCTCCTCCTCCTCTTCCTCCTCCTCCTCCTCTAGAAGACTAGGTGAAAAAATCTTAAAAAGTGGATTTTCCTTTTTTTTTAAGCATATGACAAAAATGTTAAAAAGCATATCACAATTACCATCTCAATGAGCAAATATGAAACTATTTAGCCTTTTTACAAATTCAAAGGTAGATTATTTACAGTATATTATTAATACATGAGGGAGTTGTATAAGAGAAAGTCTCTGGCTTTTCCCTGATATGTACACAGAGGGCGCTGCTCTGCAATATGTCACACTGTCTTCGTTGGAGCACCAAACCTGCCTTTCAAAGAGAACTTTCCCCATTATGGAGGAGGCCAACAGACCTGCTATATTGAGTTCTAAGTCTATTGAGGATTGACTTACGGGGTAGATAGAATCAGAATAACAGAATAACAGAGTTGGCTCATCTAGTCCAACCCCCTGTCCAAGCAGGAGTTCCTACATCATTTCTGACAAGTGGCCGTCCAATCTCTTCTTGAAAGCTTCCAGGGATGAAGTTCCCACAACTTCCGAAGGCAGCTTCTGTTCCATCAGTTGACTATCCTCACCGTCAGAAAATTCCTCCTTATTTCTAGGTTGAATCTCTCCTTGGTCAGTTTCCGTTCATTATTCCTTGTCTGGCCTTCAGGTGTTTTGGAGAATAGCTTGACCCCCTCCTCTCTGGGGCAGCCCCTCAAATATTGGGAAACTGTTATCATGTCTCCCCTGTTCCTTCTCTTCACTAGACTAGCCAGGCCCAGTTCCTGCAACCATTCTTCATATATTTTAGCCCCCAGCCCCATAATCATCTTTGTTGAATCCCTTATATTCAACTGTAAAGCAGGGAGTTGCTCTGCAGAGTGGACCTTCAACTAAGTGGGACAACTGATAACCAGTTATGGTAGCCTTGATTGGTCTTCTGTCTCAAGAGACGAAGGCTCCGGAATTTCATCAGAATCCTTTAAGGAGTAGCTGAAAGACTATTACAGTATCCCTGAGCACAGGAGGTAAGGTACAAAGCCTGCCTTTGTATCGTCAAGGCATGGCCCACCTGGCGGTTGCTCTTTGGAGAACAAATTTTCACTTTTAGTTGAGGAAAAGGGAAGTTCTAGAAATATAATTAGGTTTACTGTAAAAAAAAGAGGCAAAGAGTAGGTGATGATGATGGTGATGGTGATATCCATTCAGTCGTGTCTGACTCTTGGCAATTCTCTGGGCCGGGTGGTCTCTCCACGTCTTCCTGCTTCTTTGTTCCGGCTGGTGTCAGCTTTGAGGTGTCCAGCCACCAAGTTCGTTGGTGGCCTGGTTTCCTTTTAGCAATAGCCCTTAGACCAGAGGTCTTTAAACTTGCCAGCTTTAAGACTTGTGGACTTTAACTCCCAGAATTGAAGCTGCCAAGTTTGAAGACCTCTGCCTTAGACTTATATACCGCTTCACAGTGCTTTACAGCTCATCCTAAGTGGTTTACAGATTCAGCATATCACACCCAACAATCTGGGGCCTCATTTTACAGACCTTGAAAAGATGGAAATGTCAAGGCTCCAAGTAATACATCCACAACAAGGAGACCTCTGAAGCACACATTTTCCTCAAAGAACAATTTATTGGGATATATCATATTGGCACAAACTTGGTGAAAACTGGCTCTAAAAGTCCTGCTGATTTTCACCTAATTAAAAGTAAGTGTTTTGTCACTTCCCCAAAGTCCTTGGTCACAAGGTCCAATCAGTACACAGTCCAGTTGCTAGGTGGTCTCAGTCTCCTCCTTCTGAACACCTGCACGAATGTCCTTGGTTCCCAGGGGAAAGAATTTTATTTTGGCTACACTACTAACCAGAGCATACAAAACATTTGCTAGACCAATTTTCAATTACAGCTCGCCTGTCCGGAATCCACACTTCATTTCAGACATTAATACAATTGCGCGTGTCCAGAAATATTTTACAAGAAGAGTTCTCCACTCCTCTGATCATAACAAAATACCTTATGCCACCAGGACTTGAAATCCTGGGTTTAGAAAACTTAGAACTCCGCCTCCTTCGGCATGACCTGAGGTTAACTCATAAAATCATCTATTACAATATCCTTCCTGTTGAAGACTACTTCAGCTTCAACCACAACAATACACGAGCACACAATAGATTTAAGCTTAATGTGAACCGCTCCAATCTTGATTGCAGAAAATATGACTTCAGTAACAGAGTTGTTAATGCCTGGAATGCACTACCTGACTCTGTGGTCTCTTCCCAAAATCCCCAAAGCTTTAACCAAAGACTGTCTACTGTTGACCTCACCCCATTCCTAAGAGCTCTGTAAGAGGTGTGCATAAGAGCACCAGCGTGCCTACCGTTCCTGTCCTAATGTTCCCTTTGATTGTATCCAATTCATATGGTTATTTCATGCTTATACTTATATATATTGTTGTGTTTGACAAATAAATAAATAAATAAAAATAAACTATCTCTACTTCCCCCTCCCTTCCCCTCAACTCCAGGCTGTATCAGCACTGAAGCAACAAGAAAAGAAAATGGCCTCAGTCAGGCCAGTTCAGGGATGACAGGAAGGCCGAATCAAGCTTGAGCCAGTCAGGATTGAACTTCCAGCTGTGGGCAGAGTTAGCCTGCAGTACTGCATTCTAACCACTGGGAAGGAAGGAAGGAAGGAAGGAAGGAGGGGAGGGAGGGAGGGAGGGTAAAGCAGTAGCCCTTAGACTTATATACTACTTCACAGCCCTGTCTAACTCACTTACAGAGTCAGCCTCTTGCCCCTGTTGTCCCCAAAACTGGGCTCTTGCTTGGTGTCGAA
This sequence comes from Ahaetulla prasina, assembly GCF_028640845.1. NCBI lineage: Eukaryota > Metazoa > Chordata > Lepidosauria > Squamata > Colubridae > Ahaetulla > Ahaetulla prasina. Next base: position 230,792,223 of record NC_080541.1, on the reverse strand, counting down.
GCCGATAAGTCACCAGACCCAAGGTGTGATCCTGGTTCGAAAACTAACCAAGGGCCCCGATTAGAATCTTACAGCAATTTTTATAGTCAAGGGATGGTCGCATTCAACCCTTTGCCCTTCCCCTAATAATGGATGCATAACCGATAATATTGATCGGTTATTTGGATTTCAGTCCCCTAAGCCTTTAAATGTCACATCATCTGTTTTTCACCCCAGGTCACATTTCAAAATGTGCCAGCTATGTGGTTTTGGGTTTTTTTCTTATAAGTGAGCTATTCTTGTTTCTAATATCCTGGCTAGTGGTTTTCTAACAGGTAAGGTGCTGCCTTCTGTCTCGCTATGACTGTGCAGGCCCCACCCCCTTCCTATTACAGAGCAGCTCAAGGCAACAGCTCAGGGCAGCCCACTCCCCACTACCCCCTTCCTTCTGCAGAGAGAGAAGACAGGAAGGAGCAAAGTTCTTATTTGTTTGTTGTAAGCAGTGGGTGGGATTCAAATTTTTTTACTACTGGTTCTGTGGCCATCGCTAGGTGGGTGTGGCTAGGTGGCCATGGCAAGGTGGTCATGTGACTGGGAGGGCATGGCTAGGTAGTCATGTGACTGTGTGGGCATAGGCGGTGAGCATGTGACTGAGAGGGCGTGGTCAACACAAGGGCACTTCTTTGCCCTAATATTTTTTAAAAAATATTTTAGAAGATCCCCATAACCATACATACATACATAACACCTGTATGCATGTAGAGCTTATGGGAATTCCCCCGTGTTTGGCCCTGAAGGTATCCCAGACCTGAGTATGCTGGCCTCAGTATGCTTGTTGTAGGTGCCATGTCTAAGTCCCAGCAATTGTACAAATTCTGTTGTGTTCGAGCTCAGTTGCCGTGGTGTGCCAATAAAATTAGTGGGCTGGATCTGCTCATAAACAGGGCCCTTAATGATCTTGCCTGGAACTCTACAGTTGACCAAACACAAAACTAAACTTTTCTGTCTTGCCTGGGAGAAGAGAATTCCAAACCAACTGAATTCGGGTACTAGAATCAGGATCCTTCTGATGAGGAGAATGAATCTGAATCTGAAAATGGGCAGAAGCAAAGGTTGAGCCCTCCAGAATGGGTGGGGGAGGGGCCCTATCTAGTGACCACCCAGGCTGCAACTGGGAGTTGTGAAGTGGTCCAGGAGGAAGAGGTCTTCCTAATTCCTCTCCTCCGGACAAGAGGAGGACTTGAGATTGCCCACAAGCGCTCCAGGCAGCTGCTCCTCATAAGGAGATAACAAGACAGCAATAAGAATTTGGAGCGAGGATTCATTCAACCAGCCCAACCTCGAGTAGCGGTTCCGGTGATGTTCCGTGAGAAGAAAGATGGCACTTATAGTGGACTATAGAAATTTAAACGGTGTGTGCATAGAAAACATGTACCCTATGCCACTAATGAAGGATATGTTGGCACATTTGGCAAAGGGGAAGTTCTTCACAAAATTGGACTTACGAGAAGCCTACTACAGAGTGCACATAAAGGAAGGGGACAAGTGGAAAACTGCTTTCAATTGTCCCCTTGGCTGCTTCCAATTTCGAGTGCTCCCTTTTGGACTGCAAGGGGCCCCTGCGGTGTCCATGCAATTGATAAATGAGGTGCTCCATGAACATTTGTTTAATGGGGTTCTGGTTTATCTTAATGACATCCTTATCTACACAGAGACAATGGATGAACATGTGAAACTAGTAAGAGCAGTATTCAAAAAATTACTGGCCGCAGAACTTTATGCAAAACTGTCTAAATGTGAATTTCATAAAATGAAAATCGACTACTTGGGATACCGTATATCCTCTGAGGTTTTGGAAATGGATCCTGCAAAAGTCCAAGCAGTACTAGAGTGGGCACCCCCTCGCACCTGCAAACAGTTGCAGAGTTTCTTGGGTTTTGCCAATTTCTATTGCCAGTTCATTCCCTCATTTGTGAACATTGCCCTGACAATCACCAATCTCCTGAAAACAAAAGGAAATGCCAAGCCCAAACCATCCTTACCACTAGAATGGTCAATAGAGTGTCAAGCAGCTTTTGAAAAGTTGAAATGACTATTTGCGGCCGAACCTATCCTCAAGCACCCTGACATGGAGTCCCTATTTGTGGTTCAAGCTGATGCTAGTGATGTAGCAGTGGGGGCCGTTCTACTCCAAAAGAATGCTAAAGGAGAACTTCAATCTTGTGTGTACACATTTCGGAAACTCACTGAAACAGAGAAGAGATGGGCCACCTGGGAGAAAGAAGCATTTGCGGTTCACTGGGCTCTTCAAACATGGAGACAATTCTTGGAGGGAGCTAAACACCCTTTTGAGGTCTGGACTGATCATAAAAACTTAGAGGCTCTGAAAATACCCAGAAAACTATCGCCAAAGCAAGCTCGATGGGCCCAATACTTTAATCGTTTCAACTTCTCCTTGCGATACATTCCGGGGGGCAAGACCTTCCTGGCAGATGCTCTTTCCCACTTGCCTCAATACAATAATGCTCGCACAGAAGTGGCGCGCCCTATACTCCTGGTTCAACAACTAGCAGCCCCGGCCATTACCTGAACCCAAGCTAAAACCGACGCAGCACTACCAGATGATCTCACCAAATTACTGAAGGAAACTTTGGACACAGATGACTGGTTCTTAGCCCATTCACACGAATGTACTCTCCGTGATGAACTGGCCTGGGTGGGGGCGAAGCTCTATGTCCCTGCATCAGCAAGGGAGACCATACTTCAGCGCTGCCATGATGCTAAAATGGCTGGACACTTTGGGTTCGTGAAAACCTTGCACCTTCTGAAAAGGCAATTCTGGTGGCCAGGACTTGAAAAGGACATTGAATCTTACATAGCAAGTTGTACTGCAGCAAAAAGACCACCAGGAAAACCACCAGGATTGCTGCAAACAGTTGCTTGCCCAGGAACCCCATGGAAAGAAATATCCATGGACTTCATAGTGGAATTGCCTGAGAGTGGAGGCAATACAGTAATCTGGGTAGTGACAGACTAGTTTTCCAAACAAGTGCACTTCATCCCGTGTCCTAAAATACCCTCAGCTAAAACCTTGGTGAAATTGTTTGTACAGCTCATCTACAGGTTACATGGGGTCCCTGAATGCATTATCTCAGACGGGGTGTGTGTGTGCAATTCACTTCCCAATTCTGGAAAGAGTTTTTACGACTCCTTGGCTCCGCCCAAGGGTTAAGCTCCTCCCACCATCCTCAAACTAATGGATCTTGTGAACGCTCGAACTCGGTACTGGAACAATATCTCAGATGTTACATTAATTATCAACAAGATAATTGGTCAGACCTACTACCTTTTGCTGAAGTGGCCTATAATAACTCGGTTCATAGTAGCACAGGTTTCACTCCATTCAAAGTAGCTTCTGGTCAAGAGTTCATCCCCATCCCATAACTTCCCGAAGAGAAACCTTCTATTCCATCATTGGCTGAATGGATAGAGCAACTACAAAGTACCTGGAAAAATAACTCGCAAAACTATTGATGACGCACATCGCTCACACAAAAAACATGCCGATAAAAAACGGGCTCCGGAAAAGAAGTATCAAGTAGGAGACAAAGTCTATCTGTCCACCAAATATTTACAGACAGCTCAAAAATCAAAGAAACTTGGACCTAAATACATTGGTCCTTTCCCCATTGTGAAAATTATCAATCCAGTAACTGTCTAGCTGGAACTACCCAAAACACTGAGAAGAATTTACCCTGTTTTCCATGTTAGTTTACTGAAACCTGAACACACATCCCTGATTAGAGCCATGTCTACTTCCCCACCCCCCCAGTACCAATTCTTATAGAAGGAGAACAACATTTTGAAGTGAAAGAAATCCTAGATTCTAGAAAACATAGAAATAAAATCCAATATATAGTTGCTTGGAAACATTTCCCCTTGTCTCAAGCTGAATGGGTGAACAAGGAAGACGTCTGTGCTATCAAAAAGCTAACTCAATTTTATGAGAAATATCCTAATAAGCCTTAACCTGTTTTTTTTTTATTCTTTCCTAGGACTAACGTCCTTGTTGCAGGAGGGCCGAATGTCAGCCTCCGCTCATCTTCTCCACTGTAGTTTAAGTGTTTTATTACTTAGTAGAGTGCTTAGCTGTTTTATTACCTTGTTTAGTGTTTATGACCTTTTTCAATGTTTTATTGCTATTTTGCTTTCATGCTTGATAAATGGGATTGGGGCTCTTTAAGAGCATCGGCTGACATTTGAGAGGAGGAGGAAGTAATAGATTCAAACTATCAGATGCGCAAAGCCAGCAACGGACGCTGCATACCAGAATGAAGGATAACACCGGAAGAAGAACCCCATGTGACTCATAAGGGAAACGGCATTGGCCTAGATCTGTTCTGACCTCGGAGGGAGGAGGGATGAATGAGGGGAAATGTATCTGTAAGCCATACCTATTCAGTTCTACCTTAACTTCTATTGCAATCAGACATGCTCAGTAAAAGTACCTTTCTCTATAAACAAATGGAGTCAGGGTTTTTCTTTCTTGAGTACTGATCGGAGGCAATCTGACAGTCCAATCCCTTCTTGAAGACCTCCAGTGTTGGAGCACCCACAACTTTTGGAGGCAACTTCTGTTTCATTGATGAATTGTCCTCACTGTTAGGTAGTTTCTCCTTAATTCCATGTTGCTTCTCTCCTTGGTTAGTTTCCATCCGTTGCTTCTTGTCCTGCCTTCTGGTGCTTTGGAGAATAGCTTGACTCCCTCTTCTTTGGGGCAGCCCCACAAATACTGGAACCGGCAATCATGCCATCCCTAGTCTCTCTATTCTCTAGACCAGGACTGTCAAACTCACATCGTCACTTCATCGTCATGTGATATATCGGGACTTTTTCTCTTCACTAAATTGGGGGTGGGCGTGGCCAGCAAATGATGCATCCGGCCCGTGGGCCGTGATTTTGACATTCCTGCTCTTGACCAGCCAAACTCAATTCCTGCAACCCTTCTGTATTACCTGCTTTAACCTTGTCTTGAACCAAATACATAAATATACAAATATACATTAAAAAAAACCTTGGTCAACTCTACTGTTCTTGTCAAGATCACCCAGGGCCCCGTTTATGAGCAGATGCAGCCCACTAATTTTATTAAGCACACCACAGCAACTGAACACCACAGAATTTGTATAATTGCTGGTACTTAGACATGGTGCTCCATTTCTATGACCCACTATAACTTTTGCATAATTTCATGAACAAGAACGACTGTCTACGGGACATCCTCAAGGGCAGCCATGTCCCAAGGATAATTTTTTTCAGCCTGATGATGTCTAAGCAATGGTGGACCCCTATTTTCCAAAGCGCCTGAAGGCAGGATGAGAAGCAATGGATCAGGAGTGAAATCTACTTACCTTCCCTACCGGTTTGTAAATATGCATGTGTCATGTGCGATTTTGGACCCTCTGTGCATGCAGCCCACAAAGCCTTCTGCGCATGTGCAGAGAGTAAAAAATAGGCTACTTCCTGGTTAAAACCATGAAGTAACAATGTCCAGGTGAGTGGGCGGAGCCTCGCGCTGCCGCTGCTACTGGTTCTCTGAACCTGCTGCCGTCGCTACCAGTTTGCCTGAACCAATGCGAACTGGTAGCATTTCACCCCTGCAATGGATGGAAACTGATCAGGGAGAGAAGTAACCTGGAATTAGGGAGAAACTTCCTGACAATGAGGACAATAAACCAGTGGAATGGCTTGTCTCCTGATGTTGTAGGTGCTCCATTTATTTTATTTTTATTTATTTATTTAGTCAATCACATATAAGATAACAGGTAAAAGTATAAACATAGTTTGGATACATGAAAAGAGTAAGTAAAAAGGGAATATTAGGACAGGGACGGTAGGCACCCGGGTGCACTTATGCACGCCCCTTACAGACCTCTTAGGAATGGGGTGAGGTCAACAGTAGACAGTTTAAGCTTAAAGTTTTGGGCGTTTGGGGAAGAAACTACAGAGTCAGGTAGTGCATTCCAGGCATTGACCACTCTGTTACTGAAGTCATATTTTCTGCAATCAAGTTTGGAGCTGTTTACCTTGAATTTGTATTATTTGCTCGTGTATTGTTGTGGTTGAAGCCGAAGTAGTCATTGACAGGTAGGACATTGTGGTAGATAATTTTATGTACTATGCTTAGGTCAGATTGAAGTCTGTGTAGTTCTAAATTGTCTAAGCCCAACATCTGGAGTCTGGTGGCATACGGTATTTTATTTTAATGCGAGCAGAGGAGTAGAGGACTCTTCACTGGAAGTCTGTAGAGAATAATAATAATAATAATAATAATAATAATAATAATAATAATAATAATAATAATAATAATAATAATAATTTAATTTTTATACCGCCCTTCTCCCGAAGGACTCAGGGCGGTGAACAGGCAGATAAAATAATACAATATATTACAATAAAAAACACTCTTTAAAAAACTTATTCAATATGGCCTAAAATTTAAAATACAATACAAAGTATAAAATAAACCCCAATAAAATCCATATTTAAAAACCCTATTTAAGCCAGGCCTGCTTGGAAGAATAGATACGTCTTCAGCTCGCGGCGAAAGGTCCGGAGGTCAGGAAGTTGTCGAAGTCCTGGGGGAAGCTCATTCCAGAGGGTAGGTGCCCCCACAGAGAAGGCTCTCCCCCTGGGGGTCACCAGCCTACATTGTTTGGCTGACGGCACCCTGAGAAGACCCTCTCTATGGGAGCGTACCGGCCGGTGGGAGGCATGTGGTAACGGAAGGCGGTCCCGAAGATATCCCGGTCCTGGATGACAATTCTCAGTCATCCAGGTCATGGTTGTCCCAAAGGTGCTTTTTCAGGAGGCAACTGGACTTTCTTGTTTTTTCATTGAATTTGGGATGGACCCTTTTAATGGTGTGGGAGCAGGAATGGATTTCCAGTGGGGAAAAAAACTGTAGACTACAGGAACTATTTGCACCACTCAGGTGACCCTGAGGACACAGATAAACCTCCAAGAGCTTCAAGGATCTTCTAAGAGGATGCAAGTGACCAGCTGTCTGCAAGGATTATAAATCCTTCCATTCTGTCAGAGCTGAAGAAGCTTCTTGGATGAGAAATGAAACATCTTCAAAGAAGAAAGTCCCGTTGCCTCCTGAACAAGCACCTTTGGATGCTCCATCACAGGAGGCTTTTAAGAAGAGATTGGGCAGCCATTTGTCTGGAATTCTGGGAGCTGAGGTCCATGAGCCTTAAAGTTCCAAAGTTGGACACCCCTGGTATCGGGCCATCTGCTTGAGCAGGGGGTTGGACTAGAAGACCTCCAAGGTTCCTCACAACTCTATTATTCTATGTGTTAACACCTGTATGCATGTAGGGCTCATGGGAATTTCCCTGTGTTTGGCCCTGGAGGTATCCCAGACCTTTGAAGCAGCTGGCCTCAGTATACTTGTTGTAGGTGCCATATCTAAGTCCCAGCAATTGTACAAATTCTGTTGTGTTCGAGCTCAGTTGCCGTGGTGTGCTCAATAAAATTAGTGGGCTGGATCTGCTCATAAACGGGGACCTGGATGATCTTGATTGGAACTCTACAGTTGACCAAACACAAAACTAAACTTTTCTGTCTTGCCTGGGAGAAGAGAATTCCACACCAACTGAATTCAGGTACTAGAATCAGGATCCTTCTGATGAGGAGAATGAACCTGAATCTGAGAAGCAGCTGCAAAGGTTGAGCCCTCCAGAATGGGGGCGGGGGCTGTTTAGTGACCGGCCAGGCTGCAACTGAGAGTTGTGAAGTGGTCCAGGGGAAAGAGGTCCAGAACCCCATTACTCTTCCATCTTCCATCTTGCTCCCCACAGATCTGGGCATCTTCCCACTGCAGCCTCCGGTGCCTCCTTGGGAGATGAGTCTGTCCACTGGACCCATAAATTGAGGATGGAGTGGGGAGGGACCCCAATAAGTATGAGGCTGGGGGTTTTAGAGCTGTGAAGGATACCAGTATAAGTATGCTGATTCCTTGGAACATCTCTGGATAAGGAGAAGACAGGAGATTGCCCACATGTGCTCTGGACAGCTGGTCCTCATAATGAGATAACAAGACAGGGGTTTTCCATGGCTTTGGGCACAGGGAGATGATGGGATTAGCCATCTTGCTCACATTTGTGGCAGAGACTTTTAAAGGACACTGACTTTGCAAATGTCAATTTCTAATCATTTTTTAAGAAATTAGCTACTTCTAAGTTGTTAGAAATCTTTGGAATGACAAGTTTTCCTTCAAATCTGAGTGAAAGAACATTTTAATCATAAACTTAACAATGTAAAGAATCCAAAATAAGCAGCAAAAAGCTAAATAAGATGACCAAGGGTCCAGATAAAATTGGAATATTGAAACTTATTACAATAAGATTTTGAAATTAACTACCAAGAACAAACAGCGTCTTGTGGGAAATAGATTCTGTTTCAGTTTTTACAAGAGATAATAAAGATAAGCAATTTCATGATTTTAAAAACAAAGACAACCTACGGCACTAAAGTTCTTAGGGAGAGGGAAGATCAACCAGACTATAAACTGTTGTAAAACATTGTAACAATAAAAATATTGAAGGAGACTTTTGGACATGAGGGGATTGAAATGGGGGACTGAAGAAAAGTAGAGCTGGTGACCAACCAGAGTGGAGGAAGAGCCAGCAAAGGGAATGGCCTTCCTGATTCCTCTCCTCCGGACAAGGGGAGGACTTGAGATTGGCCACAAGCCCTCCAGGCAGCTGCTCCTCATAAGGAGATAACAAGACAACAATTTTCCATGCTTCATTTTCTAATCTCTTTTGAAAATTGCTCATTAATTGTCAGTTATTAGGAAGTTTTAGACCCAGAACCCCCGACGAGTTTTCTTCAATTTGTAACAAAAGAAGTTATAACTTCTGTACATATATCTACACAAAAATATACAGACACAGAGAGACATACATACATATATACAGCAAAAGGGTAATTAAAACATTGGTTTTAGAAAGTTACAAATGGACTAGGGGCCCATTCTCCCTGTGGGAAAATGCTTTTGACTTAAACAAAAAAATAATGAAAAACTGGAAAATTGGACCAGAAAGAACTAAAGGGAATTAAACATTACAATTTAGAGGACATTTAAACTTAGCCTACAATAAAAGAAATATTTTAACATTGGTTCTGTTGAATGTTACATTCTGAATAATAAATAGATCCAGACATTAATTTTAGAATGGAATGGAATGGAATGGAATGGAATGGAATGGAATAGAATAGAATAGAATAGAATAGAATAGAATAGAATAGAATAGAATAGAATAGAATAGAATTCTTTATTGGCCAAGTGTGATTGGACACACAAGGGATTTGTCTTGGTGCATATGCTCTCAGTGTACATAAAAGAAAAGATACATTCGTCAAGAATCATAAGGTACAACACTTAATGATAGTCATAGGGTACAAATAAGCAGTCAGGAACAATCAATATCAATATCAAGGATACAAGCAGCAAGGTTGCAGTCATACAGTCAGAAGTAGAAGGAGATTCGTGATAGTAACCATGAGAAGATTAATAGTAGTGCAAGTCATTGATGAAGATGTTGAAGAGTACTGGGCCTAAAACAGAGCCTTGGGGTACCCCACTGAATACTTCCCTCCATGTGGATGTAGTTCTGTTGAGGACTACACACTGAGTGCGGTTGGTCAGCCAGTTATGAATCCATCTGGTGGTGGTGCTGTCTAACCCACATTTTTCTACTTTATCTAGTAGTAGGCTATGGTCTACTTTATCAAATGCTTTATTGAAGTCTAAGTAAATTATATCGACAGCACTCCTCTGATCCACTAATTCTGTCACTTGGTCAAATAATGCAATAAGATTTGTCTGACATTTTCGCAAACTCATGTTGCCTTTGGATTACGACTTTGTTTGCCTCTTTTTTTTTGTCTTATATTTTAAAGGAGCTGATTTGAATAAACTCAGAGAGAACTTGGGAAAGATTCCTTGGATGAAAATTCTAAAGGGGAAAACGACTCAAGGATCTTGGGAAACTCTGAAAAATATGATAAAAAAAGCCCATACTGGCACAATAGTGCTGAGAAAGAAAAACAAGAAATCCAAGAAGAAACCAGCATGGCTGCACAAAGATCTCTCTGACAAATTGAAAGATAAAAAGAACAAGTACAAAAAATGGAAAGAGGGACACATAACTAAGGCAGGATATCAGCAGATAGCCAGAATCTGCAAAGACGAAGTCTGCAAAGACGAAGTCCGGAAAGCAAAGGCTCAGAATGAACAAAGACTTATAACAAAAGTCAAAGATAATAAAAAAAGTTTCTTCCAACGTATCAATAACAAGAAAAAAGCAAGGAAACAGTCAGTCCACTAAAGAGAGAAGAAGGCAAGGAAGTAATAGGTAACAGAGAGAAAGCAGAGCTGCTTAACACATTCTTTGCATTGGTCTTAGAATAGAATAGAATAGAATAGAATAGAATAGAATAGAATAGAGTAGAGTAGAGTAGAGTAGAGTAGAGTAGAGTAGAATAGAATAGAATTTTTTATTGGCCAAGTGTGATTGGACACACAAGGAATTTGTCTTGGTGCATCTGCTCTCAGTGTACATAAAAGAAAAGATACCTTCATCGAGGTACAACATTTACAACACAATTGATGGTCAATATATCAATATAAATCATAAGGATTGCCAGCAACAAGTTATAGTCATACAGTCATAAGTGGAAAGAGATTGGTGATGGGAACTGTTAAGTTCGGGAAGTAACGAGGCTGGAGACCAGGGTAGTGACAACAGCTCTTTAATATAGGGTGAACCCAGCAACAGGCTGGGGGAAAAACCTCTCCTTTTATACAGTTCTACTGGAGGCTTCGTCCAATCAGCAACGTGCTGATTTCCCGCTCAAATATTTAAAGGTACAAACAAGAATACATAACACTCCTCCCCTCCCAGAAAACACTTTGCCTCTATTTACATATTTATTTACATGTTATTTTTCGACGTAGTCACGCAAATAACCTGGGCGTCTCCTAGTTCTTTCTGACCTGCGCGGTTCAGTTCTGGGTGGTGTTTTGAGCTGGTCGGAGGGGCTGTTTTCTCCTCCCAGCTCTTTCTCTGAGCCAACGGGCTCCGGATTATTGGCTGACTCTTTTCTTGGCCATCCGGCCTTGGATTATTTTGAAACTTTCCTGCTGTTTCCCTGAACCTGATGGCGTCGCTGGAACTCTGGGACCTCAGCTAAGTCTTGCGCCTCCCCCGGGTCATTGTCAGCTGTGAATTCAAATTGGTATTGGTCATGTTCTGTTTCATTTGGTTCGGTTTGATCAGTTATTCGTTTCCTTAACTGATCTATGTGGCGCCTCCACTCGGTTGTCTGGTAGCTCTACCACGTCGATTTTGGGCGGTTATCTTTATTATTTGTCCTGCGAACCAACTAGGGCCGTCCCCCATAGTTTCGGGCCCACACCGATCGCCTATGCTCATTTCCTTGTCTTTTCTAGTTCCCCTTGTAACCCTCTGGTGTGTAATGGGGTTCAAGCGGTCAAGTGGGCACGGAGTTTCCGTCCCATTAGTAATTCGGCTGGGCTTTTCCGCTTGGGGTTCTGTGCTGACGGCTGGAAAAAGTCTATTCTTTGTTTGCCAGTCACCTGGCTTGAGCCTGGACAATGCCTCCTTAGCGCTCCGGACGGAGCGCTCTGCAAGGCCATTCGGCGCAGGGTGGAAAGGCGCAGAGAGGGCATGTCGGATGCCCTCCTCTGCCAGGTATTCTTCAAACTGGGCTGCCGTGGTGGGGCCCATTGTCGGACACCAGAGTGTCCGGCAACCCGTGAGTTGCGAATAGGTGGCGCAGGGGTTGCGATTACTGCTTCGGCTGTAGTGGATTTCATGAGTATGATCTCCAACCATTTAGAGAATGCATCAACAACCACTAGGAAGTTTGGCCGTGGAAGGGCCAGCAAAATCAATGTGGATTCTTGACCAGGGCCCTTGGGGCTTTTCCCATTCCTGACTGGGGCCGTTGGGGTAGAGGTCTGGACTCTTGGCAAGCCTGGCATTTCCCTACCCTCTCAGCAATCTCTGCGTCCATGGTGGCCACCACACATAGCTTCTAGCTAACCCCTTCATCCTTACGATCCCTGGGTGACCCTCGTGGAGGAGGTCCAATACCTTTCCCTTAATTTATCAGGAATTATTACACGATCACCCCATAACAGGCACCCCTTGAGCCGAGAGCTCATCTCGTTTTAACAAATTCTTTGAACCGTTAAGCCCGGCGCAGCTGACACCCTCTCTGTGCCAACCGGTACAGTCCTTAACACAATGTCGGTATGATGCCGAGCCACTTCCTTAGATGTGACTGGGCCAGAGTCCAAGAGTCAATAAGTAGGATGGGCGTCCCGGGTGGGGTCTTGGTCGCCCTGGTAGTGGGCATCGGCTTCAAGCGTCTGCATGCCCCACTTCTTTTCCTGGTCGATGCTGCAGCTTGTAGAATAGCGGCTAAAATATAGTCCATCGGGTCAAGCGTGGCGAAAGTGCCACAGGCGTTGGTGATCGCCAGCCAGTATCCCTAGTAGCGGTCTGTGGTCAGTCACGATTTCAAAATTCCGCCCAAAGACATACTCGTGGAATTTTTTGACCCTGACACAATGGCTAGTGCTTCTTTATCTAATTGGCTGTAGTTCTCTCTGGGAGGACATCGTTCTAGAGTAAAAGCTATAGGGGCTTCTGTGCCGTTTGAGTCTATGGCTGAGTACAGCCCCACCCCATAAGGAGGCATCATAAACCAGCACTAGGGGTAATGAGTTGTGATATTGGATGAGCAGGCTATCACTTGAGAGCAGGTTCTTTACTGCTTCAAAGCCCTATTTTCTGACTTTCCCCAAGACCAAACAGTATTTTTCCTAAGAGCCTATGCAGCGGTTCCATAGCACGGTTTTGTTCTTTAAAAGACCGCGTAAAATTAACCAATCCAGGAATGCCTGCAGCTCTGCTTTGTTTTGGCGCTGGAGCCTTCCTAATTGCCTTAACCTTGCTCTCAGTGGGTGAATTCCTTTCTTGTCTATCCGGTAGCCCAAGAAATCGACGATTCGACCCCTATCTGGCATTTGTTTGCCTTGACTTTTAATCCGGCTGTCCGGAAAATGCTCAAGACCTTTCTTAACGCTCCCCAATTCCTCCATGTTTTCCCTGAAATTAGGACATCATCAGTAGGGAACTACCCTGGGAGCCCTGCAGTAGTCGTTCCATTCAGGTTTTGGAACAGCCCTGGTGCCACACTAACCCCAAATTGCAATCGGGTGCACTTGAAGGCCCCCTGTGCGTTACAATCGTTTGGGCTTGGCTGTGCGGGCGTCTACTGGCAGTTGTTGGTAGGCTTGGGCCAAGTCTAACTTTGCAAAGACTTGCCCTTGCCCCAAAAGTGCAATAAGTGTTGCACCACGGGAACCGGTGGCGCTTTTCTGTAAGGCTTTGTTAAGCGTCGCCTTGTAGTCAGCGCAAATTCTAATTGACCCGTCCGTTTATTGGGGTGACGATTGGCGTCTCCCACTGCGTGATCGACTGGCACCAAAATCCCTGATTTATGAGCTTGTCCAGCTCCTTATCGATTTTGGTTTTAGGGCAAAGGACTCTCCTCGCCTTAAGCCTAATGGGGCTACCTGGGGTCTAAGTTGAAGGAAATAGGGGTCCCCTTGTACTTGCCCAGGCAGTCCTTGAAGACATCTTGAACTCGTTAAAGAGAATGTCTTTCAGGTTACAGTCACTTCTGTAGATGCCAGTCACTCCCATGCCCAGGGCACGAAACCAGTCTAGTCCCAACAGACTGGGCAGAGTTCCTTCGGCGATCGTGATGGGCAGGGTCTTCTTGTGTGGACCGTACTCGACTCGGACGGAGGTGGTCCCTCGAACAGGGATGCGATTCCCTGGTAGTCGTGGACTCGTAGCCGTTGTGCTTGCAGGTGGCGCTTGTGACAGACGCGACTTCGCCAAAGTGTCCCAGGACATGATGGTGATCGCTGATCCGTGTCTACTTCAAGCCGGCACCGTACTCCCTCTATTTTTGGCTTGGTGAAGATCTTCTTCTCCACTTTGGTCGGCGGCCTATGACCACAGTTGTTTGGTTGGAATCCGCGCCTTTTTGTTTGAGCCAATCGCGGGTCGCCTTGCCGATTCAGCGCTCTGATGATTTGAATTTTCGGCGGGAAGGTTGGGCGCTCGACAAACTTGAGCTAGGTGCCCTTTCTTCCCACACCGCCGACAGGTCGCGCGTCTTAAACTTGCAGCGTTGGCGCTGGTGTTGACCCAGCTTCCGCATTCATCTCGGTCCCCTTTGTCGCGTTTCTCGGTTGCGGACCCTTCCTCATCTTCACCGTCGGATTCGGTCTGAACCTCCTCCTGGTGCACGGGGTTGCGCTCGCCTTTGGTGGGACAGGCTTCTGCAGTGTCTCCGCGCTTGGGTGGACATTTCATGTGCTCTGGCTTCGTCCAGGCGTTGGCCAGCGTTAGGTTGCTCTTTGCTGGCAGCCGTCGCATAAACGGATGTCTTTGACCCCTCGGATGAGTTGCTCGAGAGCACCTCGTCTGGTCGTATCCGCAGTCCTTGGGCGCTCTTCTTAGGGCCATGTAGTCACCGATGGATTCGCCCTCCATCTGTCCGCTCTCCAATTCAAACCGCCCGCGTATTTGGGCGGCGTTGGTGCAGTGGTTTTTAGTAAAGTCTGTAGTTGGCCACCGACTACCAGCGGCGTTGGCTCTGCCAGGGCTTCCGATATCAATGACCTCCGGACCACAGTGGCTTAGAAATAAGCCCTTTTGCGGTTATCTGGAACTCCTTGCAGTTCGTTGGCTTCTAGAAAGCTTTCGAAGCGGGTCATATCGTTCCCCATTTCTCCTTAGCGGGTCAAATGGTGCGGGCGGAGTGTAACTGGCCATCTCCGTTTTTCTGCCCTGAGTTTGCTGGGTTCGGGTCTATCGTGCTTCAGCTCGGTTCTGGTTCTCCTTAGCCTCGAGATCCCATCCTCGTCGCCAATGTTAAGTTCGGGAAGTAACGAGGCTGGAGACCAGGGTAGTGACAACAGCTCTTTAATATAGGGTGAACCCAGCAACAGGCTGGGGGAAAAACCTCTCCTTTTATACAGTTCTACTGGAGGCTTCGTCCAATCAGCAACGTGCTGATTTCCCGCTCAAATATTTAAAGGTACAAACAAGAATACATAACAGGAACTATGAGAAGATTAATAGTAGTGCAGATTTAGTAAATAGTTTGACCGTGTTGAGGGAATTATTTGTTTAGCAGAGTGATGGCCTTCGGGAAAAAACTGTTCGAAACTATAGCCCAACCTACCAGAAAAATAACTGTAAAAAACAGACTGGAAATAAAAGTTAAAATAAGCAAAAACAAAAACAAAAACACTAAAAGAACAACTGTCTGATCTTGATGAATACAAATCACCAGGACCTGATGGATTACATCCCAGAGTTCTAAAGGAGCTGACAGATGTCACCTCAGAACCATTGCGCCACATCTTTCAAAAATCCTGGAGCACCAGGGAACTATCAGAGGACTGGAAAAGAGCTGATGTGGTTCCCATCTTCAAAAAAGGGAAAAAAAACAGACCCAGGAAACTACAGACCAATCAACCTAAAATCAATACCTGGGAAGATACTGGAAAAGATAATTTAAAAATAGATCTGCCAACACCTAAAAATGAGTAAAGTAATAACTAGGAGTCAGCACAGGTTTGTTAAAAACAGATCATGCCAAACCAATCTTACTTCATTCTTCAACATAGTGACTAAATTAGTAGACCAGCGAAATACTATGGACATAATATACTTAGACTTCAGCAAGGCATTCGACAAAGTAGAGCACAATCTACTTCTTCGTAAGCTAGAAAAAAGTGGGATAGATGGCTTCACCACCAGATGGATTCGCAACTGGCTGACAAACCGTATTCAATGAGTAGTCCTTAATGGGTCTAAGTCTACATAGAAAGAAGTGAGCAGTGGGGAGCCACAAGGTTCCGTCTTCGGCCCAGGACTCTTCAATGACTTAGATGAGGGAATAGAAGGGGAACTCACCAAATCTGCAGATGATACTAAACTGGCAGGAATAGCCAACACCCTAGAAGATAGGCTCAAGGTCCAGATGGATCTTGACAGACTTGAACACTGGGCCCTATCTAACAAAATGAAATTCAATGTAGAGAAAAGTCAAGTCTTACACTTAGGCAAGAAAAACCCAAAGAACACATATAAACTGGGGGAAACCAGGCTTAATAGCAATGACTGTGAGAGGGATCTTGGAATCTTAGTGAACAACCAACTAAATATGAGCCAACAGTATGCAGCAGCAGCTAAAAAAGCCAATTCAATCCTAAATTGCATTAACAGAGGGATACAATCAAGATCAAGGGAGGTACTAATAGCACTCTATAAAGCCCTAGTGAGACCACACCTAGAGTACTGCATCCAGTTTTAGTCACCACACAATAAAAAAGATGTTGAGACTCTAGAAAGAGTGCAGAGAAGAGCAACCAGGATGATTAAGGGACTGGAGACTAAAACATATGAAGAACGGTTGCAGGAACTGGGCCTGGCTAGTCTAGTGAAGAGAAGGACCAGGGGAGACAGGATAGCATCTTCCAATATTTGAGGGCTGACAGAGAGGAGGAAGGGGGTCAAGCTGTTTTCCAAGGCACCTGAAGGTCAGACAAGGAACAATGGATGGAAACTGAACAAGGAGAGATTCAATCTAGTAGTAAGGAGGACTTTCTGACAGTGAGAACAATCAACCAATGGAACAGAAGTTGCCTTCAGAAGTGATAGGAGCTTCATCACTGGAGACTTTCAAGAAAGATTGGACTGCTATTTGTCAGGAATGGTGTAGGGTCTTCTAAAACTGTTTCAACTCCTACCCTCAAAACGACGCTATAGAGCACTGCACTCCAGAACAACTAGACACAAGAACAGTTTTTTCCCGAAGGCCATCACTCTGCTAAACAAATAATTCCATCAACACTGTCAGACTGTTTACTGAATCTGCACTACTATTAATTGTTTCATAGTTCCCATCACCAATCTCTTTCCACTTATGACTGTATGACTATAACTTGTTGCTGGCAATCCTTATGATTTATATTGATATATTGACCATTGTTTGTGTTGTAAATGTTGTACCTTGATGAACGTATCTTTTCTTTTATGTACACTGAGAGCATATGCACCAAGACAAATTCCTTGTGTGTCCAATCACACTTGGCCAATAAAATTCTATTCTATTCTATTTAAGTGGGGGTTGGAGTAGATGACCTATAAGGTCCCTTCCAACTCTGTTAATCTGTTAAATGTTCGCAGATTCATTGCTTGATTATCTTTTCCAAAATTTTCCCAGGAATTGATATGAGGCTGATAGGTCTGTAGTTTCCTGGATCCATTTCCCCTCCCCGCTTTTTTTGAAGATGGGAACTACATCAGCTCTTTTCCAGTCCTGGCAGTTCCCCTGTGCTTCAGGAGCTTTGAAAGATATAGTTCAGTGGATCTGAGATCTCGTCTGCCAGTTCCTTCAGAACCTTGGGGTGTAATCCATCCGGTCCTGGTGATTTGAACTCGTCTAGGGTAGACAGGTGTTCACTTACCATTTTCTTCCCTATTTTAACTTGTGTTTCTAATCTGTTTTTTGTAGTGCTGTTTTTGATAGGTTGGATTGTTTTTTCCTTTTGTGTAAAGACAGATGCAAAATATGAGTTAAGTAGATCTGCTTTCTCCCTGTTGCTTGTCATCTTCTTGCCACTTTCTCCCAGCAATGGGCCAATTGTTTCCTTGACTTTTTTCTTGTTTTTAACATGTTGGAAGAAGCTTTTTTTTGGTTATTTTTTACTTTTATCGCAAGTCTTTGTTCATTGTGAGCCTTAGCTTTCCTCACTTCATCTTTACAGGCTCGGGCTATTTGCTGATATTTTGCCTTAGTTATTTCCCCTCTTTCCACATTTGATACTTTTCCTTTTTGTCTTTCAATTTATCAGAGAATTCTTTGTGCAGCCATGCTGATTTGAGAGCTGTTGCTTTTCTTCTTCATTGGTATTGTGCCAGACTGGGCAGAAGGCCACTCCTGGGCACTGATGGGAAACGGTCACCGTGGCTGTCGGGGCCGAGAGTATCATGAGCTCATGCAGCGCCTCAACATCCAACTCGCAGGCCCCCCCCGCCATGAAAGTCCCAGCTGTTGCCCCACAGCAACAGGGCCCCGGCCCAGGTGAAGGAGAGGAGTTCAGCAAAACAGGGGCCACGAGAAGGTGGCTCCGTTGGGATGATGGGAAGAGAGATAGAAACCGTCTCACCCTCTGTAAAGGGGCCAAATTTGGGAACGGAAGAGGAACATCAGAAGAGAAAAGCAGGAAAGCAGACTAGAGGGCTCAAAGGAGGCCCCAGTGGGATTGCCCCACTCCCCCCATGGAGGCCTAGGCTTCAAGGGGGCTGGCAGGCCATGGGTTGAGCAAATGTAGGTATCCTCTTCAGATATTGTGCAAATAGTATCTAAATGTTTGAAACAAACAAACAAACAAACCAACCAACCAACAGGTTTAGCCTACGGGATGTGTCCTCATTTGGGCTTCCTGTTTTTTGCCATGTCCACTGTACAAAGAGCGCAGAGAAGAGCAACAAAGAGGATTAGGGGGCTGGAGGGTAAAACATACATCAAGCATGTATTTTATGAAAGATACAAGTGTAAACATAATTATAAATACATGTAAAGGTTATGAAAATATTAGGACAGGGACGGTAGGCATGCTGGTACGCTTATGCATGCCCCTTACAGACCTCTTAGAAATGGGGTGAGGTCTACAGTAGACAGTCCAAGGTTAAAGTTTTGGGGATTTGAGGAAGTCAGGTAGTGCATTCCAGGAGTTGACAACTCTGTTACTGAAGTCGTATTTTCTGCAGTCTATTTTGGATTGGTTTACCATGAGTTGTAATGTTTACCATCCGTTGTAATGTCCTTCCTGCCAATGACTACTTCAGTTTCAACTACAATAACACAAGAGCTACCAACAGATTTAAACTTAATGTCAACCGTTCCAGTTTAGATTGCAGAAAACACGATTTCTGTAACAGAATTATCTATGCTTGGAATGCATTACCTGACTCTGTGGTCTCTTCTCATAACCCCAAAAGCTTTAGCCAAAAACTGTCCACTGTTGACTTCACCACATTCCTAAGAGGACTCTAAGGGGCGTGCATAAGAGCACAAACATGCCTACCGTTCCTGTCCTATTGTTTCTTCCCCTATATATATATATATGCTACCTTGTTTCTCCTCATATATGTTTATATATTATATAATCTTTTGTGTTATGCTTGTGTATATTGTTATGACAAAATTAAATAAGTAAATAAATAAAGTTTGTATTTATTGTGGGCTCTTGTATTGTTTTGGTTGAAGCTGAAGTATTCTGAAGCTGGTAGGACATTGTAGCAGATGATTTTATGTACTATGCTTAGGTCAGACAGAAGACGAAGATGTTCTAAATTGTCTAAGCCCAAAATGTTGAGTCTGGTGGCATAAGGTATTTTATTGCAAGCAGAGGAGTGTGAAATATCTCTGGACTCGTTCAATTGTATTGATGTCCGATATGCAGTGTGGGTTCCAGACAGATGAGCTGTATTCAAAAACTGGTCTGGCAAAAGTTATGTATGCTCTAGTTTGCAGTTCAATATTACCAGAGAAGAAGCTACACAAGATTAGGTTAACAACTCTAACAGTGAGCTCTGGCACTTAGATCATTTGAGATGAGTACTCCAAGGTCTTTGACAGAGTGAGGGTCATCTGTTAGGTTGTATCGTCCAGCTTGTATTTTGTGTTCTGATTTTTTTTTACCAATGTGTACGACAGAGCATTTGTTGTTTGAGATTTGGAGCTGCCAATTTTTTGACCATTCTGATAGATATTCAAGGTCTTTTTGTAGAGGAGTAGCATTGTTAGTGGTGTTGAATAGTTTTACATTTTCCGCAAAGAGAACGCAATTGCTTATAATATGATCGCAAAGGACATTTATATAAAGTATAAAGAGTGTGGGTCCTAAAACGCTGCCTTGGGGGATACCGCTGTTAACAGGTGCAGGGTTAGATAAGGAGTTCCCTATTTTGACTATTTGCTGCCTATTTGACAGGAACGCAGCTATCCACTTATGCAGGAATCCGGAAATGTCATAAGATTTTAGTTTTGGAAGTAGCTTATTGTGTGCTACTGAATCGAAGGCTTTACAGAAGTCTATATAAATTGCATCTCTTGATTTACCTTTGTTGTGTTTAGAAATCCGTGTGTTTTTGCAGTGTAATAGTTGCAGGACAATTTTTTTCTAAAGCCAAATTGCTTGTATGTCTAGCTTGATGAAAAAGAGGATGGGGGGGGGGGATGACATGATAGCAGTCTTCCAGTATTCGAGGGTCTGCTACAAAGAAGAGGGAGGGGGGTCAACTCATTTTCCAAAGCACAAGAAAACAAGACAAGAAACAATGGATGGAAACTAATCAAGGATTCTGGAATTAAGGAGAAATTTACTAACAGTGAAAATAATTAACCAGTGTAAGGCCTTGTCTTCAGAAGTTGTGGGTGGTCCATCACCGGAGGTTTAAAGAAACAGACTGGATAGCCATCTTGTTTGGCTCCCTGGGGCAAGATGGCATTTGTGAAGACAGAGCAGGGGCTGCCACTGAGCCCTCCACCAGGGCCTGGGCCTGAATGGGCAAAGAAAAGGGGGATTGAAGGCTCGGGCAGGCAGCCTCCTAGTTTAGCTATCAGTCCAAGGTGACCCCTTTCCTAGCCCGCCCCACACTCTGAGAGTCTCTATCCCATCCTGCCCTATCAGAGGCAGGGAGCGGCCGGTGGGGCAGCGCCTGAACGGGCTCTGGTGCCGCCGATGCCACCCCACGGAGGACTAGGAGCCAGGAGGCAGGGGAGCCAGGTGCGCCGCGGGACGTTAGCTCCTGGCTGCAGCGGCGTCCGAGCCCCGTCGAGGGGGACGGCTGCCCTCTTCGAACCCGCCGCTGGTCCCGGCTGCGTTTCACATTTCCTGTTGAGACAAGTCCAGGAAGTGGCAGCGCCCCGCCGGTTCTCCCCCTCTTCCATGGGGGGGTGGGGGGGTGGGAGGGACCGCGGCTGACTCTGCCTTTCCCCCCCTTCCCTCTCCCCGCGGACCATAAAGGGCCCCGCCGGCGGTCGGGCTGCAGACGGCTGTCCTCGGCTGAGCTTGGCGCTACCCGCAGAACCCGAGAGCAGAGGAGACGAACCCGAGACCCTCGCCCCCCCTCGCTCAGCAGCCATGAGGGTCCCAGCCCCGACCCTCCTCCTCCTCCTCCTGCTGCTCCTGCCGCTGCCCTGCACGTGGACCGGCCCCAGGAAAGTCCCCATCGTGGACAAGGACACCAGCATGGCGGACCGCGTGTTGGCCTACGTGAGTCTCCAGGTTGCGCAGTCTGGCGGGTCCTCCGCTGGACAAAGCCCCCCCCCCGGCCTTTCTTTCTTCGCCAGACCGAGCGCGGCGGGAGGGCGAGGCTCTCCCTCCGGAACGCCCGGTTGTCTCCAGTCCCCCGCTGGCGCCCGGCGCTTTAACTCGCGCTGCGCTGGCCCGACCCAGGTCAGATGGCGCAAGTGTGGGCGCCGTTGTGGGAAGCCAGCCCCGCCAGTGACTCCCAGCCGGCTCTTCATTTGGTCCCAGTGACTGACTGTCGACCCCGGGTGATCCGGAGACGGGATGAGGGTTGGGGTCAAGGCCAAGACCGGAGATCAACGCAAGGTCTCGCCACGTTCCCACCCACCCGCCCCATCCGCCCCATCCGCCGCTTGGCACATCCCCGCCGGCTCCCTTCTCCGGCCGAGAGCCCCCCGCAAGCGCCCGCTTCTCTGTCTCCGCAGCACTACCTCAAGCTTTGCGGGTACAGGACGGCGCCCAACGGGGGGTGGGTGAAGGTGAGGACCGCATTCAAGGCGATGCAGAAGCAACTGGGCTTGCCGGAAACAGGGAGGTTGGACGCCCCCACCCTCGCGGCCATGCGGGCGCCCTGCTACGAAGTCCTGCACGGGGATACCTTCCACACCCTCCTAGACTACTCCAAGTGGAACCACACAGACTTCACCAGAGGTGGGTTTCAGCACGTTCTCACCAGTTCTGGAGAACCGGTAGTGGAAATTTTGAGTAGTTCAGAGAACTGGTAGTAAAAATTCTGACAGACCCCCTCCCATCAATTCTCTGCCTCCTGAGTCCCAGCTGATGGGGAGGAAATGGGGATTTTGCAGTAACCTTCCCTTGGAGTGGGGTGGGAATGGATATTTTACAGTAGCCTTCCCATGCCACGCCCACCAAGCCACACCCACAGAACTGGTAGTAAAAAAAATTAAAACACCACTGGACCTCACCTACTGGTGAGCGAGCGAGCAGGGGCCGTCGGCGGGTTCACAGCCCCCGTGGAAGGCTACAAGTGGAGAGGACCCAAGATTCCTGGGGGGCAGGAGATTGGGGAAGGCTGCCCTCCCCTGAGGCAGACCTGTACTTTCCTCTATGTGTGTGTGTGTGTGTGTGTGTGCCAGCGCGAGGAGGGGGCTCGGGCAGGGCTTGCTTCAGAGTGCCTGGCACACTGGCAACCTCTCAGTCTCCGCTCTTTGGCAAGATGGTCAACTATTCCCTTGACCCGGACGGCATCAGACCCTACAAGGTGACTGGTGGCTGGTTTCAATTTTTTTTTTAATTCAAAAAGTTTTACAAAATTTTTCCCCCCTTTCCCCCCCTCCTCTCCCCTCCCTTCACAACCCCCCTCCCCCCCCCGACTTCACGGAACAGGCACAAGGTATAGTTAAAAATAAAACAAACATATGCTAAAAAAATTTCGTCCCAACTTAATTATACCCCTACAATCATCAATTCCTAACTTCCCCCGAAAACAATCAAAAATAATACATCATAATCATTCAAAAACAGTCTGATAACTCTTAGTCTGATATCTATGTTGAATATAGTCAATCCTTTTTTTCCATTCCTTTAAGTATCTTTCTTGTGTATTGTCTTTCAAAAAGGCTGATATCTTCGCCATCTCAGCCAAATTGGCAACTTTCAATATCCATTCTTCTATTGTAGGTACTTCTTTTTTCTTCCAATATTGTCCTATTAGTAATCTTGCTGTTATTAGATTTAAAATCAATTTAGTCTCAATTACTGTACAATCCGTAATAATTCCCAACAAGAAAAATTGCGGCAGGAACTTTATCTTCTTTTCAAAACATTTTGTAAAATCCACCAAATTTTTATCCAAAAGGCCTTTATGTCCTTACAAGTCCACCAAATGTGAAAATATGTAGCGTCATCACAATTACATCTCCAACATTTTGCTTGCATATCTGGATACATACACGATAATTTTTAGGATCTAGATGCCATCTATAAAACATTTTATAAAAATTTTCCTCAGATTCTGTGTTTGAATTTAACATTTCTAACCCAAATTTTTCCCAAGTTTCCAATAATATTGGCTCCTGAAAATTTTGTGCCCACTTTATCATACAGTCCTTTACCAAGTCCCTTTCAGAATCTATTTCAAGTAACACATTATACAATCTCTTTATATGCTCCTGAGACTGATTTCTAATTTGCTTTACCAAATTTCCTCGCTCTGCTCTATACCAATTTTCTGATCTCCTTCCATCTAGCATGTAGTTGCTCATATTGAAACCAAGTATAATTTTTCCCTTCCTCTCTTAATACTTGCAGAGATTTTAACTGCAAATTACCTCTTTCAGTATACAAAAGATCTTTATATGTAATCATTTCCTGATTCTGTTCTATGTTTATATTTTCTATTGTATGTCTAGGACTTGCCCATATAGGAACCTTATAATTTAGTTTATAAGAGTATTTTTCCAAACACGCAGAAGGGCATTTCTTAGCACATGATTTTTAAAGGCCTTATCCACTTTTTGTCATAAATTAAATATGCATGCCATCCATATAGCAAATCATAACCTTCTATATTCAAAATTCTGTCCTCTGTTAAATTAAACCAATCACTTATTGCAGAGAGAGCAGCTGTTTCATAATATAATTTAAAATTAGGCATTTTAAACCTCCCTTTCCGAGAATCTTGAATTATTTTCATTTTAACCCTAGCTTTTTACCTTCCCATATAAATTTGTTAATTCCTTCTGCCATTCCTCAAGATTCTTATCTTTCTTAATTATTGGTATCATCTGAAAGAGGAATAAAAATCTAGGTAAAACATTCATTTTAATAGCAGCAATTCTCCCAGCAAAGATAATTGCAATTTTTCCAAACAATCAACTCCTTCTGAACTTTTGCCATAAAACCTCATAGTTATTCTTATACAATTTCACATTTGATGATGTAATATAAACCCTAAGTACTTAACCTTCTTTACAATTTCAAATCCTGTTATTTCCTCTAGTTTTTCTTTCTGTTGTCTGGCCATATTTTTATTATCACTTTTTGTCTTTTCTGATTTACCTTAAACCCTGAAACATTCCCATATTGATCAATTATTTCCAACAAAGATTTACTAGAATTTATAGGGTTTGTTAAAGTAATCACCAAATCATCTGCAAAGGCTCTCACTTTATATTCATGTTGTCTAACTTTAATTCCTCTATCTCCTTTACTTCTCGTATTTTATCCAATAATGGTTCTAGAGTTAAAATAAAACAATAATGGTGATAAAGGACATCCCTGTCTTGTTCCTTTCGCAATCTTAAAAGGTTCTGTTAAGCTACCATTGATTATAATCTGTGCTGTTTGCTCTCCATAAATTGCCCTAATTATTCTTAAAACCATCTCCAAATTGCATCTTTTCTATTAATTTAAATAAAAATCCCAATGCAATCGATCAAAAGCTTTCTCTGCATCGAGAAAATAAATGCTGCTGGAATAAAATTTTTCTTTTCTAAGTACTCCAGTAAATTAACAATCTGCCTAACATTATTCCTCATCTGTCTCCCTTTATAAATCCAGATTGATCATTATGAATTCTTCGCTGCAGAATCAACATTAATCTATTAGCTATTATTTTAACAAAATCTTATAATCATTATTTAAAAGTGAGATTGGCCTATAATTCCCAGGTTTAGAACAATCCTGTTCCTCTTTGGTATCAATGAAATAAAAGAGGTTCTCCATGAGGGGAATTCTCCTAGTTGTATCTGATTAAATAATTCCTTAAGTGGACCTAACATCTCATCCTGTAAATTCCTATAATAACTAACTGTGAGCCCATCCGCAGGAGTTTTCCCATTTTAATTGTTTAATTACCAAAATAATTTCTTTAGGTTATAGATTCAGTTCATCCTTTGTTCTAAAGTTAAATTTTAACCTTATATTCCTTCAAATAATTATCAATATCCCTATTCAATATATTATCTTTAAGATATAAATTTGTATAATATTCTAAAAAGCTTTTTAATTTTATCCTGTTGATATCTCTCTTACCTTTATATTCTATTTTTCTATAGTACGTTGTTTTGTCTTTTCCTTAAAGTGTATGCTAACCACCTACCAGGTCTATTTGCATTATAAAAGTATTATGTTTGGCATATTGTATATTTGTTGCCACCTGATCAGCCATTATCATATTAAATTGATTCTGTAGTAACTTTATTGCATCTTTAAGTTTTTGATCATGTGGATTATGTATTAATAATTGTTGTTTCTTATAAATTTCCTCTTCTAAATACCTACGCTGTCTTTGTTGCTTATTTCTCTGTCTATTATTAAGATATATTAATACACCTCTCATAAAAGCTTTACTGAGTCCCAAACCATTTCTATCGATGTTTCATTATTCAAATTATAATCAAAAATTCTTTCATCTGCTTTTACATTGATTTACATTATCCTGATATCTAAACAAATTTTCATTTAATCTCCAAGTTCTTCTACCTCTTTTCCATATTGCAATTCCATCCAAACAGGACTATGATCAGACAAACATCTTGGAAATATCTTAGTTTTCTTCACCCTAAAAAGCAAATCATTAGAAATTAAAATAAAATCAATACGTGAGAAGGATTGATGCCTATCAGAGAAAAAGTATAGTCTCTTTCCTCCAAATTCGCAGTCTCCATACATCTCTTAACTCAAAATCTTCTATCATATCAAAAAGGATTTAGGCAGCTTTGCATGTGCAGGTATCTTCTTGAAGAAATTCTCTTGTCCTGTATCTATTACTCCATTCCAATCTCCCAATATAATGCACGATTTATAATCCCATAGAATCAACTTATCATATAACATTCTATAAAATTTTTCTTGTTGCTGATTGTATATACCAAGCAAGAGAGTCCTTTTGTTTCTATTGTAAGTTCAATAGCAATATATCTTCCGTGAATATCTGCCTCTATTAACTTGGCTGGTATATTTTTCTCAAATAAACCACTATGCCATGTTTTTCTCCAAAGCTGAAGCAACAAAATGTTTACCTAACTTTGAGTTTATTAGGTACTTTTGATCTGATAATTTAATATGCTTTTGTAAGCAAATAACATCATTTTAAATTGTTTCAAATAATGAAATATTTTTCTTCTCTTCTGAGCTGAATTCAAACCATTGACATTCCAAGTCAAGATTTTATTTGCCATTACTGGGCTGAAGCTTTGAGCAATCAACTGAAGATCGTCCTCCCGTATCTTCGGCCGTGCTCCTCCCACCGCTTCTGTAGCAGAATCCTGAACTTTACTTTGAGTTTGTTTTCTTTACGCTTAAGGGCTCCTCAGTCTTTGTTCTTGTGGTTGTTCCTCAGATGGTAACATCACTGGAATCACCTCAGCTTCCACACCCATTTGAGTCTCTTGAATTCTTTTTCTATTATTTCTATTTCAAGTTTCAGCACTGTAGAAAGAAAATCTTTGGCCTTAAGCACTGTGTCAATGATATCTCCTTCCTTGATAATACACTGTCAAACCAACTGGAACCTCCCATCTAAATTGAATCTGGTATTTTAAGTTCTTTTTGTATTAAAAGTTTTTATTAGTCAAAAGGTTTTCAAATACTTCAGGTATGGTAAATTTTCATTTTTCTTATCTAAAATAAGAATTTTACTCAAATTTTTAAACATAAACAGCCATAAAGCAACACAAGTATTAAGTTTCAAATTTTAAATACGTAATAAAGAAGAGTCAAGAATAAACAGAATATGTATAAAAGAGAGTTAAAAACCAACACAATCCCAAATATCTTTATCACTTCCTAGTTTTGGATCTCAGAACTCTTCAGTGATAATCAACATCAGTTCTCCCATGATCTATAACCTCCTTCTTCAATTCTTCATCTGATTCCAACTTTGTGTTCCTCCACATACCGAGCCTCCATTGTACTGATTTTTTTCGTAATGCCCTGAAAATCATCAATTTCTTGCATCAGCCATCTGAAGCCCATTCTGGTACAATTTGCTTGACAAAAATAATATTTCTTTCTTTTCACACCTGTCTGGGAATCTGCCTCAGAATGGCTATCTCCTGCCCTGTAAATCAGTGCCCACTCCTATGTTTTCTAAGAATTTCATCTCTCTTCTCACAAATTTGACATGAACCTCTAAACTGCATGTCTTTAGAATTAACTCTATAAACTCGATCCACATCCCAATTCATGAAATCTCCCAAGAAATTCTCCCAACAATTTAGTCAAACATCTCTCAAGTCTTCTTGGTCCACTTCTTCCAAATTTTGAAACCTAAGGAAATAAGACATTTTATCCATCTGTAGTCCAAGCACAGCATTGCCTGTCTCTCTTCACTGCTGATCTCCCTCCAAACCTTCCACTTGCTTGTTTTAAAAACTTGTTGAGTATCCTTTACTTTGGATAGTCACAATTTCTGCTCTTATTTCATCCATTGTCCATATTAGATAACTTTTCCAAAATTCTTCCATCTCTCCAGCAGTTGGTCTCGACCTTTGCCATTAAGTACAAATCCTGGCAGCACAGTATCCTTGTATTCTCCGATCCAAGCACTCACAGGAGCAACGAGTCCAGAGTACAGTTAGTCAACCAGGTCAAGGGAAGTGATGTCATCAAAATTAGTGAAGGCAAGCTGACGCCACCATCATTCTCAAGGACCTCAAACCTTCCCTCCTAAATTCTCCATCATTTCTCCAGAGCTCCACAAAACCGTAATCTTCTTATTTTAAGTTCTCTCTCTCCAGAATAATCGTCCAACCGCAGGGTGAAAAGACTGGAGCACTCCACCACTTTACCGATTTCCTTCTTCCTCCTCAATTCTTCTGTGCTCCTGTTCACCACCAGGTTGCTGCAGTTATAAATCCAATGTGCACTTGGCACAGCGCCCAGGCGACGACCAAATAATGGCGGCCTGTGGTAAATGCGCCTAGACGCCAGCATCTCAGTCCTGTATGTCGGCTGGGAGATGAAGTCTGTATCAGGTGTCCTTTTCAACACCTGTGAGGCTTTGATAATTCGGCGCTGAGGCAATAGCTCCAGACTGTGGAAGGAAGTGTCTCCTGGTATTTCTTAAGTTCTTGTGTGAAAATGTAAAGTCCTTTCTATCCCTTAACATCTTGGGAATCTCTTTCAAAACCTTCAGCCCTGTTCCCCTATTTTCAAGTTTTTCTGAAAAGCAACTTGCAAAATTTGATTCCTCACTATTCTTTTCAAAAAATAAACCACAATGTCTCTAGGAAGTTTCTTTTGCCTAGCAATCCAAGAATTAACTCTATAAATTTTGTCAATTTAATAAGCAACCTCTTATGGATCAAGTTCAATAAATTCAGCCAGAGCTTGATAAAATTTTTTAAATCTTCCTTTCTCCTCATTCAAACCCTAATTCTCAGAGCTCCTTCCATCATTCTATACTGCATCACCACCACTTGATCTTCATTTTTGTCCAATTTGATTTGCATTCCATTCTATTTTCTATTTGTTGATTTGACTGAACAATTTCAACCTCCTCCTCCACCACCTCCAGTCTTTTGCCAAACCTTGAAAAGCCATCAAGATATCTTCTTATTTTTTTATTATTCCTTTATTTCAATTTTTTCACTACCAGTTCTGTGGGTGTGGCTTGTGGTATGGTAGGAAGGATGTTGTAAAGTCCTCACAACCTGCTTTCAGCTCCTTTCTGTGCAGGCCAACAAAAGAAGACCCAGGAGGCAGAGAATATGAAGGGCCAAAGTGGTATTTATGGTTTTATACTCAAAATTTCCACTGTTTCCAGAACTGGTCAGAACCTGCTGAATAACACTCTGAAGGTGATGCCTCACCTTCTGCCAGGAGGGAGGACATTCATCTAGTTTGGAGAGTTAAGGAGAGGCTGGGGACATTGGGACTGCCTCTCCTCCCTGTCTGTCTGAGGCTTGAGGAGTTCCAACGAAGCTCATTTTGAGGATGATGAGTTCTGGACGCTAGGCATGGGCATCGGTGAGTTGTTAATAATAATAATAATAATAATAATAATAATAATAATAATAATAATAATAATAATAATAATAATAATAATAATAATAATAATAATAATAATTTAATTTCTATACCGCCCTCCTCCCGAATGACTCAGGGTGGTTTACAGCCAACTAAAACAACGGTAAATAAATACAATATACAATTAAAAGCAATTTTAAAAAACCTATTCAATTTGGCCCAATTAATTAAAATATACAATAAAACCCTAAAACCCCCATTAAAATTAGTAATAAATATCTATTTTATGCCAGTCCTGCACAAGAGAATAAATACGTCTTTAGCTCGCGGCGAAAGGTCCGGGGGTCAGGAAACTGTGGAAGTCCTGGGGGAAGCTCATTCCAGAGGGTAGGGGCCCCCAAACAGAAGGCTCTCCCCCTGGGGGCCACCAGCCGACATTGTTTGGCCGACGGCACCCTGAGGAGGCCCTCCCTATGAGAGCGCACAGGTCGATGGAAGGCAAACGGTAGCAGCAGGCGGTCCCGTAAATAGCCCGGTCCTAAGCCATGGAGCGCTTTAAAGGTGGTGAGCAACACCTTGAAGTGGACCCGGAAGACCACAGGAAGCCAGTGCAGCCTGCGCAGGAGAGGTGTTATATGGGAGCCATGAGTGGCTCCCTCTATCACCTGTGCAGCCGCATTCTGGACCAACTGGAGCCTCTGGGTGCTCCTCAAGGGGAGCCCCATGTAGAGAGCATTACAGTAGTCCAGGCGAGAAGTGACGAGGGTATGAGTGACCGTGCATAGGGAATCCCGGTCTAGAAAGGGGCGCAACTGGCAGATCAGGCGTACCTGATAGAAAGCTCTCCTGGAGATGGTCGTCAGATGTTCTTCAAAGGACAACCATCCATCCAGGAGGATGCGTAGGTTGCGCACCCTCTCCATTGGGGCCATCAGTCCCCCTTGCTGGCTGCTATAGAATGGGAATGAAATGGAACGGAATAGGAAATAAAATAGAATGGAATAGGGAATAGGGAATGAGGAGAGGAGAGGAGAGGAGAGGGAGAAAATAGAATGGAATGGAACGGGAACAGGAACCGGAATAGGAATAGAGCTGCAAGGGACCTTGAAGGCCTTCTAGACCAACCCTCTGCTCAACCAGGAGAACCTATACCATTTCAGGCAAGTGGCTGCCTAATGTCTTCTTAAAAGACTCCAGTGACTGGATTGATCGGGATTGACATTCTCATTGCCCCACGGTGTGTGGGGAGATGGGAGGCAGTTGGAAGGGGGCACCTGGCTTTGGAAAGCTGAGCTGCATAGCCCCTTCCAGGGGGAGAAGTGAAAAGCTGGAAGCAAGCAGGGAGAATCTAAGAAGAGGCGGGTGGGGGGGGGGGCTTCGCAAGCAATTTGCTTCTGAGACCCCTGACCCTTGTTCAGTTGTGAGCCACTTAGACTCACCGCTGGCAAGATGGGTAGCGTATAAATTTAATAAATAACAAGAGGAACTGAGCTGCCTCAGAGTTGGACATGACTGGTCAAGAGAAAACTTGACCTTTACGTTTGCCCATGTGCCCACACACACAAACACACACATCCCAAGTGTGTTGGGAGGCCTCTCTGGCAGCCCAGGAGAATGGGTGCTTTCCTCAGAAGGGGGAAGGGCAGTGGGGGGAGGGGGATGACCCAGGGACCACAATGATTGAGGGCCCTACGCAAGACTTTCAAAGCTGAACCCTGGTCCCAACTTTGTTGCAAGTTTGTTGGTGCAGAGCCCACCTACCATCCCTGACTGTCTCCCATTCAGCTTCGGGACCTGCTGCCCACAAGGCTCCAGGAGGTTCTGCTCAGCTGGTGATACAGCGGCAGCCCAAGTCTGGCCCCTCCGTATCTCATCCAGGCCCTGCCATGATTGGAGGGCACTCCAAGGGCAAGCCCTGCTCCTTCCCCTTCAAGTTCAAGGGCAAGATGTACAGCAGCTGCACCACGGACGGACGCTCTGATGGGAAGCTCTGGTGCGCCACCACCAAAGACTATGATGCAGACAAGAAGTGGGGCTTTTGCCCTGTCCAAGGTATGGGGGAAGCCCCTTTTACTGCCCCCCTGGTGGGGAGGACTCAGCACACCCACCCACAGGGCTTGATAACTCAGCCATTAAAAACACTGAGTTTGTCAGCTGATAGTCTGAGTGCTGCAGGATGGGGTGAGCTCCGTTCCTTGCTCCAACTTCTTTCCCCCCAGCAATTCGTATGCAGGCAAATATGAGTAGATAAATAGGTACCTTTTCCATGTGCCTTTGGTGTACATTTTTTCTGACCTGGCTACAGAAATGTCTTTGGACAACTCTGGCTCCCTTGGCCAGGAAACAGATGAGCCCCATGCCTCAGAGCTAGACATGACTGGTCAAAGAGAATAATTGACCGTTACTTTTGTACATGCACATGCACACACATACACCCCCCCAAGTGTGTTGGGAGGACTCTGGCAGCCCAGGAGAATGGGTGCTTTCCTCAGAAGGGGGAAGGGCAGTGAGGGGAGGAGGATGACCCAGGGGCCACAATGATTGAGGGTCGAACGCAAGAGTTTGAAAGCTGGACCCCGGTCCAGCTTCTGTTGCCGGTTTGTGGCTGCAGAGCCCACAGACCATTCCTGACTGTCTCCCATTCAGCTTTGGGACCTGCCCCCCTCCAAGGCTCCAGGGGGTTCTGCTCGGCCGGTGCAACAGTTGGGGGCCAAGGCTGACCTCTTCCTTCCCCCTCTAGGCCCGGCCGTGTTTGGAGGGAACTCCCAGGACAATCCCTGCTCCTTCCCCTTCAAGTTCCTGGGCCAGATGTACAGCAGCTGCACCACAGATGGACGCTCTGATGGGAAACTCTGGTGCGCTACCACCAAAGACTATGATGCAGATTTGAAATGGGCCTTTTGTCCTGACCAAGGTATGGGGGAAGCCCCTTTCACTGCCCCCCCTGGGAAGCTGGTGGGAAGGGGACTCAGCACACCCAGCCACAGGGCCTGATAGATCAGCCGTTAAAGACTCCCTTAGCATACAGCCATGCTGGCCACATGATCATGGAGAATGTCTTTGGATAACAGTGGCTTCTCAACCAAGAAACAGAGTGGAGTCCTGGTTCCTTGAGTCGGACGGGACTGGACAAGGAATCCTTGACCTTTACGTCTATGGAGATTCTCAGTCAGATTTCGTGATCTGCGCATGCGCAAGATGGCGGCGCCCTGAGGATCGGCGTTGGCGGTTTTCTTAGCTCTGACAGGATAGCAGCGCTCCTGGCCGCCTGCTTAACCGCTCATCCCCCGATGTGAAGATCTGAAGTTTCAGGCAGCCATGAGAGAGGTTTTTGGGCCTCTTAAGCCCCACGGCTGCCAGGAACGGACCCGGGAAGGTGAGCGGCGGATGGCGGCAGCCATGTTTGTGGCGCCGGGAGGGTGGTGAGCCGGTTTGTTTCTACCTTGGCCGGGGACGTTGGGCCCTTTCCCTCGGCTGTGAATGCGAACTGCAGCGGAGGGGAAGTGGCGAATTGGAACAGCAGCGGTTTTTTGGCGTTTGGATAGCTTCTGCCTTTTTTCCATCTTCGCTGCTGTCGCTTCCACTATGTGGCTTTGGCCATGAAGGCTTTATTGACACATTTCTCTGCGGCCTTTGTTCATCCTGGTGGCCTTTTGCGGCCTGCTATGGCCTGTTGCGGCCTCTATTTTCATCTGGGCGTCCTTGTTTCCTCCTCGTCCTTCGGCCCCTCGGGGGAGGCCTTGCCTTTTTGTGAGGCCTCCTGGAGGGATTTTGGAGAGACCTGGCCTCTGGAGCGAGCCGGACCTGGACATCCCAGGGGTGTTGGTGGTGGAGATGGAGTAACCCCTGGTGGGCATGGACTGGACGGGTCTGGAGCCGGTTATTGGAGGATTGCCTGAGGCCGGCAGAGAGTGAGACAATGGAGGTACCTTGGCCTGTTTCCTGGCCTGGTCTTTCCCCTGATACTGTGATATCATCGACAGTTTCCTGGCCTTTTTGCGATCCTTATGGCCATATACCATGTTTTTATGGGTTATCAGGAACTGAACTGAGAGGAGACTTGTCCGGGATCAGCAAATTTCATCGAGAGTGGACACGAAACACCAACCCCACCCTTTTTTCTCATGTTTAGGACTTGGCTTTGGACTACCTATCCTGGATTTAAGTACTTATTTTTATTGGACCAAACTAAGATCTGGGTCCTGGATATTGACCAGGAGATTCATTATGACTGTCCATTGACCGGACCATTATACGTCCGTCCTTAACTGAGGACTAATTTTATATTATCATCTTAGCCAATTCCGAGATGGAGCTAGTTTTTTTTCGCCGATTTTATTATGCGATATTCCTCAATTGAACTCTTGCACCTGCGAGTGCCCGCCTGCAGGAATGGCCTCACGTTGAGGGCGGCCTCAATGATGGGTCTTGGGACCCACAGAGGTGGCATGCAGAGAAAGTGCTTGTGGGGTTTTTTAGAGAGGGAATTTTTAAAGGGGGGGAGGGTAAGGGGGGGTGCTGGGGGTAGCCCGCCGAGGGAGGGGCCAGTCACTGCGCGTGTTTGCGGCGCGGTTTTAATAGGTCCGAAGGTTTCGGGGGTGGGTGAAGTTCCTGATGATAAGTGTGGTTCTATCTGTGTGGTTAGTGGGAGAGGCAGATATGGCGGAGGGGGGGGGGCGTATCGAGAGTTGGGAGCACGTGTTCGATGTCTGAAGGCGATCACGTGCTCCGGCCCCTCAGTTCCTACCCGTTCCTCAGGCGGCCACGATCCTCAGAGCTTGGATCTTCGGTTGATGTTATGTAATGCCCGGTCCGTGGCTAATAAAGCTCCCCTGATCTGCGATTTTATTCAGGGGGAGTCCGCGGACCTTATGGGCATTACGGAGACCTGGTTGGGCCCAGAGGGGGGGGTTCCCCTTGTTGAGCTTTGCCCTCCAGGTTTTTTATTCGTATTCGTATTTGTATTTGTATACCGCCCTATCTCCCGAAGGACTCAGGGCGGTTCACAGGCAAATAAAAAACATATATACAAATTAAGAAAACCATTAAGAAACTTATTCAAAAAGCCAAATTATTAAAAATAGCATAAACACTAAAACCAATTAAAACCCCTATAAAATTTAAAGTTTAGTCCAGTCCCGCGCAGATAAATAGGTGTGTTTTAAGCTCACGACGGAAGGTTCGGAGGTCTGGAAGTTGACGGAGTCCTGGGGGGAGTTCGTTCCAGAGGGTGGGAGCCCCCACAGAGAAGGTCCTTCCCCTGGGCGTTGCCAGACGACACTGCCTAGCTGACGGCACCCTGAGGAGTCCCTCTCTGTGAGAGCGCACGGGCCGGTGAGAGGTATTCGGTAGCAGTAGACGGTCCCGTAAGTAACCCGGCCCTATGCCATGGAGCGCTTTAAAGGTGGTTACCAAAACCTTGAAGCGCACCCGGAAGGCCACAGGTAGCCAGTGCAGTCTGCGCAGGATAGGTGTCATACGGGAGCCACGAGGGAGCCTTCTATAACCCGCGCAGCCGCATTCTGAACTAACTGCAGTCTCCGGATGCTCTTCAAGGGGAGCCCCATGTAGAGAGCATTGCAATAATCCAGGCGAGACGTCACGAGGGCGTGAGTGACCGTGCATAGGGCATCCCGGTCTAGAAAGGGGCGCAACTGGCGCACCAGGCGAATCTGGTAAAAAGCTCTCCTGGAGACGGCCGTCAAATGATCTTCAAAAGACAGCCGTTCATCCAGGAGGACGCCCAAGTTGCGCACCCTCTCCATCGGGGCCAGTGACTCGCCCCCGACAGTCAGCCGTGGACTCAGCTGACTGTACCGGGATGCCGGCATCCACAGCCACTCTGTCTTGGAGGGATTGAGCTTGAGCCTGTTTCCGGTTTCCGAGCATTTCATCAGCCGAGGGTCCAAGGTAGGGGTGGCGGGGTGGCGGTTATCATTAAGGAAGATCTAGAGCCGAGGGAGGCCACTGTTCCTCAGATTGCCGGCTGTGAATCCCTCTATGTGAGGTGGGGCCATAGGAATCAGTTGGGCTTGTTGATTGCGTACCTGGCTCCTTGCTGCGTGACCACAGCCCTGCCCGAGCTGTTGGAGGTACTTGCCGCGGTGGCGGTTGAGACCCCCGGACTTATAGTCATGGGGGATTTCAACCTACCATCAGCTGGCTTGTTATCGACTGCAGCTCGGGAGTTCCAGGCTTCCATGACGGCCTTGGACCTGATTCGAGTAAATGATGGCCCTACACACAGGGGGAGGCACGCTGGATCTGATTTATATCTCTGGACAGTGGTTAAATGATCTGGAGTTGGGTGATTTAGTAACAGAACCTATGTCATGGTCTGATCATTTTCTCCTTCGCCTAGACTTCCGGACCGCCACTCACCACCGCGGGAGGCGGAGCCTATATTGGTTCCGTCCCAGGCGCCTGATGGACCCTGAGAGGTTCCTGGCGGGCTTGGGCCATTCCCTGAGGATCTGGCCCGCGGCACGACTGAGGAACTAGTCGTGGCCTGGGAACAGGCGCGGCTGGGGCCTGGACCGTGTCGTGCCTTTGCGACCTCTGACCCGGCGCAGATCTCGTCCGGCCCCTTGGTTCTCCGAGGGGCTGAGGAGATGAAACGCCGGAGAAGACGCCTAGAGAGCACCTGGAGGTCCAGTCGTTCGGCTGATCGGACACTAGTTAGGTCCTATTCTAGGACCTACCTGGTGGCAATGAGGAGGCGGCGTTCTCGCCTCCACCCTCATTGCGTCGGCAGATAACCGCCCGGCCGCCCTGTTTGGGTGACCGCTCCTCCTTCATCAGGAGGTGCGGGATGACCCTTGCAGGGGCGTGCCGAGGAGTTTAGTGGTTATCTATCGATAAAATCGCTCAGCTCCGGGATGGTCTGGACCGAATTGGGATGATCAAGCGAGGAGAGGAGACCGCGTCTTGTTGAGTCGGTTTGGGATGAGTTTGACCCTGTGGCTCCGAGGCGTGGACAGGTTGTTGGGGAGGCTTCACGCCACGACATGTTTACTGGACCGTGTCCTTCCTGGCTGGTACTGGCCACTCAGGAGGTGACACGAGGCTGGCTCCAGAGGATTATCAACGCTTCTTTGTTGGAAGGGGTTTTCCCTGCCGCCTTGAAAGAGGCGGTGGTGAGACCCCTCCTCAAGAAGCCCTCCCTGGACCCAGCTATTTTGGGTAACTATCGTCCAGTCTCCAACCTTCGCTTTGTTGCGAAGGTTGTAGAGAGTGCTGTGGCGCGACAGCTACCCCAATACCTGGATGAAGCCGTCTATCTAGACCCGTTCCAGTCCGGCTTTCGACCCGGATACAGCACGGAGACAGCTTTGGTCGCATTGGTGGATGATCTCTGGCAGGCCAGGGACAGGGGGTACTCCTCTGCCCTGGTCCTATTAGATCTCTCAGCGGCTTTTGATACCATCGACCATGGTATCTTGCTGCGCCGGTTGGGGGGATTGGGAGTGGGAGGCACCGTGTATCGGTGGTTCTCCTCCTATCTCTCCGACCGATGTGAGCAGTGTTGACAGGGGGCAGAGGTCGCCGCGAGGTGCCTCACTTGTGGGGTCCGCGTCGATTCTCTCGCCCCTGCTGTTCAACATCTATATGAAGCCGTTGGGTGAGATCATCAGTGGCTTGGGTGAGATACCAGCATGCGCTGATGACACCCAGCTGTACTTTTCCACCCGGGCCACCCCAATGAAGTTGTTGAAGTGCTGTCCCGGTGTTTGGAAGCCGTGCGGGTCTGGATGGGGAGAAACAGGCTCAAGCTTAATCCCTCCAAGGACGGAGTGGCTGTGGATGCCGGCATCCCGATTCAGTCAGCTGCAGCCGCGGCTGACTGTTGAGGCAGTTATTGGCCCCAAAGGATAGGGTGCGCAACAGGTGTCCTCCTGGATGATCGGCTGTCGTTTGAAGATCATTTGACGGCCGTCTCCAGGAGGGCCTTCCTGGTCCGCCTGGTTGGCAGTTCGCCCCTTCCTTGATCGGGATGCCTTGTGCACAGTCACTCATCGCTCGTTACCTCTCGCTTGGATTATTGTAATGCTCTCTACATGGGGCTCCCTTGAAGTGCACTCGAGGCTTCAGTTAGTCAGAATGCAGCTGCGGGTGATAGAGGGAGCTTCGTAGCTCCCGTAACACATCCTGCAGACTGCACTGGCTACCTGTGGCCTTCGAGTGCACTTTAAGTGTTGGTTACGACCTTTAAAGCGCTCCATGGCTTAGGGCCTGGGTACTTACGGGACCGCCTGCTGTTACCACATGCCTCCCACCGACCCGTACGCTCTCACAGAGAGGGACTTCTCAGGGTGCCGTCTGCCCAACAATGTCGGCTGGCGGCCCCAGAGGAAGGGCCTTCTGTGGGGCTCCACTGGAACGAGCTTCCCCAGGCTTACGCCAAATACCTGACCTTCGGACTTTCCGTGAACTGAAGACATACCTTTTTATTCGCGCGGGGCTGGCTTAAATTTTAATTTTTAAATTTTAAATTACATAAATTTTATCGATTTTAAATTTTCTACTAATTTTAAATGGGGTTTGGTTTTATAAATTTTAAAGTTCTAGGCTAATTATAATAAGTTTTTTAACTCGTATTTTAAATTGTATATTGTGGTGTTTGTATTTTATTGTTGCCTGTACACCGCCCTGAGTCCTTCGGGAGAAGGGCGGTATAAAAATCAAATCAAATAAATAAATAAATAATAAATCCAGGTTGCTCCAAAAGTGCTTTTGCAAAAGGCAACTGGCCTTTCTTTTTTTCTTCCTTGAAGACCTTTTGCTTCTCGTCCCAGAAACTTCTTCAGTTCTGACTGGTGAACTTTTCTATAAGGTTGGATAAACAGAGGCATAGAATCAAGATCACATGAAGTACTAGCGCCGCCTTATAAAACTACACCTGAAATACTGCAACCAATTTTGGTCACCACACTATAAAAAAGATGTTGCGGCCTTGCAAAAGTTCAGAGAAGAGCAACTAAGATGATCAAAGTCCTGGAGACGAAACCATTTGAAGAACGGCTGCAGGATCTGGGTAGGGCTAGTCTAAAGAAAAGAAGATTTAGGGCTGACCTGATAAGAATGTTCCAGTATTTGAGGAACTGCCACAAAGAGGAGGGGGTCAAATTATTCTCCAAAGCACCAGAAGGCAGGAAGCAAGAAGCAAAAGATGGAAACTAATCAAGGAGAGAAACAACCTGGAATTAAGGAGAAACTTCCTGACAGTGAGAAAAATGAACCAGTGGAACTGCTTGCCTCCAGAAGATGTGGGTGGTCCATCACTGGAGGTTTTTAAGAAGAGACGTCACTTGTCTGAAATGATATAGGGCCTCCTGCTTGAGCAGGTGGTTGGTCCCTTCAGGCTCTTTTCTGGTTACGATTCCCATTGGCTGACTTGTTGTTATGGCTATCCCAGCTCATAATTTCTCACACGCTGACACTCGAAGAACCATCAATCAAGAAAAATAAGGCGGACCAGCACTGAATAGAGCAGCCATGAACATCTTCAGATGTTACGATGCATCTTGACCAAAATCAGGATGTGGCAGGAAAGTTTCCCAGGGTCTCTGTTATGAACAAGGAGGACAGTCTCTCGACCCTTTTGAGCTCTGGCTTTGGTGAAGACTCCCGAGAAGACGGTGGACAGCCAAGAAACAAATAGAGGAGGGGAGACGTCATGTCAATGTTGTCACTCAAGACATAAATGACTGTTCTATTTTCTCCTCTCCTCTCTCTCCTCTCCTCTCCTGTCCTGTCCCTTACTCTCCTCTCCTTTCCTTTCCTCTCCTCTCCTCTCCCCACCCCTCCCCTCCCCTCTCCTCTCCTGTCCCCTCCTCTCCTCCTCTCTCCTCTCCTCTAATCTCATCTCCCCTACTCTACACTACTCTACACTACCCTACCCTACTCTCCTCTCCTCTCCTCTCCCCTATATACTCTCCCCTCCTCTCCTCTCCTCTCCCCTCCTCTCCTCTCCTCTCCTCTCCTCTCCTCTCCTCTCCTCTAATCTCATCTCCCTACTCTCCTCTCTCCTCCCTCCTCCTCTCCTCTCCTCCTCTCCTCCTCCTCTCCTCCTCTCTCCTCTCTCCTCTCTCTCCTCTCCTCTCCCCTCCTCTCCTCTCCTCTCCTCTGCTGAAGAATGAAAGGATTTCTATTCCTTGCAGACAGTTGCTCATTAGCAGCCTTTGAGAGCCATTGAGGACACTTGGAGGTTTATCTGTGCCCTCAAGGTCACCTGAAGAGTACAAGAGGGTGTGGAGCCTTCTTGGAACTGCTGAATGAACTGTGTTGTAGATGGGTGGTGTTGTAACACACACACACACACACACACACACACACACACACACCATTGAGAGAGGGTTGTTCAATCTTAATGTAGATGGCCTCTTTGATCCCTTTTTCAATAGAGTGGTCCTCTCTATCCAGAAAATGGATTTGCTGTCTTCAAAAGATTGTCTTTCAAATGCAGGTGGATTGCTAAATCTTGTCCTGATGGGTTTTTCCTCCCATGTTGTTCCATGCATTTAGAAGTGATTGTCTTGTTTTTCCAGTGTATAGTCCTGCACGTGTCTCACTGCGTTGTGCTACATATATCACATTGCTCTATTGGTGTCAGTGTGTTATATCCTTGGGGTGGACAAGCTTCTGCCTTAGTGTATTTTTGCATTATGTGCAAATATGTATATTCTGTTGGTTATATTTATCTTTGCACACAGTCCACACACAGAAGGGGGAAGGGCAGTGAGGGGAGGGTGATGACCCAGGGGCTATAATGATTGAGGGCCCTACACAAGACTTTCAAAGCTGGAACCTGGTCCAGCCTCTGTTGCCAGTTTGCGGCTGCAGAGCCCACAGGCCATCCCTGTCTTCCATTCAGCTTTGGGACCTGTCCCCCCAAGGCTCCAGGGGGTTCTGCTCACTGGGTCCAACAGTTGGGCATCAAGGCTGACCTCTCCCTCCTCCATCCAGGCCCAGCTGTGATTGGAGGGAACTCCCATGGCAAACCTTGCTCCTTCCCCTTCAAATTCCTGGGCCAGATGTACAGCACCTGCACCAGAGATGGACGCTCTGATGGGAAGCTTTGGTGCGCCACCACCAGAGACTATGATGCAGATTGGAAGTGGGGCTTTTGCCCTGACCAAGGTATGGGGGAAGCCCCTTTCACTGCCCCTCTGGTGGGAAGGATTCAGCACACCCACCCACAGGGCTTGATAACTCAGCCTTAAAAACACTGATAGCCCGAGTGCTGCAGGATGGGGTGAGCTCCCGTTCCTTGCTCCAGCTCCTTTTCACCAAGCAATTCGTATGCAGGCAAATATGAGTACATAAATAGGTACCATTTCCATGCGTCTTTGGTGTACACATTTGCTGACCACATGGCCACAGAAAAGTCATTGGACAACTCTGGCACCCTTGGCCAGCAAACAGATGAGCACCATGCCTCAGAGTTGGACATGACTGGTCAAGAGAAAACTTGACTTTTACATTTGCACATGTGCCCACACACACACACAAACACACACACACACACCAAGTGTGTTGGGAGGCCTCTCCGGCAGCCCAGGAGAATGGGTGCTTTCCTCAGAAGGGGGAAGGACAGTGAGGGGGATGACCCAGGGCTATAATGATTGAGGGCCCTACACAAGACTTTCAAAGCTGGAACCTGGTCCAGCCTCTGTTGCCAGTTTGCGGCTGCAGAGCCCACAGGCCATCCCTGTCTTCCATTCAGCTTTGGGACCTGTCCCCCCAAGGCTCCAGGGGGTTCTGCTCACTGGGGCCAACAGTTGCCAAGGCTGACCTCTCCTCCTCCATCCAGGCCCAGCTGTGATTGGAGGAACTCCCATGGCAAACCTTGCTCCTTCCCCTTCAAATTCCTGGGCCAGATGTACAGCACCTGCACCACAGATGGACGCTCTGATGGGAAGCTTTGGTGCGCCACCACCAGAGACTATGATGCAGATTGGAAGTGGGGCTTTTGCCCTGACCAAGGTATGGGGGAAGCCCCTTTCACTGCCCCTCTGGTGGGGAGGATTCAGCACACCCACCCACAGGGCTTGATAACTCAGCCTTAAAAACACTGATAGCCCGAGTGCTGCAGGATGGGGTGAGCTCCCATTCCTTGCTCCAGCTCCTTTTCACCAAGCAATTCGTATGCAGGCAAATATGAGTAGATAAATAGGTACCATTTCCATGCGTCTTTGGTATACACATTTGCTGACCACATGGCCACAGAAAAGTCATTGGACAACTCTGGCACCCTTGGCCAGCAAACAGATGAGCACCATGCCTCAGAGTTGGACATGACTGGTCAAGAGAAAAATTGACTTTTACATTTGCACATGTGCCCGCACACACACACACACAAACACACACACACACACCAAGTGTGTTGGGAGGCCTCTCCGGCAGCCCAGGAGAATGGGTGCTTTCCTCAGAAGGGGGAAGGACAGTGAGGGGAGGGGGATGACCCAGGGGCCACAATGATTGAGGGCCCTATGCAAGACTTTCAAAGCTGGACCCTGGTCCCGACTGTGTTGCAAGTTTGTTGGTGCAGAGCCCATAGACCATCCCTGTCTCCCATTCAGCTTTGGGACCTGCCCCTGCAAGGCTCCAGGAGGTTCTGCTCAGCCAGTGCAACAATTGGGGGCCAAGGCTGACCTCTCCCTCCCCCATCCAGGCCCAGCTGTGATTGGAGGGAACTCCCAGGGCAAACCCTGCTCCTTCCCCTTCAAATTCCAGGGCCAGATGTACAGCAGCTGCACCACAGATGGACGCCCTGATGGGAAGCTCTGGTGTGCCACCACCAGAGACTATGATGCAGATTGGAAGTGGGGCTTTTGCCCTGACCAAGGTATGGGGGAAGCCTGTCTCTCTGCCCTCCTTGTGGGGAGGACTCAGCACACCCACCCACAGGGCATGATAACAACACTGAGTTTGTCAGCCTGAGTGCTGCAGGATGAGGTGAGCTCCCATTGGTTCCTCCAGCTCCTTTCCATCCAGCAATTTGAAAGCAGGCAAATATGAGTAGATAAATAGGTACCATTTCCATGCGCCTTTGGTGT
Organism: Ahaetulla prasina; assembly: GCF_028640845.1. Lineage (NCBI taxonomy): Eukaryota > Metazoa > Chordata > Lepidosauria > Squamata > Colubridae > Ahaetulla > Ahaetulla prasina. The sequence goes on along the minus strand of NC_080541.1, from coordinate 230,749,740 downwards.
ATACTTTTGCTGACCTTCTGGTTACAGAAACGTCTTTGGACAACTCTGGCTCCCTTGGCCAGGAAAAAGATAAGCACTATGCCTTAAAGCTGGACATGACTGGTCAAGAGAAAAATTGACCTTTACTTGCACGCATACACACCCCAAGTGTGTTGGGAGGCCTCTCTGGCAGCCCAGGAGAATGGGTGCTTTCCTCAGAAGGGGGAAGAGCAGTGGGGGGAGAAGGATGACCAGGGGCCACAATGATTGAGGGCCCTATGCAAGACTTTCAAAGCTGGACCCTGGTCCTGACTGTTGCAAGTTTGTTGGTGCAGAGCCCACCTACCATCCCTGACTGTCTCCCATTCAGCTTCGGGACCTGCTGCCCACAAGGCTCCAGGAGGTTCTGCTCGGGCGGTGATACAGCGGCAGCCAAAGGCTGGCCTCTCCGTTCCCCCTTCAGCCATGGCTGTGTTTGGAGTGAACTCCCCGGGCAAGCCCTGCTCCTTCCCCTTCAAGTTCCTGGGCCAGATTTACAGCAGCTGCACCAGAGATGGACGCCCTGATGGAAGGCTCTGGTGTGCCATCACCAAACACTACGATGTGGACAGAAAGTGGGGCTTTTGCCCTGACCAAGGTATGGGGAAGCCCCTTTCACTGCCCCCCTTGGAAGCTGCAGGCGTGGGGGGGTGGAGTGGAGCACGGTTTGTGCATGTGTGTTGCTCGGACACATTGCATTATGGATGTAGGCACATGGGGAATAAAAGATTAGCCATCACTGAGTTAGGTCTTTAAAATAAAAGTTGGAAGTCATCTCACCCAGTTTCAATGCTCTATCCACAGAAACAGAAATGCGCTCCAACAGAAATCTTATGGCTCCGGTTTTCACAGTTTGTTAGTAGCCAAAAATGGCCGTGCCATTCAGGAAAGCTTTCTTTGGACATAATGAGGAAATTGCAAATTCCGTGAGGTCAACAGTGCCTCTCCTTTCTTCACCACCCCTGCAAGGCGGCTTTGATACCGTAGGCTCTGCCGACAGCAGTTGCCAGCTGGATTTCGCGAAGCTCCTCTGGAACGTCCCCCAGAGAATGTACTTCCTTTCTGTCTTTTTCCAAAACAATTAAGTGGAACATGGTTTCTTCCTCTTCTTAATTTTACTTGGGTCAGCCTGACCCAACTTAAAGGGTACAAACATCATTTTATGGCTCCTTTCCTCAGAACAGGTGTCATATATACTTCCGCTTGTTAAGGGTCTTTCACGGTTAAAATAACTCAGGTTAACTCAGGTCATAGGAAGAGTACAATATGGAGTTACTTAGGCTATGTTCTTTGCAAGAATAATTCCATTTTTCACAATCCTCCCTTTCCCTTCTGGTAAAGTTTATTCCTGTAATTCACCCTGTATGTTTTGTAACATAATACAAAGTTATTGTCTACTTAATCTGCTGTGTGACCTGCAAAGTAATGGAATCAATCATCATCCAATCCATTACGCTCCACCTAGAAACAAACAACCTACTCTCTAATAAACAATTTGGTTTCAGAAAAAAATTATCCTGTAATCTACAACTTCTTCACTGCAAAAACATATGATCTTGATCAGGGCAAAGCAATAGATGCAATTTACATAGACTTCTGTAAAGCCTTTGACTCAGTGGTACACAATGAACTACTTCTAAAACTAAAATCCTACGGCATCTCTGGACCCCTCCATAATTGGGTAACTGTGTTCCTGTCAAACAGGCAACAAGTGGTCAAAATAGGCAGTGCCCTATCAAATCCTGCTCCTGTTAATAGCGGTGTCCCCCAAGGCAGCGTTCTTCATAATATACACTCTTCATAATATACATTATGAATACACTCATATTATGAATAATATACATTATGAAGGCACTCTTCATAATATACATAAATGACCTTTGTGATCATATTATAAGTAACTGTGTTATCTTCGCTGATGATGTTGAACTATTTAACACTACCAACAATGCTGCTACCCTTCAAAAAGATCTTGACTTTGTGTCGGAATGGTCAAAAACTTGGCAACTCCAAATCTCAACCAACAAATGCTCTGTCTTACACATTGGCAAAAGGAATCAGAACACAAAATGCAAGCTAAGTGGACATGACCTTGTAGATGACCCTCACTCTGTCAAGGACCTTGGAGTACTCATATCAAATGATTTAAGTGCTAAAGCCCACTGTAACAACATCACCAAAAAGACATTAAGGATTATAAACCTAATCTTACGTAGCTTCTTCTCCAGAAAGATTACACTACTAACCAGAGTATACAAAACATTTGCCAGACCAATTCTCGATTACAGTATGTCCAGAAATATTTTACAAGAAGAGTCCACAACTCCTCTGATCGCAACAAAATACCTTATGCCACCAGACTTGAAATTCTGGATTTATAAAATTTAGAACTATGCGGCCTTCGGCATGACCTGAGCATAACTCATAAAATCATTTGCTACAATGTCCTTCCTGTCGAAGACTACTTCAGCTTCAACCACAACAATACACGAGCACACAATAGATTTAAACTTAAAGTGAACTGCTCCAATCTTGATTGTAGAAAATATGACTTTAGTAACAGAGTTGTTGGTGCCTGGAATGCACTACCTGACTCTGTGGTCTCTTCCCAAAATCCCCAAAGCTTTAACCAAAAACTGTCTACTATTGGCCTCACCCCATTCCTAAGAGGTCTGTAAGGGGCGTGCATAAGAGCACCAACGTGCCTACCATTCCTGTCCTAATGTTCCCTTTGTTTGTATTCTTATACAAACAATCCCTTTGTTTGTATTCTCATGCTTATACTTATATATATTGTTGTGTTTGATAAAATAAATAAATAAAAATAAAATAAATAATCTCTATCCTGGTTCTTCATTTCCATTCTTCTTCGGTTGAGTCACCTGATAACAATGCTTACAACAATTACAGCATACAGGTGCACACTTAATACAAATACAGGAGATAAGACATATGATTACGACAATAATAATACTTACAAACAGGTCCTTTAACCATGCAAAACTAGGCAACCAGGAGGTTAACAACTCCCATATCCCTTTGAAAGCTGTATTATTAGTTACATATGTTAAATGTGTAGTAATATTATGCAAAGCTTTTCATTTTAGACTCAATAAATTGCTAAGGACCAGAAGCCAGACCGCAGCTGCAACATTAGCCATTTCAAACCCCTCCAATCCATTCATGCAGCAGACTGACACCCACTATGAAGATGTAGCACGACCACAAAGCCAAACAACAGCTATGCAGCTCACCAGCTCAAATCCCCCTGCAGCACAGACTAGACTGAGCACAACCAAGCCCCCACCAACACAGGACACACCCCCAGCCAATCAGAGCACAGAAAAACCCCCATCCAATCAGAGCACAGCCAAGCTCCCACCCAATCAGTTCAAACCCCCACTAGCAGTTAAAAGGAAGAAACAGCTGCGATCACACATTGCTCCCAGAAGCACGAAGCTGAAGCCTGAAGATGACGAATGAGACTTCGTCGAAACGTCGCCAAGACACTTCCAATTTTACACGGGAGAAAACCCGAACAACCAAAGACCTATATACAAACACCCGTGAAAACCTCAGAAAACAAATATATATATATATATTTGTATAACAAATATAAATCAAATCCAGAAGTGCACACAGATAATTGATTCAGCTGGATTCATTAATTTTTATTTTTATATACATAATAATACATGAAGATCAATGTACAATACCAATATAGAAGATTCTTCCAATGTAGCAGTTACAAGCTAAACACAAGGCAGGAGAGAACAGTTAGTTTCATTTTAGCAGAGCAGACAGCATGCACAGACTTCTTAGTTTCGTTTCAATTCTCTGCACAGACTCAAAAGCTGCAGACTAAGAAACGCCCTGGCTCCAGTTTGTCTCAGCTCCCAATTGGCTGACTTAGTTGCTATGCCTATTCACTGGCTGACTTGTTACCATTTCTCTGCCAGTTCATGAATAATCTGACACGTTCCTTGGTTGTTGTTAGTTGTGAAGTCATGTTCGACCCATCACAACCCCATTGACAACTTTCCTCCAGGTCTTCCTGTCCTCTACCATCCCACAGAGACCATTTAAACTCATGCCGACTGCTTCAGTGACTCCATCCAGCCACCTCATTCTCTGCTATCTCCGTCTTCTTTTGCCCTCAATCGTTCTCAGCATTAGGCTCTTCTCCAGCGAGTGATTAGTGATTGAAAGACAAGAGTGATTTCCTTGATTAGTTTCCATTAATTGCTTCTTGTCCTGCCTTCTGGCGCTTTCGAGAATAAGTTGACCCCCTCTTTTTTGTGGCAGCCCCTCAAATATTGGAGGGGCTATCATGTCTCCCTTATTTCTTTCTTTCATCAAACTAGACGTACCCAGTTCCTGCAACGGTTCTTCCTATGTTTTAGCCTCCAGCCCCTTAATCATCTTGGTTGCTCTTCTCTGCACTCTTTCCAAAGTCTTAACATCTTTCTTACATTATAGCAACCAAAATTGGATCTGCCTCCAGGTGTTTCAGGACTTATAAAGTGGTACTATCACTTCACATGAACTTGAGTCTATGCCTCTGTTATTGCAGCCTAGAACTGTGTTGGCTTTTTTGGCAGCTGCTGTACCCGGCTGGCTCCTATTCAAGTGATCGTCCACTAGGACTCCAAGATCCCTCTCACAGTTACTACTATTGAGCAAGGTACCACCTATACTATACTTGTGTGTTTGTTTTTTCTTGCCTAAATAGGAAACCTTATTATTGAATTTCATTTTGTTAGATAGGGCCTAGTGTCCAAGATCCTTCTGTATCTTAAGCCTAACTTCTGGTGTATTGGCTATTCCTGCCAGCTTGGTGTCATCTGCAGATTTGATGAATTTCCCTTCTATCCCCTCATCCAAATCATTGATGAAGATGTTCTGCTTTCTCCCTGCTGCTTGTCACCTTCTTGCCATTTTGGATCATTAATGGACCAATCGTTTCCTTGACCTTTTTCTTGTTTTTTACGTATTGAAAGAAGCTTGTTTTGTTGTTATATTTGACTTTTATTGCCTTAGTTTATTTTGGGCCTTAGCTTTCCCGACTTCATCTTTGCAAGTTTGGGCTATTTGCTGATATTCTGTCTTAGTTCTGTGCCCCTCTTTCCACTTTTGACACTTTTCCTTTTTGTCTTTCAATTTATCAGAGATTCTTTGTGCAGCTATGCTGGTTTGAGAGCTGTTGCTTTTCTTCTTCATTGGTATTGTGCCAGACTGGGCAGAGAGGCCACTCCTGGGCACTGATGGGAAATGGTCACTGTGGCTGTCGGGGCCGAGAGTACCATGAGCTCATGCAGCGCCTCAACATCCAACTCGCAGCCCCCCCCGCCATGAAAGTCCCAGCTGTTGCCCCACAGCAACAGAGCCCTGGCCCAGGTGAAGGAGAGGAGTCAGCAAAACAGGGGCCACGAGAAGAAGGCTCCGTGGGGATGCTGGGAAGAGAGATAGAAACTATCTGTAAAGGGGCCAAATTTGGGAACCGAAGAGGAACATTGGAAGAGAAAAGCAGGAAAGCAGACTCAAGGGCTCAAAGGAGGCCCCAGTGGGACCTCCTTTGGAGGCCTAGGCTTCAAGGGGGCTGGCAGGCCATGGGTGTTGGGAATCATTATGGCAATGGTCAAGTAATTCTGCTTTGCATTAACCATATAATCTCTTAGATAAGCAATATAAACTTGTAAGATGTAGATTCTTGTGAAACTTGTAAGATGCAGATTCTTGTCAGAATCGGATCATCTACAAGGAAAACCAGCAAGCAGACAAAGTTGCATTATACGTGTATTTCTGTATATCCTGTTCCAACCACATAACCATTAACTGTGATGTTTCCATGTCTCGCAGCAGCTAAACATTCTGTAACAGAAAAGTTCTGTAGAAATGTACCCACCTGCTGTTGCAAACTGCTCAGAAATGCTAACCACAGAGCCTGTCCGGGTAACACCGGACATGATAAGAAAACTGCTTTGGAGACGACTTCCGGTGTCCAGTGGCAACGGTCGTCTGGAGGCGCTTCTCCTGCCTCCAGTGCCCGAATCCGGCCGCCGCCGAGGCCCCTAGGGGCCAGGTGTTCCGAAAAGGACACCTGCCGCACGGACGGCTCGCCAGGGGTCTCCCAGCCGACATACAGGACTGGGGGGACCGATGCTGGCGCGTCCTAGGCTCGGCGGGGTTCGGAGGCCACAGGCCACGGCCATTACTTTGGTCGCCGCCTGGGCCGCTGTGCCCGGTGACACCGGGGCTTTGGATTTATAACTGCAGCAGCCTGGTGGTGAACAGGGAACGGAGAAGAATTGAGGAATGGAGAAGGGAAGGGGATATCGGGAAAGGCGAGTGGAGTGCTCCGGAGTGCGGGGGGGTTTTTCTCCCCTGCGGCTGGAAGGAGCACGAGTCATTCTGGAGAGGAGAACTTAAAATAAGAAGATTACCGGTTTTGTGGAGCTCTGGAGAAGAGGTGATGGAGAAATTTAGGAGGGAGGTTTGAGGCCCCCTCCTCTGGGGAACAGTGGTGGCGTCCAGCTCCCGCCTTCCGTATGAGAATCTTGATGACACCACTTCCCTCCGGCTTCCTGGTTGACTAACTGTACTCTGGACTCGTTGCTCCTGTGAGTGCCCCCTGGTGGATCCGGAGGAAATTACAAGGATACTGTGCTTGCCTGAGGATTTTGAAATTTTTTTAAATGGCAAAGGTCAGAGACCAACTGCTGGAGATGGAGAATTTTGGAAAAGTTATCCAATATGGACAAGAAACTGGATGATTTGCAAAGAGGCCAAACGGAAATAAGAGCAGAAATTGTGACTATCCAAAAGGATTTAAAGGATACTCAACAAGTCTCAGCAGAAAACAAGCAGAAAGTGGAAGGTCTGAGGGTGAGATGCTGGCAGTGCAGAAAAGAGAGGAGACGACAGGCAATGCTGTGCTTGGACTACAGATGGATAAAATGTCTTATTTCCTTAGGTTTCAAAATTTGGAAGAAGTGGACCAAGAAGATTTGAGAGATGTTGTGACTAAATTGTTGGGAGAATTTCTTGGGAGAGGTGTTGATTTATGAATTGGGATGTGGATCGAGTTTATAGAGTTAATTCACAATATGCACGCACGCATGCAGTTCCCAGAGAGGTTCATGTCAAATTTGTGAGAAGAGAGACGAGAGATGAAATTTTAGAAAACATAGGAGTGGGGCACTGACTTATAGGGGCAGGAGATAGCCATTCTGAGGCAGATTCCCAGACAGGTACGTGAAATGAGAAAGAAATACTACTTTTTGTCAAGTAAATTGTACCAGAAGGGAGTAGGCTTCAGATGGCTGATGCCAGAGGGATTGATGATTTTCCGGGAGGGCATTACGAAAAAATTAGTACAATTATGGAGGCTGCGCTCACGTGGAGGAACACAAAGCCCTCCTGGAATTAGATGACCCAGGAATTGAAGAAGGGAGGTTATAGACCATGGGCGGAGGCGGCTGCCGCTGTTATGCGCCCTGGAGTTGGTCAGGCTGAACCCAGAGTTCTGAGATCCAAAACTAGGAAGTGACAAAGATATTTGGTAATGTGTTGGTTTTCCTTATTCTCTTCTGTATGATATTCTGTTTATTCTTGACCCTTCTTTATTGCGTATGTAAGATTTGTAAACTTAGCTACTTCGTGTCACCTGTTTGCCATATGGCTGTTGTATGTGATTAAAATTTGATCTTATCTTGTATAAGAAAAATGAAAATTTACCATACCTGATATGTATTTGTATAAACCTTTTTTGACCAATAAAAACTTTTTTGAAAAAAAAAAAAAAAAAAAAAAAAAAGAAAACTGCTTTGCACATATAGAATATTCATCCTACGCAGCTGTGCTTGCAAACATATTGCCATATATGTGTCAATTTATGTATGGTTCATCAGGATCACATGCTTGTCTTCTGACACTCTAACCCACCCCTAACAAGCCTCAATAAAAGAGATGGTCTTGAGCTAGCTCAATTCGAGGAGAATTGGACTCCGTGTCTTCGTTCTCACTCCGTCTGGCGCGGGGACTGCCCGGACCCTTTTGTGGCGAGCCCGCTGGCCGCGAGAAAAGCCACAACTGGTGACCCCGACGTGATCTGGTTGTTTGCCTTGACGCCCCCATACTTTCGCCAGTGAGGCCTCCCCAGTCGTCAGACTTAGTAAGTATGGGGAAAGGGTTGTCCAAGGGCCAGGTTACGCACCTCCAAGAACTTGGAGACCTTGTCAAGGCTGCCAAAATTATTTGCATAAACCATGGCAAACCTTTACTCTCAATTTCAGGGAATGATCTAGTCAAATTGTTGAAATTCATTTGGCAAAAATATCCCAGTTATCCCCCTTCAGGGGATATTACATCTAAAAAATGGAGGCGCATATTGAAATATTTAAATGAACCCCCTAAAGCCAATTATGATTTGATTGTAACTTGTCAAGTAATTGTTAATAGCCTGGAAATTTATGAAAAGGCTATCAGAGATTCGAGCGATGCCATGGCGCTCAACGCTGCGTCTCCACCTCCATACGAGGATGCCTCCGCGCAGCAAAAGTCTCTTGAGGTAAAATGTTCCAACATTGCCTCTTTAACTGAAACATCTCCACCATCTGCCCCTCTTCCGCCTCTGCCAACTGCGGATGCAGAGACCTCGTCTCATTCTGCTCTCGCAGCTGGACTGAAGAGAGCGACGGCAACGGGGGACCTTTCCTTAGAGGATTTGCAAATGTTTCCTGTTGCCCTTATAGATGACCCGCAAAATCCCAATCAAAAAATTCGAGGTCATCAACCCCTTGATTTCAAAGTGGTTAAAGATCTCAAAAGGGCGGTGGCAGGCTATGGGTCTCCCAGAGCCCCCCAAAAAATTCTGTCCACATGGCGCATGGTCCTTGAATGCCTCATTTATTTATTTTTATTTTTTTGTTTGTTTGTTTACATTTATACCCCGCCCTTCTCCGAAGACTCAGGGCGGCTTACAGTGTGTAAGGCAATAGTCTCATTCTATTTGTATATTTTTACAAAGTCAACTTATTGCCCCCCCAACAATCTGGGTCCTCATTTTACCTACCTTATAAAGGATGGAAGGCTGAGTCAACCTTTACACGACGTCACTTAGACAGTTTGTCAGGACCTCTGCCTTATCAAAAACTGACTCAAAAGGATCCACAATCACATTCATGAATTAAACTGCTGAGTTTTCTCAGACAACTTCCCCAGGTCTGTAAATGTTGTTTGATGATGTGTGAGCGTGTGTATGTATGTATGTGATCATTTTCAGACCTGCATAAGAATTGTAGAGATAATTGTGATGCTTGATTTGCATGGAATGTGTGTATGTGCAAAACTCATTGAGAAGGTGTGAGATTTCTGTGTTGTCTTTTGGATTTGCAAGAAATGTGTACATGTGTGAGAAATTGTCTCTGCAAGTGTGTGTGTGTGTATCTCTATGCATACATTCCATATGCAAGCAGTGAGTTATTTTTGAAAAAATTTTTTTCCTTATGCAAGCAGTGAGTTACTTTTGGAATTTTTCTTTTTTCTCTATCCTCGCTGCCTTATCTTAACTCCCCCCCCTTACTCCCTGTCTGTGCCAGGGAAGGGGGTGGGCGACGGGGGAGAACCATTCACCCCCACTCCATTTTTCTCTCTCTCTCTTCTTTCTTCTTTGCAGAGCCTGTCTGAGAAGGGAGGGACAATTAGGCTCTCTGGAAGTATTGCTTTTGCTAAAAGCTATGTAAAAAAACATGAAAACATTTTTGATTTTAATTTTTACAATTTTGATTCTGCTTTTAATTTTAATTTTTTTTCCTGCAACTTTTTGAGGTTTAAACTGCCTGATTAAACCTATACCTTTATAAATGTTTTCAAAGCACTGAGTTGACTCAAAATGTTTCATTTAGCTTTGTATTTTTGAAGCTGTTAACATACATAATAAGAGTTGAAAGGGACCCTTGGAGGTCTTCTAGTTCAACCCCCTGTCCAGGCAGGAAACCCTACAGCATTTCAGACAAATGACTATCTTCTTATGTATGAATGCATTTTTTTTAGCTTAAATCTGTTTTTTGGAAAATGCACTCAGGTTTTCCACATAAACAGCCTCACCCAAAAGCTTACAATTTTTTTTTTGAATCTGACTCAATGTGCCCCTTATTTGTTGTTTGTATTGTTTATTTTTCTTTTTAGCAGCACAATATGTGCCCTGTTTTAGGAACTATATCAGAGATAAGTTAGAAAGTTATAGGATGTGATAAATTAGACAGTTACAGGATGTGAAGAGAGAGTTAAGAGGATGTTCAGATACTGATGCTGAGAACTTTACTTTGTTAAGTCAAACTCTGAATTTGAAGTTAAGACATTAATGAAGCTGAAATGAAGATTTAATGTTAGGAGTTAAGAGTTAGAAAAGTATGAACAACATAAGACAGATGGTGATTTTGCTAAGATATAATGTGATTTGTTTTTGGAAGTTTTTGATAGTATGGATTTGTTAGTGAACAACTTCCACACATGAATAAAAAGGGTTGGAGTTGGGCTTTTGTTGATTGTTTGTCTTTTTCTCTGTCTTCCACATAGTACCTTTGTTAAAAAACAAAACTGAGATTTGTGTGTAAACCCCCTCCCCAAGTTGTGTCATCTTTTCTTTGTCCCTGCTTTTGTGTGGGTATGAATTTAAAAGTGCTGGAGAGATCTCTCGCCCAGGATGGACTGGCTACCTAGACAGGGTGAAGAACAGAGTTCAACTTTCTTTCTTCTCTGTACTTTTGTTTAAATGATTTTACCTGTTCATCTCGAATCCAGCTACCTTTTCTCATATAGGAATACCTGCAAGCTATCTATTCCCCCTTGGCCCCCTCCCTAATCCTCCAATAATGCCTTTTCTCACCCAGAAAGGGAGGAGGAGGGGACCCCTTCTCATGTCTTTTAAACATGTAACAATCAAAAGACTTTTTAAGACAGTTGTTCCTTTCTTGTTCTATGTATTCATGTAAGGATTGTATTTGAGATTTCTGTCAGCAGCTGCCATCAAAATCAACGGTGAGACTTTGTGGGTCCCTGGTCGACATATCCGTCCCTACCATCAAAAAACAAAAACAGGGGACCTTCCCCCATCTGACACCATTGACATTTCTCTGCTGCGTCATACAGCAACTGACTCTTTTCTTCCTACAAGAGACATCTACCGCTCCTTTGACCTTCTCTTCCTCCAAGAAGATGGATTGTGTGTGGCTTTAAAGGACGAATGCTGCTTCTATGCAGACCTCTCTGGCATAGTGCAGGTTCGAGCCCGGCACAAGGTTGACTCAGCCTTCCACCCTTTATAAGGTAGGTAAAATGAGGACCCAGATTGTTGGGGGGGCAATAAGTTGACTTTGTAAAAATATACAAATAGAATGAGACTATTGCCTTATACACTGTAAGCCGCCCTGAGTCTTCGGAGAAGGGCGGGGTATAAATGTAAACAAAAAAAAAACAAAAAAAAATGTTGAAAATCATTATGGCAATGGTGAAGTAATTCTGCTTTGCATTAACCATATAATCTCTTAGATAAGCAATATAAACTTGTAAGATGTAGATTCTTGTGAAACTTATAAGATGCAGATTCTTGTCAGAATCGGATCATCTACAAGGAAAACCAGCAAGCAGACAAAGTTGCATTATACGTGTATTTCTGTATATCCTGTTCCAACCACATAACCATTAACTGTGATGTTTCTATGTCTCGCAGTAGCTAAACATTCTGTAACAGAAAAGTTCTGTAGAAATGTACCCACCTGCTGTTGCAAACTGCTCAGAAACGCTAACCACAGAGCCTGTCCGGGTAACACCGGACATGATAAGAAAACTGCTTTGCACATATAGAATATTCATCCTACGCAGCTGTGCTTGCAAACATATTGCCATATATGTGTCAATTTATGTATGGTTCATCAGGATCACATGCTTGTCTTCTGACACTCTGTAACCCACCCCTAAGAAGCCTCAATAAAAGAGATGGTCTCGAGCTAGCTCGGGGCTCGCTCACCCCGAGGAGAATTGGACTCCGTGTCTTCGTTCTCACTCCGTCCGGCGCGGGGACTGCCCGGACCCTTTTGTGGCGAGCCCGCTGGCCGCGAGAAAAGACACACATGGGTTGAGCAAATGTAGGTATCCTCTTCAGATATTGTGCAAACAGTATCTAAATGAACAAACAAACAAACAAACAAACAGCTTTAGCCTACGGGATGTGTCTTCATTTGGGCATCCTGTTTTTTGCCATGTCCACTGCGGAAAGAGCGCAGAGAAGAGCAACAAAGAGGATTAGGGGGCTGGAGGCTAAAACATACAAAGAACGGTTGCTGGAACTGGGTATGTCTAGCTTGATGAAAAGGAGGACTGGGTGGGCTCCAGTGACGTCACCCTCCTGCTGGGTGCTCTAACAGAGCACTTCATGTTAGAAGATTGTAAAAGTCAGTGAAACAGAAAAAAAAATCACTGTTCACTGATCTTAGCATACCCTCCGGGCGAAAGAGGGTTATCAGAGTTGTGGAAAAGTGGCAGGTCTGACAGGGGGTTTGCTCTTAAGAGCGAATTTTCCTGGATTTATGACCCCACCGAATTCCACTCCCTCCAACTTCAACACGCTCCTGTTTTTATCAGGAAAAAGGAGTGGGAAAGTCGCTTCTGCTCAAAAGGACTTATTAAATTGATTGATTTTCTAAGCAGACGGGAATTTCTGGCGTTCGATCTTTGATGTAGAATCAGCACGGCAAGTACCGACTCCCTTTTTGAAACTTGAAACCTTTCTTTGTCTTTGATTAATTGACTTTTAAAATGGCGTCTGAAAGTGAAAGTAAAATTTTTAGTACGATAAAGTAGCGTTATTTGTGGATTGTTACAAACGGAGTTTTTTTATACTGAAAGGAGGGAAGGAAAGTTATTAAGTTTGAATTCCTGATTCTTTTGAAGACAGAATGGCAGCTAAACCTTTAAAGCCTTCTGGAAGAAGGGGATCTGAACCAAGTCTTGAGGAAATATTGAAAGAACAATTAAAACTTTCTGAAGATAGGCAAAAAGAGATGATGGAGAATTTTAATGCAAAAATAAGAGAAGATATTCTCATGGCAGTTCAAGGACTGAGTAAAAAAATTGAGGGATGGAAGTGGAAATGCAACAGATCTCTCAGTCAAATAAGCATTTAGAAGACAAAATGAAAGGTGTTCAGAAAAAAGTGGATCAAAATGAAGATCAGGTTGTGATATTACAATATAAACTTATGGAAGGAGCTCTTAGAATTCGTGGTATGCAAGAAGAGCAAGGAGAAGACTTAAGAAAAATTATATCAGAAGCATTGGCTGAATTTATTGAAGTGGAACCCCAAGAGGTAGCTTACCAAATTGATAAAATATATAGAGTTAATTCCTGGATTGCAAGACAGAGAAAGCTTCCTCGGGACATTGTGGTTTATTTTGTGAAAAGGACTATGAGAAATCAGATTCTGCAAGTTTCATATCAGACAACTTTAAAATTGGAGAACAGGAGTTGAAGGTGTTGAAAGAGATTCCATCCAAGATGTTAAGAGATAGGAAGGAATTTGTTTTTTTTACACAAGAACTTAAAAAACACCAGATTCAATTCAGATGGGAGGTGCCAGTTGGACTGACAGTATCCTATCAAGGAAGGAAATATAGAATTGACACGGTTTTAAAGGCAAAGGATTTTCTTTCTACAGTTTTGAAAGTCGAAATAGAAGTGATAGAAAAACTTCAAGAGACTCAAGAAGGCGTGGTGACCCAAGAGCCTTCATTGCTGCCAGTATTAGAGGAACCACAAGAGCAAAGGGTGACAAGAGGAGCCCTTAAGCGTAAAGAAGAGCAACAGTCTCAAAGTAAAAGTCAGGATCCCAGTATGGAAGCTGTGGGAGGAGCTAGACGGAAGATACCAGAGGAGGAGCTTCCGTTGTCTGCTTCAAAGCTTCAGGAGGCCAGTAATGGCAAATAGAATCTTGTCATGGAATGTTAATGGCTTGAATTCAGCTCAGAAAAGAAGGAAAATATTTCACTACTTGAAACAATTTAAAAATGATGTGATTTGTTTGCAAGAGACACATAAAATTATCAGACCAAAAATATTTAATTAATTCAAAATTGGATAACCATTTTGTTGCATCAGCTTTGGAAAAGAAGCATGGAATTGTTGTATATATCAGGAAGGATATACCAGCTAAGTTAATTGAGGCAGATATTCAAGGAAGATTTATTGCTATTGAACTGGTGATAGATGCAAAAAAGACTTTGCTGATAGGTATTTATGCACCTAATCAGCAACAAGAAAAGTTTTACAAAATGTTACATGAGAGGTTGACCCTCTGGGATTATAGTTCGTTTATTAGGAGACTGGAATGGAGTAATTGATACAAGAAGGGATAAGAGAACCTCCTCCAAGAAGATACCTATACATGCAAAATTACCAAAATCCTTTTTTGAAATGATGGAAGACTTTGAGTTTAGAGATATATGGAGGTTACTGAATCCAGATGAGAGAGATTTTACCTTTTTTCTGATAGGCATCAATCTTTTCACGCATTGATTTTATTTTAATTTCTAATGACTTGCTTTCTAGGGTGAAGAAAAGCGAAGATATTTCCGAGGTGTTTAACTGACCATAGCCCAGTATGGATGGAATTATTACAAGGGAAAAAGGTGGTAGAACATGGAGGTTGAATGAAAATCTGTTTAGATATGAGGATAATGTAACTTATTGTAAGAAACAGTTAAAGAATTTTTGATTTTAATATGTACAAAGGGACACCTATAGGAACTGTGTGGGAGGCGAGCAAAGCGTTTATTAGAGGATATTGATTTATTTGGACAATAGGCAAAGGAATAATAAACAAAGGCAGCGTAGGTATTTGGAAGAAGAAATTCAAAGGAAGCAACAGTTATTAATTCAAAACCCACAAGATCACAAACTTAAAGAGGCTATAAAAATATTACAGAGTCAATTTAATATGTTAATGGCAGACCAGGTGGCAACGAATATACAATATACTAAACATAATACCTTTTGTAATGCAAATAAACCTGGGAGATGGTTGGCATATAACTTAAGGAAGAAACAGAAAGCACGTGTCATACAAAAAATAGAATATAAAGGTAAAGAGATATATCAACAGGATAAAATTAAAAAGGCATTCTCAGAATTTTATACTGCACTATATGCAAAAGACAAAATATTGAATAGGGACATTTATGATTATTTGAAAGATTATAAGGTTAATATTCTAACATTAGAACAGAGGGAGGAGCTGAATCGGCCGATAGCTACTGGAGAAATAGTGGAGGCAATTAAACAATTAAAAATGGGGAAAACCCCTGGTACAGATGGTCTTACAGCAACTTATTATAAAAAAACACAGGATGAAATATTAGGCCCACTTAAAGAATTATTTAATCAGATACAATTAGGAGTGGGAATACCCCCGTCATGGAAAACATCTTTTATTTCACTGATACCAAAAGAGGAGCAAGATTGCTCTAAACCTGGTAACTACAGGCCGATTTCACTTTTAAATAATGATTATAAGATTTTTGTAAAAATAATAGCAAATAGATTAATGTTAGTTTTACAACAAAGAATTCATACTGATCAATCTGGTTTTATAAAAGGGAGGCAGATGAGGAATAATGTTAGACAGATTATTAATATATTGGAATATTTGGAGAAGAAGAATACTTCAGCAGCACTTATTTTTTTGGATGCAGAGAAAGCCTTTGATCGATTGCATTGGGATTTTTTATTTAAATTAATAGAGAAAATGCAATTTGGAGATTGTTTTGTTAGAATAATCAAAGCGATTTATGGAGAGCAAACAGCACAGATTATAATAAATGGTAGTTTGACAGAAGTTATTAAGATTGCGAAAGGAACAAGACAGGGATGTCCCTTATCACCATTATTGTTTGTTTTGACTCTGGAACCATTATTAGATAAAATACGAGAATTAATGAAAATAGAGGGAATTAAGATTAGACAATATGAGTACAAAGTTAGAGCTTTTGCAGATGATGTAGTGGTTACGTTAACGAATTCTATAAATTCAAGTAGATTTTTGTTGGAAGTAATTGATAAATATGGAAAGGTATCAGGATTTAAAATAAATCAGAATAAAACAAAAGTGATAATTAAAAATATGTCTATACAACAGAAACAAAAACTAGAGGAAATGACAGGATTTGAGGTAGTAAAAAAGGTTAAATACTTAGGGGTCTATATTAGCTCATCGAACAAGAAACTTTATAAGAATAATTATGACTTGCTATGGCAAAAAGTTCAGAATGATATGAGTGTCTGGAAGAAATTGCAGTTATCCCTATTGGGAAGGATTGCGGCTATTAAAATGAATGTGTTACCTAGATTTTTGTTTCTGTTCCAGATGATACCAATAATTAAAAAGGATAAAAATTTGGAAGATTGGCAGATTGGGATTAACAAATTTATATGGCAGGGTAAAAAGGCGAGGGTTAAAATGAAAATAATACAGGACTCACGGGAAAGAGGTGGCTTAAAAATGCCTAATTTTAAACTATATTATGAAGCAGTAGCCCTTTCAGTAATAAGTGACTGGTTTAACTTAACAGAGGAAAGAATTTTGAATATAGAAGGTTATGACTTGTTATATGGATGGCATGCGTACTTATTTTATGAAAAAAAAGTGGATAGGGCTTTTAAGAATCATGTGTTGAGAAGTGCTCTTTATGGTCTGGAAAAATATTCCTATAAATTAGATTACAAGATTCCTATATGGGCGAGCCCTAGACATGCAATAGAGAATATAAATATAGAACAGAAACAGGAAATGATTACTTATAAAGAACTTTTGTATGCTGAAGGAGGTAGATTGCAATTAAAATCATTACAGGTATTAAATGAAGAAGGGAGGAATTATACTTGGTTTCAATATGGGCAAATAAGTGCTAGATGGAAAGAAGATCAAAAATTGGTATAATGCAAAGGAGGAAAATTTAATAAAGCAAATTAGAAATCAGACCCAGGAGCATATAAAGAGATTGTATAATGTGTTGCTTGAAATAGATTCGGAAAAGGATTTGGTAAAGGATTGTATGATAAAATGGGCACAGAATATTCAGGAACCAATAATGTTGGAAACATGGGAGAAAATTTGGGTTAGAAATGTTAAGTTTACACAAGCACAGAATTTAAGGAAAATTTTTATAAGATGTTTTATAGATGGCATTTAGATCCCAAAAAATTATCATGTATGTATCCTAATATCCAAGCGAAATGTTGGAGGTGTGATTGTGATGATGCTACATATTTTCATATTTGGTGGACTTGCAAGAAAATTAAGGTCTTTTGGATAAGAATTTGGTGGATTATTCAAAATGTACTGAAGAAGAAGATAAAGTTCCTGCCACAATTTTTCCTTTTGGGAATTATAACGGATTGTACAGGGATTGAGACTAAATTGATTCTGAATTTAATAACAGCAGCAAGACTGTTGATTGGACAATACTGGAAGAAAGAAGAGATACCTACAATAGAAGAATGGATATTGAAAGTTATTAATTTGGCTGAGATGGCTAAAATCTCAGCGTTTTTAAAAGACAATACGCAGGAAAGATATTTAATTGAATGGAAAAAATGGATTGATTATCTACAAAACAGATATCAGATTAAGAAATATCAGATTGCCTTTGAATAATTAGAAAGTTATTTTATGTAATGGGGAGGGGAGATGAAAAGCTTTGGATGTGGTTATTTGGATTGGAAGGAAAATTTTATTCTATGTTTGGTTTATGTATAACAATACCTTGTGATTGACCCGGGAAGCCGGGAGGGGGGAAGGGGTTTTGGGAGGAGGGGAAAAAAGGGGGAAAAATGTTTTTGTTTTTTAAAACTCTTTCAATAAAAAAAAAGAAAAGAAAAGAAAAGGAGGACGGGGGGAGGGGACGACATGATAGCAGTCTTCCAATATTCGAGGGTCTGCCACAAAGAAGAGGGAGGGGGGGTCAACTTATTTTCCAAAGCACAAGAAAACAAGACAACAAACAATGGATGGAAACTAATCAAGGATTCTGGAATTAAGGAGAAATTTACTAACAGTGAAAATAATTAACCAGTGTAAGGCCTTGTCTTCAGAAGTTGTGGGTGGTCCATTACCGGAGGTTATAAAAAACAGACTGGACAGCCATTTGTCCGAATTGGTATAGGGTCTGCTTGAGTAGGTGGTTGGACTAGAAGACCTCCAAGGTCCCTTCCAACTCTGGTATTCTGTTAATCAATCAATCGATCAGTCAATGGTGCTTGGTTAACCCAGATTTAGAGTTAATCAATAGTCAACTTCCTGGATTCAAAGGCAATCTGAAATTTCTTAATCTGATATCTATTTTGAATATAATCAATCCATTGTTTTTGATTTTAATGGAAGAAGTCAGGTTATGTGAGAGAGAAGAATTATAATTGTGTTAGATTTTAAAAATTTAATGTATGACTGTTTGTTTATTGAACTATAACTTGTGTTTGCTCCGGGAACTCAAGGGGGGGGGGGGGTTGGAGGGAGGGGGGAAGGAGGGGGAGGGAAAAAATGTAATTGTTGTTGTAAAACCTTTTCAATAAAAAAAAAAGTCAACTTCCTGGCAAAAGTGCCCAGGGTCTCAGGGTCCTCAGCTGCCAAGCCCTTCATCCAGAGAGGGGCAGACTCTCTGGGTCTCGCTCTCCTCATGGAGGGGAGGGAGTCCAGGAGGAAAAGAAAGGACTCGGGTAGCGCCTTTATGGCGACCAGCACACATCTGTAGAAATTGAACCAATAAATAATTAAATAATAATTAAATAATAAAATAAATAAATAAATGTACCCACTGTCTTCCTCCTTCCCCCCCCTTTCCCTCCCCATCACTCCCTCTCTTTCCCTCCCTTCCCTCTTTCCCTGGCCCAGGAGCCCCCAACCTTCCAATTAGACCAGGATGGCCAAGGATTAAGAAGGGAGAAGCTGGCTCAAAAAAGCCATCTTTGGTGGTTCCAGATCAAGGGGGGGCATCCTGGGGGCCCCTTGTCTTATTAACGGCTTAGAAGGGGGGCGAAGGGGTCTCAGAGCCACAGAGGGCATCAAAAGGGCCACACACAGTTTGAAAGGGACTGGGAGGAAGGGCTGCTGCGTGGGGCAAAATGCAGCCCACTCCCATGCAGACGTCCGCAAGGAGCATCTGGGCCCACAGAGCCTGCCATCCAGGTGTAGCTCATCCCTCTCTCTCTTTCTCCTTCTCCCCTCTCTCCCTCTCTCTCTGTCTCTCCCTCCCTCCTTCCCCCGCTCTCCCCACTGTCCCTCCTTCCCCATCTCTCCCTCTCTCCCTGTCCCTCTTTTTCTCCCTCCCTCCCACTCTTTCCCTCCCTCCCTTTCTCTTCCTCCTTCCCCCTCTCTCCCTCCCCATCCTCCCTCTCTCCCTCCCTCCCTCCCTCTCTTTCCCTCCCTCCTTCCCCTTCTCTCGCTCCCCATCACTCCCTCTCTTTCCCTCCCTTCCCTCTCTCCCTGTCCCTCTTTTTCTCCCTCCCTCTCTCTTCCTCCTTCCTCCCCTCTCCCCACTGTCCCTCCCTCCCCCTCTCTCCTTCATGTGTACCATAAGTTCGCCATCAACCCCCATAGAAATATATACATATAAATCTTCATCACTGCCCACCTGGAATACATAACATGAAGAGGAAACTTGAGAGTTCACACGGTTGATGCTACACGGAACAAAAGTGTGACTGAATCTGGGTGTCCTTCTTCGGGTACCATGAAGCCCCCACTTGGAAGGAAAGAAGAAAAAACAGGTTGTGAAGGGGAGGTACAACGTCCCAGACAATCCTGTAGCCCTGGCTCAAGCAATGCTTGTAGTGTCCAGCCCAGAGTTGACCCCAGAAGGAAATGGCCACGCTTTGGGGGGATGGAGGGGGAGGGGGATCCAACTCAGTGGTGGGTTTCAAAATTTTTTACACTGGTTCTGTGGGTGTGGCTTGGTGGGCGTGGCATGGTTTGATGGGCATGTCAGGGGAAGGATACTGCAAAATCCCCATTTCCTCCCGATCAGCTGGGACTCGGGAGGCAGAAAATAGGTGGGGGAGGGGCCAGTCAGAGGTGGTGTTTGCCGGTTCTCCGAACTACTCAAAATTTCTGCTACCGGTTCACCAGAACTGGTCAGAACCTGCTGAAACCCACCTCTGATCCAGCTCCAGCTCGCAACGTCTCATCCTGGATCCACGGAGAGCCTTTAGATGCTGAAAGGCCCAGAGGCGGGATCTCAATTGCTCTGGGGGTCCAACTCCAGGAGAATCTCTCACCCTCGGGATCGTCTATTCTGCAGGAAAACCCGTGTCTGGAGAGGGTGTCCCATACCCTCTCCAGACACGATCCCTGTTCTGTCTCCTTCTCCACTTCAGATCAACGAGCTGGCCTTCAGCCAGTGGATTCACGGCTCTTTCATCAGTCCTGGCAGAGAAATCGCAGCTGCCTGCCAAAGTTCAAACAAATGACTCACGTAGCAAGACTTTCAGCTCTTTTTGAAACAGTTCAGCTAAACTTTTGCTTCCCGTGGAGTGAGAACAGTCCCAAAGCTCCTTATATATCCTGTGGGGTGGGGCTCCTGCCCCATCCTTCCTTTTGATGACGCCGCCTCTCTAATCTTCTGAAGCGCGGGTCAAGCCAAGCTTGATTATTATCAGCTGGGTCTGAAGGCGTAGCCTGGGGAAGGGAGGAATCAGGGGATGATGGCCTCATTACATCCTCTGACTGGTCTGGTTCTGGCTCCTGGAGCCAAGCCAAAGGAATCGGCGCTCCCAAGGTAAGCCTTACCAGCCCTTCCCCCTCACTTTCGGAGTCACTTTCAGGCAGGGGGCCAGGTTCGGGGGCTGGAGTCACAACAATCCCTATTTGTCCCGTGATGTGTCAAAGTGACCGGCAATGTCCTGGGGGGGGGGGCAGAAGTGTTGCCTTTATGTCCCCTGACTGAGTGCTGGGTTCCTGCCTATGGCAACTATGGTAGGCCATGTACATGGTGCAGTTTTTCTTAGACCAATGAGGCAATGAGGACTTCCAGAGGGGAGGCCATGACAGAACACCATGCCCCACTTTTGGGCCAACTCATCCTTTGGGCAGACCACAGCTGCTCTATGCTCAGGTGACAGGAAGGTCCATAGCTTCTTAATCGTAATCAGAATAGAGCTGGGAGGGACCTCGGAGGTCTTCTAGTCCAACCCCGTTTCTAGCAGGAGACCCTATGCCATTCCAGACAAATGGTTGTCCGATCCCTTCGTGAAGACCTCCAGTGTTGGAGCACCCACAACTTTTGGAGGCAACTTCTGTTTCACTGGTGAATTGTCCTCACTGTTAGGAAGTTTCTCCTTAATTCCAGGTTGCTTCTCTCCTTGGTTAGTTTCCATCCGTTGCTTCTTGTCCTGCCTTCTGGTGCTTTGGAGAATAGCTTGACTCCCTCTTCTTTTTGGCAGCCCCACAAATACTGGAACCGGCAATCATGCCATCCCTAGTCTCTCTATTCTCTAGACCAGGGCTGTCAACTCACGTCATCACTTCATCGTCACGTGATATATCGGGACTTTTTCTCTTCACTAAATTGGGGATGGGCGTGGCCAGCACATGATGCATCCAGCCCGTGGGCCGTGATTTTGACATCCCTGCTCTTGACCAGCCAAACCCAATTCCTGCAACCCTTCTGTATTTCCTACTTTGACCTTGTCCTGAACCAAATACACAAACATACAAATATACATTAAAAAAACTTGGTCAAGATCACCCTGTCCTGTCAAGATCACCCAGGGCCCCGTTTATGAGCAGATGCAGCCCACTAATTTTATTAAGCACACCAGGGCAACTGAGTTCGAACACCACGGAATTTGTATAATTGCTGGTACTTAGACATGGTGCGCCATTTCTATGACCCACTATAACTTTTGCATAATTTCATGAACAAGAACGACTGTCTACGGGACATCCTCAAGGGCAGCCATGTCCCAAGGATAATTTTTTTCAGCCTGATGACCTCTAAGCAATGGTGGATCCCTCTTCTCCAAAGCGCCTGAAGGCAGGACGAGAAGCAATGGATGGAAACTGATCAGGGAGAGAAGCAACCTGGAATTAGGGAGAAATTTCCTGACAGTGAGATCTATTAACCAGTGGAATGGCTTGTCTCCAGATGTTGTAGGTGCTCCATCACTGGAAGTCTGTAGAGATTCTCAGCCATCCAGGTCATGGTTGTCCCAAAGGTGCTTTTTCAGGAGGCAACTGGACTTTCTTGTTTTTTCTTTGAATTGGGATGAAGACCCTTTTAATGGTGTGGGAGCAGGAATGGCTTTCCAGAAGGAAAAAGAAATGTAGACTACAGAAACCATTTGCACCACTCAGGTGACCCCGAGGACACAGATAAACTGCCAAGTACTTCAAGGACCCTCTAAGAGGATGCAAATGACCAGCTGTCTGCAAGGAATATAAATCCTTCCATTCCTGTCAGAGCTGAAGAAGCTTCTTGGATGAGAAGTGAAACATCTTCAAAGAAGAAAGTCCCGTTGCCTCCTGAACAAGCACTTTTGGGTGCTTCATCACTGGAGGCTTTTAAGAAAAGATTGGGCAGCCATTTGTCTGGAATGGTCTAGGACAGGACTGAAGACTTGTGGACTTCAACTGCCAGAATTCCCCAGGCAGCATGGGTAGCTGGGGAATTTTGGGAGCTGAGGTCCACGAGCCTTAAAGTTCCAAAGTTGGACACCCCTGATATAGGGCTATCTGCTCGAGCAGGGGATTCGACTAGAAGACCTCCAAGGTCCCTTCCAACTCTATTACTGTATGCATGTAGAGCTCATGGGAATTCCCCCGTGTTTGGCCCTGAAGGTATCACAGACCTTTGGAGCAGCCAGCCTCACTATGCTTGTTGTAGGTGTCATATCTAAGTCCCAGCAATTGTACAAATTCTGTTGTGTTCGAGCTCAGTTGCCGTGGTGTGCCAATAAAATTAGTGGGCTGGATCTGCTCATAAACGGGGACCTGGATGATCTTGACAAGAACTCTACAGTTGACCAAACACAAAACTAAACTCTTCTGTCTTGCCTGGGAGAAGAGAATTCCACACCAACTGAATTCAGGTACTAGAATCAGGATCCTTCTGATGAGGAGAATGAACCAGAATCTGAAAATGGGCAGAAGCAAAGGTTGAGCCCTCCAGAATGGGGGGGGGGCGAGGAGCCCTATCTAGTGACCACCCAGGCTGCAACTGGGAGTTGTGAAGTGGTCCAGGAGGAAGAGGTCCAGAACTCCATTACTCCTATAGGAGATCTTCCATCTTGCTCCCCACAGATCTGGGCATCTTCCCACTACACCTCCGATGCCTCCTTGGGAGATGAGACGGTCCACTGGACCCATAAATTGAGGGTGGAGTGGGGAGGAACCCCAATATGTGTGAGGGTGGGGGAGGTTTAGAGATGCGAGGGATACTGGTATAAGTCAGCTGATTCCTTGGAACATTTCTGGATAAGGAGAAGAGAAGGAGATTGCCCACATGTGCTCCGGACAGCTGGTCCTCATAAGGAAATAACAAGACGGGTTTTCCATGGCTTTGGGCACAGGGAGATGATGGGATTAGCCATCTTGCTCACATTTGTGGCAGAGGCTTTTAAAGGACACTGACTTTGCAAATGTCAATTTCTAATCATTTTTTAAGAAATTTCTCATTAGCTACTTCTGAGTTATTAGAAATCTTTGGAATGACAAGTTTTCCTTCAAATCTGAGCGAAAGAACATTTTAATCATAAACTTAACAATGTAAAGAATCCAAAATAAGCAGCAAAAAGCTAAATAAAATTATCAAGGGTCCAAATAAAATTGGAATATTGAAACTTATTACAATAAGAGTTTGAATTAATTACCAAGAACAAACAGCGTCTTGTAGGAAATAGATTCTGTTTCAGTTTTTACAAGAGATAATAAAGATAAGCAATTTCATTATTTTAAAAACAAAGACAACCTAAGGCACTAAAGTTCTCACCCTCTGTAAAGGGGCCAAATTTGGGAACCGAAGAGGAACACAGGAAGAGAAAAGCAGGAAAGCAGACTCGAGGGCTCAAAGGAGGCCCCAGTGGGATTGCCCCACTCCCGCCATGGAGGCCTAGGCTTCAAGGGGGCTGGCAGGCCATGGGTTGAGCAAATGTAGGTATCCTCTTCAGATATTGTGCAAATAGTATCTAAATGTTTGAAACAAACAAACAAACAAACAGGTTTAGCCTACGGGATGTGTACTCATTTGGGCATTCTGTTTTTTGCCATGTTCACTGCGGAAAGAGTGCAGAGAAGAGCAACAAAGAGGATTAGGACGCTGGAGGCTAAAACATACAAAGAAGGGTTGCTGGAACTGGGTATGTCTAGCTTGATGAAAAGGAGGCCTGGGGGGGACATGATAGCAGTCTTCCAGTATTCGAGGGTCTGCCACAAAGAAGAGGGGGGGTCAACTTATTTTCCAAAGCACAAGATAACAAGACAACAAACAATGGATGGAAACTAATCAAGGATTCTGGAATTAAGGAGAAATTTACTAACAGTGAAAATAATTAACCAGTGGAATGCTTTGTCTTCAGACATTGTGGGTGGTCCATTACCGGAAGTTTAAAGAAACAGACTGGACAGCCATTTGTCCGAATTGGTATAGGGTCTCCTTCTTGAGCAGGTGGTTGGACTAGAAGACCTCCAAGGTCCCTTCCAACTCTGGTATTCTGTTAATCAATCAATCGATCAGTCAATGGTGCTTGGTTAACCCAGATTTAGAGTTAATCAATAGTCAACTTCCTGGCAAAAGTGCCCAGGGTCTCCGGGTCTTCCTCTCAGCCAGCCTTTGCCTCAGCTGCCAAGCCCTTTATCCAGAGAGGGGCAGACTCTCTGGTTCTCGCTCTCCTCATGGAGGGGAGGGAGTCCGGGAGGAAAAGAAAGGACTCTGGTACCATCTACCCTCCTTGTTTGGCTCCCTGGGGCAAGATGGCATTTGTGAAGACAGAGCAGGGGTTGCCACTGAGCCCTCCACCAGGGCTGGGCCTGCATGGGCAAAGAAAAGGCCCTGTGTCAGAATAATGGCCAGGCAGTGGGCCTTGATTGGAGGCTCGGGCAGGCAGCCTCTTAGTCCAGCTATCAGTCCCAGGTGACCCCTTTCCTAGCCCGCCCCACACTCTGAGGGTCTCCATCCCATCCTGCCCTATCAGAGGCAGGGAGCGGCCGGTGGGGCAGCGCCTGAACGGGCTCTGGTGCCGCCGATGCCACCCCACGGAGGACTAGGAGCCAGGAGGCAGGGGAGCCAGATGCGCCGCGGGACGTTAGCTCCTGGCTGCAGCGGCGTCCGAGCCCCGTCGAGGGGGACGGCTGCCCTCTTCGAACCCGCCGCTGGTCCCGGCTGCGTTTCACATTTCCTGTTGAGACAAGTCCAGGAAGTGGCAGCGCCCCGCCGGTTCTCCCCCTCTTCCATGGGGGGTGGGGGGAGGGACCGCGGCTGACTCTGCCTTTCCCCCCCTTCCCTCTCCCCGCGGACCATAAAGGGCCCCGCCGGCGGTCGGGCTGCAGACGGCTGTCCTCGGCTGAGCTTGGCGCTACCCGCAGAACCCGAGAGCAGAGAAGGAGACGAACCCGAGACCCTCGCCCCCCTCGCTCAGCAGCCATGAGGGTCCCAGCCCCGACCCTCCTCCTCCTCCTCCTGCCGCTCTTGCCGCTGCCCTGCACGTGGGCCGGCCCCAGGAAAGAGAAGGGCAAGAGCCTCAAAGTCTTCCCCGGGGAACCGGTCAGCCGCATGACGGACCGGGAGTTGGCCGCCGTGAGTCTCCAGGTTGCGCAGTCTGGCGGGTCCTCCGCTGGACAAAGCCCCCCCACCCGGCCTTTCTTACTTCGCCAGACCGAGCGCGGCGGGAGGGCGAGCGGGGCGAGGCTCTCCCTCCGGAACGCCCGGTTGTCTCAAGTCCCCCGCTGGCGCCCGGCGCTTTAACTCGCGCTGCGCTGGCCCGACCCAGGTCAGATGGCGCAAGTGTGGGCGCCGTTGTGGGAAGCCAGCCCCGCCAGTGACTCCCAGCCGGCTCTTCATTTGGTCCCAGTGACTGACTGTCGACCCCGGGTGATCCGGAGACGGGATGAGGGTTGGGGTCAAGGCCAAGACCGGAGATCAACGCAAGGTCTCGGCACGTTCCCACCCACCCGCCCCATCCGCCCCATCTGGCACTTGGCACATCCCCGCCGGCTCCCTTCTCCGGCCGAGAGCCCCCCGCAAGCGCCCGCTTCTCTGTCTCCGCAGCGCTACCTTCAGGTTTGCGGGTACATGACGGCGACCAACTCCGGGGGGCAGGTGAAGCTGAAGACCCCCCTCAAGACGATGCAGAAGCAACTGGGCTTGCCGGAAACAGGGAAGTTGGACGCCCCCACCCTCGCGACCATTCGAGCGCCCTGCTGCGAAGTCCTGCACGGGGATGCCTTCCACACCCTCCTAGACTACTCCAAGTGGAACCACACAGACTTCACCAGAGGTGGGTTTCAGCACGTTCTGACCAGTTCTGGAGAATCGGTAGTGGAAATTTTAAGTAGTTCAGAGAACTGGTAGTAAAAATTCTGACAGACCCCCTCCCATCAATTCTCTGCCTCCTGAGTCCCAGCTGATAGAGAGGAAATGGGGATTTTTTAAAAAAATTTGAATTTATATCCCGCCGTTCTCCGAAGACTCAGGGAGGCTTACACTGTGTCAAGCAATAGTCTTCATCCATTTGTATATTATATACAAAGTCAACTTTTATTGCCCCCAACAATCTGGGTCCTCATTTTACCTACCTTATAAAGGATGGAAGGCTGAGTCAACCTTGGGCCTGGTGGGACTAGAACCTGCAGTAATTGCAAGCAGCTGTGTTAATAACAGACAGACTTAGTCTGCTGAGCCACCAGAGGCCCTTCAATTTTTTATTTTATTTATTTATTTATTTATTTATTTATCATATTTGTATACCGCCCTATCTCCCTGGGGACTCAGGGCGGTTCACAGGCGAATAAAAAGGTACATATAGATACAGAGTAAAATAACAGTTAAAAAGCTTATTCTACATGGCCCAATTTTTAAAAAAACAATATAAATAATAAAACCCATTAAAACCAATATAAAATTTAAAATCTAATCCAGATTTTAATCTAATTTTGCAGTAACCTTCCCTTGGAGTGGGGTGGGAATGGATATTTTACAGTAGCCTTCCCATCCAACGCCCACCAAGCCACACCCACAGAACTGGTAGTAAAAAAAATTAAAACCCACCACTGGACCTCTCCTACTGGTGAGCGAGCGAGCAGGGGCCGTCGGCGGGTTCACAGCCCCCGTGGAAGGCTACAAGTGGAGAGGACCCCAAGATTCCTGGGGGGCAGCAGATTGGGGAAGGCTGCCCTCCCCTGAGGCAGACCTGTACTTTCCTCTATGTGTGTGTGTGAGTGCGTGCATGTGCGAGCGCGAGGAGGGGGCTCGGGCAGGGCTTGCTTCAGAGTGCCTGGCACACTGGCAACCTCTCAGTCTCCGCTCTTTGGCAGGGTGGTCAACTATTCCCTTGACCCGGACGGCATCAGACCCTACAAGGTGACCGGTGGCTGGTTTCAATTTTTTTCACTACCAGTTCTGTGGGTGTGGCTTTGTGGGCGTGGCAGGGGAAGGATGCTGTAAAGTCCTCACCCCCCAACCTGCTTTCCAGCTCCTTTCTCCTGTGCAGGCCAACAAAAGAAGACCCAGGAGGCAGAGAATAAGATGGGGGCGGGGCCAGTCAGAAGTGGTATTTATGGTTCTCGGAAGTACTCAAAAATTTCCACTACCGGTTTTCCAGAACTGGTCAGAACCTGCTGAATAACACCTCTGAAGGTGATGCCCCTCACCTTCCCCTGCCGGGAGGAGGGGGAGGGGGACATTCTCATCTAGTTTGGAGGTGAGTTGGAGGGGAGGAGAGGGCTGGGGGGCAGCTGGGACTGCCCCTCCTCCCCTGTCTGTCTGGAGGCTTGGAGGAGTTCCAACGAAGCTCATTTTGAGGATGATGAGTTCTGGACGCTAGGCATGGGCATCGGTGAGTTAATAATAATAATAATAATAATAATAATAATAATAATAATAATAATAATAATAATAATAATAATAATAATAATAATAATAATAATTTAATTTCTATACCGCCCTTCTCCCGAAGGACTCAGGGCGGTTTACAGCCAACTAAAACAACGGTAAATAAATACAATAACAATTAAAAACAATTTTAAAAAACCTATTCAATTTGGCCCAATTAATTAAAATATACAATAAAACCCTAAAACCCCCATTAAAATTAGTAATAAATATCTATTTTATGCCAGTCCTGCACGAGAGAATAAATACGTCTTCAGCTCGCGGCGAAAGGTCCGGGGGTCAGGAAGCTGTGGAAGTCCTGGGGGAAGCTCATTCCAGAGGGTAGGGGCCCCCACAGAGAAGGCTCTCCCCCTGGGGGCCACCAGCCGACATTGTTTGGCCGACGGCACCCTGAGGAGGCCCTCCCTATGGGAGCGCACAGGTCGATGGAAGGCAAACGGTAGCAGCAGGCGGTCCCGTAAATAGCCCGGTCCTAAGCCATGGAGCGCTTTAAAGGTGGTGAGCAACACCTTGAAGTGGACCCGGAAGACCACAGGAAGCCAGTGCAGCCTGCGCAGGAGAGGTGTTATATGGGAGCCATGAGTGGCTCCCTCTATCACCCGCACAGCCGCATTCTGGACCAACTGGAGCCTCGGGGGGCTCCTCAAGGGGAGCCCCATGTAGAGAGCATTACAGTAATCCAGGCGAGAAGTGACGAGAGCATGAGTGACTGTGCATAAGGAATCCCGGTCTAGAAAAGGGCGCAACTGGCAGATCAGGCGTACCTGATAGAAAGCTCTCCTGGAGATGGTCGTCAGATGTTCTTCAAAGGACAACCGTCCATCCAGCCTAAGTTGCGCACCCTCTCCATTGGGGCCAACCGTCCCCTTTGCTGGCTGCTATTTATTTATTTATTTATTTTTCATATTTATATACCGCCCTATCTCCCTAAGGACTCAGGGCGGTTCACAGGCAGTTAAAATACATATAAATACAGATTAAAACGACAATTAAAAAACTTATTCTAAAGCCCAAATCATTAAAAACAGTATAAATAATAAAAAACCCCTTAAAACCAATTACTTTAAAACCTAATCCAGTCCCGTGCAGATGAATAAGTATGTTTTAAGCTCGCGACGAAAGGTTCGGAGATCCGGAAGTTGACGAAGTCCTGGAGGGAGTTCGTTCCAGAGGGTGGGAGCCCCCACAGAGAAGGCCCTTTCCCTGGGTGTCGCCAGACGGCACTGCCTAGCTGACGGCACCCTGAGGAGTCCCTCTCTGTGAGAGCGCACGGGTCGGTGAGAGGTATTTGGTAGCAGTAGGCGGTCCTGTAAATAACCCGGCCCTATGCCATGGAGCGCTTTAAAGATTATCACCAGCACCTTGAAGCGCACCCGGAAGGTCACAGGTAGCCAGTGCAGTCTGCGCAGGAGAGGTGTCACACGGGAGCCACGAGGGGCTCCCTCTATCACCCGCGCAGCCGCATTCTGGACTAACTGAAGCCTCCGGATGCCCCTCAAGGGGAGCCCCATGTAGAGAGCATTGCAGTAATCCAGGCAAGACGTCACGAGGGCGTGAGTGACCGTGCATAAAGCATCCCGGTCTAGAAAGGGGCGCAACTGGCGCACCAGGCGAACCTGGTGGAAAGCTCTCCCGGAGACGGCCGTCAAATGGTATTCAAAAGACAGCCGTTCATCCAGGAGAACGCCCAGATTGCGCACCCTCTCCATCGGGGCCAGTGACTTGCCCCCAACAGTCAGCCGAGGACTCATCCACAGCCACTCTGTCTTGGAAGGATTGAGCTTGAGCCTGTTTCTCCCCATCCAGACCCGTACGGCTTCCAAACACCGGGACAGCACTTCGATAGCTTCATTGGGGTGGCCCGGTGTGGAAAAGTACAGCTGGGTGTCATCAGCGTACAGCTGGTACCTCACACCGAAGCCACTGATGACCTCACCCAGCGGCTTCATGTAGATGTTGAACAGAAGGGGCGAGAGAATCGACCCCTGCGGCACCCCACAAGTGAGGCGCCTCGGGGCCGACCTCTGCCCCCCTGTCAACACCGTCTGTGACCGGTCGGAGAGATAGTGTCAGGCTACCTCCGACTATAATTAGGAAAGAATTCACCTTGACTTCATTTGGAATAAAGACAAGTACTTTTACTTTTTACAGTCTTGATAGCAGCCAAGCTAAGTTGGATCTGAGACAAAATATGGCTAACATATCATATCCCCCCAATTGTCCCTCCTCCTCCAGGAGGTCAGGCTGGTCTGGTCCAATGCCAGCTCCTTCTCGGCCCCTCGTGGTAATCTTCTTCCCCAGGTCTCTAGATGTCAGTCATCTTAGGAATGCAGTGTCTGTAAGAAAAGCCCGCGCTGATAACACTCAGTCGTTAATCATCCCTCCCCCACTGTTATGTCAGCCGACACTCTTAATAGGCTCCTTTCCCTTACCCTGTACGGTGGTATGATACAACTCATTTCCTTAAAAGTTTTATAATACAGAAATAAACATTTCACATTCTATCTACTAATATAATCATTCAAAAGTATATGAAGATTGGAGTGGAGGCTGACATTCGGCCCTCCTGCAACAAGGACATCAGTCCTAGAAAGAAAAAAGAGAAGTTAGGGTTTGTCAGGATATTTTTATAGAATTGTGCTATCTTTTCCGATGCACGAACATCTTCTTTGTTCACCCATTCAGCTTGGGATAACGGGAAGTGTTTCCAAGCAATAAGATATTGAATTTTATTTCTATGTTTTCTTGAATCTAAAATTTCTTTTATTTCAAAGTGTTGTTCGCCCTCTATGAGAATTGGTATAGGAGGGGGTGTATGGTTAGGACGGAAAGTAGACGTGTGTTCAGGTTTCAGCAAGCTCACATGGAAAACGGGGTGGATTCTCCTAAGTGTTTTTGGTAAATCTAGTTGTACCGTCACGGGTTGATGATTTTACTATGGGGAAAGGTCCCACATATTTGGGTCCAAGTTTCTTAGATTTCTGAGTGGTTTGAAGATATTTGGTGGAAAGATAAACCTTATCGCCCACTTGATATTGTTCTCAGGGACCTTTTTTATCTGCTTGTTTTTATGTGCACGGTGAGCGTCGTCGATCGCCTTGCAGTCATTTTCCATGTGCTTTGTATTTGATCTATCCATTCTGACAAAGAGGAAACAGTAGTTTCTTCCTTTGGGAGTTCCGAGATAGGAACAAAATCTTGACCTGAAGCTATTTTAAAGGAGTAAATTGTGCTACTATGAATTGAGTTGTTGTAGGCAACTTCAGCAAAAGGTAAGAGATCTGCCCAATTGTCTTGCTGGTAGTTAACATAACATCGCAGATATTGTTCTAGTACAGAGTTCGAACGCTCACAGCTTCCATTAGTTTGGGGATGATGGGAGGAGCTTAATCCTTGGCGGAGCCAATGAGTCGTAAAATTCTCTCCAAAATTGAGAAGTGAATTGAACTCCTCGATCTGAAATGATGCGATCAGGAACTCCGTGGAGTCTATAAATGTGTTGTACAAACAACCTTGCTAGAGTCTTTGAGGAGGGTATTTTTGAACATGGGATAAAATGGACTTGTTTGGAGAAAAGGTCAGTTACAACCCATATAACTGTATTGCCTGAACTTTCAGGTAATTCCACTATGAAATCCATGGATATTTCTTTCCATGGGGTTCCTGGACTGGCTACCGTTTGAAGTAGTCCAGGAGGTTTTCCCGGAGGCCTTTTGGATGATGCATAAATAGGGCAACTTGCTACATATGCTTGAATGTCTTTTTTAAGACTTGGCCACCAAAATTGTCTTTTAAGAAGATGCAAAGTTTTCACAAATCCAAAATGTCCTGCCATTTTGGCATCATGGCATCGTTGTAGGATGGTTTCTCTGAGTGATAGAGGAACATATAGTTTTGTTCCAATCCAAGCTAGTCCATCACGGAGTGTGCATTCATGGGAATGCGCTAAGTACCAGTCATCGGTGTTTAAAGCTTCTTTAAACGACTTGGTCAGTTCATCTGGGAGTGAGGGGTCAGCTTTGGAGTGGCTTCTAGTTATTGCTGGGGCTGCCAACTGTTGCACGGGAAGTATTGGTCGAACCACCTCGGAGCGAGTGCAATTGTATTGGGGCAAACGTGAGAGAGCATCCGCTAAGAAGTTTTTCCCCCCAGGAATGTAATGTAAAGTGAAATTAAAGCGGTTAAAATATTGAGCCCAGCGGGCTTGTTTAGGTGAAAGTTTTCTAGGAGTCTTTAGAGCTTCTAGATTTTTGTGATCAGTCCAAACTTCAAAAGGATGATTTGAACCTCTAAGAATTGTCTCCATGTCCAGAGCCCAATGAACTGCAAATGCTTCCTTTTCCCAAATAGCCCACCGCCTTTCAGTTTCAGTCAATTTTCGAGAAGTGAAAGCACAGGGTTGTAGTTTACCATCAGCATTGTTTTGGAATAAAACGGCTCCGACTGCTACATCACTTGCATCAGCTTGTATTACAAAAGGAACATCCATGTCAGGGTGCTTTAAAATAGGTTCGGCGGCAAAGAGTCGTTTCAATTTTTCAAATGCTGCCTGACATTCCATTGTCCATTCGAGAGGTAATGATGGTTTGGGTTTCGTGTCTCCTTTAGTTTTCAAGAGGTTGGTGATTGGTAAAGCAATTTGAGCAAAGGAGGGGATGAATTGACGATAGAAATTTGCGAATCCTAAAAAACTTTGGAGTTGCTTCTGTGTGCGTGGGGGGGCCCATTCCAAGACAGCTTTCACTTTTTCTGGATCCATTTCTAACCCATCAGCTGAAATGCGATACCCTAAGTAGTCTATTTTGGTTTGATGGAAATCACATTTGGATAGCTTGCAATATAGTTCTGCAGATAATAACTTTTTGAGAACAGCTCTTACTAGTTTAATATGTTCTTCCAGTGTTTCTGTATAGATAAGTATGTCGTCAAGGTAGACAAGAACTCCTTTGAACAAATGCTGATGGAGTATTTCATTTATTAGTTGCATAAAACTGCGGCGCCCCTGCAGTCCAAAGGGCAGTACTGAAACTGGAAACATCCTAGTGGACAGTTGAAAGCGGTTTTCCATTCATCCCCTCTTTATACGAACTCTGTAGTAGGCTTCTCAGGTCCAGTTTGGTGAAGAATTTTCCTTCGCTAAATGTGCTAACATATCTTTCATGAGTGGCATGGGGTATATGTTTTGGTGCAGCGTTTAGGTTCCTATAGTCAACTATAAGACGAAAGGAGCCATCTTTCTTTTCCCGAACATCACTGGCGCAGCCAATGAGGTCTAGCCGGTTGGATAAACCCCGCTCTAGGTTTTTGTCTATGAATTTCGTAGCTCCCCAATTCCTTTTGGGTCATGGGATAAGCTTTTGGTTTTGGAAGCTTTACCCCGGAAGGATGTCTATGGCACAGTCAATAGGCCTATGGGGAGGAAGTACGCCTGATGCTTTCTCACTAAAGACTTCTCGCAAGTCCCAGTATTCCTTGGGTATTCTCTCCTCCCGTCTATCCGTTCGATCATTGCCCCAACGTATCCTGGTGCATGGCCATGGTAGATCCTTCTTGGGTTCCCCTTTTCCTTTTAATGTTTTGGAGCGGAAACGTGGGACTCCCGTTCTCCAGTTAATATGGGGTTCCATTTCAACCATGACAGGCCTAGCAACAGGGGTTGGTCCATTCCTGGGGCTACTATGAAGTTCAGAATTTCGCGGTGGTCTCCTATTATCATTTCTATGGGTTCTGTTACGAAATGGGGGTCCTCCCCCTGCCACAGAGTCATCCAACTGGGCAAACGCTATGGGCCTACTTAGGGTTCTCAATCTTAGTTCCATTTTTTCTACTAGTTCGGGACTGACCATGCATCTAGTACACCCAGAATCGAGTAGTGCTAGCAGTTCCCTCTTATTACCCGAAGAGGGTACATGTAAATTGACTGGAATGTCCAAGGGCCCCGTGCCCAACTCACCAGAAGGTCTTCATCGGACTCTGATGTGGTTTTGCTGTCGTCAGTATCGGTCGACGCTTCGCCTTCCTCCTTGATGGGCGTGCCCTTCTTGGCAACGCCCTCCCCCACTTTTGCCGGTTTACGCGCCTTAGCCGCTGGTTTCACTGGTTCCTTTTCACCACCAGAGGTCGTGCTTGGTATCAACTTAACCCTACAGTCGGCTGCTCGGTGGCCTTCTTTTCCACATCTGTAGCACGCAGACGAACGTGGTCTTCCTCCCTCCAATCTAGGGACGTCCCTATAGGTGCCTCCTGGAGAACGGCCAAGGGATGGCCCTCCAGTGCGCTGTCTTCTGCCACGGTCCTTCACTAGTTCGATTTCCATCTCTGCTGCCAGGGTGTACCAGCCATACAGCGTAGTTGGAGAGGCTCGTGCTCGACACAGTTCGTAGAGATCTCCATTCAGACCATCTTTGAAAATGTCCACAAGGGTCACCTCCGACCACCCTCTCATCAAGGGAACTAAATCACTGAACTCCTGGTTATAATCAGCCACCGGTCTCCTCCCTTGCCTGATGGTTTTCATTCGACCTTTGGCCTTTTGCTCTGCCAGGGGGTCCTCAAACCTCCTCCTCAGTGCAGTCATAAAATGCTCGTAGTTTTGCAGTAAGGGGGAGTGGTTGGTATATAACGACATATACCATGCAGCTGCTCTTCCGGTCAAATTGTGGGTCACAGCTCTCACTTGTGCTGCCTGTGACCAATAATCTTCCCCCCAGTCTATCATGTGGTCATTCACTTTCGCCAGGAACAGTCCCAACTCCTTCGCATTTCCATCAAATTTCTCTGATATGGGGGGAATTTTTGGCTTTTTCCTTCCCCTGCGCAGCCTTGCTTGGTCAGCAGGTGGCGCGCGGCCCCCATCCAATTCAGCTTCCTCTGGGGAGAGGGTTCCCGGCTCTGGCTCTTCAGAAATCTCACCGCCCTGGGAATCACCTCTAGCTGGCCCCTTTGTATTATCTTCCTCCCACCTGGAGGACCGAATAGGGGATTCATACCTTTGGCGAGCTGCTTGCCTTACTTTCACTTCACGGAAAAGACGCAAGGCTTCCTCCAACTGGAGTTTGTCCCTTATCTCTTGTTCTGCTTCCGAAAGTCTTTCTTTTTCTTTTTTCTTTTTCCTTTTAGTTACTCCAGAGGGAAGCTCTTCGGTGCTTGGTTTCCACCCTTCCTCTTCCAGCTTTAATTGCTCTGCCCACCGAGCTCTGCAATCTTCCAGCTCAGGGTTAAAAGTGTCAGCAGAAATTCCTCCGGACGCCTCCCCCAGCTCAGCCGGCAGCTGGCCTTCCATCACATTTGGGTTTTCTCCCCCCCCCCGGTATTGCGATTGCAATCCTGGTTGGTAGACATGATGATGAGATCCAACTTAATGTCAGGCTACCTCCGACTATAATTAGGAAAGAATTCACCTTGACTTCATTTGGAATAAAGACAAGTACTTTTACTTTTTACAGTCTTGATAGCAGCCAAGCTAAGTTGGATCTGAGACAAAATATGGCTAACATATCATATCCCCCCAATTGTCCCTCCTCCTCCAGGAGGTCAGGCTGGTCTGGTCCAATGCCAGCTCCTTCTCGGCCCCTCGTGGTAATCTTCTTCCCCAGGTCTCTAGATGTCAGTCATCTTAGGAATGCAGTGTCTGTAAGAAAAGCCCGCGCTGATAACACTCAGTCGTTAATCATCCCTCCCCCACTGTTATGTCAGCCGACACTCTTAATAGGCTCCTTTCCCTTACCCTGTACGGTGGTATGATACATCTCATTTCCTTAAAAGTTTTATAATACAGAAATAAACATTTCACATTCTATCTACTAATATAATCATTCAAAAGTATATGAAGATTGGAGTGGAGGCTGACAGATAGGAGGAGAACCACCGATAAACGGTGCCTCCCACTCCCAATCCCTCCAACCGGCGCAGCAGGATACCATGGTCGATGGTATCGAAAGCCGCTGAGAGGTCTAATAGGACCAGGACAGAGGAACAACCCCTATCCCTGGCCCTCCAGAGATCATCCACCAACGCGACCAAAGCCGTCTCCGTGCTGTAACCGGGCCGGAAACCGGACTGGAACGGGTCCAGATAGACAGTTTCATCCAGGTGCAGGGGAACCTGATATGCCACCATACTCTCTACAACCTTCGCCGCGAAGCGAAGGTTGGAGACCGGACGATAATTACCTAAAACAGCCGGGTCCAGGGAGGGCTTCTTGAGGAGGGGCCTCACCACCGCCTCTTTCAAGGCGGCCGGAAAGACTCCCTCCAACAAGGAGGCACTCGTAATCGCCTGGAGCCAGCCTCGTGTCACCTCCTGAGTGGCCAGCACCAGCCAGGAGGGGCACGGGTCCAGTAAACACGTGGTGGCATTCAGCCTACCCAGCAACCTGTCCATGTCCTCGGGAGCCACAGGGTCAAACTCATCCCAGAAAATATCACCAAGACCACCCTCAGACGCCTCATCTGAATCGCCGCAATTTTGGTCTAAACCGTCTCGAAGCTGAACGATTTTATCGTATAGATAACCGTTAAACTCCTCAGCACGTCCCTGCAACGGGTCATCCCGCTCCCCCTGGTGAAGGAGGGAACGGGTCACCCGAAACAGGGCGGCTGGGCGGTTATCTGCCGACGCAATGAGGGAGGAGGCGTAGCAATGCCTCGCTTCCCTCAGTGCCACCAGGTAGGTCCTAGTATAGGCTATAGAATGGGAATAGAATGGAATGGAAGAGGAAATAAAATAGAATGGAATAGGGAATAGGGAATGAGGAGAAGAGAGGAGAAAATAGAATGGAATGGAACGGGAACAGGAACCGGAATAGGAATAGAGCTGCAAGGGACCTTGAAGGCCTTCTAGACCAACCCTCTGCTCAACCAGGAGAACCTATACCATTTCAGGCAAGTGGCTGCCTAATGTCTTCTTAAAAGACTCCAGTGACTGGATTGATCGGGATTGACATTCTCATTGCCCCACGGTGTGTGGGGAGATGGGAGGCAGCTGGAAGGGGGCACCTGGCTTTGGAAAGCTGAGCTGCATAGCCCCTTCCAGGGGGAGAAGTGAAAAGCTGGAAGCAAGCAGGGAGAATCTAAGCAGAGGCAGGTGGGGGGGGGGGCTTCGCAAGCAATTTGCTTCTGAGACCCCTGACCCTTGTTCAGTTGTGAGCCACTGAGACTCACCGCTGGCAAGATGGGTAGTGTATAAATTTAATAAATAACAAGAGGAACTGAGCTGCCTCCCAAGGGAAGACGATGAGGGAAGTTTGGTTCCCTGGAATTATCGGGTGAATTCCTTTTTCCTGCCTGCTTTGCTAGTCCTCTTCACCTACGACGGACACAGCGATGGGAAGAAGTCTGTTTCCCCCTTTATCTTCAGGGGCAAATCTTACCAGGTATGCGCCACTGATGGGCGCCCAGACGGCTACTGCTGGTGCTTGACTCCTGCCAACCTTGACCAGGACAAGAAATATGGCTTCTGCCCGAATAGACGTACATGGGATCGGGGCACGTGGGGTTGAGGGGGTGCGGTGTGGTGCTCAGGGACATCCTCAGACCTGGCATCACAAAGGGGGGCTGCAGCTGCACAGACCGGCCAAGATTGTCTCACGTTCAGATTCGGGACCTACCCCCCCCCAAGGCTCCAGGGGGTTCTGCTCAGCTGGGGGTCAAGGCTGACCTCT
Source organism: Ahaetulla prasina (assembly GCF_028640845.1). Classification (NCBI taxonomy): domain Eukaryota; kingdom Metazoa; phylum Chordata; class Lepidosauria; order Squamata; family Colubridae; genus Ahaetulla; species Ahaetulla prasina. The sequence goes on along the minus strand of NC_080541.1, from coordinate 230,711,913 downwards.
CCCTATCCCCTCCAGGCATGGCTGCGATTGGAGGGAGTACAGAACAGTCTTTGGACAACTCTGGCTCCCTTGGCCAGGAAAAAGATGAGCCCCATGCCTCAGAGTTGGACATGACTGGTCAAGAGAAAACTTGACCTTCACGTTTGCACATGTGCCCCCCCACACACACACACCGTGTGTTGGGAGGCCTCTCCGGCAGCCCAGGAGAATGGGTGCTTTCCTCAGAAGGGTGAAGGGCAGTGGGGGGAGGGGGATGACCCAGGGACCACAATGATTGAGGGCCCTACGCAAGAGTTTGAAAGCTGGACCCTGGTCCTGACTGTTGCAAGTTTGTTGGTGCAGAGCCCACCTACCATCCCTGACTGTCTCCCATTCAGCTTCGGGACCTGTCCCCAAGGCTCCAGGGGTTCTGCTCAGCTGGTGATACAGCGGCAGCCCAAGTCTGGCCCCTCCGTATCTCATCCAGGCACTGCCATGATTGGAGGGCACTCCAAGGGCAAGCCCTGCTCCTTCCCCTTCAAGTTCCAGGGCAAGATGTACAGCAGCTGCACCACGGATGGACGCTCTGATGGGAAGCTCTGGTGCGCCACCACCAGTGACTACGATGCAGACAAGAAGTGGTACTTTTGCCCTGACCAAGGTATGGGGGAAGCCTGTCTCTCTGCCCTCCTTATGGGGAGGACTCAGCACACCCACCCACAGGGCATGATAAAAACAGTGAGTTGATCAACTGACAGCCCGAGTGCTGCAGGATGGGGTGAGCTCCCATTGGTTCCTCCAGCTCTTTTCCACCCAGCAATTGGAAAGAAGGCAAATATGAATAGATAAATAGGTACCATTTCCATGCACCTTTGGTGTACACTTTTGCTGGCCTCCTGGCTACAGAAACGTCTTTGGACAACTCCGGCTCCCTTGGCCAGGAAACATATGAGCCCCATGCCTCAGAGTTGGACATGACTGGTCAAGAGAAAACTTGACTTTTACATTTGCACATGTGCCCACACACACACACACACACACACACACACACACACACACACACACACTCCGTGTGTTGGGAGGCCTCTCCGGCAGCCCAGGAGAATGGGTGCTTTCCTCAGAAGGGGGAAGGGCAGTGTGGGGAGGGGGATGACCCAGGGGCCACAATGATTGAGGGCCCTACGCAAGAGTTTGAAAGCTGGACCCTGGTCCTGACTGTTGCAAGTTTGTTGGTGCAGAGCCCACCTACCATCCCTGACTGTCTCCCATTCAGCTTCGGGACCTGCTGCCCACAAGGCTCCAGGAGGTTCTGCTCAGCTGGTGATACAGCGGCAGCCCAAGTCTGGCCCCTCCGTATCTCATCCAGGCCCTGCCATGATTGGAGGGCACTCCAAGGGCAAGCCCTGCTCCTTCCCCTTCAAGTTCCAGGGCAAGATGTACAGCAGCTGCACCACGGACGGACGCTCTGATGGGAAGCTCTGGTGCGCCACCACCAGTGACTACGATGCAGACAAGAAGTGGTACTTTTGCCCTGTCCAAGGTATGGGGGAAGCCCATTTTTACTGCCCCCCCTGGTGGGGAGGACTCAGCACACCCACCCACAGGGCTTGATAACTCAGCCATTAAAAACACTGAGTTTGTCAGCTGATAGCCCGAGTGCTGCAGGATGGGGTGAGCTCCGTTCCTTACTCCAACTTCTTTCCCCCCAGCAATTCGTATGCAGGCAAATATGAGTAGATAAATAGGTACCATTTCCATGCGTCTTTGCTGACCACATGGCCACAGAAAAGTCTTTGGACAACTCTGGCACCCTTGACCAGGAAACAGATGAGCCCCATGCCTCAGAGTTGGACATGACTGGTCAAGAGAAAACTTGACCTTCACGTTTGCACATGTGCCCCCCCACACACACACACCGTGTGTTGGGAGGCCTCTCCGGCAGCCCAGGAGAATGGGTGCTTTCCTCAGAAGGGTGAAGGGCAGTGGGGGGAGGGGGATGACCCAGGGACCACAATGATTGAGGGCCCTACGCAAGAGTTTGAAAGCTGGACCCTGGTCCTGACTGTTGCAAGTTTGTTGGTGCAGAGCCCACCTACCATCCCTGACTGTCTCCCATTCAGCTTCGGGACCTGCTGCCCACAAGGCTCCAGGAGGTTCTGCTCAGCTGGTGATACAGCGGCAGCCCAAGTCTGGCCCCTCCGTATCTCATCCAGGCACTGCCATGATTGGAGGGCACTCCAAGGGCAAGCCCTGCTCCTTCCCCTTCAAGTTCCAGGGCAAGATGTACAGCAGCTGCACCACGGATGGACGCTCTGATGGGAAGCTCTGGTGCGCCACCACCAGTGACTACGATGCAGACAAGAAGTGGTACTTTTGCCCTGACCAAGGTATGGGGGAAGCCTGTCTCTCTGCCCTCCTTATGGGGAGGACTCAGCACACCCACCCACAGGGCATGATAAAAACAGTGAGTTGATCAACTGACAGCCCGAGTGCTGCAGGATGGGGTGAGCTCCCATTGGTTCCTCCAGCTCTTTTCCACCCAGCAATTGGAAAGAAGGCAAATATGAATAGATAAATAGGTACCATTTCCATGCACCTTTGGTGTACACTTTTGCTGGCCTCCTGGCTACAGAAACGTCTTTGGACAACTCCGGCTCCCTTGGCCAGGAAACATATGAGCCCCATGCCTCAGAGTTGGACATGACTGGTCAAGAGAAAACTTGACTTTTACATTTGCACATGTGCCCACACACACACACACACACACACACACACACACACACACACTCCGTGTGTTGGGAGGCCTCTACGGCAGCCCAGGAGAATGGGTGCTTTCCTCAGAAGGGGGAAGGGCAGTGGGGGGAGGGGGATGACCCAGGGGCCACAGTGATTGAGGGCCCTACGCAAGAGTTTGAAAGCTGGACCCTGGTCCTGACTGTTGCAAGTTTGTTGGTGCAGAGCCCACCTACCATCCCTGACTGTCTCCCATTCAGCTTCGGGACCTGCTGCCCACAAGGCTCCAGGAGGTTCTGCTCAGCTGGTGATACAGCGGCAGCCCAAGTCTGGCCCCTCCGTATCTCATCCAGGCCCTGCCATGATTGGAGGGCACTCCAAGGGCAAGCCCTGCTCCTTCCCCTTCAAGTTCCAGGGCAAGATGTACAGCAGCTGCACCACGGACGGACGCTCTGATGGGAAGCTCTGGTGCGCCACCACCAGTGACTACGATGCAGACAAGAAGTGGTACTTTTGCCCTGTCCAAGGTATGGGGGAAGCCCATTTTTACTGCCCCCCCTGGTGGGGAGGACTCAGCACACCCACCCACAGGGCTTGATAACTCAGCCATTAAAAACACTGAGTTTGTCAGCTGATAGCCCGAGTGCTGCAGGATGGGGTGAGCTCCGTTCCTTACTCCAACTTCTTTCCCCCCAGCAATTCGTATGCAGGCAAATATGAGTAGATAAATAGGTACCATTTCCATGCGTCTTTGCTGACCACATGGCCACAGAAAAGTCTTTGGACAACTCTGGCACCCTTGACCAGGAAACAGATGAGCCCCATGCCTCAGAGTTGGACATAGAATAGAATAGAATAGAATAATTTAATTTCTATACCGCCCTTCTCCCGAAGGACTCAGGGCGGTTTCCAGCCAGGTAAAAACACAATAAAACATACAATATGACTGGTCAAGAGAAAAATTGTCCTTTATGTTTGCATATGTGCCCTCATACACACATACACACACACATACATACACACCAAGTACGTTGGGAGGCCTCTCCAGCAACCCAAGAGAATGGGTGCTTTCCTCAGAAGGGGGAAGGGCAGTGAGGGGAGGGGGATGACCCAGGGGCCATAATGATTGAGGGCCCTACACAACAATCTGAAAGCTGGATCTGGTTTGCAGCTGCAGAGCCTACAGACCATCCCTGATTGTCTCCCATTCAGCTTTGGGAGCTGCCCCCCCCCCCAAGGCTCCAGGGGGTTCTGCTCAGCCGATGTAACAGTTGGAGGCCAAGGCTGACCTCTCCCTCCCCCCTCCAGGCCCGGCCGTGTTTGGAGGGAACTCCCAGGGCAAGCCCTGCTCTTTCCCCTTCAAGTTCCTGGGCCAGATGTACAGCAGCTGCACCACGGACGGACGCTCTGATGGGAAGCTCTGGTGCGCCACCACCAAAGACTATGATGCAGACAAGAAGTGGGGCTTTTGCCCTGTCCAAGGTATGGGGGAAGCCCCTTTTACTGCCCCCCTGGTGGGGAGGACTCAGCACACCCACCCACAGGGCTTGATAACTCAGCCATTAAAAACACTGAGTTTGTCAGCTGATAGCCCGAGTGCTGCAGGATGGGGTGAGCTCCGTTCCTTGCTCCAGCTTCTTTCCCCCCAGCAATTCGTATGCAGGCAAATATGAGTAGATAAATAGGTACCTTTTCCATGTGCCTTTGGTGTACACATTTGCTGACCTGGCTACAGAAATGTCTTTGGACAACTCCGGCTCCCTTGGCCAGGAAACAGATGAGCCCCATGCCTCAGAGTTGGACATGACTGGTCAAAGAGAATAATTGACCTTTACTTTTGTACATGCACATGCACACACATACACACACATACACCCCCCCCCCAAGTGTGTTGGGAGGACTCTCTGGCAGCCCAGGAGAATGGGTGCTTTCCTCAGAAGCGGAAGGGCACTGAGGGGAGGAGGATGACCCAGGGGCCACGATGATTGAGGGCCATACGCAAGCGTTTGAAAGCTGGACCCCGGTCCAGCTTCAATTGCCGGTTTGTGGCTGCAGAGCCCACAGACCATCCCTGACTGTCTCCCATTCCGCTTCGGGACCTGCCCCCCTCCAAGGCTCCAGGGGGTTCTGCTCTGCCGGTGCAACAGTTGGGGGCCAAGGCTGACCTCTTCCTCCCCACTCTAGGCCCGGCCGTGTTTGGAGGGAACTCCCAGGGCAAGCCCTGCTCCTTCCCCTTCAAGTTCCTGGGCCAGATGTACAGCAGCTGCACCACAGATGGACGCTCTGATGGGAAGCTCTGGTGCGCCACCACCAAAGACTATGATGCAGATTTGAAATGGGCCTTTTGTCCTGACCACGGTATGGGGGAAGCCCCTTTCACTACCCCCCTGGGAAGCTGGTGGGAAGGGGACTCAGCACACCCAGCCACAGGGCCTGATAGATCAGCCGTTAAAGACTCCCTTAGCATACAGCCATGCTGGCCACATGATCATGGAGAATGTCTTTGGATAACAGTGGCTTCTCAACCAAGAAACAGAGTGGAGTCCTGGTTCCTTGAGTCGGACGGGACTGGACAAGAAATCCTTGACCTTTACGTCTATGGAGATTCTCAGTCATCCAGGTTGCTCCAAAAGTGCTTTTGCAAAAGGCAACTGGCCTTTCTTTTTTTCTTCCTTGAAGACCTTTTGCTTCTCGTCCCAGAAACTTCTTCAGTTCTGACTGGTGAACTTTTCTATAAGGTTGGATAAACAGAGGCATAGAATCAAGATCACATGAAGTACTAGCGCTGCCTTATAAAACTACACCTGAAATACTGCAACCAATTTTGGTCACCACACTATAAAAAAGATGTTGTGACCTTGCAAAAGTTCAGAGAAGAGCAACTAAGATGATCAAAGTCCTGGAGACGAAACCATTTGAAGAACGGCTGCAGGATCTGGGTAGGGCTAGTCTAAAGAAAAGAAGATTTAGGGCTGACCTGATAAGAATGTTCCAGTATTTGAGGAACTGCCACAAAGAGGAGGGGGTCAAATTATTCTCCAAAGCACCAGAAGGCAGGAAGCAAGAAGCAAAACTAATCAAGGAGAGAAACAACCTGGAATTAAGGAGAAACTTCCTGACAGTGAGAAAAATGAACCAGTGGAACTGCTTGCCTCCAGAAGATGTGGGTGGTCCATCACTGGAGGTTTTTAAGAAGAGACGTCACTTGTCTGAAATGATATAGGGCCTCCTGCTTGAGCAGGTGGTTGGACTAGAAGACCTCCAAGGTCCCTTCAGGCTCTTTTCTGGTTACGATTCCCATTGGCTGACTTGTTGTTATGGCTATCCCAGCTCATAATTTCTCACACGCTGACACTCGAAGAACCATCAATCAAGAAAAATAAGGCGGACCAGCACTGAATAGAGCAGCCATGAACATCTTCAGATGTTACGATGCATCTTGACCAAAATCAGGATGTGGCAGGAAAGTTTCCCAGGGTCTCTGTTATGAACAAGGAGGACAGTCTCTCGACCCTTTTGAGCTCTGGCTTTGGTGAAGACTCCCGAGAAGACGGTGGACAGCCAAGAAACAAATAGAGGAGGGGAGACGTCATGTCAATGTTGTCACTCAAGACATAAATGACTGTTCTATTTTCTCCTCTCCTCTCTCTCCTCTCCTCTCCTCTCCTGTCCCCTCCTCTCCTCTCCTTTCCTTTCCTCTCCTCTCCTCTCCTCTCCTCTCCTCTCCTCTCCTCTCCCCACCCCTCCCCTCCCCTCTCCTCCTCTCCTCTCCTCTGATCTCATCTCCCCTACTCTACACTACTCTACACCACCTACCACCTCTCCTCTCCTCCTCCTCCTCTCTCTCCTCTCTCCTCCTCTCCTCCTCTCCTCTCCTCTCCTCCTCTCCTCCTCTCTCCTCCTCTCCTCCTCTCCTCTCCTCTCCTCTCTCTCCCCTACTCTACTCCTCCTCTCTCTCCTCCTCCTCCTCCTCTCCCCTCCTCTCCTCTCCTCTCCTCTCCTCTCCTCTCCTCTCCTCTCCTCTGCTGAAGAATGAAAGGATTTCTATTCCTTGCAGACAGTTGCTCATTAGCAGCCTTTGAGAGCCATTGAGGACACTTGGAGGTTTATCTGTGCCCTCAAGGTCACCTGAAGAGTACAAGAGGGTGTGGAGCCTTCTTGGAACTGCTGAATGAACTGTGTTGTAGATGGGTGGTGTTGTAACACACACACACACACACACACCATTGAGAGAGGGTTGTTCAATCTTAATGTAGATGGCCTCTTTGATCCCTTTTTCAATAGAGTGGTCCTCTCTATCCAGAAAATGGATTTGCTGTCTTCAAAAGATTGTCTTTCAAATGCAGGTGGATTGCTAAATCTTGTCCTGATGGGTTTTTCCTCCCATGTTGTTCCATGCATTTAGAAGTGATTGTCTTGTTTTTCCAGTGTATAGTCCTGCACGTGTCTCACTGCGTTGTGCTACATATATCACATTGCTCTATTGGTGTCAGTGTGTTATATCCTTGGGGTGGACAAGCTTCTGCCTTAGTGTATTTTTGCATTATGTGCAAATATGTATATTCTGTTGGTTATATTTATCTTTGCACACAGTCCACACACAGAAGGGGGAAGGGCAGTGAGGGGAGGGTGATGACCCAGGGGCTATAATGATTGAGGGCCCTACACAAGACTTTCAAAGCTGGAACCTGGTCCAGCCTCTGTTGCCAGTTTGCGGCTGCAGAGCCCACAGGCCATCCCTGTCTTCCATTCAGCTTTGGGACCTGTCCCCCCAAGGCTCCAGGGGGTTCTGCTCACTGGGTACAACAGTTGGGCGCCAAGGCTGACCTCTCCCTCCTCCATCCAGGCCCAGCTGTGATTGGAGGGAACTCCCATGGCAAACCTTGCTCCTTCCCCTTCAAATTCCTGGGCCAGATGTACAGCACCTGCACCACAGATGGACGCTCTGATGGGAAGCTTTGGTGCGCCACCACCAGAGACTATGATGCAGATTGGAAGTGGGGCTTTTGCCCTGTCCAAGGTATGGGGGAAGCCCCTTTCACTGCCCCTCTGGTGGGGAGGATTCAGCACACCCACCCACAGGGCTTGATAACTCAGCCTTAAAAACACTGATAGCCCGAGTGCTGCAGGATGGGGTGAGCTCCCGTTCCTTGCTCCAGCTCCTTTTCACCAAGCAATTTGTATGCAGGCAAATATGAGTAGATAAATAGGTACCATTTCCATGCGTCTTTGGTGTACACATTTGCTGACCATATGGCCACAGAAAAGTCATTGGACAACTCTGGCACCCTTGGCCAGCAAACAGATGAGCACCATGCCTCAGAGTTGGACATGACTGGTCAAGAGAAAAATTGACTTTTACATTTGCACATGTGCCCACACACACAAACACACACACACCAAGTGTGTTGGGAGGCCTCTCTGGCAGCCCAGGAGAATGGGTGCTTTCCTCAGAAGGGTGAAGGGCAGTGAGGGGAGGGGGATGACCCAGGGGCCACAATGATTGAGGGCCCTATGCAAGACTTTCAAAGCTGGACCCTGGTCCCAACTTTGTTGCAAGTTTGTTGGTGCAGAGCCCACCTACCAGCCCTGACTGTCTCCCATTCAGCTTCAGAACCTGCTGCCCACAAGGCTCCAGGGGGTTCTGCTCAGTCAGTGATACAGCGGCAGCCCAAGTCTGGCCCCTTTGTATCTCATCCAGGCATGGCTGTGATTGGAGGGGACTCCCAGGGCAAGCCCTGCTCCTTCCCCTTCAAGTTCCAGGGCAAGATGTACAGCAGCTGCACCATGGACGGACGCTCTGATGGGAAGCTCTGGTGCGCCACCACCAGCGACTATGATGCAGACAAGAAGTGGTACTTTTGCCCTGACCAAGGTATGGGGGAAGCCTGTCTCTCTGCCTTCCTTCTGGGGAGGATTCAGCACACCCACCCACAGGGCATGATAAAAACTGTGAGTTGGTCAACTGACAGCCCGAGTGCTGCAGGATGGGGTGAGCTCCCATTGGTTCCTCCAGCTCCTTTCCACCCAGCAATTGGAAAGCAGGCAAATATGAATAGATAAATAGGTACCATTTCCATGCGCCTTTGGTGTACACTTTTGCTGACCTCCTGGCTACAGAAACGTCTTTGGACAACTCTGGCTCCCTTGGCCAGGAAACATATGAGCCCCATGCCTCAGAGTGGGACATGACTGGTCAAGAGAAAACTTGACCTTTACATTTGCACATGTGCCCCCCACACACACCCCAAGTGTGTTGGGAGGCCTCTCCGGCAGCCCAGGAGAATGGGTGCTTTCCTCAGATGGGTGAAGGGCAGTGAGGGGAGGGGGATGACCCAGGGGCCACAATGATTGAGGGCCCTATGCAAGACTTTCAAAGCTGGACCCTGGTCCTGACTGTTGCAAGTTTGTTGGTGCAGAGCCCACCTACCAGCCCTGACTGTCTCCCATTCAGCTTCGGGACCTGCTGCCCACAAGGCTCCAGGGGGTTCTGCTCAGTCAGTGATACAGCAGCAGCCCAAGTCTGGCCCCTCCGTATCTCATCCAGGCCCTGCCATGATTGGAGGGCACTCCAAGGGCAAGCCCTGCTCCTTCCCCTTCAAGTTCCAGGGCAAGATGTACAGCAGCTGCACCACGGACGGACGCTCTGATGGGAAGCTCTGGTGCGCCACCACTAGCGACTACGATGCAGACAAGAAGTGGTACTTTTGCCCTGTCCAAGGTATGGGGGAAGCCCCTTTTACTGCCCCCCTGGTGGGGAGGACTCAGCACACCCACCCACAGGGCTTGATAACTCAGCTTTAAAAACACTGAGTTTGTCAGCTGATAGTCTGAGTGCTGCAGGATGGGGTGAGCTCCGTTCCTTGCTCCAGCTTCTTTCCCCCCAGCAATTCGTATGCAGGCAAATATGAGTAGATAAACAGGTACCTTTTCCATGTGCCTTTGGTGTACATTTTTGCTGACCTCCTGGCTACAGAAATGTCTTTGGAGAACTCCGGCTCCCTTGGCCAGGAAACATATGAGCCCCATGCCTCAGAGTTGGACATGACTGGTCAAGAGAAAACTTGAACTTTACGTTTGCACATGTGCCCACACACACACACACACACTCACACACACACCCCAAGTGTGTTGGGAGGCCTCTCTAGCAGCCCAGGAGAATGGGTGCTTTCCTCAGATGGGTGAAGGGCAGTGAGGGGAGGGGGATGACCCAGGGGCCACAGTGATTGAGGGCCCTATGCAAGACTTTCAAAGCTGGACCCTGCTCCTGACTATTGCAAGTTTGTTGCTGCAGAGCCCACCTACCAGCCCTGACTGTCTCCCATTCAGCTTCGGGACCTGCTGCCCACAAGGCTCCAGGAGGTTCTGCTCAGCTGGTGATACAGCGGCAGCCAAAGTCTGGCCTCTCCATTCCAGCTTCAGCCATTGCTGTGTTTGGAGTGAGCTCCCTGGGCAAGCCCTGCTCCTTCCCCTTCAAGTTCCAGGGCAAGATGTACAGCAACTGTACCACAGATGGACGCACTGATGCGAAGCTCTGGTGCGCCACTACCAGTGATTACGATGTGGACAAGAAGTGGGGCTTTTGCCCTGACCAAGGTATGGGGAAGCCCCTTTCACTGCCCCCCTTGGAAGCTGCAGGCGTGGGGTGGGGTGGGGTGGAGCATGGTTTGTGCATGTGTGTTGCTCGGACACATTGCATTATGGATGTGGGCACATGGGGAATAAAAGATTAGCCATCACTGAGTTAGGTCTTTAAAATAAAAGTTGGAAGTCATCTCACCCAGTTTTAATGCTCTATCCACAGACCGCTCCAAGAGAAATCTTATGGTCCCGGTTTTCACAACTTGTAAGTAGCCAAAAATGGCTGTTGTCCCTCCTGCCATTCAGGAAAGCTTTCTTTGGACATAATGAGGAAATTGCGAATTCCATGAGGTCAACAAAGTGCCTGTCCTTTCTTCACCACCCCTGCAAGGCGGCTTTGATACCGTAGGTTCTGCCGACAGCAGTTGCCAGCTGGATTTCGCGAAGCTCCTCTGGAAAGTCCCCCAGAGAATGTACTTCCTTTCTGTCTTTTTCCAAAACAATTAAGTGGAACATGGTTTCTTCCTCTTCTTTATTTTGCTTGGGTCAGCCTGACCCAACTTAAAGGGTACAAACATCATTTTATGGCTCCTTTCCTCAGAACAGGTGTCATACATACTTCCGCTTGTTAAGGGTCTTTCACGGTTAAAATAACTCAGGTTAACTCAGGTCATAGGAAGAGTACAATATGGAGTTACTTAGGCTATGTTCTTTGCAAGAATAATTCCATTTCTCACAATCCTCCCTTTCCCTTCTGGTAAAGTTTATTCCTGTAATTCACCCTATATGTTTTGTAACATAATACAAAGTTATTGTCTACTTAATCTCTTTCCTGGTTCTTCATTTCCCTTCTTCTTCGGTTGAGTCACCTGATAACAATGCTTACAACAATTACAGCATACAGGTGCACACTTAATACAAATACAGGAGATAAGACATATGATTATGACAATAATAATACTTACAAACAGGTCCTTTTACCATGCAAAACTAGACAACCAGGAGGTAAACAACTCCCATATCCCTTTGAAAGCTGTATTATTAGTTACATATGTTAAATGTGTAGTAATATTATGCAAAGCTTTCATTTTAGACTCAATAAATTGCTATTTCGAAACAACACATACCTTGGAATTCCTCGCATCCATGTCCCATTTTTAATAACAGATAATCTAATATAATCCATCGACCTGTGCGCTCTCACAGGGAGGGCCTCCTCAGGGTGCCGTCAGCCAAACAATGTCGGCTGGCAGCCCCCAGGGGGAGGGCCTTCTCGGTGGGGGCTCCTACCCTGTGGAATGAGCTACCTTTGGGGCTACGCCAACTCCCTGACCTCCGGACCTTTAAGCGCGAGCTCAAGACTTTCTTATTTCATCGGGCAGGGTTGGCCTAATTGCAATTTTAACATGGGTGGTTTTATAAGGGTTTTTAACCCTATCTAGACCCGTTCCAGTCCGGCTTCCGACCCGGATACAGCACGGAGACAGCTTTGGTCGCATTGGTGGATGATCTCTGGAGGGCCAGGGACAGGGGATATTCCTCTGCCCTGGTCCTATTAGACCTCTCAGCGGCGTTCGATACCATTGATCATGGTATCCTGCTGCGCCGGTTGGGGGGATTGGGAGTGGGAGGCACCGTATATCGGTGGTTCTCCTCCTATCTCTCCGCCCGGGCGCAGACGGTGTTGACAGGGGGGCAGAGGTCGACCGCGAGGGGCCTCACTTGTGGGGTCCCACAGGGGTCGATTCTCTCGCCCTGCTGTTCAACATCTACATGAAGCCGTTGGGTGAGATCATCAGTGGTTTCGGGTGAGATACCAGCAGTACGCTGATGACACCCAGCTGTACTTTTCCACCCGGACCACCCCAATGAAGTTGTTGAAGTGCTGTCCCGGTGTTTGGAGGCTGTGCGGGTCTGGATGGGGAGAAACAGGCTCAAGCTTAATCCCTCCAAGACGGAGTGGCTGTGGATGCGGCACCCGATTCAGTCAGCTGCAGCCGCGGCTGGCTGTTGGAGGCAGTTACTGGCCCCAAAGGATAGGGTGCGCAACTTGGGTGTCCTTCTGGATGATCGGCTGTCGTTTGAAGATCATTTGACGGCCGTCTCAGGAGGGCCTTCCACCAGGTTCGCCTGGTCTGGCAGTTGCGCCTTCCTTGATCGGGATGCCTTATGCACAGTCACTCATGCGCCTGCCTCTCGCTTGGATTACTGTAATGCTCTCACATGGGGCTCCCCTGAAGTGCGCTCGGAGGCTTCAGCTAGTCCAGAATGCAGCTGCTGGTGATAGAGGAGCTACGTAGCTCCCATGTAACACCGCTCCTGCGCAGACTGCACTGGCTGCCTGTGGCCTTCGGGTGCACTTTAAGGTGTTGGTTACGACCTTTAAAGCGCTCCATGGCTTAGGACCTGGGTACTTACGGGACCGCCTGCTGTTACCATCGCCTCCCACCGACCCGACGCTCCCACAGAGAGGGACTTCTCAGGTGCCGTCCGCCAAACAATGTCGGCTGGCGGCCCCAGGAAGGGCCTTCTCTGTGGGGGCTCCCACACTCTGGAACGAGCTTCCCCCGGGTTTACGCCAAATACCTGACCTTCGGACATTTCGTCGCGAACTCAAGACTCACCTTTTTATCCGCGCAGGGCTGGCTTAAATTGGGATTTTAATCTTAAATTTAGTAATTTTAAACGGGGTTTTTAGTATGGTAAATTTTAATCATTGGGCTAATTTAAATACGTTTTTTAAATCGTATTTTAAATTTGTATATTGTATTGCCGGTTTTTTATTATGCCTGTACATCGCCCTGAGTCCTTCGGGAGAAGGGCGGTATAAAAATCAAATAAACATAAAAACATTTTTATAAGATGTTTTATAGATGGCATTTAGACCCCAAAAAGTTGTCATGTATGTATCCTAATGTACAGGCTAAATGTTGGAGATGCGATTGTGAAGATGCCACTTATTACCATATATGGTGGACTTGTAAAAAAGTTAAAGCATTTTGGATTAAAGTATGGTGGATCATGCAGAATATTTTGAAAAAGAAGATTAAGTTTACTCCGCAGTTCTTTCTACTAGGAATTATTATGGACTGTACAGCTATAGAGACTAAATTGATTTTGAACTTAATAACAGCCGCAAGACTTTTGATTGCTCAGTATTGGAAGAAAGAAGAATTACCTACAATTGAAGAATGGACACTCAAAGTATCAAATTTGGCAGAGATGGCAAAAATCTCCGCTTACTTGAAAGACTATACACTAGAAAAATATATTTTAGAATGGAAAATGTGGATTGATTATATTCAAAATAAGTATCAGATAAAAAAATATCGAATAGCATATGAGTAAATTTAGGAAATATTTTGTATTAGATATATTTTTGAAGGAGAGGGGAATTGAGAGTGTGACTAAGTGTGGTGTGACTAGAGATTATAATTTAGGAATTATTTTAGATTATGATTGTTAGTTTTGATACCCTGCATTTTGTTCTGGGAAGTCGGGGTGAGGGGTGCGGGGTAAGGGGGAGGGGAATTGGGGGGGGGGTTTGGCAGAGATGGAGTGATGGTTAATGTACAGGGTTAATTGAAGATGTATAAATATAATTAATGCAGGGTCGGGTCTGCCCAGTTACCATTTTAGAACGGTGGGGAGGGAGAAAAGAGAGAGTAGGAGGTAGGAAAGAGGAGAAGAGGAAGGAAGAGGGGTAGAAGAGGGAGAAGGAAGGTGTAGGGTGGAGGGAGGAGAGGATGTAGATAAGAGAAGGAGAGGAAGGTTTGGAAAGTAGAAGAAGGTAGAAGAGGGAAGAGTGTTAAAAAGGGGGGTGGTGACTGGGCAAGCCCGACTAATTGTATATAACTGTACATTGGATGAACTATTTGATATGATTGTAAAAATAAAAAAAAATAAAAAAAAATATAAGTAAAAATCAAATCAAATAAATAAATAAAATAAATAAATAAATAACAATCTCCTTTTGGAGTTTTAAAATTTATTGGCCTATTTGAATTAGATTTTTAAAATTGCTTTTAATGTATGTGATGTGTTTCTTTTACCTTGGCTGTAAACCGCCCTGAGTCTTCGGAGAAGGGCGGTATAGAAATATGAAAAATAAATAAATAAATATGGCCGTACGATTCTGCAGAAGAGACTTTCTGATCTCTCCCATTTCATCAGCTAAAGCAGCAATAGCAGATGATGTTTCATTTGTACTCTTTGCTAAAACGCAAGCGAGGTCTCCAGTATGCAAATGCTTATATTGAGTAGCCATCCAAGGAAACATTCCTAAAGGCCCTGCCTGTACCTTATTTAATATCACCACTTCATCACTACATCCGGCATCAAATGCCTCATTTAGTGGAGCTCTTTTACCTCGCTATATCCTTTCCTCCATACGGTCCGAAGGTTACTCTCCCGGCGTTATTGGCCATTTGATAGGTCTCACAGGTTCATAGATAATCAAATGGGATTTCCCAGCCTGGCTTATGTAGCTCCACATGTCCATCTTCATGCACATGTGGCTCATCCCCTGTCTTAGGTATAGTATTTGTAACAATATTATGTGGCATTTGATTACTATGCTAAAGACTAACGTTTATCGTTTCATAGTAAAACTCTGTTTCCTGATTAATATCCTTAAACTGTACAACTGCCATAAAGGTAGTCAGACATCCAATAAGTACATGGACCTCCTACTGCATAAGCATATAAACCACAAAAAAGAAACCATCCTCTAGGTAGGTAAAACACTTGTCCTGTAGCATCCATCTCCTCCACCTCAGAACAGGTAAATGCATGCTCGGTAGATACAGGAAGACCTTTTCTAGTTTCTTTTCAGGTTGTCTATAAACCACACAGTCATAAGCTGGTAATATTATTTATTTATTTATTTATTATTCATATTTGTATACCGCCCTATCTCCCGAAGGACTCAGGGCGGTTCGCAGGCATATAAAACACTTATATACAATTTAAAATAAACATTAAAAAACTTATTCTAATGCCCAATTATTAAAACTAGAAATATAAATATTAAAACCAATTAAAAACCCCTATAAATTTAAAATCTACGCCAATATATTTGTCACTTCAATCACTAACTTTTTCTGGTTAGTCCATTTATTAGGCTTTTGCGGACTTCCAAACATGGTAATTACTTGTGATAAATTATAATGATTAGGTTCTATGGTGATCTTTGCTTCCTCAAATAGGAATTTCCCAGGAACTGGTACTCGCACAAAACGTGTAGACATAATATCAGAGATGGTGGTCTCTCCTTTGACACAAAAGGATGAACTATTGAGAGCTACCTTCATTAGGTCCAGGAAAATATTTCCTTCCTTTTTAATAGGTTCTCTCACATGTTTAGTATATCTCATTGGTGTTTTGAGATATCCAACAGTACATCTACCCTTCCCTACAAAGGGTAATTTTAGTCACCTAAAAACATAAGCTTGGAGGGAGCTTTCAACTCTAAATATGGCAAAAATAATCCCTCCTTCAAAATACAAAACATTTTATAAGAAAGTGTATAATTACCATATGGATCAGTGCATTGATTGTATAAGAATTCCATCCTATTTGATAAATCTTTATACTGGTTTACTATTTCATATGTACGATTGCACTTGGGGTATTTTCCCAGAGGTAGACCATCACTAAAAGAAGACCGAAAACATATCCCAGCTTCAGCCTCAGTTTCAATCAGTGTTAGTGGTTTCTGCACCAGGGAATATTCCTGCTGAAATCCAGTATGGAAACCCAACTGCTGCCATGTTATAGGATAATAGGCAATACAGCAAAAGCTCCCATTCCTACTTGCATATATCGCATAATTTCCCATAAGGCAACAATCACCACTACTACACACTTCATCTTCCTAGTGGACTAGGCCCCCAACCCAGAGTATGTCTTATGTGTGTAAAAGCTCAGAAGCTTACTATTAGACCTCAAGCCTTTCGCCGGTTGTTGGGAACTTACATCCACCGGATACCACAGCATTGATTTACACCATTCAATTATCTCTTTTCTTAATACAATTAATAACACAAGAAACCCTTGGGGGTACCTTTGGTTGGTACCCCCAACCAAATATCCAATCCAACCACCCAATGTTCCATTAGTCAGATATCTGTCTCCTAAAAGTTAATTTAAGCGGGTTCGATGTATCTGTCGACACTGTCCATCCATAAGGCGAATCCATAGGTCCTTTAACTCTGGAATAATGTATCCAGCCTCTTTCCTTAGTCCACACAGCCGACTCAGTGAGTCAGCCTCCGCATGCTGTCTTTATTGTTTTATTACTTAGTTAATTGTTTTATTGCTGTCTTTAGTGACACGGTGGCTCAGGGGCTAGTTGAGCTAGTTGAGCTAGTTGAGCTAGTTGAGCTTGTTGATCGAAAGGTTGGCAGTTCGGTGGTTCGAATCCCTAGTGCTGCCATGTAACGGGGTGAGCTCCCGTTACTTGTCCCAGCTTCTGTCAACCTAGCAGTTTTGAAAGCACGTAAAAATGCAAGTAGAAAAAATAGGGACCATCTTTGGTGGGAAGGTAACAGCATTCCGTGCGCCTTTGGCGTTGAGTCATGCCGGCCACATGACCACGGAGACGTCTTCGGACAGCGTTGGCTCTTCGGCTTTGAAACGGAGATGAGCACTGTAATGTATCTTTAAAAGTTTTGGAGGGAAACTTGGGCGGGAAATAGCACGTTGCTGATTGGTTGAAGCCTCAGCCAAAACTGTATATAAAGAGAGGTTTTTGCCGCATGTGTTTGCTGGGTTCGCTATAAACTAAAGAGCTGTTGTCACTCACTGGTCTCCTGCCTCTTTATTGCCTGAATCCAACATTGGCGATGAGGGTGGGATCCGTAGAATTCCTGGGCTACCGGATTGACAGGGAAGGGATCCACCCCACTGAGAGCAAGGTACGGGCCATCAGGAAGGCCCCCGCTCCCCAAAACAAAACGGAGTTACAGGCATTCTTGGGCCTGGTAAACTTCTATGCGGTATTCTTAAAAAACAAGGCAACAATAGCCGAACCGCTACACAAATTACTAGCAAAGACAGCTGTGTGGTCGTGGGGGAAGGCGGAAGCTAAGGCATTTGAAGGACTAAAAAACCTTCTGTCCAGCGATAGCCTCCTTATCCAATACAATGGCACGTTGCCATTAGTGCTAGTTTGTGATGCATCTCCCTACGGGGTGGGGGCTGTGCTCAGCCACAGATTGCCAAATGGGACAGAAGCCCCTATAGCGTATTTCTCCCGAACAATGTCTTCGGCCGAGAGGAACTATAGTCAGCTAGATAGGGAAGCATTGGCTATAGTCTCAGGAGTAAAGAAATTCCATGAATATGTATTGGGACGTGACTTCAAGATAGTCACGGACCATAGACCCCTACTAGGCCTATTGGCAGGCGACTGCCCAACGCCCGTGGCTCTCTCACCCAGACTGACCCGATGGACTATCTTCCTAGCGGCCTACTCTTACAAATTGCTTCACCGGCCAGGGAAGGAGTTAGGGCATGCGGACGCCCTGAGCAGATGCCCGTTACCGGAGACCATCGAAGACCCTACCCCAGGGACACCTGTCCTGCTAATTGACTCTTTGGACTCGGGCCCGGTCACATCCAAGGAAGTGGCTAGGGCATCTTACAAGGACATTACAATAAGGACTGTAATTGGTTGGGTACAAAGGGGATGGCCAGCTGCACGGCGTTCAAGGACTTTGTGAAAAAACGAGAGGAGCTATCGGTCCAAGGGGGGTGTCTGTTATGGGGGGATAGGGTGGTGATCCCGGAGAAATTGCGAAAAAATGTATTGGAACTTCTGCATGTGGGCCACCCGGGGATTGTGAGAATGAAGGGTTTAGCGAGGAGTTATGTGTGGTGGCCCTTGATGGACAAGGAAATTAGCGAGAGGGTAGGGAAATGCCAAGCCTGCCAGGAGTCTAGGCCACTACCCCCTACGGCCCCAATCCGAGAGTGGGAGAAACCCCAGGGGCCATGGTCTAGGATTCACATCAATTTTGCCGGCCCATTCCACGGGCAAACCTTTCTAGTGGTAGTAGATGCCTACTCCAAATGGCTAGAAATCATTCTCATGAGATCCACGACGGCCGAGTCCGTGATCTCAGTCCTGAGACACCTATTTGTAACCCATGGGTTGCCCGACACCCTAGTTTCCGACAACGGCCCGCAATTCACGGCAACCCAGTTTGAGGGGTACTTGGCGGAGGAGGGCATCAGACATGTCCTCTCGGTGCCTTTCCACCCGGCGACGAACGGACTTGCAGAACGTTTTGTTCGGAGCGCGAAAGAAGCATTATCCAGGATAAGGCCAGGCGATTGGCAAACAAAAATAGATACCTTCCTAGCCGTCCAACACAGAACCCCCTGTGTGACAACCGGCCGCAGCCTGGCGGAACTATTGATGGGCAGGAAGCTCAGGTGCCCATTAGACCGCCTAAACCCAACCTACACCCCAGACGGGTACAAGGGGCTGCACGTAAACGAGGGAAATGACAGTGGGCGACCCAGTGTGGGCACACAATTATAGCGAGGGCCCAACGTGGTTAAAAGGGACAATCCGTGAAATAACCGGGCCCAAATCATATCTGGTAGATATGGAGGATGGCCGGGTTTGGAAGCGCCACATAGACCAAATAAGGAGACGAATAATAAGTAAACCAGAAACAGATCAGTCAGGCCCTGACTACCACATGTTTGAATCCACAGCTGACTCAAACCCGGAGAAAACGCGGGACTTATCTGGGTCCGACGAAGTCCAGCGACACCAACCGGTTCCTCCTGACGACAGCAGGGACGACGCTGCCAATAATCCAGGGCCGGATGGCCTAGAGGAGGAGCTGAGAGGAACTAACAGTCCCTCCGGCCAGCTCGACTCACTCCCAGAGAATGAATTGCGCAGGTCCGAAAGGGTTAGGAGACGTCCTGTCTACTTGCGTGACTACGTAGAGAAATAAGATGCTAAAATTATGTAAATATGGGTACAATGCGTTCTGGGAGGGAAGGAGTGTAATATATCTTTAAAAGTTTTGGAGGGAAACGGGCGGGAAATAGCACGTTGCTGATTGGTTGAAGCCTCAGCCAAAACTGTATATAAAGAGTGGTTTTTGCCGCATGTGTTTGCTGGGTTCGCTATAAACTAAAGAGCTGTTGTCACTCACTGGTCTCCTGCCTCTTTATTGCCCGAATCCAACAAGCACCGCCCCCTAGAGTCGGCAACGACTAGCACGTATGTGCGAGGGGAACTTTTACCTTTACCTTTAGTGCTAGGCATTGGGAAGGTGTGATATATCTTTAAGTAAGGGCTAGCTGCTTCAGCTGCCATAGGTTGGGGGGAGGGGGGAAACCGAAACTTAACTTGCTACAGATAAATGGAATGAATTCAGTCTAAGAAGCAGGCTGATACCATTGCCAGCTAAGGTCTGTGCATACCAGAGAAGTGAAACCATCTGAAGATCTGACCATCTCACGTGACTCCTAAGGGAGAAGTGAATTGGACGCCACTGCCTGACCTTTGGGGGGAGGAGGGACTTATGTGGGAACTTGTATGCGTAAGATCCACCTACTATTCAGAACTTGCTTTACTTTTGTTGCAATCAGTTCATGCTCAGTAAAAGTTACCTTTCTCTACAAACAATGGAGTTGGGCTTTTTCTTTCTTGAGTTTTGAAAGGAGGCATGCCTGACTCAGTGGTTAATAGCACCTGAAATGGTCCTTCCCACACTGGCTGTAGTTTCTTTTCCTTTATGGATTTTATTAGGCCCCAGTCCCCACTTTTGGAGTCATGTACTTGAAAATCAAGAGGAAGAGTCTGTGCCAATAATCCCTTGGACCTTAAAAGAGAAAAACACTTGAATATATTTTCGTAAAAAGACACCCTTAAATTCTATTCTAGGCATACCCACACTAGCAGTGTAAGGTAACCCAAACATCATTTCAGATGGCGAGATCCCCACATCTTTTCTAGGACTTGTCCTAATCCGCAGAAGAGCTAAAGGCAAACATTTCGTCCATGGTATCTGAAGTTCCAGCATTAATTTTTTTAATGCAGTTTTTAATATTTGATTAGCTCTTTCAGCTTTCCCGCTGGAAGTTGGGCAATTTGCCAAATGATATTGCCAATCAATTCCCAATTGTTCCATTACCTTTTCACTATCTGGGCTGTGAAATGTGTACCTCTATCACTGTCAATGGTTTCAATCAACCCATATCAGGGTATTTATTGTTCCAATATGATTTTAACAGTCATCTGAGCATTTGCCCTTGCACATGGAAAGGCTTCCACCCATCCAGTTAGATGATCCAGTATTACCAGCAAATATTTCAATGTGCTGGCATTTCAGTGTAATCCACCTGGATCTGTTGAAATGGCCAAACAGCCAGATCTCTACCTCCAGCCACCTGCTTATGCATAATCTTATTATTTAACATAACATAACAACAGAGTTGGAAGGGACCTTGGAGGCCTTCTAGTCCAACCCCCTGCCCAGGCAGGAAACCCTACACCATCTCAGTCAGATGGTTATCCAACATTTTCTTAAAAATTTCCAGTGTTGGAGCATTCACAACTTCTGCAGGCAAGTCGTTCCACTTATTAATTGTTCTAACTGTCAGGAAATTTCTCCTTAGTTCTAAGTTGCTTCTCTCCTTGATGAGTTTCCACCCATTGCTTCTTGTTCTACCCTCAGGTGCTTTGGAGAACAGCCCGACTCTCTCTTCTTTGTGGCAACCCCTGAGATATTGGAACACAGCTATCATGTCTCCCCTAGTCCTTCTTTTTATTAAACTAGACATACCCAGTTCCTGCAACCGTTCTTCATATGTTTTAGCCTCCAGTCCCCTAATCATCTTTGTTGCGCTTCTCTGCACTCTTTCTAGAGTTTCAGCATCTTTTTTACATCGTGGCGACCAAAACTGAATGCAGTATTCCAAGTGTGGCCTTACCAAGGCATTATAAAGTGGCACTAACACTTCACGTGATCTTGATTTTATCCCTCTGTTTATGCAGCCCAGAACTGTGTTGGCTTTTTTAGCAGCAGCTGCACACTGCTGGCTCATATCTAAATGGTTGTCCACTAGGACTCCAAGATCCCTCTCACAGGTACTACTATTGAGCAAGGTACCACATATACGGTACCTGTGCATTTTGGGTTTTTTTGCCTAAATGTAGAACCTTACTTTTTTCACTGTTGAATTTCATTTTGTTAGATAGCGCCCAATGTTCAAGTCTGTCAAG
Source organism: Ahaetulla prasina (assembly GCF_028640845.1). Taxonomy (NCBI): domain Eukaryota; kingdom Metazoa; phylum Chordata; class Lepidosauria; order Squamata; family Colubridae; genus Ahaetulla; species Ahaetulla prasina. The sequence goes on along the minus strand of NC_080541.1, from coordinate 230,690,366 downwards.
ATCGTTCTGTAATTTGAGCCTATTTTCTGGAGTGTTGGCTATTTCTGCCAGCTTGGTGTCATCTGCAAATTTGATGAGTTCCCCATCTATCCCCTCGTCCAAGTCATTGATGAAGATGTTGAAGAGTACTGGGCCTAAAACAGAGCCTTGGGGTACTCCACTGCATACTTCCCTCCATGTGGATGTAGTTCCGTTGAGGACTACACGTTGAGTGCGGTTGGTCAGCCAGTTACGAATCCATCTGGTGGTGGTGCTGTCTAACCCACATTTTTCTACTTTATCTAGTAGTAGGTTATGGTCTACTTTATCAAATGCCTTACTGAAGTCCAAGTAAATTATATCGACAGCATTCCTCTGGTCTACTAATTTTGTCATTTTGTCAAAGAATGCAATAAGATTAGTCTGGCATGATCTGTTTTTGACAAACCCATGTTGGCTTTTGGTTATTACTTTGTTTGCTTCTAGGTGTTCGGTGATTCGTTGCTAGATTATCTTTTCCAGAATCTTCCCCGGTATTGAGGTCAGGCTGATAGGTCTGTGTTTCCTGGATCTTTTTTTTTTCCTTTTTTGAAGATGGGAACTACATCAGCTCTTTTCCAGTCCTCTGGCAGCTCCCCTGTGCTCCAGGATCTTTGAAAGATATAGTTCAGTGGTTCTGAGATCACATCTGCCAGTTCCTTCAGAACCTTGGGGTGTAACCCATCCGGTCCTGGTGATTTGAACTCGTCTAGGGTAGACAGGTGTTCACTTACCATTTTCTTCCCTATTTTAACTTGTGTTTCTAGTCTGTTTTTTGTAGTGCTGTTTTTGATAGGTTGGATTGTTTTTTCCTTTTGTGTAAAGACTGATGCAAAAAATGAGTTAAGTAGATCTGCTTTCTCCCTGTTGCTTGTCATCTTCTTTCCACTTTGTCCCAGCAATGGGCCAATTGTTTCCTTGACTTTTTTCTTGTTTTTAACATGTTGGAAGAAGCTTTTTTTGTTATTTTTTACTTTTGTCGCTAGCGTTTGTTCATTGTGAGCCTTAGCTTTCCTCACTTCATCTTTACAGGATCGGGCTATTTGCTGATATTCTGCCTTAGTTATTTGCCCTCTTTCCACTTTTTTGTCTTTTTTGTCTTTCAATTTGTCAGATAGTTCTTTATGCATCCATGCTGGTTTCTTTTGAGATCTATTATTTTTCTTCTTCATTGGTATTGTGCTAGACTGGGCTTTTATAATCTCAGTTTTCAAAATTTCCCAAGCTTCTTGGGTTGTTTTCCCCCTGAGGATTCTCATCCATGGAATGCTTCTCAAGCTCTCTCTAAGTTTATTGAAATTAGCTCTCTTAAAGTCCAAGACTCTAGTTTGACTTTGTTCTACTACCTGTATTTGCTTAATGTCGAATTTATTCATATACAATGTATACACTTCCATATATTGCATTTGCATATCAATCGTGTACATGCCTTTACAAATGTACTTCTGTTTAACAAAATCAATAACAGCCTCTGTTCCCCAATGTGTTCCCTTGTGCGCTCTTTCAATTATGTTTCTCATAACAGGTTTGCTCACAATTTGCAATCCCTCCTTTGTCATCCATTTACCATCTGTCTGTTTCACCCCATCTTCTATCATTTGTTTTTCTTCATCATCAGTAAATCCAGGCTTCACATCAAATTCCAAAGTAGGGATTAAGATCATCAATTCTTCCCCTAGTGATGCTGCTTCCTTTGCAGCTTCATCTGCTTTTCTTTTTTAAAAAATAATTTTTATTAAGCTTTTCACCCTTAAAAACAAAATGAAGAAAAAACACAACAAAAAAACACACATTAAAAAACACATCATGAACATAGCGTTACATATTTTACAGCTCCTCATATCGGCAATGGTATATATTCTCTGTTCTTTTTTTACTCAATCCTATACATACTTATATTTACATTCTATTATTCTATTTACCAATCTAATAATTTACATTTCCTAATTCCAACTCAGTCAGATTAACAATCCAATTTATAATTTATAATTTTGATTTCTTTTTTCCAACTAATCATACAATTTATTCCACGCTTTGTAATAATCCGACTCTTCTCTTTCCTTAATTTCTAACGTCATTCTGTCCATTTCTGCACATTGTAAAATTTTTTGGATAATTATTTCCTCTTCTGGAACATTATTTTGTTTCCATGCATGTGCTACAGCGATCCTTGCTGCCATTAATAAATGACGTATTAGATATTGCAAAGATTTATCCTTTTTTGAACTAATTATTCCCAATAGATAAAATTCCGGCTTGAATTCCATTTTTAGTTGGTTAATTCCCTCTAGCCAATTTTTGATTTTTTGCCAAAAATTTTTTATCTTGGGGCACATCCACCACATACGGTAGTATGAGTCCTTCGGGAGATAGGGCGGTATAAAAATGTGATTAATAAATAAAAAATAAAAATGTGTCTAGCTTATACCTACATTTCCAACAATTTGGTGGTAAATTTGGGAACATTTTGGCCAGTCTCGCTGGTGCCAGATGCTATCTATGGAACATTTTATACAAATTTTCTTTATAGGCTACTGCCATTGTTAATTTATAATTTCTACCCCACAATCGTTCCCATTTTTCTAATTCTATATTATGCCCAAAGTTTTTTGTCCAACAGATCATCGTTTCTTTTACTGTTTCATCTTCCATTTTGTATTTTAAGAGGAAATTATAAATTTTGGTAATCATTTTTCCCCCGATCCTAATAGAATTTTATCTATGTCCAATTGTTCTCTATGTATACCATATTGCTCCCGATTTTTCTTAAAACTGGTTTTTATTTGTAGATATGGCCACCATTTCATGTTTAATCCTTATTGTTTCAAATCTTGATTTTAATTCCCCTTTTTCATTGAGTAGCTGTATATATATATATATATGTAGGTCTTTGGTTATTCGGGTTTTCTCCCGCGTAAAATTGGAAGTGTCTTGGCGACGTTTCGACGAAGTCTCATTCGTCATCTTCAGGCTTCAGCTTCGTGCTTCTGGGAGCAATGTGTGATTGCAGCTGTTTCTTCCTTTTTAACTGCTAGTGGGGGTTTGAACTGATTGGGTGGGAGCTTGGCTGTGCTCTGATTGGATGTGGTTTTTGTGCCTGATTGGCTGGGGTGTGTCCTGTTTGGGTGGGGGCTTGGTTGTGCTCAAATTAGTCTGAGTTGCAGGGGATCTGAGCCAGTGAGCTGCACTGCTGCTGTTTGGCTTCGTGGTCGTGCTACATCTTCGTAGTGGGTGTCAGTCTGCTGCATGTATGGATTGGAGGGATTTTAAATGGCTAATGTTGCAGCTGCGGTCTGGCTTCTGGTCCTTGGTCGTGCTTCCTGATCAGTGGGGGTTTGGGTCTGCTTTCTGGGTGGATGTGTGGTGGTGACATCCTGTGTGGACCTCGTGAGTGTGGGTCTGGTGTCATTCCTCGTGTTAGGGACACGTTTGTCAATAAGGCAGGTTTCCAAATGGCTGGTAGGCGGAGGTATCATCTCGTTTGTTCATGCTGTGTGGGTTTTCTATCTCGATGGCTTCTGATTATTCTGTTGTTAAAGTGTTCAGTTTTGGCGATAGTTCTGGTCTTTTAAAGTCAATATCGTGTCCTGTGACTTTAAAGTGTTGGACCAGGAAGAAGTTGGTTCCTCTTTTGAATGAGTTCTGTGTTCTTCAATGTGCACTTATTCTTCTGTTGGTTTGTCCAATGTATGTGGTGGGGCAGTGCATGGATTTCATATACTCCTTGATTTTCTAACTCAATTTTGTCTTTGGGGTTTCTTAGGATGGTGGATATTTTTGGTTTGTGCAGAATGCTGTCTTGATGTTATGTTTGTGGAGGATCTTGCTGATTCTGTCTGTGGTGCCTTTTATATATGGGAGGAGGGCTGTGCCATTTTCTTGCTCTCTGTCTTGGGTTTTAGTGGGGGTTCTTTTGGATTAGTTTGGTAATCTTATTTCTCTGGAATCCATTGGATGTTTACGTTTGTGAGTGTGTAGTTCGGTTTTAGGTGTTGTTCGTCAGCTAAGCATTTTGTTCTAGAGATGAGTGTCTTGGCTAATTGATCTGTGCTGGGTGGTGGTGTGAGTGCATGCAGATAGCGGTTTGTGTGTGTTTTCTTCTGGTAGATGGTGTGTCCTAGGGAGCCATTGGGTTTCTTGTAGACTAAGACATCTAGGAAGGAAGTTGGTTGTTAACTTCTGTTTCCATGGTGAACTGTATTTTGGGGTGTAGGCTATTGAGGTGTGTGAGGAAGTTTTCAAGTTTTTCTTTCCCGTGTGGCCAGATTATGAAGGTGTCGTCATTATCTGAGCCAGAGTTTGGGTTTGTGATCAGATTTTCTAGTGCTTGGGTTTCAAAGTGTTCCATGTAGAGGTTGGCAATGACAGGTGAGAGGGTGATCCCATGGTGCGCCTTCTATTTGTTTGTATTTTTGTCCGTTATAGATGAAGTATGTGTTGGATAGGCAGTGGTTGGTCAGATCTAGGATGTGCTTGGGGGTTATATTTGTTTTGGATAGCTGTCAAGGCTTCTTTGATTGGCACTTGGGTGAAGAGGATATGACATCAAAGCTCACGAGTAGGTCGCTGGGCTGTAAGTTTTGTTTCTTTATGATCTCTATGAACTGGAATGAGTTTTTACGTGTGAGTGATGGATTCTGCATAGGGCTGTAGTTGTTTGGTGGCTAGGTTTTGTAGAGGTGAGCCTATGGAGCTGACTATGGGTCTGAGTTCCTTCTTTGTGTATCTTGGGAGGCCGTGGAGCTTAGGGCATCTGGATGATTTCTCTGGGAATGATTCTTTGTTGGATTTCTTCGCTGATGGGGAGGCTTTTATTTTGGATCTAGTGGTTTTTCTAGGTAGGTGGTGGTCTGTTTTAGGCTTGTATGCAGGGTCTTGGAGTAGGTTGGTTAATTTGGTTTGGTAGTCAGATGTGTTCATAACCACCGTATGCTTCCCTTGTCTGCTGGTAGGATTATTATGCTGGTGTCTTTTCAGGTTAAGTAGTGCTGTCTGTTCCTCTTGGGTAAGTTGCTTTTGGGTGGCTTGCTGCTGCAGAGGATGTTGGTGATTTCGAGTCTGATTTTGTTAGCGCCATCGGGTTGATTTTGGTCAGGCTGGTTTCAACTCCATATAATGGTCTCAGTGATGTATTTTGGGAGTGACTGCAAAGTTGAACTTTGGAAAGGACATCGGTTTCAGCTTTGGTGAGGATCCTATCTGAGGTTATGAACTGTTTGTTTCATGTCTGTGAGGGTGAGGGTTTGTTTCCTTGTAGTCTTCGGAGTTTGTTGGTGTGTGTCCGTCTTGAGGGTGGTCTGTGGCCTCCAGACTGAGTTGTTGGATTTGTCCCAAAGCAGGGTGGATCTTGTTGCTGAGTTTGAGGTGAAGTGTGAGAGATCTGTTGATTTGATCTAGGAGGAATCTTTTTGTGAAGTTCATTTCTGATTAGCCAATTCTGTTCTTTTAGGATGCGCTGGCTGCAGAGTTGGAGTGGAATTTCAATTGGAAGCATGTGGGATTAAATTTGAACTGCAGTTTCAGAGAATGCAAGGTCACATAAAATGGAAGCTCTTTGGACTTCTAGTTTTCATAGGTCCTGGTCAGATGGTGGATTTCCTCCCGTGAGGTGCAATGTTGTTTTCTGAGGTTTTTGGGGTGTTTGTATGTAGGTCTTTGGTTATTCGGGTTTTCTCCGCGTAAAATTGGAAGTGTCTTGGCGGCGTTTGAAGTCTCATTAAATCATCTTCAGGCTTCAGCTTCGTGCTTCTGGGAGCAATGTGTGATTGCAGCTGTTTCTTCCTTTTAACTGCTAGTGGGGAGTTTGAACTGATTGGGTGGGAGCTTGGCTGGTGCTCTGATTGGATGTGGGTTTTTGTGCTCTGATTGGCTGGGGTGTGTCCTGTTTGGGTGGGGGCTTGGTTGTGCTCAAATTAGTCTGAGTTGCAGGGGATTTGAGCTGGTGAGCTGCATTGCTGTTGTTTGGCTTCGTGTTAGTGGTCGTACATCTTCGTAGTGGGTGTCAGTCTGCTGCATGTATGGATTGGAGGGTTTGAAATGGCTAATGTTGCAGCTGCGGTCTGGCTTCTGGTCCTTGGTCGTGCTTCTGATCAGTGTGGGTTTGGGTGTGCTTTCTGGGTGGATGTGTGGTGACATCCTGTGACCTCGTGAGTGTGGGTCTGGTGTCATTCCTCGTGTTAGGGACACGTTTTGTCAATAAGGCAGGTTTCCAAATGGCTGGTAGGCGGAGGTATCATCTCGTTTGTTCATGCTGTGTGGGCGTTTTCTCTCGATGGCTTCTCTGATTATTCTGTTGTTAAAGTGTTCAGTTTTGGCGATAGTTCTGGTCTTTTAAAGTCAATATCGTGTCCTGTGACTTTAAAGTGTTGGACCAGGAAGAAGTTGGTTCCTCTTTTGAATGAGTTCTTGTGTTCTTCAATGCGTGCACTTATTCTTCTGTTGGTTTGTCCAATGTATGTGGTGGGGCAGAGGTGCATGGATTTCATATACTCCTTGATTTTCTAACTCAATTTTGTCTTTGTTTCTTAGATGAGATTTTTGTGCCAAGACACTTTAATTTTGGAGAAAACCCAATAACCAAAGACCTACATACAAACAGGAAAATCAGCAAATATTGCACGGGAGGAAATCCACCATCTGACCAGGACCTATGAAAAACTAGAAGTCCAAAGAGCTTCCATTTTATGTGACCTTGCATTCCTACGAAACTGCCGAGTTCAAAATTTAATCCCCACATGCTTCCAATTGAAATTCCACTCCAACTCTGCAGCCGCCAAACGCATCCTAAAAAGAACAGAATTGGCCCTAATCAGAAATGAACTTCACACAAAAAGATTCCTCCTAGATCAAATCAACAAAGATCTCCTCACACTTCACCTCAAACTCAGCAACAAGATCCACCCTGCACTTTGGGACAAATCCAAACAACTCACCGTCTGGAGAGCCGAAACACAGACCACCCTCAAGACGGACACACACACCAACAAACTCCGAAGACTACCAGAAACCAGAAACAAACCCCTCCACCCTCACAGCCACACATGAAACAAACAGTGCATAACATCTCAGATAGGATCCTCACCAAAGCTGAAACCGATGTCCTTTCCAAAGGATTCAACTTTGCAGTCACTCCCAAATACATCCCCACTGAGACCATTATATGCGGAGTTGAAACCAGCCTGACCAAAATCAACCCCGATGGCGCTAACAAATCAGACTCGAAATCACCAACATCCTGCAGCAGCAAGCCACCCAAAAGCAACTTACCCAAAGAGGAACAGACAGCACTACTTAACCTGAAAAAGACACCAGCATAATAATCCTACCAGCAGACAAGGGAACGCCACGGTGGTTATGTCACATCTGACTACCAAACCAAATTAACCAACCTACCCAAGACCCTGCATACAAGCCCTAAAACAGACCCCACCACCTACCTAGAAAACCACTAGATCCAAAATAAAAGCCTCCATCAGTTGAAGAAATCCAACAAAGAATCATTCCCAGAGAGAAATCATCCAGATGCTAAGACGGCCTAAGATACACAAAGAAGGAACCCCCACTCAGACCCATAGTCAGCTCCATAGGCTCACCTCTACAAAACCTAGCCAAATTTCGCCAAACAACTACAGCCCTATGCAGAATCCATCACACGTAAAAACTCATTCCAGTTCATAGAGATCATAAAGAAACAAAACTTACAGCCCAGCGACCTAGTGAGCTTTGATGTCATATCCTCTTCACCCAAGTGCCAATCAAAGAAGCCTTGACAGCTATCCAAAACAAATATAACCCCCAAGCACATCCTAGATCTGACCAACCACTGCCTATCCAACACATACTTCATCTATAATGGACAAAAATACAAACAAATAGAAGGCGACCATGGGATCACCCTCTCACCTGTCATTGCCAACCTCACATGGAACACTTTGAAACTGCACTAGAAAATCTGATCACAACCCAAACTCTGGCTCAGATAGACGACACCTTCATAATCTGGCCACAGGAAAGAAAACTTGAAAACTTCCTCACACACCAATAGCCTACACCCCAAAATACAGTTCACCATGGAAACAGAAGTTAACAACTAACTTCCTTCCTAGATGTCTTAGTTCAAGAAACCCAATGGCTCTAGGACACACCATCTACCAGAAGAAAACACACACAAACCGCTATCTGCATGCACTCTCACACCACCACCCAGCACAGATCAACTCCGTAGCCAAGACACTCATCTCTAGAACAAAATGCTTAGCTGATAACAACACCTAAAACCGAACTACACACTCTCACAAACGTTTAACATCCAATGGATTCCAGAGAAATAAGATTACCAAACTAATCCAAAAGAACCCCCACTAAAACCCAAGACAGAGAGCAAGAAATGGCACAGCCTCCTCCCATATATAAAAGGCACCACAGACAGAATCAGCAAGATCCTCCACAAACATAACATCAAGACAGCATTCTGCACAAACCAAAAATATCCACCATCCTAAGAAACCCCAAAGACAAAATTGAGTTAGAAAATCAAGGAGTATATGAACCATGCACCGCCTGCCCCACCACATACATTGGACAAACCAACAGAAGAATAAGTGCACGATTGAAGAACACAAGAACTCATTCAAAAAGAGGAACCAACTTCTTCCTGGTCCAACACTTTAAAGTCACAGGACACGATTGACTTTAAAAGACCAGAACTATCGCCAAAACTGAACACTTTAACAACAGAATAATCAGAGAAGCCATCGAGATAGAAAACGCCCACACAGCATGAACAAACGAGATGATACCTCTACCAGCCATTTGGAAACCTGCCTTATTGACAAACGTCCCTAACACGAGGAATGACACCAGACCCACACTCACGAGGTCCACACAGGATGTCACCACCACACATCCACCCAGAAAGCACCCAAACCCACACTGATCAGGAAGCACCAAGGACCAGAAGCCAGACCGCAGCTGCAACATTAGCCATTTCAAACCCTCCAATCCATACATGCAGCAGACTGACACCCACTACGAAGATGTAGCACACCACAACACGCCAAACAGCAGCAGTGCAGCTCACCAGCTCAAATCTGCAACACAGACTAGACTGAGCACAACCAAGCCCCCACCAACACAGGACACACCCCCAGCCAATCAGAGCACAAAACCCCACATCCAATCAGAGCACAGCCAAGCTCCCACCCAATCAGTTCAAACCCCACTAGCAGTTAAAAGGAAGAAACAGCTGCAATCACACATTGCTCCCAGAAGCACGGTTGAAGCCTGAAGATGATTTAATGAGACTCGTGTCGCCAAGACACTTCCAATTTTACGGAGAAACCCAACAACCAAAGACCTATATACAAACACCAAAAAACCTCAGAAAACAAATATTGCACCTCTACGGGAGGAACCACCATCTGACCAGGACCTATGAAAACTAGAAGTCCAAAGAGCTTCCATTTTATGTGACCTGCATCTACGAAACTGCCATTCAAAATTTAATCCCAAATGCTTCCAATTGAAATTCCACTCCAACTGCAGCCACCAAACGATCCTAAAAAGAACAGAATTGGCCTAATCAGAAATGAACTTCACACAAAAGATTCCTCCTAGATCAAATCAACAAAGATCTCCTCACACTTCACCTCAAACTCAGCAACAAGATGCACCCTGCACTTTGGGACAACTAAAACAACTGCCTGAGAGCAAACACAGACCACCCTCAAGACAGACAGCACACCAACAAACTCAAGACTACAAGAACGCCAGAAACAAACCCTCCACCTCACAGCCACATGAAACAAAGTGCATAACATCTCAGATAGGATCCTCACCAAAGCTGAAACCGATGTCCTTTCCAAAGGATTCAACTTTGCAGTCACTCCCAAATACATCCCCACTGAGACCATTATATGGAGTTGAAACCAGCCTGACCAAAATCAACCGGACGCTAACAAAATCAGACTCAAATCACCAACATCCTCTGCAGCAAGCCACCCAAAAGCAACTTACCCAAAGAGGAACAGACAGCACTACTTAACCTGAAAAAGATACCAGCATAATAATCCTACCAGCAGACAAGGGCAACGCCACGGTTATGAACACATCTGACTACCAAACCAAATTAACCAACCTACTCCAAGACCCTGCATACAAGCCCCTAAAACAGACCCCACCACCTACCTAGAAAACCACTAGATCCAAAATAAAAGCCTCCCCATCAGCGAAGAAATCCAACAAAGAATCATTCCCAGAGAGAAATCATCCAGATGCCCTAAGCTCACGGCCTCCCAAGATACACAAAGAAGGAACCCCACTCAGACCCATAGTCAGCTCCATAGGCTCACCTCTACAAAACCTAGCCAAATTTCTCGCCAAACAACTACAGCCCTATGCAGAATCCATCGCCTCACACGTAAAAACTCATTCCAGTTCATAGAGATCATAAAGAAACAAAACTTACAGCCCAGCGACCTACCGTGAGCTTTGATGTCATATCCTCTTCACCCAAGTGCCAATCAAAGAAGCCTTGACAGCTATCCAAAACAAATATAACCCCCCCAAGCACATACTAGATCTGACCAACCACTGCCTATCCAACACATACTTCATCTATAACGGACAAAATACAAACAAATAGAAGGCGCACCCATGGGATCACCCTCTCACCTGTCATTGCCAACCTCTACATGGAACACTTTGAAACCCAAGCACTAGAAAAATCTGATCACAAACCCAAACTCTGGCTCAGATACGAGACGACACCTTCATAATCTGGCCACACGGGAAAGAAAAACTTGAAAACTTCCTCACACACCTCAATAGCCTACACCCCAAAATACAGTTCACCATGGAAACAGAAGTTAACAACTAACTTCCTTCCTAGATGTCTTAGTCTACAAGAAACCCAATGGCTCCTAGGACACACCATCTACCAGAAGAAAACACACACAAACCGCTATCTGCATGCACTCACACCACCACCCAGCACAGATCAACTCAGAGCCAAGACACTCATCTCTAGAACAAAATGCTTAGCTGACGAACAACACCTAAAACCGAACTACACTCTCACAAACGTACTAACATCCAATGGATTCCAGAGAAATAAGATTACCAAACTAATCCAAAAGAACCCCCACTAAAACCCAAGACAGAGAGCAAGAAAATGGCACAGCCCTCCTCCCATATATAAAAGGCACCACAGACAGAATCAGCAAGATCCTCCACAAACATAACATCAAGACAGCATTCTGCACAAACCAAAAATATCCACCATCCTAAGAAACCCCAAAGACAAAATTGAGTTAGAAAATCAAGGAGTATATGAAATCCCATGCACCGCCTGCCCCACCACATACATTGGACAAACCAACAGAAGAATAAGTGCACGATTGAAGAACACAAGAACTCATTCAAAAAGAGGAACCAACTTCTTCCTGGTCCAACACTTTAAAGTCACAGGACACGATATTGACTTTAAAAAGACCAGAACTATCGCCAAAACTGAACACTTTAACAACAGAATAATCAGAGAAGCCATCGAGATAGAAAACGCCCACACAGCATGAACAAACGAGATGATACCTCCGCCTACCAGCCATTTGGAAACCTGCCCTTATTGACAAACGTGTCCCTAACACGAGGAATGACACCAGACCCACACTCACGAGGTCCACACAGGATGTCACCACCACATCCACCCAGAAAGCACACCAAACCCACACTGATCAGGAAGCACGACCAAGGACCAGAAGCCAGACCGCAGCTGCAACATTAGCCATTTCAAACCCTCCAATCCATACATGCAGCAGACTGACACCCACTACGAAGATGTAGCACCACCACGAACACGCCAAACAGCAGCAGTGCAGCTCACCAGCTCAAATCCTGCAACACAGATTAGACTGAGCACAACCAAGCCCCCACCAACACAGGACACACCCCAGCCAATCAGAGCACAAAAACCCCATCCAATCAGAGCACAGCCAAGCTCCCACCCAATCAGTTCAAACCCCACTAGCAGTTAAAAGGAAGAAACAGCTGCAATCACACATTGCTCCCAGAAGCACGGTTGAAGCCTGAAGATGATGAGACTTCAAAACGGCCAAGACACTTCCAATTTTACACGGAGAAAACCCGAACAACCAAAGACCTATATACAAACACCCGTGAAAACCTCAGAAAACAAATATTGCACCTCACGGGAGGAAATCCACCATCTGACCAGGACCTATGAAAACTAGAAGTCCAAAGAGCTTCCATTTTATGTGACCTCGCATTCCTAAAACTGCCGATTCAAAATTTAATCCCCAAATGCTTCCAATTGAAATTCCACTCCAACCTGCACCAAACGATCCTAAAAGAACAGAATTGGCCTAATCAGAAATGAACTTCACACAAAAGATTCCTCCTAGATCAAATCAACAAAGATCTCCTCACACTTCACCTCAAACTCAGCAACAAGATGCACCCGCACTTTGGGACAACTAAACAACTCAGCCTGAGAGCCAAACACAGACCACCTCAAGACAGACACACACCAACAAACCCAAGACTACAAGAACGCCAGAAACAAACCCCTCCACCCTCACAGCCACATGAAACAAACAGTGCATAACATCTCAGATAGGATCCTCACCAAAGCTGAAACCTGTCCAAAGGATTCAACTTTGCAGTCACTCCCAAATACACTGAGACCATTATATAAGTTGAAACCAGCCTGACCAAAATCAACTCATGACGCTAACAAAATCAGACTCGAAATCACCAACATCCTGCAGCAGCAAGCCACCCAAAAGCAACTTACCCAAAGAGGAACAGACAGCACTACTTAACCTGAAAAAGATACCAGCATAATAATCCTACCAGCAGACAACGCCACGGTGGTTATGAACACATCTGACTACCAAACCAAATTAACCAACCTACTCCAAGACCCCATACAAGCCCCAAAAACAGACCCCACCACCTACCTAGAAAAACCACTAGATCCAAAATAAAAGCCTCCCCATCAGCAAGAAATCCAACAAAGAATCATTCCCAGAGAGAAATCATCCAGATGCCCTAAGCTCACGGCCTCCCAAGATACACAAAGAAGGAACCCCACTCAGACCCATAGTCAGCTCCATAGGCTCACCTCTACAAAACCTAGCCAAATTTCGCCAAACAACTACAGCCCTATGCAGAATCCATCGCCACACGTAAAAACTCATTCCAGTTCATAGAGATCATAAAGAAACAAAACTTACAGCCCAGCGACCTACCGTGAGCTTTGATGTCATATCCTCTTCACCCAAGTGCCAATCAAAGAAGCCTTGACAGCTATCCAAAACAAATATAACCCCCAAGCACATACTAGATCTGACCAACCACTGCCTATCCAACACATACTTCATCTATAACGGACAAAATACAAACAAATAGAAGGCGCACCCATGGGATCACCCTCTCACCTGTCATTGCCAACCTCTACATGGAACACTTTGAAACCCAAGCACTAGAAAAATCTGATCACAAACCCAAACTCTGGCTCAGATACGAGATTTACACCTTCATAATCTGGCCACACGGAAAGAAAAACTTGAAAACTTCCTCACACACCTCAATAGCCTACACCCCAAAATACAGTTCACCATGGAAACAGAAGTTAACAACCAACTTCCTTCCTAGATGTCTTAGTCTAAGAAACCCAATGGCTCCTAGGACACACCATCTACCAGAAGAAAACACACACAAACCGCTATCTGCATGCACTCTCACACCACCACCCAGCACAGATCAACTCCGAGCCAAGACACTCATCTCTAGAACAAAATGCTTAGCTGACAACAACACCTAAAACCGAACTACACTCACAAACGTACTAACATCCAATGGATTCCAGAGAAATAAGATTACCAAACTAATCCAAAAGAACCCCCACTAAAACCCAAGACAGAGAGCAAGAAAATGGCACAGCCCTCCTCCCATATATAAAAGGCACCACAGACAGAATCAGCAAGATCCTCCACAAACATAACATCAAGACAGCATTCTGCACAAACCAAAAATATCCACCATCCTAAGAAACCCCAAAGACAAAATTGAGTTAGAAAATCAAGGAGTATATGAAATCATGCACCGCCTGCCCCACCACATACATTGGACAAACCAACAGAAGAATAAGTGCACGATTGAAGAACACAAGAACTCATTCAAAAGAGGAACTAACTTCTTCCTGGTCCAACACTTTAAAGTCACAGGACACGATATTGACTTTAAAAGACCAGAACTATCGCCAAAACTGAACACTTTAACAACAGAATAATCAGAGAAGCCATCGAGATAGAAAACGCCCACACAGCATGAACAAACGAGATGATACCTCCCGCCTACCAGCCATTTGGAAAACCTTTATTGACAAACGTGTCCCTAACACGAGGAATGACACCAGACCCACACTCACGAGGTCCACACAGGATGTCACCACCACACATCCACCCAGAAAGCACACCCAAACCCACACTGATCAGGAAGCCACCAAGGACCAGAAGCCAGACCGCAGCTGCAACATTAGCCATTTCAAACCCTCCAATCCATACATGCAGCAGACTGACACCCACTACGAAGATGTAGCACGACCACGAACACGAAGCCAAACAGCAGCAGTGCAGCTCACCAGCTCAGATCCCCTGCAACCAGATGACTGAGCACAACCAAGCCCCCACCAAACAGGACACACCCCAGCCAATCAGAGCACAAAAACCCCATCCAATCAGAGCACAGCCAAGCTCCCACCCAATCAGTTCAAACCCCACTAGCAGTTAAAGGAAGAAACAGTATCACACATTGCTCCCAGAAGCACGAAGCTGAAGCCTGAAGATGATTTAATGAGACTTTAAACGCCGCCAAGACACTTCAATTTTAGGACAAAACCAAATTAAAGACCTACATATATATATATATATATATATATATATATATATATATATATATATATATATATATATATATGATTTATATAAGGATATTTGATAATAAAAATAGAACAATATACAATTAAAACAACAATTAAAAACTTATTTTATATGGGCTGAGATATAAAACAATCTTATTCTTATCATATCTTATCATTTTACTCAGCATTCAATACCATCATTCCAGACATTCTTCTAACTAAGCTAAACCAGCTACAGGTACCGGAACAGACTTGTAAGTGGATCACAAGCTTCCTAACAAACAGGAAGCAGCAGGTGAAGCTAAGCAAGATCACATCAAATACCTGTACAAGCACAGTAAGGCTGTGTGCTCAATTTCTTCTCTCTGTATACCAATGACTGCATTCCAGATCATTTGTTTTACTGAAGTTCTAGATGACACAACAGTGATTGGTCTCATTCGAGACAATGAGAATCTGATATATAGACGAGGAACGACTAGCCTTGTGGTGCAACCAAAACAATCTGGAACTGAACACAAAACCGTAGAAATGGTGGTAGATTTTTGGAAAACCTTCCATACTTCCACCTTCACTTTTGACAACACAGTATCAACAGTAAAACCTTCAAATTTCTGGGTTCTATCATGCAAGATCTCAAATGGACAGCTAACATCAAAACATCATTAAAGGACAACAAAGAATGTTCTTTCTGCGCCAACTCAGTAAGCTCAAACTGCCCAAGGAGCTGCTGATCCAGTTCTACAGAGGAATTATTGAGTCTGTCATTTGCACCTCTATAACTGTCTGGGTCGGTTCTGCAACCCAACAAGAAAAACACAGACTTCAGAGGATAATTAGAACTGCAGAAAAATAATTGCTACCAACTTGCCTTCCATTGAGGACCTGTATACTGCACGAATCAAGAAGAGAGCCGTGAAAATATTTGCAGATCCCTCGCATCCTGGACATCAACTGTGTTACCCTCAAAACGACGCTATAGAGCACTGCACACCAGAACAACTAGACACAAGAACAGTTTTTTCCCGAAGGCCATCACTCTGCTAAACAAATAATTCCCTCAACACTGTCAGACTATTTACTGAATCTGCACTACTATTAATCGTTTCATAGTTCCCATCACCAATCTCTTTCCACTTATGACTGTATGACTATAACTTGTTGCTGGCAATCCTTATGATTTATATTGATATATTGATCATCAATTGTGTTGTAAATGTTGTACCTTGATGAACGTATCTTTTCTTTTATGTACACTGAGAGCATATGCACCAAGACAAATTCCTTGTGTGTCCAATCACACTTGGCCAATAAAATTCTATTCTATTCTACTCAAATCCGTGGTATTTGGGTGTAATATTGCTTCCATGGTTGATAGGCAAACTGGGACTTTTGTGTAATGGTCTTTCTTAATTTTCTCCCAAACTTGTAAAAGGGCATTTCTTAATAGGTGTCTTTAGAAATATGTGTGGTATTTATTCTTCTCATCCCAGAGAAAACTGTGTCAACCAATCTGGAGATCATGGCCTTCTATCGTTAAAACTCATTTATTTTGTAGTTGAATCCATTCTTTAAGCCATGTTAGTGCTGCGGCCTGATAGTAAAGTTCCCAATTTGGGAGACTAAAGCTGCTTCTACTTCTGTTATCTTGCAATATTTTGAGTTTTGTAAGGGGTTTCTTCCCTGACCAAACGAATTTTGATGTGATTTTATTTAATTGTTCAAAGACATTTTTCTCTAGTTTAATTGGTATAGTTTGAAACAGGTTTAGCAATCTGGGTACTATATTCATTTTAATCATTGAAATTCTACCAATCATCAATATCTGTAATTTAGATCAAATTTCTAAATCCTTTTGAATTTTTTGTAGCAGTGTGTCATAATTATCTTTTTTTATTGTAGTACATTTTGCCGATATCTGTAATCCTAAATATTTAATTTTTTTAACTCTCAAAAAGTCTACCACCTTTTCGATGGTTTTGAGTGTGTTCAGTTCCAGATTGTTTCGGTTGCACCACAAGGCTAGTCGTTTGACCTCTCGTCTATATGCGGATTCCTCATTGTCTCGAATGAGACCGATCACTGTTGTGTCATCTGCGAACTTCAGTAGCTTAACAAATGGATCATTGGAGATGCAGTCATTGGTATACAGAGAGAAGAGAAGTGGGGAGAGCACACAGCCTTGGGGGGGCCCTGTGCTAATTGTACAGGTTTCTGATGTGATCTTGCTTAGCTTCACCTGCTGCTTCCTGTTTGTTAGGAAGCTTATGATCCACTTACAAGTCTGTTCTGGTACCTGTAGCTGGTTTAGCTTAGTTAGAAGAGTGTCTGGAATGATGGTATTGAATGCTGAACTAAAGTCTACAAAGAGGACCCTTGCGTAGGTCTTTGGAGATTCAAGATGTTGTAGGATGTAGTGCAGAGCCATATTAACAGCATCATCTGTTGATCTATTTGCTTGGTATGCAAATTGTGTGATTCAGAATTATACTTTTATTTTGGTACCAAGATATAAGGTTCAAAAAGCTAACCAAGGACCCAGATTAGAATCTTACAGAAATTTTTATAGTCCAGAGATGGTTGCATTCAACCCTTTGCGCTTCCCCTAATAATGGATGCATAACAGATAATATTTTTTTTTTATTGAAAGAGTTTTAAAAAACAAAAACATTTTTCCCCCTTTTTTCCCCCTCCCTCCCAAACCCCCCCCCCCCGCTTCCCGGATCAATCACAAGGTATTGTTATACATAAACCAAGCATAGAATAAAATTTTCCCTTCCAATCCAAATAACCACATCCAAAGCTTTTCATCTCCCAACCCCCTCCCCATTACATAAAATAACTTTCTAATTATTCAAAGGCAATCTGATATTTCTTAATCTGATATCTGTTTTGTAGATAATCAATCCATTTTTCCATTCAATTAAATATTTTCCTGTATTGTCTTTTAAAAATGCTGAGATTTTAGCCATCTCAGCCAAATTAATAACTTTCAATATCCATTCTTCTATTGTAGGTATCTCTTCTTTCTTCCAGTATTGTCCAATCAACAGTCTTGCTGCTGTTATTAAATTCAGAATCAATTTAGTCTCAATCCCTGTACAATCCGTTATAATTCCCAAAAGGAAAAATTGTGGCAGGAACTTTATCTTCTTCTTCAGTACATTTTGAATAATCCACCAAATTCTTATCCAAAAGACCTTAATTTTCTTGCAAGTCCACCAAATATGAAAATATGTAGCATCATCACAATCACACCTCCAACATTTCGCTTGGATATTAGGATACATACATGATAATTTTTTGGGATCTAAGTGCCATCTATAAAACATCTTATAAAAATTTTCCCTTAAATTCTGTGCTTGTGTAAACTTAACATTTCTAACCCAAATTTTCTCCCATGTTTCCAACAATATTGATCGGTTATTTGGATTTCAGCCCCCTAAACCTTTAAATGTCACATCGTCTGTTTTTTACCCCAGGTCACATTTTAAAATGTGCCAGCTGTGTGGTTTTGGGGTTTTTTCTTATAAGTGAGCTATTCTTGTTTCTAATATCCTTGTTCTGTCCCCCTCGCCTCAGTCCGAGCGATGACTTAATTAGCCGGCAACTACCAGCTTCTGGCAGCAAACTAGCGAGCGTCTGCCAAGTGTCTCTTTTATCTCGCTTGATGCTGATGAGTCAGCCAGGAACAAACAGTACTTCAACTCTAGTTAAGCAGTTGATTTGCTCGCCACGAAGGGGTATAGCAGCCCTTGCTGCTTTTATATCCTGTGGAGTGTGGCTCCATGACTCAGCACTTCCTAGGCTTGCCCTACCCCTGCTTCTGTTGTTCCCACTTCTCCTGCCTACGAAACCTAGGGTGCAGCCAGGCCTGATTGCCATCAGCCGGGTCTGGAGGCCTGGCCTGGGGGGGTGGAAAGAGTCAGGGGATGGAGGCCTTGTTATCTCCTCCACCTGGACTGCCTCTGACTCCTGGAGCTGAGCGAGGGAAGCCGGTGCTCATCAGGTAAGTCCTGATGGCCCTTCCCCCTCACTTTCCGAGTCACTTTCTGGCGGGGGGCCTGGCTCAGGGGGCGCAGACACAACAATCCTGGTAGTGGTTTTCTAACAGGTAAGGTGCTACCTTCTGTCTTGCTGCAACTGTGCAGGCCCCACCCACTTCCTATTGCAAAGCAGCTCAAGGCAGCAGCTCAGAGCACCCCACTCCCCATGACCCCCCTCCTTCTGCAGAGAGAGAAGACAGGAAGGAGCAAAGCTCTTATTTGTTTGTTATAAGGCAAAGAAATGAAGACAAGATAAAATGCTTTATCAGAATTCATATTCCTCACTCTCATGTCCATTCCATCCACACTGGGGTCCTATCTATCTCCCCATGTGACCCTTCCTCTGATCCCCAGGGTCTCATCTGAGCATACATTCCAGTGGTGGGTTTCAAATTCTTTTACTACCGGTTCTGTGGGTGTGTCTTGGTGGGCGTGGCATGGCTTAGTGGGTGTGTCTTGATGGGCGTGGCATAGGAAGGCTCCTGTAAAATCTCCATTCCCACCCCACTCCAGGGGAAGGATACTGTAAAATCTCCATTCCCTCCGCAATCCATGTGAAGGACACTGCAAAATCCCCATTTCCTACCGATCAGCTGGGACTCAGGAGGCAGAGAATAGATGTCAGTCAGAATTTTTACTACCGGTTCTCTGAACTACTCAAAATTTCCACTACCGGTTCTCTAGAACTGGTCAGAACCTGCTGAAACCCACCTCTGATACATTCCATCATCTGATTGTTCACCTCCCAACAATCTGGGTCCTCATTTTACCTACCTCAGAAGGACGGAAGGCTGAGTCGACCTTGAGCCTGGTGAGATTCGAACTGCCAAATTGCAGTCAGCCAGCAGTCAGCAGAAGGAGCCTGCAGTACTGCACTCTGATCACTGCACCATCGTGGCTCTTTTTAATAGTAACTCTTCCAAACATAATTGTGAATTCCCCCACATGACGTGTTGAAGCAACGAATGGCCTCTGGAATCCCACCAATTATGACCTTTAAGCAGAAAGACTGTCCAGTTTCCTCTAAATCAGGGGTCTCCAACCTTGATCCCTTTAAGTTGAAGTCCACAAGTCTTAAAGGGACCAAGGTTGGAGATCCCTGCTCTAAATCACTGGGGGATTTACTAGCCAAAACATATGTGATGGAATACCATATGAGTCAAACTAGGATGAGGTAGACTTCCTTAATAAGGTTCAGAATCCTAACTTCAGTAGATGTATGCTGACACCAGAGTCAGAATAGAGCTGAAAGGCACCTTGGAGGCAGGGGTGAAATCTATTTACCTTCCCTACTGGTTCGGACGTGTGTGTTGTGCATGAATTACATGCAATTTTGGGCCCTCTGCGCATGGGTAAAGCCTTCTGTGCATGCACAGAGGGTCAGAAACAGGTTATTTCCTGGTTAAAACCAGGAAGTAATGACGTCCGGACGTGTGGGCGGAGCTTCGTGCTGCTGCTGCTACCAGTTCACCGAACCATGCATCGCAGCCGCTACCAGTTCGATTGAAATGTTGCGAACCGGTATCATTTCACCCCTGCTTGGAGGTCTTCTAGTCCAGCCCCATGCTCAAGCAGGAGACCCTATACCATTTCAGACAGGTGGCTGTCCAATCTCTTCTAGAAGACCTCCAGTGATGGAGCACCAACAACTTTTGGAGGGAAGCCATTTGCACTGGTGAATTGTCCTCCCTGTTTTGAAGTTTCTCCTCAATTCCAAGTTGTTGTTGTTGTTGTTGTTGTTGTTGTTGTTGTTGTTATTATTATTATTATTATTATTATTAGAATAGAATAGAATAGAATAGAATTTTATTGGCCAAGTGTGATTGGACACACAAGGAATTTGTCTTGGTGCATATGCTCTCAGTGTACATAAAAGAAAAGATACGTTCATCAAGGTACAACATTTACAACACAATTGATGATCAATATATCAATATAAATCATAAGGATTGCCAGCAACAAGTTATAGTCATACAGTCATAAGTGGAAAGAGATTGGTGATGGGAACTATGAAACGATTAATAGTAGTGCAGATTCAGTAAATAGTCTGACAGTGTTGAGGGAATTATTTGTTTAGCAGAGTGATGGCCTTCGGGAAAAAACTGTTCTTGTGTCTAGTTGTTCTGGTGTGCAGTGCTCTATAGCGCACTGAGGGTAGGAGTTGAAACAGTTTATGTCCAGGATGCGAGGGATCTGCAAATATTTTCACGGCCCTCTTCTTGATTCGTGCAGTATACAGGTCCTCAATGGAAGGCAAGTTGGTAGCAATTATTTTTTCTGCAGTTATTATTATTATTTTTATTATTATTAATAATAATAATAATTATTATTATTATTTTTTCTGCAGTTATTATTATTATTATTATTATTATTATTATTATTATTATTATTATTATTAATTCGATTTTTATACCACCCTTCTCCCGAAGGACTCAGGGCGGTGTACAGCCAAAGGTAAAACAGACAGTACAATATACAATTAAAATACAAATTAAAAAACTTATTTAAATAATTGGCCTAAAAACTTTAAAATATATAAAACTAAAAACCCCTTAAAATTAATGATAAAAAATTTAAAACCAATAAAATTTAAAATTTAAGTTGCTTCTCTCCTTGATTAGTTTCCATCCATTGTTTCTTGTCCTGCCTTCTGGTGCTTTTGCAAATAAATTGACCTCCTCCTCTTTGTGGCATCCTCAAGTTGTGTCACTTAACTTTAGGGGGTTAATGAATTTGGGGTCTTTTCCAGTCCCCTGCAGGAAGAGCCTAGCTAAGAGAACAAGAATCTAAGACTCCAGCTGGAAGTGTCACAAATGCTCCCTTCTCAGCATCTTCATTTCAAACATCCCATGATGGGGCTGATTCCTGAGGAGGAGGAAGTCAGGTGGTGCAACATCTGCATAGTATTTTACTCACATGTTCACATAAACAGTTGAACTGTTGGCCCAGAGGTTGAGTAAACTCGGCTTTGCAACACATCTTGAGGAATCTGCCTTGGTAAACGCTGGAGTTTCCTCATACGGTGGGTTGTGTGGTTCAAGCCACGTCCGAGCAAAGTGTACTCTGTGGTTTGCCTTCTCCCCTGTCATAGACTGATGATTGATCTCTTTTACCAGCTTCATAGAGCCGATTAAACAGGAGACAGAAAGGACCAAGCCTGGAGGTGGTCTATCGTGAAGGGGTTGCCACCCCTGACTGGACCACCCACTTAGCTAGAACTGCTCCAACTCCCAACCATTTAGGCCAGGGGTCTCCAAATCTCTCCTGATAGCTATGCAGGTGTGGGGAATTCTGGGAGCTTAATTTCTTACCTAAATTAAGTCCACAAGACTTAATTTAGATATCCTCTCATTTAGGCAATTGAGAAGTGTAGAATAAAAAATTTGGAAGGGCCCTTGGAGTCTTCTAATCCAACCCCCTGCCCAGAGGAGGAGACCCTATACCATTTCAGGCAAATGGCTGTCCAGTCTCTTCTTAAAATGCTCCATTGTTGGAGCATCCATAACTTCTGGAGACAAGCTTTCCCACTGATTAATTTTTGCAACTGTCAGGAAATTTCTCTTTAGTTCTAGTTTGCTTATCTCCTTCTAAATCTATGTTTACATCATCCATGACCTAGGAATGTCAAGTGTAAGTGACCATATCCACATATGTAGAGTTCAAGCCAACTACTAAATTATGTTGTGTTGTGTTGTGTTGTGATGTGTTGTATTGTATTGTGCTGTGCTATGCTATGCGTTATGTTATGTTATGCTATGTTATATTTATACGATTACATTGCATTACATTACATTATAATATTCTGCCTGTAATACCAGACCCTCTGTGCCCAAAATCCTTCACAGCCCCAGGGCAGCCCTGACAAGGAAGTTACATCATCCCCCCAGCCAAGCAGCCCCTATATTCCACCCTCAACCAGGGACCCCCTAACTCCTTAACACGGGACTTTCCCAGCTCTGATGCAACTCTGGAAAGGTGAGTTTTGCTTGACCAGAGAAATGACCCCTGGACATCAACAGGGACCTGCCTAGCCTCCTCCAAACTGCTCCGACCCTCAGATTCCCCACCTCTTGTTCAACCACCTTGTGAAAGAGAAAGGAATTTGTATTCTCACTGCATTGCATCGTCCTGTTTCCTGGATGTGAAATTCCCAGTCGCAAGAAGACTATTTAGTGCACGCAGTCCAAGTGTGGGGCAGACGGCTTCATCATGTTTTCCGGAGGTCTTCTTCTCCTGCTGGGATTCCTCACCCTCTGGGCAGAGCTGACCCCCATCTCCGGCCAGGACCGTCCAAGTGAGCTTTCAGAAAGATCTTGAGACCCTTGGCAGGGAGGGGTTGAAGTGGTCAGAGTTTTCCCCCAGGGAAGGGAAACCAAAGACTCCAGTCTAGAACCTCTGGCTTGATGGGGCTTCTTCTGGGGAAGTTCTTGAGATGGTGGTTGGGTGTCAGCTGAATAGGAGACCAAAATGGGAAGGGGCCCCAAGAAAGAGAAATGCAATTTTAGGGGAAGGCTGGCCTATTGTATCTTTACTCAACGAAACAGCAGAATCGGGATTTTTAAACCACAAGTTTAAGCGATTTCCTGTTAACTATTTTATTATTAATATAATGTATAGATGACAGGCTAAGCATTTGTGAACAAATTTAGTACTTTAAAATTCTTTGGGCCTGTTTCACAAGAGGTGGGAAACTAACACTACTATATTCTATTAATCCTCATTCAACTGGGAAGGATACTATCCGTATATGTCTTTTTTTAACACACTTTTTCTTTTTTACATAATTATTTTTTTTATTCTTTTGTCTTTTTAAAAGAATAATTTGGTTCCTTGTATTTTAACTTTCTTTGAATAAACTAAATAGCATACAGGGGGGAAAGAGAGAATTTTAAGCAACAGGAACAATCCAATCGGTCATCTGATCCAACCTCCAGAGCAGGAAACCAAATTAATACATCCCAGACGGCTCTCGACTGCTTGCAATCTGAGCATGCTAGGAGGGCACCAGATTGGGGAAATATGTTGAAGATGTTTGTGGTACCTAATGAAATAACACCTTCCCCTCCATTTGGCACAGGGGAATGTTACCTTCCGAAGGTCACTGGACCATGTAAAGCCAGAAAGCCTCGCTTCTACTACAACCCGGCTTCAAACAAATGTCAAGAATTTATTTATGGTGGTTGTCAGGGCAATGGCAACAGGTTTAAGACCAAAAATGAATGCCACTACACCTGTGTTGGTAAGTAGGGAAGGAGTTCCGGACTGACCTCTTTATTGAAAAAGACCGGCTGTCTCTTAACATTAAACATAGGGTGGCTTAATGAAATATCCTGGTTCTCACAACAAGCTATGATTGATTCAGTAGAAGGGAATCTTTGTCAATCAGGTTGAACTGTGGAATTTCTGGTGCTCTCTGAGCTGGGTGGTTTTCTTGCAGATATTTCATGACCCAACTAGAGAACACTGCTAGAAGGAAGGGGAGGAGGAAGGGGAAGAGAGAGAGAAGGAGGAGAAGGAGAAGGAGAAGGAGAAGGAGTGTGTGGTCCTTGGTGCTCTCTGAGCCTGGTTGTTTTCTTGCAAAAGTTTTATTATCCAATTAGGTATAACACCAACAGTGCAACTGAGTGTGTGGTTTACTCCCTGTTTATATGCAGTAGCTTCCCCTGCCAGTGTTGGTGTGGGTGTGGTTTTTCTCCTTGGTAGTTCCATCATGAGGATATTATTTTCTGCTTGGTTCTTTGCCCCCGTTATCTGGATGTTGGCTTGAACCTCAGTCCCTGCCCATGGCTGTGCTTTAATAGAATACTTCTGGATTCGGAGTTCTGGTTCTGGCTTCTGCTGTATGAAGTTTCTTGCTATAAAGAAGTTTCTTTTGTAACTGAATCCTGCTGAATTCTTTACTTGTGTGCTGGTTGAATTGCTACAAATTCTAACATTGAGTGCTGATGGTTAATCAGGAAAGAGCTGGAAGGGACCTTGGAGGTCTTCTAGTCCAACCACCTGCTCAAGCAGGAGGCTCTGTACCAAGTGGCTGCCCAGTCTCTTCTTAAAAACCTCCAGTGATGGAGCACCCATATCTTCTGGAGGCAAGCAGTTCCACTGGTTAATTTTATTTATTTATTTATTTATTTATTTATTTATTTATTTTTATTTATTTATTTATTTATTTATTTATTTATTTGTCACAACAGTATATATAAGCATAAGCATGAAAGTAACTATATAATATATAAGCCTATATATGTAATAACTATATAAATTGGATATAATGAAAGGAAACAGTAGGACAGGAATGGTAGGCACGTTTGTGCTCTTATGCACACCCCTTACAGACCTCTTAGGAATGGGGTGAGGTCAATAGTAGACAGTTTTTGGTTAAAACTTTGGGGATTTTGGGAAGAGACCACAGAGTCAGGTAGTGTATTCCAACTATTAACAACTCTGTTTCTGAGTTATATTTTCTTCAATCAAGATTGGAGCGATTCACATTAAGATTAAATCTATTGTGTGCTTGTGTATTGTTGCCATTGAAGCTGAAATAGTCTTCAATAGGAAGGACGTTGTAACAGATGATTCTATGAGTTAAACTCAGGTCTTTTTTTTTCCTCACTGTCAGGAAGTTTCTCCTTAATTCCAGTTTTTTTCTCTCCTTGAATAGTTTCCACCCATTGTTCGAAACCAATCAAGGAGACAACCAAACTAGAACAAAGGAGGAATTCCCATCCTTTGGAGCGAAGGAGTTGGGAGGTAGGGTCAGGCTCCAGTCAGCCTCTCTCATCCTGGATGCATGAAGAGGCTTTGGCTGTTGAAAGGACCAGATATGGGATCTTGTTTGCTCTGGGATTCTACTTTAAGGGGAAATCTCTCAGCGTAATGGGAAGACTTTGGGAGACCAGGTGAAGAGATGCTATCAACAGATAAGAGATGGAATAGCCCACAGATGCATAAGAGAAGGGAGGGGAGGGGAGGAGAGGGAGGACAGGAGAGGGGAGGGGAAGGGAAGGGGGACAAGGAGAAGAGAGGAGAGGAGAAGAGAGGAGAAGAGAAGAGGAAAGGAGAGAGGAGAGGGGTGAGGAGAGGAGAGGAGAGAAAAGAGAAGAGACGGGGAGGGGAGGGGAGGGGAGGGAGAGAGAAGAGAAGAGAAGAGAAGAGAAGAGAAGAGAAGAGAAGAGAAGAGAAGAGAAGAGAAGAGAAGAGAAGAGAAGAGAAGAGACCCACCCTAGTTTCTAAGGCTGTATAGGAGAGAGCAGGAGATTTGTCCTTTCAGAACTGTAAGATTCTGTTAATGTAGTTTGACAATAAAGCAGAATCAGTTTCCTGTCTGGTCTGCCTGCTGAGCCTGACACTCGGCCTTGGGATCGTCTCTTTTGCAGAAAAGCCTGGAGTGTGTCGCAAGGCCCCTCCAGACAAGGTCTCCATTTGTATTGCGATGTGTGAAAATGACTGGAGATGTCCCGGGAAGCAGAAATGCTGCAATTATGCTTGCATGCTTAAGTGCATGGACCCGATATAAGGTAACTGTCAACGTTCTGACTAACGAACCCAACCGAAGGAAAAACTTTTGAGGCTCTCCAAAGGTTGGGATGCAAACTTTATTGAGTACCTCATTTTGGCACTGAAGAAAGCAAAACCAGCTCTGATTATTTCTTGCACAAACCCACATAGTTAGAGTATAGAATCCCCCCTCCCCCTATTAGTGGAGGTCACATTCTCCAATTGAATGTCATTATTTTGATATGAGAAAAAGTCTCTAGGCTTGGAAGACACCTGCTGATGAGTCCTTGGTTCTCAGGCTCTGTGGCTTGAAGTCTGGAGCCTGCATTCCATGCCACCCATCCCTCTCCCCTTGGTCCTTTGGCAAATTGAGAAGCAATAATGTTTGCAACATCAGAAGTGCACTTCATTGTACTGTCATTTGTATAGTTGGCTTAGACCAAAAGGATTGCTGTGTGGGACCTCCTAAACCAAGACTCGGTCTGGGCACATTCAGTCCCATCCATGCTCATCTCCTGAGCAGACCACAATTAATTCATGCTCAGCTGACAGAAAAGTCCATATCTTCTTCATGGGGGCGGGGTGGGTGGGCGGTAGGGTCACAAGCTCACATTTGTGATTGTGAGAAATGTTCCCTGTCCAAGTTAGAAAGCTCCTATGTTCCTTTGTCTGTGCGCCTTTGTGTGTGCTCCAAGCAGTGGCAGCCTTGAGGTCTCCTGGAAACAAGAGGATTGGGAAAAGATGCTGGAGGTCATCTAGTCCATCTTCCATCCAGTGCAGAAATCCTCAGGGCACCCTGGATAGATGGATGTCCCGCCTTTGCTTGAAACCCTCAGTAATGGAACCCCATAACTCCAAGGGGGGAGGCTGCCCCATTGCTTCCCTTATCTGTCAATCAGGCCATTCTTCCTGATTTCGGGTTTGGGTCTTCCTGGTTGTAAGATTAGCACTGGAGGAAGTTCTGGACAGAACTTCATATCTGAATGTTTGTTTTTACAGCAACCCCAATGAGGAGACCCTCCCGAATTGGAACTACTGTTCGACCTTGACCCAAAGATCCTTCTTCTGTCCTGGACCATCCTGGAGCCCCTCCCCCAAAACCCACCCTGGATTCATTCCTTCTTCTCTGTAATAAAGCATTGATTTCAGCTGCCCTCTCCGTCTCAGGTGTCTTCTTCGGCCCCTTTGGGGGTTTCCCCTTCCCAGATTGACCCTTGTCTCCCCCCCCATGTCAGAGGAAGAGGGGCTGAGAGGCAGCGCATCGTTTTCCAATGTGGCTTTTCAGAGAGAACGCACAAGGAAGCCTCTTTCTAAGACTCACTTTATTGTGACTTTGAATGCGCACTAATCAGCACACACCAAAATTAAATTTTGTTGCATTCAGCTCTCAAGGGTCACCACCTCCAATATGCACAACAAAAACATGACAAAATAAATAAATAAATAAATACAAAATTATGCATATAACCACAGATATTATATGACATGGAGAAACAACACAGTCTTGGACCCAGCTATTTTGGGTAATTATCGTCCAGTCTCCAACCTTCGCTTTGTTGCGAAGGTTGTAGAGAGTGCCGTGGCGCGACAGCTGCCCCAACACCTGGAAGAATCCGTCTATCTAGACCCGTTCCAGTCCAGCTTCCGACCCGGATACAGCACGGAGACAGCTTTGGTCGCATTGGTGGATGATCTCTGGAGGGCCAGGGACAGGGGATATTCCTCTGCCCTGGTCCTATTAGACCTCTCAGCGGCGTTCGATACCATCGATCATGGTATCCTGCTGCGCCGGTTGGGGGGATTGGGAGTGGGAGGCACCGTATATCGGTGGTTCTCCTCCTATCTCTCCGACCGGTCGCAGACGGTGTTGACAGGGGGGCAGAGGTCGACCGCGAGGGGCCTCACTTGTGGGGTCCCACAGGGGTCGATTCTCTCGCCCCTGCTGTTCAACATCTACATGAAGCCGTTGGGTGAGATTATCAGTGGTTTCGGGGTGAGATACCAGCAGTACGCTGACGACACCCAGCTGTACTTTTCCACCCCGGACCACCCCAATGAAGTTGTCGAAGTGCTGTCCCGGTGTTTGGAAGCTGTACGGGTCTGGATGGGGAGAAACAGGCTCAAGCTTAATCCCTCCAAGACGGAGTGGCTGTGGATGCCGGCACCCCGATTCAGTCAGCTGCAGCCGCGGCTGGCTGTTGGAGGCGAGTTACTGGCCCCAAAGGATAGGGGGCGCAACTTGGGTGTCCTCCTGGATGATCGGCTGTCGTTTGAAGACCATTTGACAGCCGTCTCCAGGAGGGCCTTCCACCAGGTTCGCCTGGTTCGGCAGTTGCGCCCCTTCCTTGATCGGGATGCCTTATGCACAGTCACTCATGCGCTCGTTACCTCTCGCTTGGATTACTGTAATGCTCTCTACATGGGGCTCCCCTTGAAGTGCGCTCGGAGGCTCCAGTTAGTCCAGAATGCAGCTGCGCGGGTTATAGAGGGAGCTACGCGTAGCTCCCATGTAACACCGCTCCTGCGCAGACTGCACTGGCTGCCTGTGGCCTTCCGGGTGCACTTTAAGGTGTTGGTTATGACCTTTAAATCGCTCCATGGCTTAGGACCTGGGTACTTACGGGACCGCCTGCTGTTACCACACGCCTCCCACCGACCCGTACGCTCCCATAGAGAGGGACTTCTCAGGGTGCCGTCCGCCAAACAATGTCGGCTGGCGGCCCCCAGGGGAAGGGCCTTCTCTGTGGGGCTCCCACACTCTGGAACGAGCTTCCCCCGGGTTTACGCCAAATACCTGACCTTCGGACATTTCGTCGCGAACTCAAGACTCATCTTTTTATCCGCGCGGGGCTGGCTTAAATTGGGATTTTAATGTTAAATTTATTAATTTTAAACGGGGTTTTTTAGTATGGTAAATTTTAATCACTGGGCTAATTTAAATAAGTTTTTTAAATCGTATTTTAAACGTGTATATTGTATTGTCGGTTTTATTATGCCTGTACACCGCCCTGAGTCCTTCGGGAGAAGGGCGGTATAAAAATCAAATCAAATAAATAAAATAAATAAATAAATAGTTCAGATGTATACATTCTGGCCCTTCTCAGAGCTAGAAGTATCTGTCACACAGTCCCCATGAAGGGTTTATTCCAGAATAAGTCTGGCTGGAGACAATGAAGCAAATCAGAGTTCAGCAGTTCGAATCCCTACTGCAGCGTAATGGGGTGAGCTCCTGTTACTTGTCCCAGCTTCTGCCAATTTAGCAATTCAAAAGCACATAAAAAATGCAAGTAGAAAAACTGGGATCATCTTTGGTGGGAAGATAGCGTTCCGTATGCCTTTGACGTTGAGTCATGCTGGCCACATGACCACAGAGACGTCTTCGGACAGCACTGGCTCTTCGGCTTTGAAACGGAGATGAGCAGCACCCCCTAGAGTCAGGAATGATTAGCACATATGTGTGAGGGGAACCTTTACTTTAAGAGTAAGTGTCTTTTAAACATATATCATTATAGTTGTCTGAGCAAATCTCCTTTTTTTTTTTTTTTTGTTTACATTTATACCCCGCCCTTCTCCGAAGACTCAGGGCGGCTTACAATGTATAGGGCAATAGTCTCATTCTATTTGTATATATTTACAAAGTCAACTTATTGCCCCCCCAACAATCTGGGTCCTCATTTTACCTACCTTATAAAGGATGGAAGGCTGAGTCAACCTTGGGCCGGGCTCGAACCTGCAGTAATTGCAGGCTTTGTGTTCTTAATAACAGGCCTTACCAGGCAGAGCTAAACCGGCCCTTTGTCTACTACCTGTTCATAAGTCACCAATAATTTCATTTCCTCAATACAAAGTGATGAATCTCTTAGCAGAGAAAAAAGCATCCACTTCCTCTCTCCGTTCATCAGTTTCCACTTAAAAGTGCAGGGACGAGAAAAAATGTGGGTGTCGGGGAACCTTCAACCCTTTCCCAGAGTCCAACTAACGGCTGCAGCGCCCCCTCCTGGAATAGAGCTACTGAGGGTTTCACCAGAGCAGAATCCCACACATCCCCCTTCTCCTTCCGTCTCCCACCACCCGGCCATCCCCCCCTTTCTCTTCTTCCCACAGCCACAGTGGCCATCTTCCTCCTTTTGGGTTTCTTGCACACTCGGCTGGGAGGGAATTCCACTTCACGGGCATTTTATTTATTTATATTTATTTATTTTGTTGAGTACATATTAGATAATATATATAAGCATAAACATGATTTGAATATATAAAATGAATAAAGGGAATAGAATAGAATAGAATAGAATATTTTTATTTATAGACCGCCCTTCTCCCGAAGGACTCAGGGTGGTGTACAGCCAAGAACATTGGTGTGCTTATGCACACCCCTTACAGACCTCTTAGGAACGGGGTGAGGTCTAAGGTTAAAGTTTTCGGGGTTTTGGGAAGAGACCACAGAGTCTGGTAGTGCATTCCAGGCATTAACAACTCTGTTACTGAAGTCATATTTTCTGCAATCAAGTTTGGAGCAGTTCACTTTAAGTTTGTATCTATTGTTGTGATTGAAGCTGAAGTAGTCATTGACAGGTAAGACATTGTAGCAGATGATTTTATGAGCTATGCTTAGGTCATACCGAAGGCGGCGTAGTTCTAAATTTTCTAAACCCAAAATTTCAAGTCTGGTGGCATAAGGCATTTTGTTGTGAGCAGAGGAGTGGAGGACTCTTCTTGGGAAATATTTTTGGACACGTTCAATTGTTTTAATGTCCAATATGCAGTGTGGGTTCCAGACAGATGAGCTGTTTTCAAGAATTGGTCTAGCAAATGTTTTGTATGCTCTAGTTAGTAGTGTAATCTTACTGGAGAAGAAGCTAGGTAAGATTAGGTTTATAACCCTTAATGTCTTTTTGGTGATGTTGTTACAGTGGGCTTTAGCACTTAAATCATTTGATATGAGTACTCCAAGGTCCTTGACAGAGTGAGGGTCATCTACAAGGTCATGTCCACTTAGCTTGCATTTTGTGATCTGATTCCTTTTGCCAATGTGTAAGACAGAGCATTTGTTGGTTGAGATTTGGAGTTGCCAAGTTTTTGACCATTCCGACACAAAGTCAAGATCTTTTTGAAGGGTAGCAGCATTGTTGGTAGTGTTAAATAGTTTAACATCATCAGCGAAGATAACACAGTTACTTATAATATGATCACAAAGGTCATTTATGTATAATATGAAGAGTGTTGGTCCTAGAACACTTCCTTGGGGGACACCGCTATTAACAGGAGCAGGATTTGATAGGGCGCTCCCTATTTTGACCACTTGTTATCTGTTTGACAGGAATGCAGTTATCCAATTATGGAGGGGTCCAGAGATGCCGTAGGATTTTAGTTTTCGAAGTAGTTTGTTGTGTACCACTGAATCAAAAGCTTTACAGAAGTCTATGTAAATTGCATCTATTGCTTTGCCCTGATCAAGGTTTGTAGTTCATATGTTTTTGCAGTGTGGAAGTTGTAGATTACAGGATAATTTTTTTTCTGAAACCATATTGTTTATTAGAGAGTAGGTTGGTCGTTTCTAGGTGGAGGGTAATGGATTGGTTGATGATTGATTCCATTACTTTGCAGGTGATGCAGCATAAAGAGATTGGTCTGTAGTTTTCAACTAGGCTGGGGTCTCCCTTTTTGAAGATAGGGATGACTGTGGCTAGTGACCATAGGTTGGGTAGGGAGCTGGTCCTGAAAGCTTTTTCAAAGATTATGTTTAGGGGTTCTGCTATGGCAGCGGAAAGCTTTTTTAAGAAGTATGCACATAGATCCCCAGGTCCAATAGACAGAGGTGGTTTCAGTCTACATAATGCCTTTTCAATGTTATCTTCTGTGAAACCTATTTGTGTTGGATTGTTGTAGTTATTAGTGCTATGACTAGGGAATATTGGGCATGAGCCATTGCTGTTTACAAAGACTGAACCGAAGAATGGGTTGAAGAGGTTTGCTTTAACTGCTTCATCATTGCATTCTTTACCGTTAGGTCCTTTTAGGGGTGGGATGGATCTCGAGTCTTTAAGTTTGTTGTTTACAAAATTATAGAAGGCGCGACTGGATTTCGTGTGCAGAAGGTTAATACAAGAACAAAAGAAAAGGGGGAAAAAGTGGAACCTTTAATTAAAGCTGGGAATTTGGATAAATTTGGAAGCTTTTAAATTGATTAAAGATCACAAAAAGAAAAGAAGGAAAAATCAAGAACTTAAAACTGTAATTTGATGGAATATCTTCGGTTTTCTTTTTCTTCAATGGTCTGGAATTAAATAAATTTTAAACTTAATCTATGGGACTTTAAATGGGACTAATTGGAAAAAATAAAAAGTACAACTAAAGTGAAACAGCGTTCAACTGGAAATTTTTAAGAAAATGTTGGATAACCATCTGACTGAGATGGTGTAGGGTTTCCTGCCTGGGCAAGGGATTGGACTAGAAGGCCTCCAAGGTCCCTTCCAACTCTGTTGTTATGTTATGTTATGTTATGTTATGTTATGTTATGTTATGTTATGTTATGTTATGTTATGTTATGTTATGTTATGTTGTTATGTTATGTTATGTTATGTTATGTTATGTTAAAATAGATACTTTTGTTAATTGTGGATTAGAATTGTGGATTGTAAAGTGACATCTAAAGGTGGAAGAGGAAACTACAAGAAATCTGGCCATTGTTGAAAACCTATTTATGGCAGTGATAAGACTGGTGAGAATTACAAGGGAGGACTTTTACTAACAAGCTGTTCAACCTTGACAAGAATAAGAATTACAATTTCAAAGAATAAAACAGAGAACAACTGAAATGAAGAGAAACACATACATGATTTTTAAACAAGAAATAAAAGAAACAACTACAAGATTAGATGGAAAAGAAGACTAAGAAAAAAACAAGAGCCTCTCCAGAATTGACAGTGAATAAAGAACTTATGATGTTAAAATATAAATTCAAAGAATCATATAGAATAGAATAGAATAGAATTTTTATTGGCCAAGTGTGATTGGACACACAAGGAATTTGTCTTTGGTGCATATGCTCTCAGTGTACATAAAAGAAAAAGATACATTCATCAAGGTACAACATTTACAACATAAATGATGGTCATAGGGTACAATTTAACACTTAATGATACAACACTTAATGATAATCATAGGGTACAAATAAGCAATCAGGAACAATCAATATCAATATAAATCATAAGGATTACCAGCAACAAAGTTACAGTCCTACAGTCATAATTGGAAAGAGATTGGTGGTGGGAACGATGAGAAGATTAATAGTAGTGCAGACTTAGTAAATAGTTTGACAGTGTGGAGGGAATTATTTGTTTAGCAGAGTGATGGCCTTCGGGGAAAAACTGTTCTTGTGTCTAGTTGTTCTGGTGTGCAGTGCTCTGTAGCGTCATTTTGAGGGTAGGAGTTGAAACAGTTTATGTCCAGGATGCGAGTGATCTGCAAATATTTTCACGGCCCTCTTCTTGATTTGTGCAGTATACAGGTCCTCAATGGAAGGCAGGTTGGTAGCAATTATTTTTTCTGCAGTTCTAATTATCCTCTGAAGTCTGTGTCTTTCTTGTTGGGTTGCAGAACCAAACCAGACAGTTATAGAGGTGCAAATGACAGACTCAATAATTCCTCTGTAGAACTGGATCAGCAGCTCCTTGGGCAGTTTGAGCTTTCTGAGTTGGCGCAGAAAGAACATTCTTTGTTGTCCTTTTTTGATGATGTTTTTGATGTTAGCTGTCCATTTTAGATCTTGCGATATGATAGAACCTAGAAATTTGAAGGTTTCTACTGTTGATACTGTGTTGTCTAGTATTGTGAGAGGTGGAAGTATGGAAGGGTTTCTCCTAAAGTCTACCACCATTTCTACGGTTTTGAGTGTGTTCAGTTCCAGACTGTTTTGGTTGCACCACAAGGCTAGTCGTTCGACCTCTCGTCTATATGCGGATTCGTCATTGTCTCGAATGAGACCAATCACTGTTGTGTCATCTGCGAACTTCAGTAGCTTAACAGATGGATCGTTGGAGATGCAGTCATTGGTATACAGAGAGAAGAGAAGTGGGGAGAGCACACAGCCTTGGGGGGCCCCTGTGCTAATTGTACAGGTATTTGATGTGATCTTGTTTAGCTTCACCTGCTGCTTCCTGTTTGTTAGGAAGCTTGTGATCCACTTACAAGTCTGTTCAGGTACCTGTAGCTGGTTTAGCTTAGTTAGAAGAGTGTCTGGAATGATGGTATTGAATGCTAAACTAAAGTCTACAAAGAGGACCCTTGCGTAGGTCTTTGGAGATTTAAGATGTTGTAGGATGTAGTGCAGAGCCATATTAACAGCATCATCTGTTGATCTGTTTGCTCGGTATGCAAATTGCAAGGGGTCTAACAGCGGATCCATGATGGTTTTCAAGTAGGAAAGCACTAGCCTTTCAAAGGTTTTCATGACTACAGATGTTAAAGCAACTGGTCTGTAGTCATTCAGTTCCTTGATGGTGGGCTTCTTCGGCACTGGGATGATGGTAGAGCGTTTGAAGCAAGAAGGAACATAACACATCTCTAGTGATTTATTGAAGATATGGGTGAAGATGGGGGCCAATTGGTCAGCACAGACTTTTAAGCAAGAAGGAGTTATCTTGTCTGGGCCTGGAGCTTTTCCTGGCTTTTGTCTGTGAAATAGGTCCTCCACTTCCTTTTCTGTGATCACTAGGGGTTGTGAACCCAATGGGATAGGGTCAGTTGTAGGAGGCTTGGCTGTTGTTGGTGTGTCTGAGATGTGAGTTGTGGAGATAGGTGTTAATATAGAGAAATAAAAAATGGGGGAAGAAGGAAGAAGGAGCCAAAGTCACCCTGTAGGGGTGGTAAAGAAAAAGAGGGGTGCCCTGCAG
This sequence comes from Ahaetulla prasina, assembly GCF_028640845.1. Lineage (NCBI taxonomy): Eukaryota > Metazoa > Chordata > Lepidosauria > Squamata > Colubridae > Ahaetulla > Ahaetulla prasina. Next base: position 230,654,976 of record NC_080541.1, on the reverse strand, counting down.
GTGGTGGAGACCCGCAACTTCTTGCCTGACCCTAGGGTTTCCTTTTTCCCTCTTATCCCTGACAGGGAGAAGAGGCAGTCATTATGGCTGCCGTGAAGCTTGGACAGTTGAGGTAACAAAGAAAGCGCAGAAGTGGTGTAGAATGAACAGTGATTGGAACTGGGTGAGATTATTCTTTTTTTTTTTACCTAGAACCTAACCCTAAAAGGGGAAAAAATCCAGGAAAAGAAACTCTTAAGATTTATTTGTTAAAGCGATGAATAACTATGTAGAGAAAAATCCCTGACCCGGAAGAAAGGAACTAAGGGGAGAAAAGTAAAAAACTTTTAAAACACAGAAAATTGGACGTTTAAACTGGATAAGCACTGGCTTAGGAAAGGCATTTTAAAATGCTGGAACTATTTACTAAATAATTGATTTGGCCTTTATAAATTGAATAAAATTTGGTCAAATACATGTCAGACTGGAGACACTGAAACTGAAGCGGAGAATGCCACCTACTGATGAATGGAAAATGTATCAAACCTCTACAAGTCTGGGAAAAATTTGATAAGAGAATTAAACAACATCTGGAGGACTGATGATATCTACTGTTTTATTTTAATCTACCTTATGACTACTGAAGATTTAACTGTGAGAGGAAGGATCCTAGACTACCTAAAAGGAACTGACTGACAAATCCTGGCATATAAAGAACTTATGATTATTGTACTCTCTGAGGAGCAACATTAGGATATGGTTTTTGGACTATTGAGAAAGATTTGGACATATTAAAATAAGATGAGATGCTTCTTCAGGGGGAAATGAGTGGACTTTTACAAGAAATGGCATTGATGTTCCAGAATATTAATGATACTATAAAAAAACCACAGGGAGATAAGGAATCTAATACATGGTATAGATGGGAAAATAGAAAATGTTTAACAAGAGATAATGAACAAAGATCAAAATGTCCATGGAAAGGAGAAGGCAACAGAAAGAATGGAAAAAAAGGTAGAACAGAAAAATCAGCAAATAAAAAAAGAAAGAAAGGATAATAAAGATAATAATGACTGATGAAATAAATCAAGGAAAAATGTCTTAAAAGATTTAAAAATGAAATCAGATAAGCAGGAAGATAGTTTTGAAAGAGAGGTAGAGGCTTGGTTAGATACATTGGAGGACATAAGATAGTAGAGATGGGAGAAATATTTAAACTAGATAAAGATTAAAGAGAGGAATATGGGAGGCAAGCCAAAAACCAAATAAGAATCGGAATTATTAAATGGGCAAGAGATGATGGATAGAAAGGAATTGTCTTAGAAACAAAAAAATAGGGAGGTTATTAGTGTACATATTTTAATAGAATAGAATAAAAAATAACCACCAGCTGTGAAGACCAGAGGTTGAAAGATGGTATTATTATACAGTATATGTTCCACTAATATTGTGATTGGCATTAGAATGGCATATTGAAAAACTGAACAATTAAATATTGAAAGATTATATGTGTATCAATACTAAGATCACAAAAGCTTGATTAACATAACAAATATTATTAATATCATTATTGTTATTTGTAGTAAAATGATGCCACATTGTTCATGCATTGATGTTGATGTAAAAAGAAAGAAAGAAGAAGACATGGGGGAGGGAAGGAGAGGAGTGACATCAAATGAAAGATGGATGTTGTCACATACATTCGGTCATTCATGTTGTCTGAGATTTCATCATGGCTTGTACTGGATACCTATGTGAGTCGCAGCCAAATTGCTCTACAAGAAGACATGGCTGAACATAGCCTTAAGCAGTAGGACTGGACTTCACAGATGCAGATCAAGGACGTTCTCCTTATGAGAGGTGACTTCTAGGCAGTCCTAACCCTCAGGAGAGAGAAAACTTTCTTGGTAAGTAGATCACATGTACAATTTGGAGCTCATCCTTAGATTCTTGAGGTACCTGATCATGTGTCACACAACACACTAAGCCAAAACCAGATGCACTTCTACACCTACAGATTTACAGATTAGCAGAGTTGAAAGGGAACTTGTAGGACATCTAGTCCAACCCCCTGCCCAAGCAGGAGACCCTACACCATTTCTGACAGATGGCAGCCCAGTCTCTTCTTGAAAGCTTCCAGGGATGAAGCTCCCACAACTTCTTAAGGCAAACTTCTGTTTCATTCGGTTGATTGTTCTCACTGTCAGAAAATTCCTCCTCATTTTCTAAGTTGAATCTCTCCTTGATCATAACATAACATAACAACAGAGTTGGAAGGGACCTTGGAGGCCTTCTAGTCCATCCCCCTGCCCAGGCAGGAAACCCTACACCATCTCAGACAGATGGTTATCCAACATTTTCTTAAAAAATTCCAGTGTTGGAGCATTCACAACTTCTGCGGGCGAGTCGTTCCACTTATTAATTGTTCTAACTGTCAGGAAATTTCTCCTTAGTTCTAAGTTGCTTCTTTCCTTGATCAGTTTCCACCCATTTCTTCTTGTTCTACCCTCAGGTGCTTTGGAGAACAGCCCGACTCCCTCTTCTCTGTGGCAGCCCCTGAGATATTGGAACACTGCTATCATGTCTCCCCTAGTCCTTCTTTTTATTAAACTAGACATACCCAGTTCCTGCAACCGTTCTTCATATGTTTTAGCCTCCAGTCCCCTAATCATCTTTGTTGCTCTTCTCTGCACTCTTTCTAGAGTCTTAACATCTTTTTTACATCGTGGCGACCAAAACTGGATGCAATATTCCAAGTGTGGCCTTACCAAGGCATTATAAAGTGGTACTAACACTTCACGTGATCTTGATTCTATCCTTCTGTTTATGCAGCCCAGAACTGTGTTGGCTTTTTTAGCAGCTGCTGCACACTGCTGGCTCATATCTAAATGGTTATCCACTAGGACTCCAAGATCCCTCTCACAGGTACTACTATTGAGCAAGGTACCACATATACGGTACCGGTGCATTTTGTTTTTTTGGCCTAAATGTAGAACCTTACTTTTTTCACTGTTGAAAAAAGTAAGATCAGTAAGTAAGTAAGTAAGTAAGAAACTGATCAGTAAGATCAGTTTCCATCCATTATTCCTTGACTGGCCTTCAGGTGCCTTGGAAAATAGCTTGACCTCCTCCTCTCTGTGGCAGCCCCTCAAATACTGGAATCCTGCTCTTATGTCTCCCCGGTCCTTTTTTTTTTTTAATTTACATTTATATCCCGCCCTTCTCCGAAGACTCAGGGCGGCTTACATTGTGTAAGGCAATAGTCTCATTCTATTTGTATATTTATATACAAAGTCAACTTATTGCCCCCCCAACAATCTGGGTCCTCATTTTACCTACCTTATAAAGGATGGAAGCCTGAGTCAACCTTGGGCCTGGTGGGATTCGAGCCTGCAGTAATTGCAAGCAGCTGTGTTTAATAACAGGCTTCTTACAGCATGAGCCACACCGCAGCCCTTCTCTTCACTAGACTAGCCAGGCCCACTTCCTGCAACCGTTCATCGCATGTTTTAGCCTCCATTGTCCTTTACACAATGGACCCTTGGCCTTTCCTATGGCAGGTGAGGCCCACAGGCGAGGGAAACCCTGCCATCTGCATCAAGGGAGGCCTCTTGTGCTTGAACAGGTGAGGGCCGTTGCTCCTTCCGGGATCCTGGCTTGTACAACAAGATCCTGGATTACAAAGCCTGTTTTCATGTTGGCATCACAAATTGTACCGTGACTGAAGGGATTGGAAGGCACATCCTGCAAGCGTCATGCTCCCCTGGCATGGTCCCAGCTGAGCCTCACAAGGGTCAATCTGTGTCCTGAAGCATGAAGGGCATTCGGGGGACTCTGGAAGAGGGATCCAGTAGAAGTTCCCATTTGGTGGGGACTTGGGGAGTAACGCCAGGGGCTCGGAGTGCCTCACTAAGGTCCTTAAGCTGCATCGTCCTCGCTCAGCACTGGGAAAGGAGAGGAGAGACCGGCTGTTGAAAAATGGATTTTAAAATTGACCGAATTGGCAGAAAAGGCAAAATGAACTGCCTTGATTTGAGATAATGGCCTAGATCGCTTTATAAGAGACTGGAAACCGTTTGCGGACTTTCTACATGTCAAACACAATAGCAGACGGTGAACGGACTGATTTGAAGACTAGTGTTAATGTTTGGGTTAAGCTGATGACTATTTTACATATAATTTCTTTTATTTTTTTAATATATATTAGATGTTGGGTCAGTTGCATTATTAGATAGAGACCTCCTCATCTGAAATATTTGTTGATATAATAGAATTCTAAGATACAACATTTAATGATGGTCATAGGGTACAAATGAGCAATCAGGAATCAATATCAATATAAATCATAAGGATACAAGCAACAAAGTTACAGTCATACAGTCATAAGTGGAAGGCGATGGGTGATGGGAACGATGAGAAGATTAATAGTAGTACAGACTTAGTAGCTAGTTTGAGGGTGTTGAGCGAATTATTTGTTTAGCAGAGTGATGGCGTTGCATATGGCATGCATCAAAGTAATAATTTGTACCCACATATATTATATGACATGGAGAAACAACACAGTCTAGTTTGGAGGTATTTCATATCCATATTGTATCTGCAAGGTGATTTGGCTGCCTTAGGGGAGCCACGGCTGGGCCACCAGCACCCTTATCCTTCCAAAGCGGATGTCAGTGAGGGGGATTTTATTACCAGCCCTTAAAACCTCTTCTGTTTGCCTCTTCAGGGTTCTTAAAACTCTGCTAATGCTAAAATCCTGCCTCCTGATGGGATGAAAAGTGTGAATCCTCAAAAATGGAATTTAAGCTGGTTGTCAGGCATTGAATTGCTAAGAGAAATCCTTGATTATTCCAGTTTCAGTCTTGGGAAAATGTACCATGAGTTCAAAGATGGAGAAGGGGTTGGTTCCAAGGTCAAGGCTGAAGATTCAATTCAATCTTCAAGATTCACAGGATCAGGCAGACTTTGTAGCTTTCAAAGAAACATAAGGACCTTTGGAAATGTGCATCACAAGAGGAGCAGAATTCCCTAGTGATCCATTAAAACTCTAGAATCCAGCTTACCAAATAATAATAATAATAAAAAGAACAACAACAACAGCAACAGCAACAGCAACAACAACAGAGTTGGAAGGGACCTTGGAGGCCTTCTACTCCAACCCCCTGCCCAGGCAGGAAACCCTAGACCATCTCAGACAGATGGTTATCCAACATCTTCTTAAAAATAAGATAAGGTAAAATAAGATAAAAGCCAGGATTCTGAGTTTGTGTGGTCTGCAAGAAGACATGGGGGAGGGAAGGAGAGGAGTGACATCAAATGAAAGATGGATGTTGTCACATACATTCTGCCATTCATGTTGTCTGAGATTTCATCATGGCTTGTACTGGATACCTATGTGAGTCACAGCCAAATTGTTCTACAAGAAGACATGGCTGAACATAGCCTTAAGCAGTAGGATTGGACTTCAATGGGTTGTCCTTCACAGATGCAGATCAAGGACGTTCTCCTTATGAGAGGTGACTTCTAGGCGGTCCTAACCCTCAAGAGAGAGAGAAAACTTTCTTGGTAAGTAGGCAAATCACATGTACAATTTGGAGCTCATCCTTAGATTCTTGGGGTACCTGATCATGTGTCACACCACACGCTAAGCCAAAACCAGATGCACTTCTACACTTACAGATTTACAGATTAGCAGAGTTGAAAGGGAACTTGTAGGTCATCTAGTCCAACCCCCTGCCCAAGCAGGAGACCCTACACCATTTCTGACAGATGGCAGCCCAGTCTCTTTATGAAAGCTTCCAGGGATGAAGCTCCCACAAATTCTTAAGGCAAACTTCTGTTTCATTCGGTTGATTGTTCTCACTGCCAGAAAATTCCTCCTCATTTTCTAGGTTGAATCTCTCCTTGTTCAGTTTCCATCCATTATTCCTTGACTGGCCTTCAGGTGCCTTGGAAAATAGCTTGACCTCCTCCTCTCTGTGGCAGCCCCTCAAATACTGGAATCCTGCTCTCATGTCTCCCCTGGTCCTTTTTTTTTTTTTAAATTTACATTTATATCCCGCCCTTCTCCGAAGACTCAGGACGGCTTACATTGTGTAAGGCAATATTCTCATTCTATTTGTATATTTATATACAAAGTCAACTTATTGCCCCCCCAACAATCTGGGTCCTCATTTTACCTACCTTATAAAGGATGGAAGGCTGAGTCAACCTTGGGCCTAGTGGGATTCGAGCCTGCAGTAATTGCAAGCAGCTGTGTTTAATAACAGGCTTCTTACAGCCTGAGCCACACCGCGGCCCTTCTCTTCACTAGACTAGCCAGGCTTACTTCCTGCAACTGTTCATCGCATGTTTTAGCCTCCATTGTCCTTTACACAATGGACCCTTGGCCTTTCCTATGGCAGGTGAGGCCCACAGGCGAGGGAAATCCTGCCATCTGCATCAAGGGAGGCGTCTTGTGCTTGAACAGGTGAGGGCCGTTGCTCCTTCCGGGATCCTGGCTTGTACAACAAGATCCTGGATTACAAAGCCTGTTTTCATGTTGGCATCACAAATTGTACCGTGACTGAAGGGATTGGAAGGCACATCCTGCAAGCGTCATGCTCCCCTGGCATGGTCCCAGCTGAGCCTCACAAGGGTCAATCTGTGTCCTGAAGCATGAAGGGCATTCGGGGGACTCTGGAAGAGGGATCCAGTAGAAGTTCCCATTTGGTGGGGACTTGGGGAGTAACGCCAGGGGCTCGGAGTGCCTCACTAAGGTCCTTAAGCTGCATCGTCCTCGCTCAGCACTGGGAAAGGAGAGGAGAGACCGGCTGTTGAAAAATGGATTTTAAAATTGACCGAATTGGCAGAAAAGGCAAAATGAACTGCCTTGATTTGAGATAATGGCCTAGATCGCTTTATAAGAGACTGGAAACCGTTTGCGGACTTTCTACATGTCAAACACAATAGCAGACGGTGAACGGACTGATTTGAAGACTAGTGTTAATGTTTGGGTTAAGCTGATGACTGTTTTACATATAATTTCTTTTATTTTTTTAATATATATTAGATGTTGGGTCAGTTGCATTATTAGATAGAGACCTCCTCATCAGAAATATTTGTTGATATGATAGAATTCTAAGATACAACATTTAATGATGGTCATAGGGTACAAATGAGCAATCAGGAATCAATATCAATATAAATCATAAGGATACAAGCAACAAAGTTACAGTCATACAGTCATAAGTGGAAGGCGATGGGTGATGGGAACGACGAGAAGATTAATAGTAGTACAGACTTAGTAGCTAGTTTGAGGGTGTTGAGCGAATTATTTGTTTAGCAGAGTGATGGCGTTGCATATGGCATGCATCAAAGTAATAATTTGTACCCACATATATTATATGACATGGAGAAACAACACAGTCTAGTTTGGAGGTATTTCATATCCATATTGTATCTGCAAGGTGATTTGGCTGCCTTAGGGGAGCCACGGCTGGGCCACCAGCACCCTTATCCTTCCAAAGTGGGATAGTAGGACCTACCTAGTGGCAATGAGGGTTGCGAAGTGTTCCTACATTTCCTCCCTCATTGCGTCGGCAGATAACCACCCGGCCGCCCTGTTTCGGATGACCCGCTCTGCTAATGCTAAAATCCTGCCTCCTGCTGGGATGAAAAGTGTGAATCCTCCAAAATGGAATTTAAGCTGGTTGTCAGGCATTGAATTGCTAAGAGAAAGCCTTGATTATTCCTGTTTCGGTCTTGGGAAAATGTACCATGAGTTCAAAGATGGAGAAGGGGTTGGTTCCAAGGTCAAGGCTGAAGATTCAATTCAATCTTCAAGATTCACAGGATCAGGCAGACTTTGTAGCTTTCAAAGAAACATAAGGACCTCTGGAAATGTGCACCACAAGAGGAGCAGAATTCCATAGTGATCCATTAAAACTCTAGAATCCAGCTTACCAAATAATAATAATAATAAAAAGAAAAGCAACAACAACAACAATAACAGCAACAGCAACAGCAACAACAACAGAGTTGGAAGGGACCTTGGAGGCCTTCTACTCAAACCCCCTGCCCAGGCAGGAAACCCTAGACCATCTCAGACAGATGGTTATCCAACATCTTCTTAAAAATAAGATAAGATAAAATAAGATAAGATAAGATAAAAGCCAGGATTCTGAGCTTGTGTGGTCTGCAAGAAGACATGGGGGAGGGAAGGAGAGGAGTGACATCAAATGAAAGATGGATGTTGTCACATACATTCTGCCATTCATGCTGTCTGCGATTTCATCATGGCTTGTACTGGATACCTATGCGAGTCACAGCCAAATTGCTCTACAAGAAGACATGGCTGAAGATAGCCTTAAGCAGTAGGATTGGACTTCAATGGGTTGTCCTTCACAGATGCAGATCAAGGATGTTCTCCTTATGAGAGATGACTTCTAGGTGGTCCTAACCCTCAAGAGAGAGACAATACTTTCTTGGTAAGTAGATCAATTGTAAGTAGTACAATTTGGAGCTCATCCTTAGTTTCTTGGGGTACCTGATAATGTGTCACACAACACACTAAGCCAAAACGAGATAAATCATTTGAATGGACCAGCTCTCCCCTTTCTCTTTGCGATCTGTTCCAGGTGAAGATGTTGGTTTGGCAGGTCACCTGGAAGAATCACATGAATCTGGCACTGAAGATTATCTCTAAGTTTCAAGATGTCAATGAAAATTCTTCATTCTTCGGCTCAGTCTTTGTTAACAGTAATGGCTCATACCCGACATTCCCCAACTGCACCAACGACCTAACACATATAGATTTCACTGAAGAAAATGTTGAAAAAGCTCTTCGCAAACTGAAACCATCCCTATCTATAGGACCTGAGGACTATGTGCATACTTCTTTTTTTTTTATATAAAAAGTTTTATTTTAACATTCATATCCAATAACATATTTAATGTACCATCATATACAATTAATCGGACCTGCCCGGTCATCACCCCCTTCCTACTCTCTTCCCTTCTCTACCTTCTTCTACTTTCCACGACCATCCCCCCCTTCTCTTATCTACCTCCTCTCCTCCTTCCTCCCTACTCCTTTCTTCTCCCTCTTCTATCCCTCTTCCTTCCTTTCCTCTTCCTCCTCTTCTCTTTCCTACCTCCTTCTCTCTTCTACTTCCTTCCTTCCCATCATTCTGAAATGATAGCCAGGCAGCTCCGATCTTACATTGATTATACATCTTCGATCATCTCTGTACATTAACCATCAATCCATTTTCTACCTCATTCCCCCTCCCCTACCCTTCCCCTCCCACCCCCCACCCCCCAGGACTTCCCAGAACCGAATACAGGGTATAAAACTAACAATCAAAAATTAAAATATAACACAAATCATAATCCATAGTCATTCCTTAAAACGTCAACTCCCCGATCTCAGAAATTTCCAATTGAGTTCGTATTTGTTCTTCATTAAAGTACATAGATTTTAATATCCAACCTTCATCAATCAGTACCAAAACAACGTTCCATCTTCCAATATTCACCAAGGATTCTTCTGAAATGTCTTTCTTCCTTAAGCAGTCTCTCAAGAATAGTTCATATTTCCAACTTAATTTCTTAAATTTTACTGTCCAGACTCCAAGGATAAACAATAATCCATCTTTTCATATCTTTGGTATCATTTACATAAATCAAATCAGATTACAAATATTATTATTAATCCTATATTATCTCCACAATATATCAATTGTAATAATTAAAATCTTCACTTTACCTTACTTATATCAAATAACATTATTAAAATTACACCTATAACTTATCCAAAATATATCAGTTATAACAATTAAATTCTAGTTAACCATATAACAACATTACATCCATCTCTCAAATATAATATTTAATCCAAATTAAATTTTACTATCTATCCTCCAAAATTAAACAATATTCCATCTTCCTATTCCTTTATACCTCAAATATATCAAATAGTACCCCTAAAATTACACATTTATATCCAAAATAAATCATTTACAAAAATTAACCATAATCATATATAATAAAATTAAACATTCTCACTCCCCTTATTTTCTATCTTACACATTTTCCACCATCTATTCACCATTCAACTTAACATCTATCGATAAAGGGTTCCCAATCTTTAATACATTAGTGTAGAAATCTTGTGCTTTAAAAACTGTATTAAGAAAATACTTTCTTCCTTTATAATTCACTGTTAAACCAGATGGAACCTCCCATCTAAAATATATCTGATGTTTCTTAAGCTCATCCACTAAAAAGGCAAATTCTTTTCTCTTTCTTAACATTTTAGAAGGAATTTCCTTCATCATTATTATATTTTGTCCTAATATTTGAAATTTATTTTTATAAAATGCTTGCAAAATTCCATACCTAATCTTCTTATTTGTAAAATAAATAACCACATCTCTCGGTAAACACTTCTGCCTTGCCAACCAAGAATTAACACGATAAATTTTTTCAATATTAACTTCAAAATCTTCTGGTTCCACTCCATCTATCTGAGCAAAGGCCTGAATAAAAATCTCTTTCAAATTTTCTTCCTTACATTTTTTTAATCCTCTCACCCTTATAGCATATTCCATTAATTTATATTGTAATATAACCCTTTCTTCATCTGCCCTATTTACCTTAACCTGAATATCATCTATTTTATTTTCTAAATTCAAATTAATTTGAACTTCATCTATTTTCCTTTGCAAATCTAAATTAATTTGATTAATTTCTTCCAGTCTTTCCTCTGTTTGAATACTAGATAGCAATAATGGATTAATTGATTCCTTTAATTTTTTCATCTCCCTCCTCTGTTCTTCCACCATATCTTTAAAATCCAATATTTCTTTCTCCATTTCATCAAATTTTTGATCTATTTCAGAAAGATGAACCTCCATAAGCTCCTGTAAAAAATTCCTTAAGCCATCTTTAATATCTTCTTTCAATTTCTGTATCTGAAGTGAGGAAATTTCCAGTATTTTAGAAGTATTAAATCTCTTTGCTTGAAAGCCATTTTTAAACTAAGTAATACCAAGAAGAAGGGGAAAAAAAGAAAAAGAAAAAAGAAAAATTCAATAAACTTTTCTTCTTAAACACTGTAATAAAAAAATAAAAAAGGATAAAAAATAAAAAATAAAAATTCCATTTAAAAAAATATCTTGTTATATTCTTCTTAAAGATTCCACGCCAGCAATTGTAATAAGCATTTCCTTAACTTTCACTTTCGATATACAAAATGCCATTTACTTGCAATACACAAAACGCCATTTCCTTTCATCATCTCCAATCTTGACTACGAATACATTCTCTATCAGGGAGTTAAAATCTTGTTACAATCAAATGCTAACGCTCCAGTTTTCAGCTCTGTCCATGTTAGAGTCCTTCAATAATCCATTTCAGTCACTTCCTGGTTGGCTCCGTTGGCAATGGAGGTGATCTTTTTGGTCACCAACCTCTGGATCGTGTTGGACTGCTAAGACAGTGACAATCTGCTGTCCAGCGGTTCGAAATTCCCCCTCTTCGGGCGAAGAAGAGGAGGTGAGCAAAAGAAGCAGAGGTAGAGCTTCCCTAGAGCTCCTGGAAGACACCAGGGGGCTCGAAGGGTTAAGCCCCCTCAAAACTTCAAAGTGCTCCAGATTTGAGGCTTTTCTTCCTGCTTCGGCAGACCTAATTGCCGCAACCAACTGCCGGGACCAATTTTAACTTAAAGAAGAAAATACCGGACTGAACAGAAACAGGAGAGCTCTAATAATAAAAGCAAGTAATTAATCAATTCCCTGTTATTTTTTTTTAAGTTTTGGATTTGACTTTAAAGCGAAAATGGCAGTTGTTCTGAGCTACGCAGTTGAAAATGAAAGTGTTACAATTCTCACTGTCTGCTGTTTATTGCTGAAGGTCAGCTGGAGATTTTTTAAAACATTGTAATGAGAAGGGAGAAGAGATACTGAGACTGTTTTTTTTAAAAAAAGACTTAGAAGATTTATACGTAACATTAAGTTAAAGAGAAATTTTAAGAGATGGCAGCAAAACAATTAAAGTCAACTGTTATAAAAACCCCAGGAACATCAACACCGGGAGTCTCTCCAGCACATACAGCAGATACAAAATCACTAAATTTGGAAGCACTTCAGGATAATTTGAAAGATTTTATGAAAGAATCTCTTAATGATGCTATGAATTTGCAAACCTCTCAGATAGAAGATAAATTTAAATTAATTACAGAAGAAATGTCAGAGATGAAAAAACAGATGTTAGAAATTCAAATTGGAAATAAAGAAGTCAAGGAAGGTTTGGTGTCAGCAGTACAGGGTCTGGCATCAAATGTGATTTTACTGGAGCAGGAAGTAGAAGAAATAAAGAAAGTTAATTTAAAATTGGAAAATAAGATTGAGGCAGTTTAAAGTGAAATGGATAAAGCTGATGATGAAATTGTTTTGATACAATATAGAGCTATGGAACTTGCTTTACGAATACGTTGCCTGAAAGAATGTAAACATGAGAATTTGAAGCAAATTTTTTCGGAGGCCTTTGCAGAGATTTTGGCAGTTCGGCCAGCAGATGTGGCTTTTCATATTGATAAAATTTATCGTGTGAATTCCTGGATAGCAAGACAAAGAAATCTTCCGAGAGACATTGTTATTTATTTTACTACTAGAACAGTGAGAAATGAGATTTTACAAGCTTCTTTTAAAGGAGACAAGATTCAAGCGGCTGGCCAAGATATTTTAATACTAAAGGAAATTCCCCCCAAAATGTTGAGAGGTAGGAAGGAGTTTGCTTTTTTGGTGAACGAACTTAAAAAACGTCAGATTGAGTATAGATGGGACATCCCAACTGGTATAATAGTTTACTATGAAGGGAAAGCACATCATCTTAATACAGTCAGTAAAGCACGAGAGTTTTATGCTTATGTGCTTAAAGCTGGAAGTCCACCATCTCCGGATGGTAGGAGAAAGGAAGGCAAAATTAAAGAAAAAGAAGTGATAGTAATGGAAGAAGACCTTTTACAAGCGTTGGATGTGTCTAAGATGGGATCAGAGATTCCAAAAGAGCCAAGGATGACAAGAGCAGCTGTCAAACGCAAGGAACAAGAAGAAAAGGCTCAACAGGCTCAATCTGCTATTACCAAGACGGAAACAGTGGGAGGAGCAAGGCCCAAAGAAAGATATGATTTGCGGCTGGTGCTTCAAAAGTTTCCGATTGCTGATAATGGCAATTAGACTTTTATCTTGGAATGTTAATGGATTAAACTCACCACAAAAGAGAAGAAAGATATTTCATTATTTGAAGCAATTTAAAAATGACATTGTATGTTTACAAGAAACACATATTAGAACATTAGACCAGAAATATTTGATAAATTCAAAATAGGGAATACATTTTGTTGCATCTGCTACAGAAAAGAAGAATGGACTAGTTGTTTATATAAAGAGTAATTTATCTGCAACATTAATTGAGGCGGATAATCAAGGAAGATATATTGCTATTGAACTTTTATTGGAGGAGAAAATACTTTCAATAGGAGTTTATGCACCAAATCAACAACAAGAAAATTTTATAAGTTTTACATAAAGAATAACATCTTGGGATTATAAAACTTATATATTAATGGGTGATTGGAATGGAGTGATGGATATCCAGAAAGATAAAAGAAGTCTTAGAAATATTTCCAATCGTGTAAAACTGCCAAAGGCCTTCTTTGATTTGATGGAAGATTTAGAATTGAGAGATGTATGGCGAGAACGCAATGAAAAAGAGAGATTTTACATTTTTTTCTGACAGACATCAATCTTTTTCTAGGATCGATTTTATTTTAATTACTAATGATTTGTTTTTCAGAGTGAAGAAGACAAAAATTTGTTCTAGAACTTTGTCTGATCATAGCCCGGTTTGGATTGAGCTAGATCAGGAAAAAGAGGCCAGGAGGTCATGGAGGATGAATGAGAACTTGTTTAAATATGAACAAAATGTAAATGAATGTAAAATTCTAATGAAGGAATTTTTTTCTTTGAACATGGATAAAGGGACACCTATAGAGATAGTTTGGGACACCAGCAAAGCTTATATGAGGGGAATTTTATTAGAGATGAATAATAAATATAGAAATAGATTGCACAAAAGGCGAAAAGAATTAGAAGAGGAAATTAAAAGGAAGGAGCAGTTATTGGTATGCAATCCAGGAGATAGTAAAATAAAAGAGTCAATAAATATATTAAGAGGTCAATTTAATATGCTAATGGCAGATCAGGTGGCAACTAATTTACAATATGCAAAACACAATTTGTTTAATAATTCTAATAAACCTGGAAGGTGGTTAGCATATTTATTAAGAAAGAAACAGAAACGATGTATAATTGATAAAATAGAGAGGTAAGGAAGTATATCAGCATAATTTGATTAAAAAAGCTTTTTTAGAATATTATACTAAGTTATATTCTAGAGATGTGATTAATGATAAAGATATAAATAGATATTTACAGGACCACGGTATCTTAGAAATTACAATAGATCAAAGGGAAGAGTTGAATCAATTAATTTCTTCAGAGGAAATAGTGTTTGCAATTAAGCACCAGGTACGGATGGTTTGACAACTACTTATTATAAAAATTTACAAAATGAGATGATTGTACCACTTAAGGAGTTATTTAACAGAATACAAAGGGGAGGAGAAGCTCCTCCTTCATGGAGGACAGCTTTTATCTCATTAATACCTAAAGAAGATCGAGATGGTGTTAAACCAGAGAATTATAGGCCAATATCACTTTTAAACACTGATTATAAGATATTTGCTAAGATATTAGCTAATAGATTGATGCCACTGATGACTCAATTAATTCATAATGATCAAACAGGATTTATTAAGGGGAGACAGATGAGATATAATATGAGACAAATTGTAAATTTACTTGAATATTTGGAAAGAAACAGCCAGGTCTCAGCAGCATTCTTCTTTTTGGATGCAGAAAAAGCTTTTGATAGATTGGATTGGCAGTTTTTGTTTAAAGTAATAGAAAAAATGCAATTTGGGGATTATTTTATTCAAGCAATTAAGGCTATATATCAAAAGCAAATAGCTCAAATAATAGTAAATGGTGGATTAACAGAATCTTTCAAGATTGAGAAAGGGACTAGACAAGGATGTCCCTTGTCACCATTATTATTCATTCTAACTTTGGAAATATTATTGAGTAAGATACGTGGTTTAGATCGAATAAAAGGAATTAGAATTAAAAATCAAGATTATAAATTAAGAGCGTATGCAGATGATCTGGTTGTTTCTTTATCTCAACCAATACATTCAGCTGTATATCTGATGGAGACAATTGATCAGTATAGTAAGATATCTGGGTTTAAAGTGAATCAACAGAAGACAAAAATGATAATTAAAAATATGAATACACATCAGAGGGAAGAACTAGAAAGAATAACTGGATATGAAGTAGTTAAAAAGGTTAAATACTTAGGAGTATATATTACAGCATCGAATGTAAAATTATATAAAAATAATTATGAGGTATTGTGGGGAAAAGTAATTAAAGAAATGGAGAACTGGAAGAAGTTACAATTATCATTGTTGGGAAGAGTGGCAGCTATAAAAATGAATGTTTTGCCTAGATTTTTATTTTTGTTTCAAATGATTCCAATATTGAAGAAAGATGCAAATTTACAAGAATGGCAAAAAGGGATTAATAATTTTGTATGGAAGGGTAAAAAACCGAGGATAAAGTTAAAAATAATGCAAGACGTTAGAGGGGGTTTAAAAATGCCTAACTTGAAATTGTACTATGATGCAGTTGTTTTAGCTTTAATTTCTGATTGGATTAATTTAACAGAGGAAAGGATTTTGAATATAGAAGGTTATGGTTTGTTATATGGATGGCATATATTGATAAGACATTTAAGAATAATATGGTCAGAAGTGCTTTGTTGAGGGTTTGGAAAAAATATCAATATAAGTTAGATGGAAAGATACCAATATGGACCATCCCCAGACATATGATAGAGAATATAAATATATTACAAAAAATGGAGATTATCACTTACAAAGAGCTTTTGACTATGGAAAAAGGGGAATTACAGTTAAAATCTAGGGAGAAATTGAGGGATGAAGGAAGAAATTATACATGGTTCCAGTATGGACAATTGCAATCTAGATGGAAAATAGATCAGAAAATTGATATAAGGCAAAGTGATGATAATTTGGTAAAACAAA
Organism: Ahaetulla prasina; assembly: GCF_028640845.1. NCBI lineage: Eukaryota > Metazoa > Chordata > Lepidosauria > Squamata > Colubridae > Ahaetulla > Ahaetulla prasina. The sequence continues at coordinate 230,638,784 of NC_080541.1, read as the reverse complement.
TAAAAGATCAAGGTCAACAGCATATAAAGAGATTATATAATGTATTGGTTGAAATTGATTCAGAAATGGAGTTGGTTAAAGATTGTATGGTAAAATGGGCACAAAATTTTCAACAACCTATAATGTTAGAAACATGGGGAAAAATTTGGGTGAGGAATGTTAAATTCACGCAAGCACAAAATTTAAGAGAAAATTTTTATAAAATGTTTTATAGATGGCATTTAGATCCCAAAAAACTTTCATGTATGTATCCAAATGTGATAGCAAAATGTTGGAGATGTGATTGTGAGGATGCTATCTATTATCATATATGGTGGACTTGCAAAAAAGTTAAAGCCTTTTGGATTAAAATATGGTGGACATTAAAATATGCAGAACATTTTGAAAAAGAAGATCAAGTTTGTTCCACAGTTCTTTTTATTAGGAATAATCTCAGATTGCACTGTTATAGAGACAAAACTGATTTTGAACTTAATAACTGCTGCAAGACTATTGATTGCACAATATTGGAAGAAAGAAGACTTACCTACAATTGGAGAATGGATTAGTAAAGTATCAAATTTAGCAGAAATGGCAAAAATTTCTGCCTATTTGAAAGATTGTACACAAGAAAAATATATTTTGGAATGGAGGAAGTGGATTGATTATATTCAAAATAAGTATCAGATTAAAAAATATCAATTAGTTTTTGAGTGAAGTTAGGAATTGCTATTTTATTAGTTTAAGAAAGAAGGGAATTGATAGTGTGATGGTGTGAAATGGAATATGTTTTATGTTATATTTTAGATTATGTTTGTTAGTTACAATACCCTGTATTCTGTTCTGGGAAGTCTCGGGGGGAGGAGGAGGGGGGAAATGGGGGGGGGGAAGGGGAAGACTTTAAATTGGTTGCCATTGTACAGGAATAATGGTAGAATTAAACAAGTTGGAATGGTGTAAAGTCGGGACTGCTTGGTAACCACTCCCGAAGGGAAAGGGTAAGGAAAGAGGAAGAAAGAAGGAAGAAAGTAGGTAGGCAGGTGGGTAGGTAGGAAAGAAGGGAGGGAGAAGAAAGGATAAGAGGAGGAGAAGAAGAAGGAGAAGATAGAGGGTTACAAAGGATGGTAGTGAGAAGTGGGAAAGAGGTGGGGAAGTAGGAAAGTGAGGAGAAGGAAGGTGGGGAAAGTTGAAGAAGGATGAGAAGGGAAGAAAGGATTAAGGGAGGGAGTGGCGGTCGAGCAGCCCTGATTGAGTATAATTTGAGTATAGGATTGATTGTTGGATAAGTGATTGTATTGTACACTGGTCAAATTGTGGGAATTATTATGGAAAATAAAAAAAATTTGCTCCTTAAAAAAAAAGAAAAAGAAAAAAAGAATAATCCATTTCAGTCGCGGAGATGGACGCTGCGTTTTGTTCTGCCATTTGGCAAAAGCGTTTCGGATTCTGGAGCTTTTTTTCGGGCTATAGAAGGAGCGTTCCCATCAAGCTACCAGGAATCTACAGCTCTACAGAATCACACGGAACTGGCGGTCTGAGATAGCCCGCCATTAACGAAGCGGAGCCACCCGGAAGCCAACTATGTGCATACTTCTTAAAAAAGCTTTCCACTAATATAGCAGAACCCCTCTGGAAAAGCCTTCATGACCAGCTCCCTTCCCAAACTTTGGTCACTAGCCACGGTCATCCCTGTCTTCAAAAAAGGAGACCCCAGCTTAGTTGAAAATTACAGACCAATCTCTCTATGCTGCGTCACCTGTAAAGTTATGGAATCTATCATCAACCAATCCATTATCCTCTACCTAGAAACAAACAATCTACTCTCTAATAAACAATTTGGTTTCAGAAAAAAAATTATCATGTAACTTACAACTTCTTTACTGCAAAAACGTATGGACTACAAATCTTGATCAAGGCAAAACAACAGATGCAATTTACATAGACTTCTGTAAAGCTTTTGACTCAGTGGTACATGACAAACTTCTCCTAAAACTAAAATCCTACAGCATCTCCGGACCCCTCCACAATTGGATATCAGTGTTCCTGTCAAACAGACAACAAGTGGTCAAAATAGGCAGTGCCCTATCAAATCCTGGTCCTATCAATAGTGGCGTTCCCCAAGGCAGTGTTCTTGGACTAACACTCTTTATATTATACATTAATGATCTCTGTGACCATATTAAAAGTAATTGTGTTCTTTTCGCTGAGGATGTCAAACTATTCAACACTACCAACAATACAGCTACTCTTCAAAAAGACCTTGACTTTGTGTCAGAATGGTCAAAAACTTGGCAACTCCAAATCTCAACCAACAAATGCTCTGTCTTACACATTGGAAAAAAGAATCTAAACACTAAATACCACCTCGATGGACATTACCTTACAGATGACCCCCACCCTGTTAAAGACCTTGGAATTTTCATATCCAATGATTTAAGTGCCAAAGCCCACTGCAACTACATCACAAAAAAGGCTTTAAGAGTTGTAAACCTAATCTTACGTAGCTTCTTCTCCAGAAACACTACACTACTTACCAGAGCTTATAAAACATTTGCTAGACCAATTCTTGAATACAGCTCGCCTGTCTTGGAACCCATACCACATTTCAGACATCAATACAATTGAACGTATCCAGAAATATTTTACAAGAAGAGTTCTCCACTCCGCTGAATACAACAAAATACCTTATGCCACCAGACTTGAAATCTTGAGTTTAGAAAACTTGGAACTCCGCCACCTTCGACAGGACCTGTTTTTAACTCATAGAATCATCTATTGCAATGTCGTTCCTGTTGAAGACTACTTCAGCTTCAATCACAAAAATACAAGAGCAAACAATAGATTTAAACTTAATGTTAACCGCTTCAATCTTGATTGCAGAAAATATGACTTCTGTAATAGAGTTGTTAATGCTTGGAACACACTACCTGACTCTGTGGTCTCTTCTCAAAATCCCCAAAGCTTTAACCAAAAACTGTCTACTATTGACCTCACCACTTCCTAAGAGGTCTGTAAGGGGCGTGCATAAGAGCACAAACGTGCCTACCATTCCTGTCCTATTGTTTCCTTTCATTATATCCAATTATTACATACTTATGCTTATATATATGCTTATATGTTATATAGTTACTTTCATGCTTATGCTTATATATACTGTTGTGACAAAATAAATAAATAAAAAATAAAATAAAATAAATAAATAAAAATATTTACCTTGGAACATCTCCATGTGGATTCATTTCTCATGTTTGTGATTATCAAAGCCCTCAATTAGTTCTTTCATTCACAGGCAACTATATAACTGGCATCCCAAGAGAAGATTAGTGGGCAAAGGTTGGAGCACACCGAGGAAGCTCCATCCATCCATCCAGACATGTAAGTCAATTGTGTGATTGTCCAGAGGTAGCTCAGATGGTGGAAAAGGTCCCTTCTGAGAAAGTTGATGAATACGTAAGATTGGGGTTGAGTCTCCCATCCAGCCATTCCTGAATCTTTAGCTCCAGAGTCTGGGGTGCAACTATGAAGTGTTCCAGCAGGCTTAGAAGGAACTACCCACGTCGTCTTCTGCAGAGTTGTAAATTAAGGTTCTCACTGCTTGAAAAGGGGGCTTATTCAATCAGTTGCCTCCAGTTGCCTCTTCTACAGAGACTGGAAAGCCACCAGTTGCTTCTGGGCTCTGTTGCTTGAGTTGAGGGGGCCACAAAATAATTGACTCTGTCCTTCTTCTAGAGAATGAGATGCTCTATGCAAGCAGAAGAGTGAAATGCTAGTCTCTGAGTCATGGGCTGCTTCCAAGGGCTCTATAAGGGGAATCCATGTCTTTCATGGCTACCATTTGTGTTATGTAAGAGCAGCTCACTGTCAGCCATTTTGAGCCTTTGAGGCACTGCCGTAAAGAGAAATGATTAGACTAGAACAACATCAGGCCTCTTCCTTCCCTCCCTTCCAAAAAGTGAGAAGTAACATGATTATTTATTTGAGATAACCTCTAGTTTGAGGCTGAGGGAAATGGCTCCCTGTCAGACCTAGAAGCCATCTTTCTACCTTTGTGCCTTCAGGCTTCAGGCCTGCCATAAGCCTACCATGGGAAGTTTGGGGGGGTGGGATAGTACAGAGCAAAGAAGACATGTAGTCAAAATAAAAATCTTTGTAAAAAGTCAAGGCCATGGGGCCCCGCAGCTCTGCTGAGGAGGAATGTCTTCTGTTCCAGACTGTATATGACTGGAGGTATGGCAGACATGTGGGTCGATGGGGGCAAGGTCTTGAACTTTCTTTTGGGTGTGGAAAACCTGGAAGTCCTCAGATTTGGGTTTTGCTAGTTGTGCCAATATGACATCTCTAATAAAAGTTAGTGTTGTGGCTCCGGCCCCCGAGCCGGTCCCCGAGCCTGCCCTCATGGAGGAGAGTGATTTGGAGAGTGAGGGAGAAGAGCCAGCGGGGCCTCCATCGCCAAGACCCTCCTCGCTGGCACCGCCCCAAGTTCCAGCTGCAGGCCAGGAGGAGGAGCTGACAAGGCCTCTTTCTCCTGACTCCTTCTCCTCCCTGGCAACGCCCCAAGTGCCAGCTGCTGAGGATCAATCTTAGCTCGATCTGAGACAGCGACGCCGAGATAGGCATGCACAGCAGAGGAAGAGGTGTGGCAGGCCCAGGGAGTGCTGAGTCATGGAGCCACATCCCACAGGGGATAAAAGCAGGTGGAATTGCTCCGTAGGCCCTTGTGTCAGACAAAGCTACAAGCTACTGACGGCTTTTGGATTGAAGGTTGGGATTTCTTTGTGAGTAACTGTTTGAACTTCCTGCAGACTCCTGGTTGCCCTGGCAATGGTCCGTCAGCACGCTGCTACTTGATAAAGACCCGGCCAAGTATAAATAAATTGCTGGCAGACGGCCCTCGGCTGGTGTGCTTTCTTAGGGGAGGTTGGGAGGGGGGGAACAGAACAGTTAGCCTTGAGGAAATTCAAGCCTCAGAGTTTGATTTCATTGGGGGTGTTACTTGGAACCCTGACATTAACCCAAATCAACCTAAAGCAGTTCCCTCAAATTCCGGGGTGCTGTCCGGGGTCCTGAGCCCCAAGCATCGACCTATCAGCTCTGATCCACTGTGTCTAAATATTGGTGTTCTTATTCCAATTTTATATAGCCAAGGATTCATTTCTGTCTTTTTGTCAACCTGTTGCTTAGAAGGAGCGCTCAGTCACTATGGATCTAGTCCTCAAGAGGCTCTGGGTTGGTTTGCTGGTCTTGTTCTGTGTTGAGATGGTCCTTTCTGACACAGAAGATAGACGTGAAACTAATAGGAACTTTCAACCAGAGGCATTAAAGCACAGTAAGTAAATGACATACTTCTTGCTGGCTAAGATTGTTTTAAGAATACTGGAGAAAATTTCCAAGAAAAGGTTGTATAGGTTGGTGTAAAGTTGTATTGACAAGAAAGAAAGAAAGAAAGAAAGAAAGAAAGAAAGAAAGAAAGAAAGAAAGAAAGAAAGAAAGAAAGAAAGAAAGAAAGAGTCTTCCATCTTCCCATTTTTCCCATATACCTCAAGGTCCCTTCCTTCCTTCCTTCCTTCCTTCCTTCCTTCCTTCCTTCCTTCCTTCCTTCCTTCCTTCCTTCCTTCCTTCCTTCCTTCCTATTGCTTGCTGAACCTGCAATCTTTCTTTCTCAAAAATGTTTGTGGTGACCTTAGTATGTATGTTGGAACTCAATTCTTTGCAGTATTCACTCTGTATGTTTAAATTTTGAATTTGTAAAAGTTTGCATTGAAATGAAAATTTGATAGCTAGGTTCTGACACACATTGGTGACCAAATATGAGTTTTCATGTCAAATGATCTAAGTGCCAAAGCCCACTGCAACTATATAGCAAAAAAGGCTTTAAGAGTTGTAAACCTAATTCTGCGTAGCTTCTTTTCCAAAAACTCTACACTACTAACCAGAGCATATAAAACATTTGCTAGACCTATTCTTGAATACAGCTCGCCTGTTTGGAACCCTCACCATATCTCTGACATCAATACAATTGAACAAGTCCAGAAATATTTTACAAGAAGATTTCTCCGCTCCTCTGTAAACAACAAAATACCTTATTCCACCAGACTTGAAATCCTGGGATTAAAAAACTTAGAACTCCACCGACTCCGACAAGACCTGTATTTAACACACAGAATCATCTATTGCAATGTCCTACCTGTTAAAGACTACTTCAGCTTCAATCACAATAATACAAGAGCAAACAATAGATTCAAACTTAATGTTAACCGCTTCAATCTTGATTGCAGAAAATATGACTTTTGTAACAGAGTTGTTAATGCTTGGAATACACTACCTGACTCTGTGGTCTCATCTCCAACTCCCAAAAGCTTTAACCAAAAACTGTCTACCATTGACCTCACCCCATTCCTAAGGGGCATGCATAAATGCACAAAAGTGCCGACCGTTCCTATCCTGTTGTGGCTCCCGCCCCCGAACCTGGCCCCATGCCCGAGAGTGCCTCGGAGCCAGGCCTGCTGCCAGAAAGTGATTTGGACAGTGAGGGAGAAGGGCCGTCAGGACTTACCTCGGAAGCACCGGCCTCCCTGGATCAGCTCCAGGAGCCAGAAGCAGGCCAAGTGAAAGAGATAACGAGGCCTCCTTCTCCTGACTCTTCCCCCCACCCCAGGCCATGCCTGCAGACCCAGCTGACAGCAATCAGGCTTGGCTCAATCCCAGGTTTCGTAGGCAGGAGAGAAGGAAATGACAGAAACAGGGGAGGGGCAGGCCTAGGAAGTGCTGAGTCATGGAGCCACACCCCACAGGATATAGAAGGCAGCAAGAGCTGGTGTGTCTCTTTGTATCAGGCAAATCCACGGATTGACTAGAGCTGAAGGTTGTGACTCACCAGCCTCTTGGCAGCTATCGAGGGCTCTTGGCAGACGCTGGCTCTTTTGCTGCCAGAGCTGATAAGAGCCGGCTAATTAAGCCATCGTTCAGACGGAGGCAAGGAGGACACAACATGTCCTATTGTTTCCTCTCGATATATGTTCTTGTATATAATGTTATGACAAAATAAAAAAAATAAAGAACATACATCCATATTCTGGTGGATAACGGTATAATCTGTCCACAAATCAGACATGCTGCTAGGGTTTTAGGTGAACTTCTGCACTGACCGTAGTAGGATTTGAGAAAATAAACAATCGTTCAAGGTGAAAATATTGTTATATTTATTATTGTCTCTTTTGTGAATTTGAAAGGAGTTTCATTTCTTTAACTAATTTGTTGAGATCTCTCAATACCTACCTCCATTTGAGGTGCATGTAATAATTTTGTTATATCAAAAACTTATTTATTTATTTATTATTCGCACTTTTATACCGCCCTATCTCCCTAGGGACTCAGGGCGGTTTACAGCCGCTTAAAAAACATATATATATACAAGATAAAACATTAACTTGCTCTTCCATTTTATTCTTCTTCTTCTTCCCCTAATAATAAAGTCCTTGTTTTCAGGGATGGTCCTGGACAGTAGTGGGTTTCAAATCCTGTCGCTACCGGTTCACTCGTGGCTGTGCGTGCGCTTGTGCGTGCCTGTGGGACACTTCTGCGCATTCGTAGAGATGTCTGGGCGGGTGGGCAGAGCCTTCCGCTGCCGCCACTACCAGTTTGCCCGATCCTTGGTGAACTGGTAGTAACCCACCACTGGTCTTGGAGCTGTGAGGAAGATTGGATTCCGTCTGCCAATTGCTGGGCTGTGCTTCCTCGTAATATAAATTCTCATGGTTTGAGTCGGGCATCGGTTTCTTTGTGTCTCTGTTTTACTCATCTAGACGTCGGTCTGTGACAGACGGAATCAGTTTGGATGGAATGACAACTGTGATAAAAAGAATTGTGTTTCCAGTCTTAATCTATAGCCACGTGCCTGTCAGGACTGCCACCCTGCTGTGCCCGCCATGATTTGCAAGCTGCCAGTCTGCTGTTCACAACAGGGGGAGGGATAAGGGGGAACTAACATTAGGGGAATCAAAACTACTCGTTGTGCCATCCCACGAAAGCCACCGGCTATTCCAAGGTCACATCGTGGAATGCAACACCCTCCAGCCCGCAGTCCAGGGTCTGTTACCAAAACAGAAGGGCCGGGATAGCTCAGGCTGTAAGGAGCCTGTTATTAGAACACAGTAGCCTGCAATTACTGCAGGTTCGAGCCCGGCCCAAGGTTGACTCAGCCTTCCATCCATTATAAGGTAGGTAAAATGAGGACCCAGATTGTTGGGGGGGGGCAATAAGTTGACTTTGTAAAAAATATACAAATAGAATGAGACTATTGCCTTATACACTGTAAGCCGCCCTGAGTCTTCGGAGAAGGGCGGGATATAAATGTAAACAAAAAACAAAACAAAAAAAAACAATTTGTTTGAATGTAATTGGACAGTGGGAGAGAACCAAGGGGAAAGGTGGGAAGGAAAGAGTTAACCAGATGCTTTGGGCGTGAAAGATCAGATCTGGCTTTGCTACATTGTAACCCACTTGGCTCTAGTAAAGTCAATTTTCGTTAGAAGTGGGTTCAAAAGTCTTTCTTTGCTAATTGACCCAGTTGGCATGGCTGACAATGCCACGTCATGATATGAGGTTGTATTATTTGAGTGAAACATTGATCTCTGTCTCTGTTTTTAGTGGTCCAAATCTTCATGATAGAAGGGAACACGGTGCAAGGCGAATTAGATAAGGCAATGAAAAACAGGGATAATACCCAAATGATCAAGGGCTTGGGAAGGTAAGTTGATTCAGTTCCTCTGTAGTAGCAAAGGATGAGTCTGGCTTTTGGCCCAGGAGGCCTCTAGAGATCATAGGGTGTGAACCCCCAATTTTCTGGCCAATGGTTGAAGTCCCAACAGATCTGGACGGAGGGCAATACCTTAATTCCTAGTCAGAATGAAAGCTTATAGCAGCAGAGATAAAGAAGAATGGGAAGGCTTAATCTTGATTGTCCATCCACAAAGGGATCTGATTAGTGGCCATCTCAAAGGACACCGAGGACCAGGAGTCACTCAAGAGGGCACCCATCATTTTATTATTCCTCTGAGCACCTTTCGATTGGAAAGTTAGCAATGATTGGGAGCGTGATTGGAATTCAGCGCAGAGAAGCCAAAGATAGATTTCATTGGGTTGGTGATCTCCTCCAAGAACTTGCACACGATTCTAAGTTGACTTCTAAGTTTAGGGTGATTCACCCAAGTCATAGCCCAAAATAGTGTCTTGTTATTTTTCACACTGTTTTTTTTTAAACCCCATAGGGTAAGAATCAAACGTTTCAACCCCCCTGAAATTTCCAGAGTGTTAATTCCACCCAATCAACTGCAGATGTCCATTTTTGTTAGAATCACAGTGATTGGGAGAAGGTGAGTGAGAGCCCAATTTTGTTCTTGGTCAAAGAACTGGGAGATGGAGGTTGTCCATAAAGGCTTTGGGGTGTTTTTGGGACCTTCACCCAAATGAATGGAGAATCCTATCTAAGGAAATATGATGTTCAAAGGGTAAATGTGAAAACCTGGACATTGGATCTCTTGTGGACTGGACATTCGATCTTTAGTAGACTGGCTCTTTTCTCTTTCGTAACTCCTGTTTCCTTTTGTCCAGCTTTAGTGGCAGAACTATGGAGAGAAATCTGGAATTCAGAATGAACATCACGATTAATATGTCAAACCCTCCCGCAGAGTCTATTGGGATGGGAGAAAACTCCATTGTCTTGGAAAGGCAACCTTTCCAGCAGGTGAGAAGTCACAAGACACATCAAGAAGGGCGGTGACTAATTGGTTTGGGGGAATTTAATCTGTGGGATTCAGCCAAGGATCAGAAGTCTTCCAGTTAAGAACAAAAGAGTTCAAATCATATGAAGGATGAGGAAGGCGTAGGGTCAGGAACTATCCCAAAAATGGAAAGCTGGAGTGCCAGTGACCTCTGGGGACTCTGAGGGACAGGAGCTATCCTATACCTGTGCATTTGGTTTTCCTGCCTAAAGGTAAAACTTTACTTTCCTCACCACTGAATTTCATTTCTAGGGCCTAGAAGGATCTTGAGCCTGTCTTCTAAAATATTGGTTATTCCTCCCAACTTAGTGTCCTCTGAAAATCTGATAACATTTGCTTTACAAATGACTTTACAATAATTTATAATATAATAATTTTAATAATAATTACTTTATAACTTTTTGGGGTTTGCTTCTCTTTTCTTTCAGCTTGCTTCCAAAGATAGAGGAAAAATTTTTGAATGCTAGACTTGCTGACTTTCTGCCCAGCAAGTTGAGTCTTGAGTCTTGGAGATGATGGAATCATGAAGGATGGGATCAGGATCAAGAGGTCTGAGGGACCTCTTTGCTCCTCTTGATTCCACCTGCCCCATTGACTAGGCAGGAGAGACACACTGCAGGTCCCATCTGAGAGGGATCGTTAAACTATGGGACCCAGGAAGCTATGCCTGCTCCATAGAATGCCCTCCTGCCTGAGGTCAGCTGACCTCATCTCTGCTGGCCTTCCAGAAAGCCTTGGAGACATGATGGCCAGCAGAGTAACTGAGCCACATTGGTGAGATGGGGAGCCTTATCAATTGATATAAATAAAATAAATCAATACGCATTAGATAGTTGCTCTCTCTCTGGGATCCAGCTGCAGCCATGCTCCTGGCTCCAGAAGTATTGGAATAATTGGTGAGCTTTGGGGGGAATTTGGGTGCTGGGACTCAGGTTGCCTGGGTTGAATTGCTGGCTCTTCCCCAAACCATAGATCTAAAGAATGGCTCAGATAAGGTCAAAGAACATGGTGGTGTCCATGCAGAAGATCCCAACCCAAGAACCCAACTTACTGGGCCCAACTTACAATGAGATCTTCATTGGCTTGGCTGGGGAAAGACCTCATCTGCTAACTCTTGACAGCTTTTCTTTTGCATAGTTTTGGCCTGGCCATCTGTTCATCTCAAAGGGTCAGAGCAGATGGGTTCAACTAGACTTCCTTCTACAAAGTCTTGCTCCATAAGCCTCCTTAGGAGATGTGGCTGATGGGGAGGAGAATTCCCTTAGATGAGCTCAAACATCTGGGCACCAGACGATCAAAGTCCCCAGTTCAAGTGTCCAGCACCCAGGAGTTGACGCCCCAAGACTTGGTCTCCAAACCGTACCCCGCACGGAAGCAGCAAATTATGCAGGGATGAGATTCTGGCTTTTTTCCCAGCCATCAACAAAGGACATTTTTCTGCTGTGCACCCCCCGCTCGGAATGTTCTTTCATGGGGGGCGGAGATGTCAGCCCCCCCCCAGGCCTTCCAGAAGAGCCTTAAAAACTAGCTCTGCCCCTTGGCCTGGAGCCCTGATGGGGGGGCTCTCTATGTGAGGGGAGGCTGATAGAGGAATGGGATAACCCATCGCAGCCAACCTGCTAGAGGACAATTCAACCATTCAATTTAATTATTTAAAATAGTTACAAAATATTTTAATTGTTGCCATTCACATTTCATTTTGTCCCTCCTTTGGCATCCTTTCTTTAAAGATTCTGTCTCACTGTTTCTTCGATATTGATGTAACACTTTTCCTGTGGCGAGTTGTCCTAGACCTGGCTGATAAGGAAGAAAGAAGATTCCCACCCGCTGCCTGTCAACGTGGAGACCACACCTAGAATCCTGCATCCAGTTTTGGTCACCACACTATAAAAAAGATGTGGAGACTCTAGAAAAAGTGCAGAGAAGAGCAACCAGGATGATGAGGGCACTGGAGGCTAAAACATACCATGAATGGTTGCAGGAACTGGGCCTGGCTAGTCTAGTGAAGAGAAGGACCAGGGGAGACAGGATAGCATCTTCCAATATTTGAGAGGCTGCCACAGAGAGGAGGAGGGGGTCAAGCTATTTACCAAAGCACCTGAAGACCAAACAAGGAATAATGGATGGAAACTGAGCAATTCAACCTAGAAAATAAAAAAAATAAGAAGAAACAGTGACAGTGAGAGCAATCAACCCATGAAACAGAAGTTGCCTTTGGAAGTTGTGGGAACTACATCCCTGGAGGCTTTCAAGGGGAGATTGGGCTGCCATCTGTCATAAATGGTGTAAGGTCTCCTCCTTGAGCAGGGGGTTTGACTAGATTACCTACGGGTGCCTTCCAACTCTGTTAATCTGTTCTGTTCTGTTCCTCTTGGTTTTCTTCTTTAATTGCAGGAGAAGAAGAGGACAAGACGGGAGGCAGAATGAAGAGGAATCAGTCTGGAGTCTCTGCGTTCCCACAAGCGATCCAAGCCCAGCCTTCCTTCAATGCCCTTATCTACAACCAATTTGGCTGTACACCGCCCTGAGTCCTTCGGGAGAAGGGCGGTATAAAAATCAAAATAAATAAATAAATAAATAAATAATTTACCTGTAGTTGATTAGATTCTTGTGCATAGCAATAAACCTTAACTGGAACTTGGCTTGTGGTCCTGATTCTTTGCGCTGGACATGAATCTTCTTAATTTTAATTGTTTCGCATTATCTTATATGTCTGGGTACAATTCTTTAAAAATTCATAGTTCAGATATTTGTTGTTGTATTCATTACAATGACATTGATAACTATTTATCAAAATAACAGTTCACACACTGTTCGATGGAGATGAAAAGTATTATAAGTAAAATAAATAAAACATAAAAAAAATGGCAATTTTTTTTAATCTGTCTGTGTATGTACACAGACACAGGCACCTTCTTTGTGCTTTCTGAACTTGGTGGTTTTCTTTGAGACACATGATTACCAGCAGTGGGTTTCACTTACCTTTGCTACCGGTCTAGAACTGTGAGTGTGCACGTGTGTGTGTTCACTTCACTCGTGCACAGCGCTTCTGGGAATGTGCAGAGTGTTCGTGATGATGTCCAGGTGGGTGGGCAGAGTCGCCTGCTGCCGCTGCTACCAGTTCACTCGAACCGGTGTGAACCAGTAGAAACCCACCACTGATGATTACCCAACTAGGGAATACCATCAGTGCGAGGAGGGAGGGATCTGCTTCCTTCCTGGGGGTGGAGGAGGAGGGGAGGGGAGGAAGAGGGGAGGAGGGAGAGGAGGAGGGGAGGGAGGAGGGGAGGAAGAGGTAGAGGAGGGGGAGGGGGAGGAAGAGGGGGAGGAGGTGGGAGGGGGAGGAAGAGGGGGAGGAGGGAGAGGAGGAGTGGGGAGGAGGTCCTTGTTGCTCTCTGAGCTTGGCTGTTTTCTTGCAGGCATTTCATGACCCATCTAGGGAACATCTTCAGTGCTAGAAGGGAGGGGGGTTCATGGAGAGGAGGAGGAGGGGGAGGAGGAAGAGGATCCTCCTCTAAGTAGCATCATCAGTGTACGCAGTCACTGTGCATGAAGGTCCTTGAGCAGGAAATCTTCCGGCCATCTTGTGCTTGCTTGACTTTATTAAAGCAAGATAGAATAGAATAGAATAGAATTTTATTGGCCAAGTGTGATTGGACACACAAGGAATTTGTCTTGGTGCATATGCTCTCAGTGTACATAAAAGAAAAGATACCTTCATCAAGGTACAACATTTACAACACAATCGATGATCAATATATCAATATAAATCATAAGGATTGCCAGCAACAAGTTATAGTCATACAGTCATAAGTGGAAGGAGATGGGTGATGGGAACTATGAAACGATTAATAGTAGTGCAGATTCAGTAAATAGTCTGACAGTGTTGAGGGAATTATTTGTTTAGCAGAGTGATGGTCTTCGGGAAAAAACTGTCCTTGTGTCTAGTTGTTCTGGTGTGCAGTGCTCTATAGCGTCGTTTTGAGGGTAGGAGTTGAAACAGTTTATGTCCAGGATGCGAGGGGTCTGTAGATATTTTCACAGCCCTCTTCCTGATTCGTGCAGTATACAGGTCCTCAATGGAAGGCAGGTTGGTAGCAATTATTTTTTCTGCAGTTCTAATTATCCTCTGAAGTCTGTGTTTTTCTTGTTGGGTTGCGCATCAGGAGAGAACTCTGAGGAGAAGGTGGGATATTGGGGCGAGGGGATGAAAGACGAGTGTCTGCCCTTGTTGAGTGTCCCTTTCTTCCTGCCCTCATTTTAAATTCTTGTTCATTTTCTCTTATATACCACTTCATAGTACTTTCCAGCCCTCTCTAAGCGGTTTACAGAGTCAGCCTCTTGCCCCCAACAATCTGGGTCTTCATTTTACCAACCTTGGAAGAATGGAAGGTTGAGTCAACCTTGAGCCTGGTGAGACTCGATCTGACAAACTGCTAGCAGCCGGTGATCAGCAGAAGTAGCCTGCAGTACTGCACTCTAACCACTGTACCACCGCAGGTCTCCTGCTCGAGCAGTGGCTGGACTCTAAGGTCCCTTCCCATCCTGTCATTCTGTATTCTTTGCATAAGTCCGTCAAACCCCCTGTCCCGAGGCAAAGGTTCCCTGAAGCCCTACTGGAACCAAAGAGGAGAAGTCTCCTCACATCTCACATCCAGCTTGAGGGCAGCCCTGATAAGGAAGTTGCGTCAACACAGCAGGTGAGCAACCTACACATTCCCACAGATCAGGGAACCCCCCCCCCAACTCATTAACACGGGACTTTCCCAGCTCTGCTGCAACTCTGGAAAGGCGAGTTTGGTTAACCACAGAATTGACCCCTGGACATCAACAGGGACCTGCTTCCTTCCCCCAAACTGACCGGCCAATCCAACTCTTAGATTCCCCACTCTTGTTCCACCATCTTGTGAAAGAGAAAGGAATTTGGATTCTCACAGCATTAAGTCATCCTGTGTCCTTGGTCTGCAGGCAAGAAGCTGGGAGAATAAATAGAGCCAGCAGCCCGAGTGTGGGGCAGACGGCTTCATCATGTCTTCTGGAGGTCTTCTTCTCCTGCTGGGACTCCTCACCCTCTGGGCAGAGCTGACCCCCATCACCGGCCAGGACCGTCCAAGTGAGCTTTCAGAAAGATCTTGAGACCCTTGGCAGGGAGGGGTTGAAGTGGTCAGAGTTTTCCCCCAGGGAAGGGAAACCAAAGACTCCAGTCTAGAACCTCTGGCTTGGTGGGGCTTCTTCTGGGGAGGTTCTGGAGATGGTGGCTGGGTGTCAGCTGAATAGGAGATAGAAATAGGAGAGGGCCAAGAAAGAGAATTTTAGGTGAGGGCCAACCTATCTTTACTCAATGCAGCAGCAGAATCAGGATTTTAAGCAACAATCCAATCCAGCTACCTGTTCCAACCCCCAGAGCAGGAAACCAAATTAAACATTCCAAATGGCTCTCCAACTGCTTGCAATCTGAACATTGAAATCTGAAGAAGGAGAGATTCAACTTGGAAATAAGGAAGAATTTCCTGACAGTGAGAGCAACCAATCCACAGAACAGAAGTTGCCTTCAGAAGTTGTTGGGAGCTTCATCATTGGAAGTTTTCAAGAAGAGACTGGATTGCTGTCTGTCAGAAATGCTGTAGGGTCTCCTGCTTGGGCAGGGGGTTGGACTAGATGACCTACAAGGTCCCTTCCAACTCTGTTAATCTATTCTATTCTAACCTACTAGGAGGGCACCAGGTTGGGGACATTTGCTGGAGACATTTGTGCTAGCTAACGAAATAACACTTTCCCTTCCATTGTCACAGAATATTGTGATCTTCCAGCTGATCCCGGACCATGTAGAGCAACAATAACTCGCTTCTACTACAACTCAGATACAAAACAATGTGAGAAGTTTAATTACGGTGGATGCCATGGGAATGAGAATAATTTTAAGACCAAAGATAAATGTCACTACACCTGTGTTGGTAAGTAGAGGAGGAGTTGCAGACTGACTCTTCCAATAAAAGAGAATTCATGTAGCTCAAGGTTGAACTGTGGGGTCATTGGTGCTTCCTAAGCTTGGTTGTTTCCTTGAAGGTGTTTCATGACCCAACTAGGTAACATCATCAGTGATAGAAGGGAGAGGAAGATATCCTGGTTGTTTCCTGGCAAACATTTCATTGTCTGACTAGGGACATCTTCAGTACCACTGTGTGGCTCCCTGTTTATATACTATAGTGTTCCTCACAAGTCTTGGTCAGAGGGTTGTTTTCTTCTGACAGTTCCTTGATTGGGGAATTATTTTCTGTGTGGTTGTTTGTCCCTGCTTATGTCATTGTTGGCATAACCACATTAGGCACTAATCAGCATTTAGCCTAAGGATGCCCTGCCCTCTTCTGGAACCATCTAAGACCCATCTCTACCTGGGTCCAGGTATGTGTGCTGAGTGGCCCAGCTCAGAGCTTCAACCTCCCTCCCTGACGCTCCTCTGCATTGAGCCTAACAACTTCAGGGTAACTTCCAGGAGGCCCAAGGAAAGAGAACTTCTCTTGATGTCCAGAGGGAGAGCTCTATCTTTCTCCCCTCTGTTTTGGGGAGGGGGCTGCAGGAGTGTGCAGAGCCAGCAGAGAAAAGTTCTGCTGGAATCCCTTCCTGATGGAGAAGGCAGACTGAGATGGACCCGCAGCAGAGCTAAAGGAGAACCCTGTTCTTCTTTCGTGGAAACGGTGGGTGCCCATTTGCACCCCTAAGCATCCAGAGTCAAGAGAGAAGACCCCAGTTTTGAAGTCCAGCCTGGGATGCTAAGAGGTTGGCCCCAGAAGGAAATGGCTGCACCTTGTGAGGAGGCTGAGGGTGGGAGACGCTCCACCTGGCCCTGTCTCCTCTGGCGGTATGGAGATGTTTTGGGTCCTGAAAGGCCCAGAGATGGGATCTTGCTTGATCTGGGATGCCAATTCCAGGGGAATCTCTCAGCCTTGGGATCTTCTCTTTTGCAGAAAAACCTGGTGTGTGTGACAAGCCTCCTCCAGGCACGATCACTGTTTGTCCCGTGCTGTGTAGAAGCCACTGGGAGTGTGATGGGAAGCAGAAATGTTGCACTTACAGTTGCATGACCAGCTGTGTGAATGTTAGCTAAGGTAACAACAATACAAGTTTGCTTAGACCAAAGGGAAGGCTGTGTGGGGTCTCCTGGGGCATCTGCAGTTTTCCTTGGTTGTGAGTCCCCAGGCTATCTTGTCCATCAAAAATACAGCTAAGGTGAAAAAAGGAAGGTGATGGAAGCTTCACACAGCAGCACAAACATCAACCTTTGCATGGTGTGGTGGGGCCCTTCTTTCCAATAGATATCCAACACCCCCCACCCCCACTCTGTAGAAGCCCTCAGGCTGACCCTACACATCCCCCTCCCATCGTCTCTTGACTTCTTCTCCTCTTGAACTTCCATTGGGAGAATGTTGTCTGCCCAGTTCAGCTACTGCTGCTGGGCACTGTGTTGGAGAAGATGGTGTTCCTGCCAGCCTGGTCCGGAAGCCAGAAGGCCTTGGGCTATGAGGACTTCCAGGAGAAGGAGAAGCCAGGACAGAACATCTTTGCCCACTTTGGTTCAGATCATCCTCTGGACAGGCCAGAACTGGCCCAAGCTCAGGGGACAGGAAGGTCCAGAGTTTCTCCAGGGGATAAGAGTGACAATCTCACACTTCTGACTGTAAGAAATGCTCCCTGTTTGAGTTAGGAAGTTCAAGTGAACATGACCTTCTCGGTGCTCCAAGCACTGGCCTCGAGGTATCCTGGAAAGAGAGGATGGGGAAAGGGCCCTGGAGATCTTCTAGTCCACCCTCCTTCCAGTGCAGAAACTCTCAGTGATGGAGTCCCATAATTCCAGTGGGGAGCCTGCCCCATTGCTTCCCATCTCTCCCAATCAGGCCATTCTTCTTGATTTTGGGTTTGGGTCTCCACGGTTGTAACTTGTAAGATAAGGCAGGGTGAAGCACTGGAGGCAGTTCTGGGCAGAAACCTCATATCTGAATGTTTATTTTTACAGCGTCACCAACAAGGATCCCAAATTGGATCTATCATTCCAGCCTGACCCAAAGACCCTTTTTCTGTTCTGGATGACCCTGGAGACCCTCCCCCCAAACTGCACCCTTTCTGTTCTGCAATAAAGTATTGGTTCCAGCTTCCCACTTGGTCTCAGGTGTCTTCTTTGGGGGTTTCCCTTCCCCACCTTGACTTATGTCCCCCCACCCCTCTTCAGAGGAAGAGGGGCTGAGAGGCAGCGCATCGTTCCCCAGTGTGGCTTTCCAGAGACAATGCACAGGGGAAGCGCCTCTCGGAGGCTGAAATCCCTGAAACTCAGTCCCTACAAAGGGTTTACTCCACGGTAAGTCTGGGGTGGACAGGAGACTCTGCTACTCTGCGATGGCTCCACATGGATGGTCTGGCTGGAGGCCATGAGGCAAATCAGAGAAAGTTTTCTCCCTTTATTTAATTAAGCAGAACAGGAGGAAAAAAAGGAGCAGGAAAAAACAGAGAAAGAAAACAAAACGGCAGGAAGAATATTAGATATATGGGGGCTTCTCATGCTTGTCCATAGAAAATCTTTTTTGCCTACCACTTGTTCCTAAGTCACTAGTAACTTCATCTCCTCACCATGAAGAGGGAGGGAGGGAGGAAGGAAGGAAGTCAAGGCGTGTTGTGTGAACAAAGCCAGGTGTAATTGTGAGATCAACCTTTGGGCTGGAACCTGGCCAGCTATCTAGACTGACCTCAGACAAGCCTTCCTTCTCAGCTCAGCCTCCCCCACAGGGCTGTTGTGAAGAGAAGAGCCATTCCAGGTCCTGAAGATGGTGATAGAAATCTATAAATTCCTGGCCATATAAATCTAACTGGAGTAAATACCTTTATTTGCCAGATATGCTTATTCAACTACTGCCTTCATTCAGCAGGCACCTACCCAGGTGTTTGTGCGCAGATTCTCAGGAAACTCCCCTCCCCCAGGGATAGGTCCCAGCAAGCCAATGGTGGGATTCAAATTTTTTTTACTACCAATTCTGTGGGTGTAGCTTGGTGGACGTGGCTTGGTGGGCATGGCAGAGGAAGATTACTGCAAAATCTCCATTTCCTCCCCACTCCAGGGGAAGTTCTCCGGAACTGGTCAGAACCTGCTGAATATCACCTCTGCACAGTGGTGGGATTCAAGTAATTTAACAACCGGTTCTCTGCCCTAATGATTTCTTTCAATAACCAGTTTATCAAACTGCTCAGAAAGTTAACAACCGGTTCTCCCGAAGGGGTGCGAACTGACTGAATCCCACCACTGCCTCTGCAGCAAGCCCTTCCCTGCATGGCCAAGGCAGAGTCACTCCTGATCTGAGACCATCCTTGCTCTGCTCCGAGTGCTCCTCTTCTACACAAATCCTCGTGCAACACCAGTGGTGGGATTCAGCCAGTTCGCACCACTTCAGGAGAACTGGTTGCTAACTTTCTGAGCAATTTGGTTGTTGGAAGAAATCATTAGGGCAGAGAACTGGTTGTTAAATGACTTGAATCCCACCAGTGTGCAACACCCTGTACAAGCCACTTCATTCACCTTCTGTGGTCACACACAGATGTTCCTTAAAGGGCTTTTGCAGCTGTGGCGAAGAGCCCTTCCACCTGGTGTAGAATTGGTAGCATCTCACCTCCCCCTGGGAAAAATCCCCCTAACCCACCCACTCTGGAGCAGACGGTCTGCAGGGATGCCCCCTCAAAGAGGGTGAAGAATTTCTTTGCTCTGCTCTGCTCCATACTGGGGTCTTGGCCAAATTTATTTATTTATTCACCGTATGGCACCGTCACATCATAGTTTGATTAAAAAAACTCAGGAGACAAAACTACAGAATCCAAAGTATTATAAATGTATGTTGAGATGTTGAGACTCTAACAAGAGTGCAGAGAAGAGCAGCAACGATGATTAGGGGACTGGAAGCTAAAACATAAGATGAAAAGTTTTTAGGAACTGCAAAGTCTACTGAAAAGAAGGACTAGTAGAGACATGCACTACCTTCCAATGTCTGGACCTGTGCTTTGTTTGCCTACATATTTGGACCTTGGAGTTGCTCATTGGATTCTGGACTCATAGCTGGGCTTGATTACCATGCATGGACTTTAATCACTGCTTGGATTTTGGACTTTGCAACTTCTTTCTTGGACTTGTGACCCTGTGCCCAGACTGAATAGTAGCAGACACAGTGGACTTTCACATTTGGTGGGAGGGGGGACCTGGGGAAGGTGAGGAGACCCAGGAGGAGGAGGAGGCCTTCATGGTGTCTGAACAGGAGGAATGCCAGGCTGGGATGGACGGATGGACTTTTAAGTCCTGCTTTGAGGAAGTAAGAAGATCCCTTGTAGGTGAAGTGGCACTCTTTGTCTACACAACGGACCGTTGGCCTTTCTTTCTTTTTTTAAAGTTTTATTTGTTTTATTAGTATAATGGACAAAAAATCCATTTCACTCAAACAGTGTGTTGTCTGGGTACAATTATTTTTAGACGATCATAATCAAGGTGTTTACAAAAACATATATCACAATAACATTAATATTGTATTAACAATAATATTTTGTTTGTCCATTTTAACAAATTTCCATTTCAACATTTATCCTTTTTATGTCCGTTTCTTTCTAACTTTTGTTTTTATTGTCTAGCCATCGATAAAATAAGTCCCATGTCAAAACGTATTTCATTTCTTCTTTGTGCTTAATAGTAAGCGTTAGTCTGTCCCTTTCTGCACATTCTAATATTTTCTTAATTATCTTTTCATCTGTTGGGATAATAATAATAATAATAATAATAATAATAATAATAATAATAATAATAATAATAATAATAATAATAATAATAATAATAATTTAATTTAATTTTTATACCGCCCTTCTCCCGAAGGACTCAGGGCGGTTCACAGCCAGATAAAATCAACAATAAATAGGTACAATACAAGTAAAAACACTAATAAAAAACTTATTAAATTTGGCCCATAATTTAAAATACATAAAACCATAAAAACCCCATTTAAAATTACAAATAATAAAACTAATTCTATGCCAGTCCTGCGCGGGAGAATAAATACGTCTTCAGCTCGCGGCGAAAGGTCCGGAGATCAGGAAGTTGACGAAGTCCTGTGGGAAGCTCGTTCCAGAGGGTAGGGGTCCCCACAGAGAAGGCCCTCCCCCTGGGGGCCGCCAGCCGACATTGTTTGGCTAACAGCACCCTGAGGAGGCCCTCCCTGTGAGAGCGCACGGGTTGGTGGGAGGCAAACGGTGGCAGAAGGCAATCCCGTAGATACCCCAGTCCTAAGCCATGGAGCGCTTTAAAGGTGGTGACCAGCACCTTGAAGTGGACCCGGAAGACCACAGGCAGCCAGTGCAGCCTGCGCAGGAGAGGTGTTATATGGGAGCCACGAGTGGCTCCCTCTATCACCCGCGCAGCTGCATTCTGGACCAACTGGAGCCTTCGGGTGCTCTTCAAGGGGAGCCCCATACAGAGAGCGTTGCAGTAGTCCAGGCGGGAAGTGACGAGAGCGTGAGTGACTGTGCATAAGGAATCCCGGTCTAGAAAGGGGCGCAACTGGCGAATCAGGCGTACTTGATGAAAAGCTCTCCTGGAGACGGTCGTCAGATGTTCTTCAAAGGACAACCGCCCATCCAGGAGAATGCCCAAGTTGCGCACCCTCTCCATCGGGGCCAATGACTTGCCGCCAACAGTCAGCCGTGGTTGCAGCTGACTGTACTGGGATGGCGGCATCCACAGCCACTCCATCTTGGAGGGATTGAGCTTGAGCCTGTTTTTCCCCATCCAGACCCGCACGGCTTCCAGACACCGGGACAGCACTTCGACAGCTTCGTTGGGGTGGCCCGGGGTGGAAAAGTACAGCTGCGTATCATCAATGTACAGTTGGTACCTCACCCCAAAACCACTGATGATCTCACCCAGCGGCTTCATATAGATGTTGAACAGGAGAGGCGAGAGAACCCCTGCGGCACCCCACACATGAGGCACCTCACGGTCGATCTCTGCCCTCCTGCCAACTCATCACACTTTCATTGTTGACCATATACAATTCTAGTTGTAGTTACTACATGTAAAATCCTGTATATAGTCTCTTTATCATACTTTTCTGGTAGAATACCCAGTGAAAGTATTTCTGGTTTCATAGCTAAATGTTGTTTTATCATTTTTTCACACCAGGTATGTATTTTTGTACAATATTTTTAACTTGTGGACATGTCCACCACACATGGTAACATGAGCCAGATGTTTGGTTACATTTCCAACATTTAGTAGATCTATCCTTATACATTTTTGCTAATCTTGTTGGTGCAAAATGCTATCTGTAAAACATTTTATACAAATTTTCTTTATATGCAGTTGACATACCGTTTAATATTTCTGCCCCACAGTTTCTGCCATTTATCTAGTTCTATTGCATATCCAAAATTTTTAGCCCAAACAATCATTGTCTCCTTTACTGTTGGCCTTTCCTATGTCAGGTGAGGCCCACAGGTGAGGGAACACCTGCCATCTGCATCAAGCGAGGCCTCTTGTGCTTGAACAGGTGAGCCCTGGGGCCGATGCTCCTTCCTGGATACTGCCTCACACAACATCCTGGGTTGCAAAACATGTTTGCATGTTGGCGTCACATATTGTACCGTGACTGAAAGGATTGGAAGGCACATCGTGCAAGCGTCACGCTCCCCTGGCATGGTCCCAGCTATGACTCACGAAGGTCCATCTGTGTCCTGAAGCATGAAGGGCATTCGGGGGACTCTAGAAGAAGGATCCAATAGAAGTTCCCATTTGGTGGGGATTTGAGGAGTAACGCCAGGGGCTCAGAGTGCCTCACTAAGGTCCTTAAACTTCATTGTCCTCACTCAGCACCGGGAAAGGAGAGGCGAGGCCGGCTGTAAAATCAAGAATGGATTTTAAAGTTGACCGAATTGGTAGAGATGGCAAAATGATCTGCCTTGATTACAGATAATGGACTAGATCACTTTATAAGAGACTGGAAACCATGTGTAGACTTTCTACATGTGAAACACAATAGTGGTGAACGGAGGGATTTGAAGACAAGTGTAATGTCTGAGTTAAGCTGATGACTGTTTTATATTTTTATTTTATTTTATTTTATATATATATATTAAATGTTGGATCGATTCGATTATTAGATAGAGACCTCCTCATCTGAAATATTTGTTGATATAATATTTTGTTGTTCTTGTTAAAGGATGAGAAAGTTTATTGACAGACCCATCATGTAAAAAGAGGAAAATTGATCAAGGTTTTTTTTAAAAAAATTTACTTTTTAGCACTCAGCCAGGATGAATGTTTCCATATGTTTAATACTGGATGTTTAGGTCTGGTCTGGTCTGGTCTTGTCTTTTGTACACATTTTGTCATTTTTGTTGCTGTTGGATATTGTACTTCTTCTGTTTTTTTTGTATTTTATTTCCATTGATAAATATATACATGGATATGTTGGAAGAAATGTCCATCTGGGTTCAGTTCCAAGTGGGGAAAAAGACACTGGAAACATGGAGACTGCTTGGAAAGATGGTTTAATGGTGGACAGGATCACATGGTTTGAGCTCCTGAACAGAAAAGGGACGAGATACTGAGCATGCCTTGGTTTTATGCTCTCTCTGAGCTTTGAACTTCCTGGGGCGCAGGAAGAGTATCCTGATTGGTTGTCAGACTCCCCCCCAGGAGGTGGTGGTGGGGTCTTAGCTAGCCTTGCTGACTGATGTAATCTTCCCAGGTGCCATGTGGTGAGTTTCTGTTGCTAGATGGGTCCTATTGTGTTACAGATGATGGTCCATTGACAAAGGTGGGGAGAATGAGTTTCTGCCTCTGACCCATTGACAAAGGTTGGGGGAGGCAGGAAGCTGCAGGGAGCTGCTTTGTCTTTAAAACATGTTTCTCCATTTCTCATCCAGGGAAATATAATATTCTGCCCTTTTTAATATTTTCTAAAATATTTCATTCTTCTAGGAGAGGGGTGGGTGCTAACTTCCTACAGATATATACAGGTCCTTAAGCTGCTCGTGTGTGAGAGAGAGGGACTGGAACAGGACAAGGGGGGCCCTCTGCCTACGTTCCCCCAAACTGACCAGCCAATCCAACTCTCAGAATCTCCACTCTTGTTCCACCATCTCCTGAAAGAGGAAGGAACCCGGAACTTCACTGCATTATGTCATCCTGCATCCGGGATCTGGAGGTGAGAAATGGGGAGAATAAATGGAGCCAGCAGTCTGCGTGTGGGGCAGAGGGCTTCGTCATGTCTCCTGGAGGTCTCCTTCTCCTGCTGGGACTCCTCACCCTCTGGGCAGAGCTGACCCCCCATCTCCAGCCAGGTTGTCCCCAAGTTGTCCTGGGGAGCAGAAGTGTTGCCATTATTTTTGTCTGTCTGAGTGCAAGGATCCTGTCAACAGGAAGTAAGGTAGGTTGTCTCTTGTGTCATTTGCTTAGACAAAAGAAGCAGCTGTGTGGTGTCTCTCTGGGACCTTTCAGGATCTCCTCGTGTCCATCAAAGGTGGAGCTGATGTAAGAAAAAGGAAAGTGCCAGATGCTGAAGCAGTGGTTGGTGTTGTGGGCCCTTCTTCCAGACAGGTACCCATCCCCACTCTGTGGAAGCCCTCAGGTTGACCCTCCATGTCTCCCACCCATGTGCTTTTGAATTGACATGACCTGAGTTTAACTCATAGAATCATCTATTACAATGTCCTTCCTGTCAAAGACTACTTCAGCTTCAATCGCAACAATACACGAGCACACAACAGATTTAAGCTTAATGTGAACCGCTCCAATCTTGATTGCAGAAAATATGACTTCTGTAACAGAGTTTTTAATGCTTGGAACACACTACCTGACTCTGTGGTCTCTTCTCAAAATCCCCAAAGCTTTAACCAAAGACTGGCTACTGTTGACCTCACCCCATTCCTAAGCGGTCTGTAAGGGGCGTGCATAAGAGCACAAACATGCCTACCGTTCCTGTCCTAATGTTCCCTTTCATTATATCCAATTAATATAGTTATTATATCCAATTCTACAGATTCTACAGATCCAATTCTACAGAGGAATTATTGAGTCTGTCATTTGCACCTCTATAACTGTCTGGTTCGGTTCTGCAACCCAACAAGAAAAACACAGACTTCAGAGGATAATTAGAACTGCAGAAAAAATAATTGCTACCAACCTGCCTTCCATTGAGGACCTGTATACTGCACGAATCAAGAAGAGGGCCGTGAAAATATTTGCAGATCCCTCGCATCCTGGACATAAACTGTTTCAACTCCTACCCTCAAAACGACGCTATAGAGCACTGCACACCAGAACAACTAGACACAAGAACAGTTTTTTCCCGAAGGCCATCACTCTGCTAAACAAATAATTCCCTCAACACTGTCAGACTATTTACTGAATCTGCACTGCTATTAATCGTTTCATAGTTCCCATCACCAATCTCTTTCCACTTATGACTGTATGACTATAACTTGTTGCTGGCAATCCTTATGATTTATATTGATATATTGATCATCAATTGTGTTGTAAATGTTGTACCTTGATGAACGTATCTTTTCTTTTATGTACACTGAGAGCATATGCACCAAGACAAATTCCTTGTGTGTCCAATCACACTTGGCCAATAAAAAATTCTATTCTATTCTATTCTTCTATATACTCATACTCATATATATGCTTATATATTGTATAATTATTTCATACATATGCTTATATATACTGTGTGACAAAATAAATAAATAAAAATAAAAATAAAAATAAATTCTCCTCCTCTTGAACCACCACTGGTAGAAGAGTGCCCTCCGACAGTTCAGCTGCTTCAGGCCCCTTGTTGGAGAAGATGGTTCTCCTTCCTGCCCGGTCAGTAAGCCAGAAGGCCCCAGGCCATGAAGACTTCCAGGAGAAGGAGAAGCCAGGACAGAACACCTTCGCCCACATTGGTCCAGATCATCCTCTGGGCAGGCCAGAACTGGCCCAAGCTCAGGGGACAGGAAGGTCCAGAGCTTCTCCAGGGGATAAGGGTGACCGTCTCACACTTCTGGCTGTAAGAAATGCTCCCTGTCCGAGTTAGGCAGCTCAAGTGAACATGACCTTCTCTCAGTGGTGGGATTCAGCCAGTTCGCACCACTTCGGCAGAACCGGTTGTTAACTTTCTGAGCAGTTTGGCAAACTGGTTGTTGGAAGAAATCATTAGGGCAGAGAACCGGTTGTTAAATGACTTCGAATCCCACCACTGCCTTCTCTGTGCTCCAAGCACTGGCCTTGAGGTCTCCTAGAAGAAGAGGATGGGGAAAGGAGGCGGGAGGTCATCTAGTCCATCCTTCAAGTGCAGAAATCCTCAGGGCATCCTGGAGAGAGTCTGTCCCACCTTGGCTTGAAAACGTCAGTGATGAGCCCCCATAACTCCAAGGGGGAGGCTGCTGCCCCGTTGTTTCCTGGCTCTCTCTTAATCAGAACATTCCTCCTGATTTCAGCTTTGGGTCTCCATGGTAAGATGAGGGAGGGAGAAGCACCGGAAGCAATTTTGGGCAGAAACCTCACATCTGAATGTTTGTTTTTACAGCCTCACCAACAACAATCAAACTGCCCAAGGAGCTGCTGATCCAGTTCTACAGAGGAATTATTGAGTCTGTCTTCTGCACCTCTATAACTGTCTGGTTCGGTTCTGCAACCCAACAAGAAAAACACAGACTTCAGAGGATCATTAGAACTGCAGAAAAAACAATGGCTACCAACCTGCCTTCCATTGAGGACCTGTATACTGCACGAATCAAGAAGAGGGCCGTGAAAATATTTACAGACCCCTCACATCCTGGACATAAACTGTTTCAACTCCTACCCTCAAAACGACGCTATAGAGCACCGCACACTAGAACAACTAGACACAAGAACAGTTTTTCCCCGAAGGCCATCACTCTGCTAAACAAATAATTCCCTCAACACTGTCAAACTATTTACTAAATCTGCACTACTATTAATCTTCTCATCGTTCCCATCACCCATCTCCTTCCACTTATGACTGTATGACTATAACTTGTTGCTGGCAATCCTTATGATTTATATTGATATATTGATCATCAATTGTGTTGTAAATGTTGTACCTTGATGAACGTATCTTTTCTTTTATGTACACTGAGAGCAGATGCACCAAGACAAATTCCTTGTGTGTCCAATCATACTTGGCCAATAAAAAAATCTATTCTATTCTATTCTATTCTATTCTATTCTATTCTATTCTAAGCTGGCCCTCCTGAATTGGATCCAATGTCCCAACTTGAGCCAAAGAGCCTTCTTCTGTCCTGGACCGTCCTGGAGACCCTCCCCCTAAACCCCACCCTGGGTTCATTCTTTTTTCTCTGCAATAAAGCATTGATTCCAGCTGCCCTCTTGGTCTCAGGTGTCTTCTTCTGCCTCTTTGGGGTTTTCCCTCCCCAAAGCACATCCAATGTGGCTTTCCAGAGAGAATGCAAAGTGGAAGCCTCTCTTGGAGCCAGAAATCCCAGACACTCAGTCCCTACTAAGGGCTTACTCCAGAGTTAAGTCTGGGATACCAATAGCAATAGCACTTAGATTTATATACCGCTTCATAGTGTTTTACAGCCCTCTCTAAGCAGTTTACAAAGTCAGCCGATTGCCCCCAAAAATCTGGGTCCCCCTTTCACCCACCTCGGAAGGACGGAAGGCTGAGCCGACCCTGAGCCCAGTCAGATTCAAACTGCCCAATGGCAGGCAGCCGGCAGTCGGCAGAAGGAGCCTGCAGTACTGCACTCTGACCACTGTGTGCCCCCGCAGATAGATGCAGAGACTCTCCTACTCTGGATGGCTCCACATGGATGCTGTGGCTGGATACAATAAGGCAAAACTGAAAAAGTTTTCTGCCTTTCTTTAATTAAGCAGAACAGAAAGAGAAGAAGGGGCGGGGGGGAAACCCAGGGAAGGGAAAAAAAAGAAGATCAGGAAAAATATTTGATATATGATGGCTTCTTGTGCTTGTCCATGAAAAATCTTTTTTGCCTGCCGCCAGTAAGTCACCAGGAACTTCACCTCCCCAACATGGAGAGGGAGGGAGGGAGGGAGGGAGGGAGGGAGGAAGGAGGGAGGGAGATTGAAAGCAGGTCAAGGGTTTTGTGTGAGAAAGGCAGGCATAATGGTGAGGCCAACTGTTGGGCTGGGACCTCTCCAGTGGAAGGGACCTTGGAAATCTTCTAGTCCAACCCTCTGTTCAAGCAGCATTCTCTATACCCGTGACGGCGAACCTATGGCACATGTGTGCCACAGGTGGCACACATAGCCATATCAGTGGCTGTGGCGTGCATGTGCGTGTGCCGCCCAGCTGATTTTCGGGCCTTCTGGGCCCACCCGAAGTAGGGAAACAGGCTGTTTCCTGCCTCCAGAGGGCCTGGGAGTGGGGTGGGGAAGGCCTGTTTTTCTCTCTCCCTTGCTCCAGAGCCCCTCTAGGAGTCTGGGGAGGGCAAAAACAACTTTCTGGTCCCACTGGATGTTGGCAAAAGGACTGTTTCTGGCCTCCAGACGGCCTCCAGGATGGGGTGGGAAGGCGTTTCACCTCCCAACATGGAGAGGGAGGGAGGGAGGGAGGGAGGGAGGGAGGAAGGAGGGAGGGAGATTGAAAGCAGGTCAAGGGTTTTGTGTGAGAAAGGCAGGCATAATGGTGAGGCCAACTGTTGGGCTGGGACCTCTCTAGTGGAAGGGACCTTGGAAATCTTCTAGTCCAACCCTCTGTTCAAGCAGCATTCTCTATACCCGTGACGGCAAACCTATGGCACATGTGTGCCACAGGTGGCACACATAGCCATATCAGTGGCTGTGGCGTGCATGTGCGTGTGCCGCCCCGCTGATTTTCGGGCCTTCTGGGCCCACCAGAAGTAGGGAAACAGGCTGCTTCCTGCTTCCGGAGGGCCTTGGGGCTGGGGTGGGGAAGGCCTGTTTTTCTCTCTCACTTGCCTCCAGAGCCTCTCTAGGAGTCTGGGGAGGGCAAAAACAACTTTCTGGTCCCACTGGATGTTGGCAAAAGGACTGTTTCTGGCCTCCAGACGGCCTCCAGGATGGGGTGGGTAAGGCCGTTTTCACCCTCCCCAGACTCCTAGAAAGGCTCTGGAGCCAGGTGAGAGAGAAAAACGGGCCTATCGGGCCATCATGTGTCAGGAGAAGGGGGAGCAGGGGGTGTTCACACATACGTGTGGTGGCGCATAGAATTATGGCTGTGGGCACGTGCGCGCATGACCCCCACCGCCCCACCCCTCCTGGCACACGATAGCAAAAAAGTTAGCCATCACTGACCTATACAATTTCAGACAAATCTCGAGTCTCCAGAGATGAAGCACTCACAAATTTTGGAGGCAAGCCCTTCCACTGGATCATTGATCTCCTTGTAAGGAAGTTTCTCCTTATTTCCAGGCTGCTCCCAGAGTGATTTGGAGACCCCCCCCCTCTTGTTTGTGGCAGCCCCTCAAACACTGGAAGATTGCTATCATGTCTCCCCTAGTCCTTCTTTTCTCTAGACTGGCCAAGCCCAAACCCTGCAACCATTCTTCGTATGTTTTAGTCTCCAGGCCTTTAATCATCTTAGTTGCTCTTCTCTGCACTTTTTCCAAAGTCTCAACATCTTTTTTATAATGTGGTGACCAAAACTGGATGCAGAATTCCAGTGTGGCTTTATAAAGGTTTGATAAAGCAGTACTAATACTTCACATGATTTTGTTACTATACCTGTTTATAAAACCTAGGATTGTATTAGTTTTTTTGGTTGCTGCTACACACTACTGGCTCATGTTTAAGTCATCGTCCACTAGAACTCCAAGGTCCCTCTCACAGTGACTGTTTTTGAGCCAAGTTTCACCTAATCTGTACTTGAAACTTTGGTTTTTCCTGCCTAGGTGTAAAACCTGGCTTTTCTCTACATTAAATTTCGTATTCTCCCTCCATGACCGATGGCGTCAGCTGCCACATCATCCTCCAGACCCTGGAACCGTGGTAGCTCTTCACGATGCCCAAGCCTCATTTGCCACTACCCCGGCCGCATGTTTAATGATTGCAACCCAGACGCCGATTCCCGCATCACCCTAATGATTCCTAACAAGTCGTCCCTCCGGATCTCTGGGTAGGTGCTTCCCACACTGTCCAGTCAGCTTCATGTGTCGAGCCTGACCTAGGCCCGAAATCTTGCTTTTCTCCACATTAAATTTCATACTGTTGGATAGAGCCCAAGGTCTAAGTATGTCAAGATCTTTTTGGATCCTATTCCTGAGTTAGTCTTCTAGGGTTTTGTTTGTTCCTGCCAGCTTAGTGTCATCTTCAAATTTGATGAGTTCCCCTTCTATCCCCTCATCTGAGTCATTAATGAAGATATACTTACGGGACCGTCTGCTGCCACCGACTGCCTCCCACCGACCCGTGCGCTCTCACAGGAGGGACCCAGGGGAAGGGCCTTCTCTGTGGGGGCTCCCACCCTCTGGAATGAACTTCCCCCGGGACTCCGTCAACTTCCTGACCTTCGAACCTTTCGCCGCGAGCTTAAGACACATCTATTTATTTGCGCAGGACTGGGCTAGGATTTTAATTTTAATTTAGTTTTTAATGGGGTTTTATTATTTTAATTATAATTTTAAATTCGGCCTTATCCAATAAGTTTTTTTAATTAGTGTTTTATCTTGTATTTATATTTATGTATTTGTGTTTTTAATAGGCTGTAAACCGCCCTGAGTCCCTCGGGAGATAGGGCGGTATAAAAATGTGATTAAATAAATAAATAAATAAATAAATATTGAAGAGTCCTGGTCCTAAGAGGGAACCTTGTGGCACCCCACTGCTCACTTCTCTCCATGTAGATGTAGTACCATTAAGGACTACTTGCTGAGTATACTTTGTCAGCCTGTTACAAATCCATCTGTTGGTGATGCTGTCTATCCCACATTTTTCTAGCTTGCCAATAAATAGGTTGTGATCTACTTGGTCAAATGCTTTGCTGAAGTCTAAGTATATTATGTCCACAGCATTTTGAAGAATGTTGAAGAATGAAATAAGATTGGTTTGGCATGATCTGTTTTTGACAAACCCATGCTAGCTTCTAGTTGTTACCTTATTTAATTCTAGACGTTCACAGATCTGTTTTTTGATTATATTTTTCCAGTATCTTCCCGGGTATTGATGTTAGGCTGATTGGTTTGTAGTTTCCTAGGTTTGGTTCCCCCACCCCTTTTTCCACACGAGCTCTTTTCCAATCCTCTGATAGTTCCCCGATGCTCCAGGACTTTTGAAAGATATGGTACAATAGTTCTGAGATAGAATCTGTCAGCTCCTTCAGAATTCTGGGGTGAAATCCATCAGGCCCTGGTGATTTATATTCATCAAGATCAGACAGTTGTTCTCTTGCCATTTTTTTGCTTATAATAATTTTTATTTCTAGTCTGAACTAGATTTCTATAGTAACAAACCTATCTAACTGGTAAAGCCCAAAATCAGTGTTTCATCCCCACTCCAAGCATAAAGTCCAGAAGTAGTTTCCAAGTAGAAACAAAAGTAATTGCATTTTTTTCTCTAATTAAAGTAGTCAGTTTAGCCATCTCTGCAAACTCTGTCAACTTTTGCAGCCTTTTGACCATTGTGGGAATCAAAGTGTCCTTCCATTTTTGTTTATAAAGTGGTCTTGCCACTGTCAACATATATAACAAGTTCCAAAATTTTTTGACAAGTCTTTTTCCATTAAGCCCATAAGAAAAGTTTCTGGTTTTATCTTTATATTCACTTTGAGAATCTTCTGTATTAGGATGTGAATCATACTCCAATATTTCTTTGCTTTGTTTGTCACATGTCCATCAAAACTTCCAACATTCATTCATAATACCTTTATACTTTCTGGACAACTTATTTAGTGCTAAATATCAGCAATACATCATCTTATAGAAATTTTCTTTTAAATTATAATTTAGTGTAAAATTTAAACCTTTCGTCCACATATTCTCCTATTCAAGCATTATATCAGAACTTTCTTGCCCACTGAATCATGCAACGCTTTACATATTCATTTTCCAAATTCAAATTCAATAACAATTTATAGATATTAACAATAATATGTTCATCACGACCTCAGAGTAGGATTTCCAATTCATTTTTCACAAAGTCAAACCCGTAACTCTCTTTGTCTGCTTTCTCTCTGTTGCCTGTCACTTCCTTGCCCTATTCTCTCTTTGGTGGACTAACCATTTCTTTCATTTTTTTCTTCTTATTTATATCTTGAAAGAAACTTTCTTTTTTTATCTATGATTTTTGTTGCAAGTCTTTGTTCATTCTGAGCCTTTGCTTTCCTGACTTCATCCTTGCAGATTCGGGCTATCTGCTGGTATTATGCCTTAATTATGTGTCCCTCTTTCCATTTTTTGTACTTGTCCCTTTTATCTTTCAGTTTATCAGAAAGATCATTGATAAAAGGGGTCCACTTATTTCCCAAAACCCCTGAAGGCAGGACAAGAAGAAGTAATGGAAACTGATCAAAGAGAGAAACAACCTGGAACTAAGGAGAAATTTCCTGACAGTGAGAACAATTAACCAGTGGAATGACTTGCCACCAGAAGTTGTTGGTGCTGCATCACTAAAGGCTTTTAAGAAGAGACTGGACAGCCACTTGTCTGTCTGCCTTGGGCAAAGGGTTCGACTAGAAGATCTCTTGAGGTGCTCCACTGATTAATTGTTCTCATTGCCAGGAAATTTCTCATTAATGATCTTCCACCCATTTCTTCTTGTAATGGGGTAATTTTGGATTTTATTTATTTCTTCTAAAGCATTACCTATCCCATGCAATCAATTTGCATTTCCTCCCCCTCCTCATCCAAAGATTCAGAGCTTCATCAAAGAGCACAAGGGAGAAACCCTTGTGGCCCCATCCTTGGTATCTCCTGGTGGATCCTTGGTGTTCTGCAAACCTGGTTTGCATATTCATCACATTTCACTGCCATTCTTAGTGTTGTCATCAGTGCAGTAAGATTGGTCCATGAATAGGAAGGATTGGCACACAGCAGCTTCTCCTACCTGCTTGTGTTATTGCTTGTCCCTCATTCATTTATCTGTCCTTGTTCCTCCTTAAGCAGGGTTGGTTAATAGATGGGCAGCGAGGGAGGGGCTCTCTGGGCTGATTAGGGTTCTCTGCTGGCACTCAGAAGAACCAACGGAAAGTTCTAAATTTCCCAACACAGAGAGAACTGCAACTGCAGTGAGAGGTGGAACATGATTTGTGTAATAAGCAAGATCTGAGAATTCAGAATTCCTAGAAGATGTTGCATAGCAATAAGCCTCATCGATACCAAACATTAAAAACGGCATCCAAATAACAATTCTTTGGATTTTGCAAGATTGCAACTGGTGTGGCATGGCTGCTCCGTTGCAGTTCAGATGTTGAGATGGAGGCCAGGTTGACCCAATCGGATGGCTGAGAGGCAACAATTCCATCTTACGGAAATGATCTGCAGGATCACTTCTAAAGGATCCTATTTCATAGGAAAGACAGGAAACACCAAAGGTACAAAAGCAGATCAGGAGAAACCCGGCTCAAACTCAGGAACTGTGAGAGGGACCTTGGAGTCTAAGTGACAATCCCTTAAACACGAGCCAGGCCAGCCGTGTGTGGCAGCAGCCAGAAAGGTTAATACAATCCTGGGTTGTATAAATAGAGGCACAGAATCAAAATCAGGTGACGTGCTAGTCCCTCTTTATAAAGCCTTAATAAGGTCACACCTGGAATCCTGCATCCAGTTTTGGTCACCACATTACAGAAAAGATGTTGGGACTATGGAAAAAGTGCAGAGAAGAGCAACTAAGATGATTAAAGGCCTGGAGACAAAAACATAAGAAGAACGGTTGCAGGATTTGGGTTTGGCTAGTCTGGAGAAAAGAAGGACTAGGGGTGACAGTATAGCAGTATTCCAGTATTTGGGGGGCTGCCGCAAAGAGGAGGGGGTCAATTTATTTTCTAAAGCAACCTGAAATTGAGGAAAAACTTTCTAACAGTGAGAACAATTTACTAGTGGAACAGAAGTTGTCTTCAGAAGTTGTGGGTGCTCCATCACTGGAGGTTTATAAGAAGAGACTGGACAGGTATTTGTCTGGAATGGTATGGGGCCTTTTATTTGAGCAGGGGGCTGGACTAGAAGACCTCCAAGGTATCTTCCAGATTCTATTCTATTCTATTCTAAACAGGGACAAGAGGGACCTGCACAGACTCCCCCAAACTGGAAAACCAATCCAACTCTCAGTTTCCCCACCTCTTGTTTGCCCATCTTGTGAAAGAGGAAAGAATTTGGATTCTCAGTGCATTAAGTCATCCTGCTTCCTGGATCTGGAGGTGTGAAATTCCCAGTTGGGGAGAATAAATAGAGCCAGCAGCCTGCGTGTGGGGCAGACGGCTTCATCATGTCTTCTGGAGGTCTCCTTCTTCTGCTGGGACTCCTCACCCTCTGGGCGGAGCTGACCCCTGTCTCCAGCCAGGACCGTCCAAGTGAGCTTTCAGAAAGATCTTGGCAGGGAGGGGCTGAAGTGACCAGAGTTCTCCCCCAGGGAAGGGAAACCAAAGACTCCAGTCTAGAACCTCTGGCTTAATGGGGCTTCTTCTGGGGAGGTTCTGGAGATGGTGGTTGGGTGTCAGCTGAATAGGAGACAGAAATAGGAGAGGGCCAAGAAAGAATTTTAAGGGAAGGCTGAGCTACCTTTACTCAATGCAGCAGCAGAATCAGGATTTTAAGCAACAGGAACGATCCAATCAGCCATCTGATCCAACCTCCAGAGCAGGAAACCAAATCTTAGATGGCCCCAAGAGGGCCCCAGGTTGAAGAAGAGTGTTAAAGACTTTTGTGCTATGTAATGAAATAATATCCATTCCCTTTCCATTTGGCACAGAGTTTTGTCATCTTCCACCTGAGATCGGACCATGTAAAGCCAATATTCGTCGCTTCTACTACAACCCGGCTTCAAACAAATGTCAAGAATTTATTTATGGTGGTTGTGGAGGCAATGCCAACAATTTTAAGACCATAGATGAATGCCACTACACCTGTGTTGGTAAGTAGGGAAGGAGTTCCGGACTGACCTCTTTATTGAAAAAGACCGGCTGTCTCTTAACATTAAGCATAAGATGGTTAATGAAACATCCTGGTTCTCAAAACAGACTATGATTGATTCAGTAGAAGGGAATCTGTCACTCAGGTTGAACTGTGGAATTTCTGATGTTCTCTGAGCTGGGTGGTTTTTGAACTAGGAAACATCATCGATATTAGAAGGGATTGGGGTTTGCAGAGAGGAGGAGGAGGAGGAGGAGGAGGAGGAGGAGGAGGAGGAGGAGGAGGAGGAGGAGGAGGAGGAGGAGGATGCAGTCCCTGGAAAGAGAATGAGAAGTGTTCCCAGAGCTTGGAACATTTCTTGCAGACATTTCATTACCGAACTAGGGAATTTCATCAAAGCTATAAGAGAGTGGGGTTTGCTCCCTGTTAGATACTTCTGCTTGCATAATAAGCCTTGGTGGGGGTGGGTTTTTCTTCATGATATTTTCTTGATTGGGGTATTATTTTTTGCTGGGTTGTTTGTCCCAGCTTATAGAATAGAATAGAACAGAACAGAACAGAACAGAACAGAACAGAACAGAACAGAATCCTTCATTGGCCAAGTGTGCACAAGGATGTTGTCTTTGGTGCATATGCTCCAGTAGTGGGATTCAAATCCTGGAGCTACCGGTTTGCTATTTTATTTTATTTTTATTTCTTTATTTATTTTTGTCACAACAATATACATAAGCATCACACAAAATAGTTATATAGTATATAAACATATATATGAGGAAATATGAGGAAGTATAAGCATATAGGTATAAGAATAAAAAAACAATAAGACAGGAACGGTAGGCACGTTTGTGCTCTTATGCACGCCCCTATTGGTAGCGTGCAGGCGCTAGCACTCGCTTTGTGAATGCACGTCGCTTCTGCGCATGCACAGAGAGTTTTTGATGATGTCTGGATGGGTGGGCGGAGTCTCCCATCGCCACTACCGGTTCTCCCAAACCGGGTGGAACCGGGAACAACCCACCACTGATATGCTCTCAGTGTACATAAAAGGACAAGATACATTCGTCAAGAATCAAAAGGTACAACACTTAATGATAGTCATAGGCTACAAATAAGCAATCAGGAAACAATATCAGTATAAATCATAAGGATACAAGCAACAAAGTTACAGTCATAACTGGGAGGAGATGGGTGATGGGAACGATGAGAAGATTAATAGTAATGCAGACTTAGTGAATAGTTTGACAGTGTTGAGGGAATTATTTGTTTAGCAGAGTGATGGCCTTCGGGAAAAAACTGTTCTTGTGTCTAGTTGTTCTGGTGTGCAGGGCTCTATAGTGTTGTTTTGAGGGTTTATGTCCAGGATGCGAGGAGTCTGTAAATATTTTCCCAGCCCTCTTTTTGACTCGTGCAGTATACAGGTCCTTGATGGAAGGCAGGTTGGTAGCCATTGTTTTTTCTGCAGTTCTAATGAAGTTTGTGTCTGTCTTGTTGGGTTGCAAAATGTGGTTATGTGGTTGTTGGCATGATGGTTCCATCCTGCCCAGTCTATGAACCACCAAGGCCCCAATTCTGAGAGAAGCCAGGTGCCTGTGCTGAGGGAGACACTCAGAACTTCAAGCTACCCATTTAGCCTAAGAACTCCAGGCACCTTCCAGGAGGTCCAAGGAAAGAGGACCTCTCTGGTTGTCCAGCCTCTGCTTGGGGGAGGGTCCTATCTTACCCCCTCTGTATTTGGGGAGGGGGCTGTGGGGGTGGGCAGAGCTGGCACAGAAAGTCTCTGCCTCCCATTCCTTGAAATTCCTCCTTCCTCTTTCGTGGAAACCTTGGTTGTGCATGTCCACCCACAGGATACCAATGGTGGGGGGGCTGGATGCATTTATAGTGTCCCTCCCCCTGGGGTCCGGAGAGGTTGACCCCAGAGAGAAACAGCTCTGCTTCATGGGAAAAGAAATGGGGAGGTGGGATCCGGCTCCAGCTGGCAACCTATCACTGTCAGTTCTGGAAGACGGTTTTTTGTTTTGTTTTGTTTTTGCTTCTTAACTGCCACATATTTTAGCTGGGGAAGTTGGGAGGGAGTTGTTATTGGAGCGGTAGAAAGTTAGTCATAACAAAATTCCGTATTCAAGGACATCCTGAGTCTCATGGAGACTGCCTGAAGATTGTGTCTAATTGAGTGTGAAGAGTTGATTGGACCATGTGATGAACTTGTGGGTGTGGGGCAGGGCTGTGAACTGTCAACTGGGTGTGGAAAACCTGGAAGCTTTCAGTTTCGGCTTTTCCCAGCTGTGCCAACATGACATCTCTAATAAATTGGAACTCTGAGGAACCTCAAACCTCAGAGCTTTATTTCGTTGGGGGTCTTCCTTGGAACCCTGACAATCATCCTAGATGTATGGAGATGTTTTGGGTCCTGGAAGGCCCAGAGATGGGATCTTTCTTGACCTGGGCTTCCAATTGCAGAGGATTCTCTCAGCCTTGGGATCTTCTCTTTTGCAGAACAGTTACCGCCCTTCTCCCGAAGGACTCAGGGCGGTGTACAGCCAAATAATAAAACCCCCACAATATACACATTAAAACAAAAACTTAAAACCAAGCATATTACATAAATGGCCAAAATTTAAAACAATTTAAAACCCTAAAATTCATTAAAAAAAAACCAATTAAAATTTAATAAAACTTTTAAGCCAGTCCCGCTTGAATAAATAAAAGCATTTTCAGCTCACGGCAAAAGGTCCGAAGATCAGGCAATTGGCGTAAACCAGGGGGAAGTTCGTTCCAAAGAGTAGGAGCTCCGACAGAGAAGGTCCTACCCCTGGGGGCCGCCAGCCGACATTGTTTGGCGTACGGCACCCTGAGAAGACCCCCTCTGTGTGAGCGTATGGGTCGGTGGGAGGCATAAGGTAACAGCAGGCGGTCCCGTAAGTACCCGGGCCCTAAGCCATGGAGCGCTTTAAAGATGGTAACCAAAATCTTAAAGCGCACCCGAAAGACCACAGGAAGCCAGTGCAGACTGCGCAGAAGTGGTGTTACATGGGAACGAGTGGCTCCCACTATTACCTGCGCAGCTGCATTCTGAACTAGCTGAAGCCTCCGGGTGCACTTCAAGGGCAGCCCCATGTAGAGAGCATTGCAATAATCCAAACGAGAAGTGACAAGAGCATGAGTGACCGTGCATAAGGCATCCCGGTCAAGGAAGGGGCGCAACTGGTGGACCAAGCGTACTTGGTGAAAGGCCCTCCTGGAGACGGCCGCCAAATGATCATCAAACGACAGCCGCCCATCCAGGAGGACACCCAAGTTGCGCACCCTTTCCATTGGGGCCAATAACTCGCCCCCAACAGTCAGCTGCGATTGCATCTGGCTGTACCAGGGTGCCGGCATCCACAGCCACTCCGTCTTGGAGGGATTGAGCTTGAGTCTGTTTCTCCCCATCCAGACCCGTATGGCTTCCAGACAGCACTTCGACAGCTTTGTTGGGGTGGCCCGGGGTGGAGAAGTTCAGCTGCGTGTCATCAGTGTACAGATGGTAACTCACCCCGAAGCCACTGATGACCTCGCCCAGCGGCTTCATATAGATGTTGAACAGGAAAGGCGAGAGAACCGACCCCTGAGGCACCCCACAAGTAAGATGCCTCGCGGTCAATCTCTGCCCCCCTGTCAACACCGTCTGCAACCGGTCAGAGAGATAGGAGGAGAACCACCGATAAACGGTGCCTCCCACTCCCAATCCCTCCAACCGGCGCAGCAGAATACCATGGTCGATGGTATCAAAAGCCGCTGAGAGATCTAACAGGACCAGGGCAGAGGAACAACCCCTATCCCTGGCCCTCCAGAGGTCATCCACCAACGCGACCAAAGCTGTCTCCGTATTATGACCGGGTCGGAAGCCGGACTGGAACGGGTCTAGATAGACAGCTTCATCCAGGTACTGGGGAAGCTGCCATGCAACCACACTCTCTACAACTTTCACCACAAAGCGAAGGTTGGAGACTGGACGATAATTCCCCAAAATAGCTGGATCCAGGGAAGGTTTCTTGAGGAGGGGTCTCACCACCGCCTCTTTCAAGGCAGCGGGGAAAACCCCTTCCACCAATGAAGCATTTATAATTCCCCGGAGCCAGCCTCGTGTCACTTCCTGTGTAGCCAGCACTAACCAGGAGGGACATGGGTCCAGTAAACATGTAGTTGCATGTAACCTCCCCAGCAACCTGTCCACGTCCTCGAGAGCCACAGAATCAAACTGGAGTGGAGTGTGTCTCCAGGGCCCTCAACAACGTCGTCTCGAGAAGTGTCAAAATGACTGGAATTGTCCTGGGAGGCAGAAGTGTTGCCGTTACGGTTGCCTGGTGGAGTGCAAGGATCCTGCCTATGGGAAGCATGGTATGTGCCATACCGCCTTCCGTGTGTCCTGGGCTTAGACCAAAGGAACGGCTGTGTGGTGTCTCTGAGACCTAGAGATGGTCTGGGCACATGAAAGTTTCTCTGGGACCTTTCAAGGTCTCCTGGTGTCCATCAAAGGTGGAGCTGATGGAAGAAAAGGGAAGGTGCCACGTTGCCGAAGCAAACCTTGGTGGAGTGGGGTCTTCTTCCTGATAGATCTCCACACAAATCAGTGGAAGCCATGAGGCTGACCCCCCGCGTCCCCCTCCCGCTCCCCCTGCCTCTTCTTGACCCCTTCTCCTCTGGAACCTCCCTTGGTAGAATGCCCCACTCCACCCACTGAGATTCTGCTGGGCACTGTGTTGAAAGAAATGGTCCTCCTGCCATCCTGGTCAGGAAGCCAGAAGGCCCCAGACAATGAAGACTTCCAGGAGAAGCAGAAGCCAGGACAGAACTCCTGGCCCACTTTGGTCCACTCATCCTCTGGGCAAGTTAGAAGCTCCTGTGAACATGTCCTTGTCTGTGTTGCAAGAGGTGGCCTTGAGGTCTCCTAGAAGGGGAGGGTTGGAAAAAACACTGGGGGTCATCTAGTCCACCCTCCTTCAAGTGCAGAAACCCTCAAAGAGTCTGTCCTACCTTTGCTTGAAACCCTCAGTGATGGAGCCCCATAACTCCAAGGGGGAGGCTGCTGCCCCATTGCTTCCCTTCTCTCCCAGTCAGGCCATTCCTCCTGATTTCGGGTTTGGGTCTCATGGTTGTAAGATGAGGGAGGGTGAAGCACCGGAGGATTTCTGGGGAAAAACCTCATATCTGAATGTTTGTTTTTACAGCATTACCAACAAGGAGACCCACCAGAATTGGAACTACTGTTCGAACTTGAGCCAAAGATCCTTCTTCTGTCCTGGACCATCCTGGAGACCCTCCCCCCAAAACCCACCCTGGGCTCATTCCTTCTCTTCTGCAATAAAGCTTTGGTTCCAGCTGCCCTCTTGGTCTCAGGTGTCTTCTTCGGCCTCTTTTGGGGGTCTCCCCTCCCCACCTTGACTTGTGTCGCCCCATGTCAGAGGAAGAGGGGCTGAGAGGCAGCAACTTGTTCCCCGATGTGGCTTTCCAGGGAGAATGCGCAGGGGAGGAAGCTCTCGGAGCCAGAAATCCCTGAAACTCAGTCCCTACAAAGGGTTTACTCCAGAGTAAGTTGGAGGGTGGGGGAACGGGACAGGGGGCTCTGCTACTCTGCAATGACTCCCCGTGGATGGTCTGGCTGGAGACAATGAGACAAATCAGAGAAAGTTTTCTGTCTTTATTTAATGAAGCAGAAGAGAAAAGAAGAAAAACAGGAAAAGAAAACAGCAGGAAAAACACTGGATAAACAAGGGGTTGTTATGCATGTAGATAGAATGTCTATTTTACACATAATAGTTGTCCATACAAAATCTCCTTTGCCTAATACCTGTTCATAAGTGACCAGTACCTTCAATTCCTGGGAGAACCCAAAGCCTCTGCAGGAAAAGAGCTGCAGACCATCTGCCCTGGGGCATCTTCTGATGTACCCCAATGCTCCTCAAAGGTCTTCTCTCCAGAATGGCCACTCCAGGATGTTGCTGCTGGTCTGCAACACGTATTTGTTGTCCTAGGTTCCCTGTTGATGTTGTCCTGGGTTCCCGCAGGAACGAGTCTCAGCCCTCGCCAAGACAATTTAGGGGGTCCTCGCAAGGACGAAAGAAGTCGAATAAAAGACACCACACCAGAAGTTTCTTAAGATGAGAGAGCACGAAGAGGAGGGGTTGTTGTGTTCTCCCCTTTTAGATCGCAACAGTCTCTTTTATTATGCAGTTTTAGCAGGGAGGGGTAACTACAGCAAGGAGGGAAGTAGCATATAGAAAGTTACCAATCAGCGAGCGTTTAGAGTATACGTATTAGCAAAATACCACCTGTTTTACAAGAAATCATACATTTTACCTGAATAGAAACCTAACTCAGGGAAAGCAAAACTAGAAACCTAACTCAGGGAAAGTTCAGCGGAATAGAAACCTAACTCAGGGAAAGCAAAACTTAACTTAAGGAGCAATGCTATGGGTACCATAAATCATTTCTGTCATGTAGCACTGAAAAAGGTTAAGTCAAGTTCTCACGGCTGTGAGGCCTAAGAAAACCTGAACCAATGATATATCCATATGTCCTCTGTTTTTATTTTTTAAGATGGGTAATATTCTTCTAAAGCTATGGCATCCCCAGTGGATCCCCCCTCCGGGAGAGCCCGCAGGGAGCCAGTACGCTTTTCCAAAGGAATGGTTCCCGATTCAGAGTCTTCATCAGTCTCAGAGGCTAATTCTAAAAGAGGTTGTTTATATTCATTTTCAACAGTGTGCTTTAGCAAGAGGACATCATCTCCAATACTGTTTAGTCGTTGTTTCAAGAATGCTAGAACTCTCCCCATGACACATGGGCCAATTGTACATGCAAGGAGCAACAAAATCAAAGGACCGGCTAGGGCAGAGAGGAGGGTGGTCAACCAGGGAGAGAGATTGAACATTCCCTGATACCACGTGTGGGATTGAGAACGCTCTTTTTCTCTATCTTTCAATCTGCAGTTGATAGAGTAGTGTATATTATAGTCCACCCTCCAGTGTCAAGTCCTAGCCTTTCTTTGGATAAGTATATTGTGCAGGAAGTATAGGCATCCGAGGAGGCATTGATACAATAGTGAGAAAAGTTAGAGGGTACATACCCAAGGCAACAACCTTGACCTTCAATTGAGGATACCGTTATAGAAGAGTTAGACCACCTGCAACCGGTATCTGAGGTGCTATTGGCAAAAGGTAGGGCGGAACCTATGGCCTCATAAAAAGGGGGTTGAGAAGACATACACAGCCAACACCTACTATCATTGTTAGGAAAAGTACGGGCTGCCACAAGGGCATCATGCGCAGAGGAGACCAGGGACACCAATGGATTGTTGCTTTTAATCAAGGGCTGTAAAAAGGGCGAATTGACTTGTTTGTTTGGGCCCACAGGTGGGGATGTTTCTAAGGACATGGTAAAACGAATTATGAATATATTTCCTGGATGACTGTTTCCGGAATTATCGTTCGACCTTCCCCCCCATCTTTTCCCTTTAATCCATTCAGTAATCGGAAGACTCCTTCCATGAGATGTAAAAGTAACAGTCATAGGATTGAGGCGAATGCCGCAGCAGGCCCAATTGGTGCAGGAATTCCAAGGCAAATTGTTATCAGGGCCTAGTATAGCTTTGATATAGTCAGTAGTATAGGGAGCAGTCCACCAAATCTTTCCGGTTGACACACATTGCCAGGACTTGCAGTACCAATCAGAGATGGTCCCACATTCATCTAGGTGGGAGAGATCAGTAAGATGTCCTGGGCAGATATACAGGCCTGGACCAATTGTCCAGACGTCCCGAGGGGAAGGATCACATTTTGTTTTATGTTTAAATCCATGGGCGCCGACCAGCATTTCAGCAAAGTCAAAATAGAGTGCAGGAAACCAAGGCCACAGAGTTCGATTAGAGATGGAATGAAGGACGTTTCCTTGGAAGTCCAAAATAGTCCAAGTATAATTTGCGGGACGATGCAGGTTCTGCTGTGCTCCGGATAAGGAGCGCTGCGAACGGAGAGCTGCAGAGGTAGAAACGTGGGAAGAGGGCAAGGAGCGAAGTACGCCAGAGGAGAAATGGGTAGCAGAGAGAAGGGAAATTTTCATGTACATTTAGGAAGAGAGGAAGAGGCATTAGAGACAGAAGAGGCAAGAGAGATCAGGGATAGGATCAGGAGGATCTTCATTTTTCTTTTTTGGTTGATTGAGATGACAGGGGCGAACACAGCGAGCCGGAACCCACAGGACTCGATCAGGCAATTAAACTGCAGCGTAGCCTTTTCCCCAGGTAATCAATTGAGCTGGACCTTTCCAAGCTGGATCCGGAAGATGCCTATAATATACCAGAGGACGAGAAGAGGGGAGGGGAGGAGCGGAAAAATGTCTCGAGGCAGCAGTAGAGGCAGGAGATCCAGTTAGATTAAGAAAATTCAATGAATACAAGCAAACATTTAATACATTTTGCAACGCCGGGAGTGTCGGGGGGCTGATGCCTTTTGACCCCAAGTGTCTGTCCAAGGCCTGTTTAAGAGTCAAATTCGCTCTCTCTATAATGGCCTGGCCCTGGCTATTGAAAGGAATGCCGAATTTATGGATTATTGACCAGCGATGGCAAAATTGTGCAAAGGCAGAGCTCGTATAGGCTGGTCCATTGTCAGTTTTTAGAGTTTTTGGACATCCCAACGTTACGAAAGTCCGAATACAATGATTAATAACTTGTTTTGCGGTTTCACCCCTTTGCAAGGTTGCCATGATGAAACCTGAATATGTATAAAGGATGGATATTGAGTTACATCCATTTGCCATAGTTGACAGGCCACTGTTCCTCTG
This sequence comes from Ahaetulla prasina, assembly GCF_028640845.1. NCBI lineage: Eukaryota > Metazoa > Chordata > Lepidosauria > Squamata > Colubridae > Ahaetulla > Ahaetulla prasina. The sequence goes on along the minus strand of NC_080541.1, from coordinate 230,595,117 downwards.
GGGTTGACCCCCATCGGAAGGGAGTTACCTTGGCGGCTGCAAGTAGGGCATTGATGTATGATCAGATGCCTCAGCAGCCGTGAAGCCAAATTGTTTCATGAGCGCCTTTTTGTTTTGATGAAAATAGGAGTGACTGTCCCAAGGAGAGACAGGAGAAAGTGTCAAAAGAGAGGAGGCAGAGGCCGCAGCGTCTGCTACATAACAAAATAGGGATGTGTACGTTTGTAAATGAGAGACTGTAAAGTTGTGAAAAGAGAAGTGAGATTAGAATCAAGAGAAGGGGACAAGTAAGATTGAAAAATAGTTTTTACTATTTGAGTAACATATAGACTGTCTAAGATGAGGTTGAAAGGTACTATGTGGAAGACAGAGAAAAAGACAATCAATCAATAAAAACCCAACTCCCACCCTTTTTATTCATGTGTGGAAGTTGGTCACTAACAAATCCATGCTATCAAAAACTTCCAAAAACAAACCACATTCTTAGCAAAATCACCATCTGTCTTACTTTACTCATCAGCACTAGTATCAAAACTTCCTAAAAACTTCTCAGCACTAGTAACTCTCTCTTCACATTCTGTAACCTTCTAACTTATCACATCCTATAACTTTCTAACTCATCTCTGAAATATTTCCTAAAACAGGGCACATATTGTGCTGCTAAAAAAGAAAAAGAAACAATACAAACAGCAAATAAGGGGCACACTGAGTCAGATTCAAAAAAGAAAAACATGGCGGAAGCTTAGGGTGAGTCTGTTTATGTGGAAAACCTGAGTACATTTTCCAAAAAACAGATCTACGCTTAAAAAAAATGCATCCATACATAAGAAGATAGCCATGTGTCTGAAATGCTATAGGGTTTCCTGCCTGGGCAGGGGGTTGGACTAGAAGACCTCCAAGGGTCCCTTCCAACTCTTATTATGTATGTTAACAGCTGCAAAAATACAAAGCTAAATGAAACATTTTTAGTCAACTCAGTGCTTTGAAAACATTTATAAAGGTATAGGTTTAATCAGGCAGGTTAAACCTCAAAAAGTTCCAGAAAAGATAAAAATTAAAAATTAAAAGCAAAATCAAAATTGTATGCATGATTAAAAATTAAAATCAAAATTGTTTTCATGGTTAAAAGGTAAAATCAAAAGTGTTTTCAGGGTTGAAAATTAAAATCAAAATTGTTTTCAGGGTGGAAAAGAAAATATACATAGCTCTTTGCAAAAGCAATGCTTCCAGAGAGCCTAATTGCCCCTCCCTTCTCAGACAAGAAAGAAGAGAGAGAAGAAAAAAAAATGGAGTGGGGGTGAATGGTTCTCCCCCGTAGCCCACCCTTTTCCCTGGCACTACAAGGAACGAAGGGGGGAGTAGTTAAGATAAGCCAGAGGGCAGAGAAAAAATTTTTTTAGTGCAAAGACACTCTCATGCATATGAAGAGAAAAAAATGTCCAAAAGTAACTCACTTGCTTGCAAAAGGAAAAAAAATGTTTTATTTTTTTTTCCAAAAGTACCTGGCTGCTTGCATACGGAATTTATGCAGACAGATACACATAAAGACACACACACTGGACACACACACATGCAGAGACAATTTCTCACACATGCATACATTTCTTGCAAATCCAAAAGACAACACAGAAATTTCACACCTTCTCAATGAGTTTTGCACATACACACATTCCATGCAAATCAAGCATCACAATTATCTCTACAATTCTTATGCAGGTCTGAAAATGATCACATACATACATACACACACATGTACACACATCATCAAACAACATTTACAGACCTGGGGAACTTGTCTGAGAAAACTCAGCAGTTTAAATCATGACTGTGATTGTGGATCCTTTTAAGTCATTTTTGATAAGGCAGAGGTCCTGACAACTCTCTAAGTGACGTCTGCAAGTAAAATGAGGCATTCAAAGATCATGTGCCAGATGGACAAAATTTTTACAGGGGCTCTTGGACTTTCATGGAAAAAGGTTCCCAATTTTTTCCATGTAGTCACTGTGAGCAAATCCTTGTCCAGATTGTTTCCAGATATAGAGAAGTAATGGAACCAAATCAGTTGTTGATTAGTCTGAGCGATCGCACCCATGGGGGAAAGAGAGGGGTGCTCTGGGGGAAGGGAGGCAGGCAGGGGAAAGGAGGCAGTTTTCAAAGCAGGGATGGAAGAAACAGGTATTTGGTACAATACGCTTTCTAGCTCAATATGCTTTGAAGGTTCAGAGTGGGGGGAAAGGGAGGAGGAGGGAAAGGAATGAGCAGGCATAGGAACTGAAGGAACGGAGAGTGAATGCCGTAGGAAGTAACAGCTTCTTTTAAATTTTTAAGCACCCGTACATTGATGTTCTCGTGTACCGGCTGTCCCCCTCCCGCTGGATTGAGGTTTAAAGGGTAAGCCGATATCGGGGGGTTCAGTTCTTAGAGAAAGAGAGGAAGAGGAACCAAGGCAGAAAGAGTTCCTGCAGCCGTGTCTGTATCCTCCGGCGGAGGGGGAGACGCTGCAGGAGCAGAAAGAGCTGTGTCTGCTGGGGGAGCAGAGGCAGCTACAGAGACAGTAGGAGACTAGAAAAGAGGGAAGAGATTTCTTAGAAAGAGGATAGACAGTGGTGCCATTAACTTTTTGCAAACAATTAGCCTTCTTCACCAGAGAGTAAAGCTCATTCCTATCAATGATGAGACTTTCGAGTTCGAGGAGCCCATTACTTACGTGTGCACATGTCGCGTCCGGACGGGTAAGCAATGAGGGTGAAGGTGACGCACCGCTAGACAACGATCGCGCCTCTGGACAACACAACAGGATAGGACGAGCCCCCAGATGTTGCTGCTGGTCTGCAACACGTATTTGTTGTCCTAGGTTCCCTGTTGATGTTGTCCTGGGTTCCCAGAGCAGTCTCAGCCCTCGCTGAGACAATTTAGGAGGTCCTCGCAAGGACAAAAGAAGCCAAATAAAAGACACCACACCAGGAGTTTTTCAAGATGAGAGAGCACGAAGAGGAGGGGTTGTTGTGTTCTCCCCTTTTAGATCGCAACAGTCTCTTTTATTATGCAGTTTTAGCAGGGAGGGGTAACTACAGCAAGGAGGGAAGTAGCATATAGAAAGTTACCAATCAGCGAGCGTTTAGAGTATACGTATTAGCAAAATACCACCTGTTTTACAAGAAATCATACATTTTACCTGAATAGAAACCTAACTCAGGGAAAGCAAAACTAGAAACCTAACTCAGGGAAAGTTCAGCGGAATAGAAACCTAACTCAGGGAAAGCAAAACTTAACTTAAGGAGCAATGCTATGGGTACCATAAATCATTTCTGTCATGTAGCACTGAAAAAGGTTAAGTCAAGTTCTCACTGCTGTGAGGCCTAAGAAAACCTGAACCAATGATATATCCATACCAGGATCTTCAGCCTGCTCTCATCAGCCACGTCCAGAAGGCTTGGGGTCATCTGGCAGAAACGTCCATGGTCAGGCGGCCAGAATGGTCTAGGCTGGAGAGGAGACTCCTGTCATCTACTGCTACTTTCCCCACTTCACATGCAACAACAGGAGCCAAATGTCCTGGACCTTTCTCCATCCCTCTGCCCACCCCCCCCCGCCACCTCTGGTGTTCCTAGAAAAAGATGTGCAAGATTTATTTCTTAGACAAAAGATCAGAAAAACAGCAGGCCCAGACAGATTAACTCCTTCTTCCTTCAACACCTGTGCTGATCTGCTGCCCCCCCCATCTTCGCCTGCCCCTTTCATAGATCACTAGAGGTGTGTTAGGTCCCTTCTTGCTTCAAACGCTCTACTATCACCCCGGTGCCCAAGAAGCCCTCCATCAAGGAACTGAATCACCGCAGACCGGTTGCTCTGACATCCGTAGTTGTAAAAGCCTTTGGGAGGTTAGTGCTGGCCCACCTGAAAACCATCACAGATTCACTGTGAGACCCCTTGCAGTTTGTCTACCACACAAATAGATGTGGTCAATATGGCACTGGACTACATCTTGCAACATCTGGAATCCCCAAGGCAAGGGTCCGTTCTGTAGACTTCTGCTTGGCATTCAATACAATCACATTTGGCCAATAAAGTATTTTGTCTCCCCTCCCCTCCTCTTCTCTTGGGTGATTCAGAAATGGGGAAAAAAGAAGAGAGGGAGGGACAGAGGGGGAGGGAGAAAGAAAGAGAGAGAGAGAGAGAGAGAGAGAGAGAAAGAAACAAACAGGAAGGAAGGAAGGAAGGAAGGAAGGAAGGAAGGAAGGAAGGAAGGAAGGAAGGCGATTGAAAGCAGGTTAAGGGTGTTGTGTGAACAAAGCCTGGTGTAATTGTGAGACCACCTGTTGGTCTTTCTCAGCCCCACCTGCCCTACAAGGCTGTTGTGAAAGAAGAACATTTCCTGGAGGTGGCAATATAAATCTATAAATTCTGATGATACAAATCTAACTGAGCAAATACCTTTGTTTAAAAAAGTTTTATTTTAACATTCTTATCCAATAACATATCCAATAACATATTTAATGTACCATCATATACAATTAATCAGATCTGCCCGGTCACCACCCCCTTCCTTTTCCTTTTACTCTCCTTCTCTACCTTCTTCTACTTTCCACAACCATCCTCCCCCTCTCTTATCTACATCCTCTCCTCCTTCCTCCCTACTCCTTTCTTCTCCCTCTTCTATCCCTCTTCCTTCCTTTCCTCTTCCTCCTCTTCTCTTTCCTACCTCCTTCTCTCTTCTACTTCCTTCTTTCCCATCATTCTGAAGTGGTAGCCGGGCAGCTCCGATCTTACATTAATTATACATCTTCAATCATCTTTGTACATTAACTATCAATCCCTTTTCTAGCCACTCCCCTTTCTTCCTTCCTCCCCACCCCCAGGACTTCCGAGAACCGAATACAGGGTATGAAACTAACAACAAAAATTAAAATATAGCACAAATCATAATCCATAATCATTCCTTAAAACCTCCACTCCCCTTCCAGAGACAAAGAAGATATTTTTCTTCCAATCCATTATATATCAGACCATTCCACTCCTAGAGTTCTCAGAAATTTCCGATTGAGTTAGTGTTTGTTCTTGAATAAAGTACATAGTTTTTAATATCCAACCTTCATCAATCAATATCAAAACAACGTTCCATCTTCCAATATTCACCAAGGGTTCTTCTAAAATGTCTTTCTTCCTTAAGCAGTCTCTCAAAAATAGTTCGTATTTCCAACTTAATTTCTTTAATTTTTCTGTCCAACCTTCAAAGGTAAACAATAGTCCATCTTTTCACATCTTTAACATTTATATACAACAAATAAAATTACAAATATCCAATATATCAATTGTAATAATTAAAATCTTCACTTTACCTTACTTATATCAAATAACATTATTAAAATTACACCTATAACTTATCCAAAATATATCTATTATAACAATTACATTCTAATTAGCCATATAGCAACATTACATCCATCTCTTAAATATAATATTTAATCCAAAATCCTAAATTTTACTATCTATCCTCCAAAGTTAAACAATATTCCATCTTCCTATTCCTTTATACCTTAAATATATCAAATAGTACCCCTAAAATTACACATTTATATCCACAATAAATCATTTACAAAAATTAACCATAATCATATATAATAAAGTTAAACATTCTCCCTCCCCTTCTTCTGTCTTACATTTTCCACCATCTATTCACCATTCAACTTAACATCTATTAATAAAGAATTCCCAATCTTTAATACATTAGTATAAAAATCTCGTGCTTTACAAATTGTATTGAGAAAATACTTTCTTCCTTTATAATTCACTGTTAAACCTCCCATCTAAAATATATCTGATGTTTCTTAAACTCATCCACCAAAAAGGCAAATTCTTTTCTCTTTCTTAACATTTTAGGAGGAATTTCCTTCATCATTATTATATCTTGTCCTAATATTTGAAATTTATTTTTATAAAATGCTTGCAAAATTCCATACCTAATCTTCTTATTTGTAAAATAAATAACTAAATAAAATCTCTTTCAAATTTTCTTCCTTACACTCTTTTAATCCTCTCACCCTTATATCTTCTTCTTGATATTACTTAGTTTAAAAATGGCCTTTAAGCAAAGAGATTTAACCACTTCTAAAATATTGGAAATTTCTTCACTTCAGGTACGGAAATTGAGAGAGGATATTAAAGAAAGTCTAAGGAATTTTTTACAGGAGCTTATGGAGGCTCATCTTTCAGAAATAGATCAAAAATTTAATGAAATGGAGAAAGAAATACTGGATTTTAAAGATTTGGTGGAAGAGCAGAGGAGGGAGATGAAAAAATTAAAGGAATCAATTACCCCATTATTGTTATCTAGCACACAGACAGAAGAAAGACTGGATGAATTTAACCAAATTAATTTAGATTTGCAAAGGAAAATAGATGAAGTTCAAATTAATCTGAATTTAGAAAATAAAATAGACGATATTCAGGTTAAGGTTGATAAGGCAGATGAAGAAAGGGTTATATTACAATATAAATTACTGAGCAAATACCTTTATTTCTCCTATTTTATGTCCCTGATGCGGATACCCAAGTATTGCCTCCCTTCTGCCAGCAGGTGGCACCACCTGCCCAGGTGTTTGGGCTCAGGAAATCCCACCCACCCACCGGTGGTCTGTCCCAGCAAGCCCTTCCCTGCATGGCCAAGGCAAAGGCCACTCCTGATTTGAGGCCATTGCTGCTTGCTCTGAGTGTTCCTCTTTACACAATCCTGGTGCAATGTGATGAAGAAGCTGCCTCGTTCCCAAGGCTCTGGTCCCAAGGAACCTCCTCCTGCCCTTCCAGCCAGTGGGAGCTGGAGGCTTCCAACATAAAGCATCAGAGCTGGGAGGGACCTTGGAGGTCTTCTAGTTCAACCCCCTGTTCAAGCAGGAGATCCTATGCCATTTCAGACATACAGCTATCCAATCTCTTCTTGAAAGCACTCGTGATGGAGTGCCCACAATTTCTGGTTAATCGTTCTCACATCAGGAAATTTCTCCTTCAATCCCTCTTTAATGACCTTCTACCCATTTCTTCTAGTAATGAGGTAATTTGGGATTTTCTTTCTTTCTTCCAAAGGATTAACTATCCCACGTGATCAAAATACTCCCCATCCTCACCCAAAGATTCAGAGCTTCACTGAAGAGCAGAGGACCCACCCTTGGTAACTCCTGGTGGATCCTTGGGGCTCTGAGAACCTGGTTTGCATATTGCTCACCTTTCACTGCCATTCTTGGTAACGTCATCAGTGCAGTAAGATTGGTCCATGAATAGGAAGGGTTGACACACAGCAGCTTCTCTTACCTGCTTGTGGTATGCCTTGTTCCTTGTCCCAAAGGTGCTTTTTCAGGAGGCAACTGGACTTTCCTATTTATTGTTTTGAAGACATTTTGTTTTTCATCCCAGAATCTTCTTCAGCTCTGACTGGATGTTGGGGAAGGGAAGAATTTATACCCCTTGCAGATAGCTGGTCATTTGCATCCTTTTAGAGAGTCCTTGAGGCCACTTGGAGGTTTACCTGTGTCTTCTGGGTCACCTGAAGATTGCAAATGGGTGTGGAGTCTTCTTGGCTGCAGGATGATTTCTGTCCTGTATCTCTTCACTGTTGATGACATCCCCACCATCGAGTCAGAGCGGAAGAAGCTTCTTGGATGAGAAGCGAAACGTCTTGAAACACAAAACCAGTAAGTCCATTTGCCTCCTGAAAAAGCTCCTTTGGGACAGCCATGACCTGGATGTTGGAGAAGCTCCATAGAAATTTGTTCCTTGTTCATTTCTCTCTCCTTTTTTCTCCTTAACCAGGGTTGCTTCATAGATGGGCAGTGAGGGAGGGGCTCTCTGGGCTGATTAGGGTTCTCTGCTGGCACTCAGAAGAACCAACGGAAACTCCTGAATTTCACAAGACAGAGAGAGCTTCAACTGCAGTGAGAGGTGGATTTGGATTAGGCAAGATCTGAGAATTCAGGAGAAGTCTAAGAAGTTATTGCATATCAATAAGCCTCATCGATACTGAACATTAAAAACTGCATCCAAATAACAATTGCTTGGATTTTGCAAGACAGAATAAAATAAAAGGTAACAGAGTTGGAAGGAACCAGGTCTTTTAGTCCAACCCCATTTAGGCAGGAAACCCTATACCATTTCAGACAAATTGTTATCTAATCTCTTCTTAAAAACTTCCAATGTTTTTAAAAACATCCACAACTTCTGGAGACAAATTGTTCCACTGATTAATTGTTCTAACTGTCAGAAAATTTCTCCTTAGTTCTAAGTTGCTCCTCTCCTTGATTAGTTTCCACCCATTGCTTCTTGTTCTACCCTCAGGTGCTTTGGAGAATAGTTTGACTCCCTCTTCTTTGTGGCAACCCCTGAGATATTGGAACACTGCTATCATGTCTCCCCTAGTCTTTCTTTTCATTAAACTAGACATACCCAGTTCCTGCAACCGTTCTTCATATGTTTTAGCCTCCAGTCCCCTGATCATCTTTGTTGCTCTTCTCTGCACTCTTTCTAGAGTCTTAACATCCTTTTTACATCGTGGCGACCAAAACTGAATGCAATATTCCAAGTGTGGCCTTACCAAGGCCTTATAAGTGATATTAACACTTCACCCAGAGTTCCAGCAACTACCACTCCCTCTATCACTTCTTCTCTATTAGTAGTAAGATTAGGTCCAGTATAGCTTTTCCTCTAGTTCCCTCCTCTTCCTTTTGGGTGGCAAAATTGTCATCTAAGTAGGTGAGGAATCTGTTCGAACTCCCACTTTTTATCTCCCAGGTGATATCAGGGGAGTTGACATCTCCCATCTGGAGGGACTTTAGAGAAGCCTTCTTTCTCAGCCCAGCCTCCTCCATAGGGCTGTTGTTAAGGAAAGAGCTAAGTCCAATTCCTGGAGGTGGTGATATACCTCTATGCATTCCTGATGATATAAATCTAACCAGAGCAAATACCTTTATTTCTCCTGTTTTATATACCAGATGTGCTTGATCAAGTGCTGCCTTTGTTCTGCCGGCAGGTGTCACCACCTGGCCAGGTGTTTGTGCTCAGATTCATTCAAGGCTGTGGTCTCATGGGTCCAGCTGTGTTTGCAGATGTGGTGAAGAGCCCTTCCAGACAGTGAGAGTTGGAGGCTTCTCTCCTGTTCCTGGGAAAACATAGAACATCAGAGTTGGAAGGGACATTGGAGGTCCTCTAGTCCAACCCCCTATTCAAGCAGGAGATCCTATTTCAGACATATGGCTGTCCAATCTCTTCTTAAAAACCTCCAGGGATGAAGCACCCAGGACATCTGGAGAGAAGCTGTTCCACTGGTTAATTGTTCTCATTGTTAGGACATATTTTCTAGTCCAAATCTTGCTCAATCAGCAGACCCTCCACCATTCCAGACAAATGGCTGTCCAATCTTCTCTGAAAAACTTCTAGCAATGGAGCACCCACTGATCAATTGTTCTCACTGTCACCAAATTTCTCCTTAGTTCTAACTTGTATCTCTCTTTAATGATCCTCCACCTATTTCTTCTTCTAATGAGGTGTTGGAAGAAAAATCCATCTGGTTCAGTTCCAAGCCGGGGAGAAAGGCACTGGAGACAAAATGGGGGCCTCTAGACTGATTGGAAAGATGGTTTATTGGTGAACAGGACCAGATGGGTTTTAGGTCTTGGGTAGCTGACCACATGGAGTTGAGAGAAAGAGAGGCTTTTTTACCTTCTCTTGGGTTTTGCACTTGAGCTTCCTGTTTCTGTGCAATAACATGTATCCTATTGGCTGTTGTCAGACTCCCGTGGGGCCATATAGGATCATGCTTGTCTGAATTAAGTTTGGTTGACGTTTGCTGGGTGATGCAATGTCCTTAGGAGATTGTGCAATGCAGTGAGCTCTGTGTCTTCTACTAAATGGTCCAATTGTGTCCTGGAGGGTCCTGTCTTAATCCCATCACCCTGGAGTCGAAGGCCTTTTGTCTTGTAGATAGGCTGGCCCAGTCCTGCTAGGACAATTAAGAAAGGTGGGGGCTGCTTTCCAAGAGCATGTTTCTCCTTTAGGGAAATATAATATTCTGCCTTTTTTAATATTTCCCAAAATATTTCATGCTTCAAGGAGAGGGGGGAGTGCTAACTTTGTACAAGGTAATTTTGGATTTTCTTTCTTTCTTCCAGAGGATTCCCTATCTCATGCAATCAGTTTGCATTTCCTCCCTCTTTTCATCCAAAGATTTAGAGCTTCATTGAAGAGCAGGGGACCCAGGAGAAACCCTTGTGGCCCCACCCTTGATTTCTCCTGGAGGAACTTTGATGCTCTGAGAACCAGGTTTGCATATTGGTCACATTTCACTGGTCCATGAATAGGAAGGGTTGGTACACAGCAGCTTCTCCTACCTGCTTGTGATATTGATTGTTCCTCTTTCATTATCCGTGTTCCTCCTTAAACAGGGTTGCTTCATAGATGGGTGGTGAGGGAGGGGCTCTCTGGGCTGATTAGGTTCTCTGCTGGCACTCAGAAGAACCAACGGAAACTTCTAAATTTCACAACGCAGAGAGAGCTTCATCTGCAGTGAGAGGTGGATTTGGATTAGGCAAGGTCTGAAGGTTTAGGAGAAGTCTAGAATGTAGAATGTAGAATAGAATTTTATTGGCCAAGTGTGATTGGACACACAAGGAATTTGTCTTGGTGCATATGCTCTCAGTGTGCATAAAAGAAAAGATACCTTCATCAAGGTACAACATTTACAACACAAATGATGGTCAGTATATCAATATAAATCATAATGATTGCCAGCAACAAAGTTATAGTCATACAGTCATACGTGGAAAGAGATTGGTGATGGGAACGATGAGAAGATTAATAGTAGTGCAGATTTAGTAAATAGTTTGACAGTGTTGAGGGAATTATTTGTTTAGCAGAGTGATGGCCTTCGGGGAAAACCTGTTCTTGTGTCTTGTTGTTCTGGTGTGCAGTGCTCTATAGCGTCGTTTTGAGGGTAGGAGTTGAAACAGTTTATGTCCTGGATATGAGGGATCTGTAAATATTTTCATGGCCCTCTTCTTGATTCGTGCAGTATACAGGTCCTCAATGGAAGGTTGGCAGCCATTGTTTTTTCTGCAGTTCTAATTATCCTCTGAAGTCTGTGTTTTTCTTGTTGGGTTGCAGAACCGAACCAGACAGTTATAGAGGTGCAAATGACAGACTCAATAATTCCTCTGTAGAACTGAATCAGCAGCTCCTTGGGCAGTTTGAGCTTACTGAGTTGGCGCAGAAAGAACATTCTTTGTTGTCCTTTTTTAATGATGTTTTTGATGTTAGCTGTCCATTTTAGATCTTCCGATATGATAGAACCTAGAAATTTGAAGGTTTCTACTGTTGATACTGTGTTGTCTAGTATTGTGAGAGGTGGAAGTATGGAAGGGTTTCTCCTAAAGTCTACCACCATTTCTACAGTTTTGAGTGTGTTCCGTTTCAGATTGTTTTGGTTGCACCACAAGGCTAGTCGTTCGACCTCTCGTCTATATGCGGATTCGTCATTGTCTCGAATGAGACCAATCACTGTTGTGTTATCTGCGAACTTCAGTAGTTTAACAGATGGATCATTGAAGATGCAGTCATTGGTATACAGAGAGAAGAGAAGTGGGGAGAGCACACAGCCTTGGGGGCCCCTGTGCTAATTGTACAGGTATTTGATGTGATCTTGCTTAGTTTCACCTGCTGCTTCCTGTTTGTTAGGAAGCTTGTGATCCACTTACAAGTCTGTTCCGGTACCTGTAGCTGGTTTCGCTTAGTTAGAAGAGTGTCTGGAATGATGGTATTGAATGCTGAACTAAAGTCTACAAAGAGGATCCTTGCATAAGTCTTTGGAGACTCAAGATGTTGTAGGATGTAGTGCAGAGTCATATTAACAGCATCATCTGTTGATCTGTTTGCTCGGTATGCAAATTGCAAGGGGTCTAGTTAGTACTACTAACTACAGCATACAAAACATTTGCTAGACCAATTCTTGAATACAGCTCATCTGTCTGGAACCCACACTGCATATCGGACATAAATACAATCGAGAGAATCCAGAGATATTTCACAAGAAGAGTCCTCCACTCTTTAACTAGAGGGATTGGCATGGGAAAGATCTAAATCTTGTTTTGCCTTCAAACGTGCCGAAATGATGTATTCAGTAAAGTTTTGCATAGAGAGATTGGATTGTCTCGATTGTGCTTGCTTTGGTTGGGTCTGTCCATCAGTCAGAACCTTGACACATAGAACATCAGAGTTGGAAGGGACCTTTGAGATCTTCTAGTCCAACCCCCTGCTCAAGCAGCAGACCCTGGCCTGTACCATTCCAGACAAATGGCTGTCCAATCTCTCCTTAAAAAGTTCCAGCAATGGAGCACCCACAATTTCTGAAGTCATTCCACTGATTAATTATTCTCACTGTCAGGAACGTCCTCCTTAGTTCTAGGTTATATCTCTCTTTATGGCTTTCCCCCCCATTCTTCTTGTAATGAGGTAAATGGGGATTTTACCTCCAGAGGATTAATTATCCTATGTGATCAATATACTCCCCCTCTTCATCCAAAGATTCAAAACTTCATGGAAGAGCAGAGGACCCAGGAGAAACCCTTGTGGCCCCACCCTTGATAAACCTGGTTTGCATATTGATCACGTTTCACTGCCATTCTTGCTAATGTCATCAGTGCAGTAAGATTGATCCATGAATAGGAAGGTTTGGCACATGGCAGCTTCTGCCACCTGTTTGCAGTATTGCTTATTTCTCCTTCATTTATCTCTCCTCTTTCCTCCTTAACCAGGGTTAGTTAACAAGGGGTGGGTGGGTGAGGGAGGGGCTCTCTGGGCTGATTAGGGTTCTCTGCTGGCAGTCAGAAAAACCAACGGAAACTCCTAAATTTCACAACACAGAGAGAACTGCAACTGCAGTGAGAGGTGGATTAAGATTAGGCAAGATCTAAGAATGCAGGAGGATTCCTAGAAGGTGTTGCATAGCAATAAGCCTCATCGATACCAAGCATTAAAAGCAGCATCCAAATAACAACTGCTGGGATTTTGCAGGATTGCAAGTGGTGTGGCAGGGCTGCTCCCTTGCAGTTCAGATGTGGGGGTGGAGGCTGCCTTGGCCCAGGCTGTCAGGTAAAACCTTCCTGTCGAAGACTACTTCAGCTTCAATTGCAACAATACACAAGCACACAATAGATTTAAGCTTAATGTTAACCGGTCCAATCTTGACTGCAGAAAATATGACTTCAGTAACAAGAGTTGTTAATGCCTGGAATGCACTACCAGACTCTGTGGTCTCTTCCCAAAATCCCCAAAGCTTCAACCAAAAACTGTCTACTATTGACCTCACCCCATTTCTAAGAGGTCTGTAAGGGGGTGCATAAGAGCACAAGAGTGCCTACCGTTCCTGTTATGTATTTAAAATTTAGGAGGGAAGTTTGGGCGGGAACAAGCATGTTGCTGATTGGCTGATGCCTCAGCCAAAATAGTATTTAAAGAGGGGTTTTTGCTGTCGGTCTTTCGCTGGGTCACAATAAACTAAAGAACTGTTGTCACTTGTGTGGTCTCCTGCCTCGTTATTACCCAAACTTAACATTGGCGACGAAGGTGAGATTCTGAGGCAGCGAGATCAGGAAAAGAGCTGAAGGAGCACGGATTCGCAAAACCCAGCCAGTATTAGGAAGCGGTTACATAGCCATTTCCAGCTATACACCGCCAGCCATTTGACCCAGCCAAAGAGAAATGGCTCGTTTCGAGTGTTTCCTCGAAGCAAACGAACTACAGGGAGTCTCGGACAATCGGAAGCGGGCTTACTTCCTAAGTCACTGCGGACCGGAGGTTTTTGATACCGCCGAATTGCTGTCGGAACCAACGCCGGTACAGTCGGTGCCATGGCAAACGCTGCAGACAACACTAAAGGCACACTACGCTCCGGTGCCGTCGAAGTTTGTTCAGCATTTCGAGCTAAGACAGCGAATTCAGCGAGAGGGCGAATCGATAAGCGTGTACATGGCCGCATTAAGGAAAGCCGTGAACCACTGTGAGTACCGGGATTTGGATGACTCCCTACTGGAACAACTCATTTGTGGGGTCCGGGACATTCGTTTACAGAGGAGGTTGCTGTCCAAAAGCAACCTAACCCTGGCCCTGGCCCTGGATGAGGCAAGGGCACACGAGATGTCCAGCAAAGCGGCAGAAACCCTACAGAAACCGAACACACCGAACACCAGCACGAAAGCAATGCCAGTCCACAGCGAAGTCGTCGAGGCCGAATCAGGGGAAGAGGAAGAAGAAGAGGTCTTCCATACTGGACGGGCAGAGAGAGGCGACCGGGACGAGTGCGTGAGCTGTGGAGGCCAACACCAATGACAAAATTGCAGATTCAAGGACGCTGGACCGACGAAACGGCCAGGGATTGGCTCTTCCAAAAGAGGCGTGAAAATGAACCAAACAGCTGTACGAGTGGGTCACACATCAACGCGAATCGAAAAGAAGATATTCACACAAACGCACATCGAAGGAGTGCCGTGTAAAATGGAGGTGGACACCAGATCGTCGATCACGATCATGTCCTGGGACACCGTCGCGAGGAACCTGCCAGAGGTCGCGAGACGCCAACTGCAAACCCAAAAGCTGAGAGTGCAAGACTACCAGGGAAACCGGATCCCTGTTTGAGGAGTCACGTCCATCAAAGTGAAATACGGAAATTTTAAGAAAACTCTACCGATCACCATCATAGATGGAAACTACCCAGCTTGCTAGGCCTGGACTGGTTCAGAGCCCTGGGGATGGAAGTGACCGGGGTTCACAGAAACGGAGTCACCCTAAAGGATGAACTGCTGAAAGAGTTCGAGGACATCTTCCAGGACTGCCTGGGCAAGTACATGGGGACCCCTATTTCGTTTAATTTAGACCCCCAGGTGGCTCCCATTAGGTTAAAGGCTAGGAGGGTCCCCTTCGCCCTTAAGCCCAAGATTGACCGGGAGTTAGACAAACTAGTAAACCAGGGCATACTAGTCCCCGTCGACCATGCCAAATGGGAGACACCAATTGTAACTCCAGTCAAGCCGGACGGATCGGTCCGGATTTGCGCTGACTACAAGGCAACGCTTAACAAAGCATTGCAAAGCATTGCAAAGCATACCCTGTTCCCGTAGTGCAACATCTGTTGCACTCATTGGGACAAGGGCAGGTCTTCGCCAAACTCGATTTAGCCCAAGCCTACCAACAATTGCCCGTAGACGATGACACAGCCGAGGCGCAAACGATCGTAACGCATCGAGGCGCATTCAAATGCACTCGACTCCAGTTTGGAGTCAGCGTAGCCCCAGGTTTGTTCCAAAATCTAATGGAACGTCTATTACAAGGAATACCGGGGGTCGTGCCATATTTTGACGATGTACTAGTTTCAGCAGAGAACCTAGTTGAGTTAGGGGCCAAACTACGGAAGGTCTTGGGCATTTTCAGGTCTGCTGGACTTAAAGTCAAGCTGAACAAATGCCAGATAGGAGTTGAATCCGTAGAATTCTTGGGTTACCAAATAGACAGAGAGGGAATCCACCCCACGGAGAGCAAAGTGCGAGCCATCAGGAAGGCTCCAGCTCCCAAAAATAAGGCTGAGTTACAGGTATTTTGGGGGCTTGTGAATTTCTACGCGGTCTTCTTGCGAAATAAGGCAACAGTAGCAGAGCCGCTGCACAAGCTATTAGCAAAAAAGGCTGTTTGGTCGTGGGGCAAGGCTGAGGCTAGGGCATTCGAGGGCGTTAAGAACCTATTGTCCAGTGATAGCCTACTAATCCAATACAATGGGACATTGCCACTAGTGCTAGTCTGCGATGCGTCACCCTACGGGGTAGGGGCTGTCCTCAGCCATAGGTTACCGAACAGATCAGAAGCCCCCATCGCATATTTTTCCCGTACAATGTCAGCAGCAGAAAGAAACTACAGTCAGCTAGATAGAGAGGCCCTGGCCATAGTTTCGGGAGTTAAAAAATTCCACGAATACCTATTTGGGCGACAATTCGAAATAGTAACAGACCACAGTCCACTATTGGGACTTCTGGCGGGGGACCCATTGGACTATCTTCCTGGCAGCGTACTCGTACAAATTGTCCCATCGTCCAGGGAAGGACTTAGGACACGCAGACGCTTTGAATAGATGCCCCTTACCAGAGACGATCGAAGACCCGACCCCAGGGACACCCATCCTACTAATTGACTCTCTAGACTCCGGCCCGGTCACTTCTAAGGAAGTGACTAGGGCATCATACAGAGACGTTATGATAAAGACTGTAATCGGTTGGGTACAGAGGGGATGGCCCAATGCACCGGGAGATCGTTTCAAAGACTTTACAAAAAAACGCTCCGAACTGTTGGTTCAAGGGGGTTGTCTGTTATGGGGGGATAGAGTGGTTATTCCAGAGAAACTGCGGGAAAACGTATTGGAACTGTTACATGTGGGGCACTCGGGAATTGTGAGGATGAAAAGCCTGGCGAGGAGTTATGTGTGGTGGCCACAAATGGATAAAGATATTAGCGACAGGGTAGGAAAATGCCAGGCCTGCCAAGAGTCAAGGCCACTTCCCCCAGCAGCCCCCATAAGAGAGTGGGAGAAACCCCAGGGTCCTTGGTCCAGGATACATATAGACTTTGCCGGGCCATTCCATGGGCAAACCTTTTTAATCGTGGTAGACGCATTTTCAAAGTGGTTAGAAATTCTGCTCATGAAATCCACAACAGCCGAAGCTGTAATTACAACGTTGCGGCACCTTTTTGTAACACACGGGTTGCCGGACACCCTAGTGTCCGACAACGGCCCGCAATTCACGGCTACCCAATTCAAAGGGTACTTAGCAGAAGAGGGCATCCGACATGTCCTCTTGGCGCCTTTCCACCCGGCGACAAACAGACTTGCAGAACGATTCATTCAGAGTGCCAAGGAAGCGCTATCTAGGATCACCCCCGGTGATTGGCAAGCCAAAATCGATACCTTTCTAGCAGTCCAACACAGGACCCCCTGTGTAGCCACAGGATGAAGCCCATCCGAACTATTAATGGGTCGGAAACTAAGGTGTCCCTTAGATCGATTAAACCCAACATACTCCCCTGACAGGTACCAAGGCATCCACGAAAAAACCAGGGAAATGACAATGGGGGATTTAGTGTGGGCACATAACTATAGTGAAGGCCCAGCATGGCTTAAAGGAACAATCACTGGAGTAACAGGCCCAAAATCATATATAGTGGACCTGGGGGATGGCAGAGTATGGAGGCGCCACATAGATCAATTACGTAGAAGGGTACAAAACAAACCAGACACCGCGCAACCAGACCCTGACTACCCAATATTTGAACCAACAGCTAGCTTAAACCTGCGGCGATCAGAGGACTTATCTGAACTTGAAGAAGTCCAGCGACGCCAACCGGTTCCTCCTGAAGACTGCAGGGACGACTCTGCAAGTAATCCAGGGCCGGAGGGCCCAGAGGAGGAGCTGGGAGGAACAAACAGTCCCTCCGACCCGCTCGACTCACTCCCAGGGAATGAATTGCGCAGGTCAGAAAGAGTTAGGAGACGCCCTGTCTACCTGCGTGACTACGTGGAAAAATAGCATGCAAATTCCATGCAAAGAAGTGGCTCAATGCGTTCTGGGAGGGGAAGAGTGTTATGTATTTAAACTTTAGGAGGGAAGTTTGGGCGGGAACAAGCACGTTGCTGATTGGCTGATGCCTCAGCCAAAATAGTATTTAAAGAGGGGTTTTTGCTGTTGGTCTTTCGCTGGGTCACAATAAACTAAAGAGCTGTTGTCACTTGTGTGGTCTCTTGCCTCGTTATTGCCCAAACTTAACAGTTCCTGTCCTATTGTTTCCTTTCATTATATCCAATTAATATAGTTATTACATACTCATGCTTATATGTATACTTATATATTGTACAGTTATTTCATGCTGATGCTTATATATACTGTGTGACAAAATAAATAAATAAATAAATAAAAAATCCTGCCAACAGGGAAGAGAAAATTGGTGGCTCAGTGTTGACGTGTTGGGGCCTAGGTGCTCTCTGAGCTTGGTGGTCTTCTTGCCTACATCTCATGACACAGCTGGCGAGAATCATCAGTGTTGGAAGGTAGTTGGGTTGGAGGAGGAGGAGGAGGAGGAGGAGGATGAAAGGATGTGGGATCCCTTGTGCTCTCTGAGCTTGGTGGTCTTCTTGCAGCTGTTTCCTGAACCTTAACAGGTGACCCCATCAGTGCTGGAAGGGAGGGGGGTTGCAGAGAGTAGGAGGAGCAACATGATGTTGGAAACAACTGCCCATTATCCCTCTCGTGCACACACTCCAACTCCGTGTCTTCCATTTCCTTGATGCCATTGCTGGGCTTCCTTTGACTGCATATTTGGACCTTGGAGTCGCTCGTTGGATTCTGGACTTGTACCTTGGTTTGGTTACCCTGAGTGGAATTTGGAGTGTCTCCGGATTTCGGACTTTGCGTGTGTGCATTTGTGGACTTCTGCTTTCATCCTTGGACTTGTGACCCTGTGCCTAGACTGAATAGTACCAGACTCAAGAGAACTTCACATTTGGTGGGAGTGGGCACCTGGGGAAGGTGAGACAACCCAGAAGGAGGAGGAGGAGGCCCTGGTCAGCCTTCATGGTGCCAAGACAGCAGGAATGCCAGGCTGGGTAGGACAGGTGGACCTGCTTTGAGGAAGTGAGAAGATCCCTTGCAGGAACAAGAGGAAATGGAAGGATGTCGAGATCTCTTTCTCAACGCAACGAACCGTTGGCTTTGCCAATGTCAAGAAGGGCCAACAGTTGAAGTAACACCTGTCATCTATATCTATATCTTGTGAGCCTTGGGGCTGCTTGTCTTTCCTGGATCCTGGCTTACACAACAGTGTCCTGGCTTACAAAGCCTGTTTGCATGTTGGCGTCACAAAGTGTACCATGGCAAAAGGGATTGGAAGGGCCGTCCTGAGAGAGTCATGTGCCCTTCGCAGGGTCCCAGCTGCAAATTCCGAGGGTCTTTCTGTCTTCTGCAGCCTGAACTCTGAACTCAGTGGACTCTGGAAGAGGGGTTCCTTTTCATTTCTGCTTTGGAAATTGATGGGCGGACGGTGGAAATGGATGCTTTTCGATCTGCTGAGAAATTAATTCCTTCCCATTGTGGAAGTTATTGGTTAATTATGAACAGAAGGCTTGCAAAGGAGATATTTCGCGGACAACTATAATAACATATGCATAAAACATATACAGTCTACATGCCTTAGACGTCCTTATATATCTAATCATTTTTTCTGCCATTCCATTTTCTTGTTCTCTGAGCTTGGTTGTTTTCTTGCAGATGTTTCATTACCCATCTAGGGAACAACATCAGTGCTAGAAGGCAGGAGATTGCCACCTCGCAAAACTTTCCTGACTTGCTCCCGAGTTGCCATAGGCAGAGGGATTTGAGGGATGGGAAATAGTGCCTGCAGCTGCACCGAGGAATTCACACCTCAGTCAAAGCAAAACACATCCTAGGTGCCTGAAGTCAAGGCCATCTCCATGGGGACCTGAAACGGCAGGAGGGAATGACTTCTACGATGCCCCAAATTGCTTCAACGAGGAAGGTGACTGGTGACATACCATGGGGGGAGGGGGCAACAGGGTCAGAGGTGTGAACTAGGTGAAATCAGAGTTGGCTTTGCTTGGTCTGTGCCGACATGGCGCTCCTAATAAAGAACTGGATTTTTCTGGCTAAATGGCTTGACGCTCTTTCTTTTATTAGGGAACCATGGGAGGAAGAGGGGAAGGAGGAGGAGAAAAACTCATAGTTTGATTTGGTTATGCTGCCTGGATTTCAGACTTTGTGTGTGTGTGGATTTGTGGACTTTTGCCTTCATTCTTGGACTTGGGCCTAGACTGAACAGTACCAGACTCAAGAGAACATCACATTTGGTGCGAGTGGGACCTGGAGAATAAGACTTGTGTCTTGGAGGGCCTCATGTGTAAGGGAGGGACTGGAAAAAGAGCAATAGGGACTTATTTAGCTTTCCCCAAACTGGCCATTCAATACAACTCTGAATGTTGTCACCTCTTGTTCAACCAACTTATGAAAGAGAAAAGAATTCAAATTGTCTCTTCATTACATCAACCTGCTTCCTGAATGTGAAATTCCCAGTTGGGAGAATAAATAGAGCCAGCAGCCCAAGGATGGAGCAGACGGCTTCATCATGTCTTCTGGAAGTCTTCTTCTCCTGCTGGGACTCCTCACCCTCTGGGCAGAGCTGACCCCTGTCTCTGGCCAGAAGCGTCCAAGTGAGCTTTCAGAAGGATCTTGAGATCCTTGGCAGGGAGGGGCTGAAGTGACCAGAGTTCTCCCCCAGGGAAGGGAAACCAAAGACTCCAGTCTAGAACCTCTGGCTTAGCGGGGCTTCTTCTGGGGAGGTTCTGGAGATGGTGGTTGGGTATCAGTTGAGTAGCAAACAGAAATGGGAGGGGGTCCCTAGAAAGGGAAATGCAATTTTAGGGGAGGGCTAACCTAACTCAATTCAATGCAGCAGCTGAATCGGGATTTTAAGCAACAGGAACAATCCAATCGGCCATCTGATCCAACCCCCAGAGCAGGAAACCAACTTAAAACATCCCAGATGGCTCTCGACTGCTTCCAATCTGAGCATGCTAGGAGGGCCCCAGGTTGGGGAAGAGCCTTAAAGACTTTTGTGCTAGCTAATCAAATAACATCCACTTTCCATTTGTCACAGAGCTTTGTTATCTTCCTCCTGAGACCGGACCCTGCAGAGCCAGACAGACTCGTTTCTACTACAACCCGGCTTCTAACAAATGCCAAGAATTTGTTTATGGTGGTTGTCAGGGCAATGCCAACAGGTTTGAGACCAGAGAAGAATGCCACTTCACCTGTGTTGGTAAGTAGGGAAGGAGTTCCGGACTGGCCTCTTTATTGAAAAAGAAGAGCTATCTCCTAAAATTAAGCATAGGATGGGTTAATGAGACATCCTGGTTCTCACAACAGGCTATGATTGATTCAAGAGAAGGGAATCTTTGACAGGCTGGTTGGCGAGTTGAAACAGTGGGGGAGGGGTTCCCCATTTGCACCCCCAGCATCCTGAGTTAAGGGAGAGGAACCCAGTTACAAAGTCCAGCCCAGAGTCCTGAGAGGTCGACCCCAAAGGGAAATTGCTGTGCTTTGTGGCAAAGGGGAGGAGGTGGGATCTGGCTCCATCTGGCATCATCTCATCTGGACAGAGGGAGATGATTTGGCTCCTGAAAGATCCAGAGATGGGATCTGGGATTCCAATTGCAGAGGATTCTCTCAGCCTTGGGATCTTCTCTTTTGCAGAAAAACGTGGAGTGTGTCCCCAGGGCCCTCAACAACGTCCTTGTCTCGAGAAGTGTCAAAATGACTGGAATTGTCCTGGGAGGCAGAAGTGTTGCCGTTACGGTTGCCTGGCTGAGTGCAAGGATCCTGCCTATGGGAAGCATGGTATGTGCCATACCTCCTTCCGTGTGTCCTGGGCTTAGACCAAAGGAACGGCTGTGTGGTGTCTCTGAGACCTAGAGATGGTCTGGGCACATAAAGGTTTCTCTGGGACCTTTCAAGGTCTCCTGGTGTCCATCAAAGGTGGAGCTGATGGAAGAAAAGGGAAGGTGCCATGTTGCTGAAGCAAACCTTGGTGGGGTGGGGTCTTCTTCCTGATAGATCTCCACACAAATCAGTGAAAGCCCTGAGGCTGACCCCCCGCGTCCCCCTCCCGCTCCCCCTGCCTCTTCTTGACCCCTTCTCCTCTGGAACCTCCCTTGGTAGAATGCCCCACTCCACCCACTGAGATTCTGCTGGGCACTGTGTTGAAAGAAATGGTCCTCCTGCCATCCTGGTCAGGAAGCCAGAAGGCCCCAGACAAGGAAGACTTCCAGGAGAAGCAGAAGCCAGGACAGAACTCCTGGCCCACTTTGGTCCACTCATCCTCTGGGCAAGTTAGAAGCTCCTGGGAACATGTCCTTGTCTGTGTTCCAAGAGGTGGCCTTGAGGTCTCCTAGAAGGGGAGGGTTGGAAAAAAACACTGGGGATCATCTAGTCCACCCTCCTTCAAGTGCAGAAACCCTCAAAGAGTCTGTCCTACCTTTGCTTGAAACCCTCAGTGATGGAGCCCCATAACTCCAGGGGGGAGGCTGCTGCCCCATTGCTTCCTTTCTCTCCCAGTCAGGCCATTCCTCCTGATTTCGGGTTTGGGTCTCATGGTTGTAAGATGAGGGAGGGTGAAGCACCGGAGGATTTCTGGGAAAAAAACTCATATCTGAACGTTTGTTTTTACAGCATTACCAACAAGGAGACCCACCAGAATTGGAACTACTGTTTGAACATGAGCCAAAGAGCCTCCTTCTGTCCTGGACCATCCTGGAGACCCTCCCCCCAAAACCCACCCTGGGCTCATTCCTTCTCTTCTGCAATAAAGCTTTGGTTCCAGCTGCCCTCGTGGTCTCAGGTGTATTTTTTGGCTCCTTTTGGGGGTCTCCCCTCCCCACCTTGACTTGTGTCCCCCCATGTCAGAGGAAGAGGGGCTGAGAGGCAGCAAGTTGTTCCCCCATGTGGCTTTCCAGGGAGAATGCGCAGAGGAAGAAGCTCTCGGAGCCAGAAATCCCTGAAACTCCGTCCCTACAAAGGGTTTACTCCAGAGTAAGTTGGAGGGTGGGGGGACAGGAGGCTATGCTACTCTGCAATGACTCCCCGTGGATGGTCTGGCTGGAGACAATGAGACAAATCAGAGAAAGTTTTCTGTCTTTATTTAATGAAGCAGAAGAGAAAAGAAGAAAAACAGGAAAAGAAAACAGCAGGAAAAACACTGGATAAACAAGGGGTTCTTATGCATGTAGATAGAATGTCTATTTTACACATAATAGTTGTCCATACAAAATCTCCTTTGCCTGCTACCTCTTCATAAGTGACCAGTACCTTCAATTCCCGGGAGAACCCAAAGCCTCTGCAGGAAAAGAGCTGCAGACCACCTGCCCTGGGGCATCTTCTGATGTACCCCAATGCCCCTCAAAGGTCTTCTCTCCAGAATGGCCACTCCAGGATCTTCAGCCTCTTCTCATCAGCCACGTCCAGAAGGCTTGGGGTCATCTGGCAGAAACGTCCATAGTCAGGCGGCCAGAATGGTCTAGGCTGGAGAGGAGACTCCTGTCATCTACTGCTACTTTCCCCACTTCACATGCAACAACAGGAGCCAAATGTCCTGGACCTTTCTCCATCCCTCTGTCCACCCCCCCCCACCCCGCCACCTCTGGTGTTCCTAGAAAAAGATGTGCAAGATTTATTTCTTGGACAAAAGATCAGAAAAACAGCAGGCCCAGACAGAGTAACTCCTTCTTCCTTCAACACCTGTGCTGATCTGCTGGCCCCCCCCATCTTCGCCTGCACCTTTCATAGATCACTGGAGGTGTGTTAGGTCCCTTCTTGCTTCAAACGCTCTACTGTCACCCCGGTGCCCAAGAAGCCCTCCATCAAGGAACTGAATCACCGCAGACCGGTTGCTCTGACATCCGTAGTTGTAAAAGCCTTTGGGAGGTTAGTGCTGGCCCACCTGAAAACCATCACAGATTCACTGTTAGACCCCTTGCAGTTTGTCTACCACACCAATAGATGCGGTCAATATGGCACTGGACTACATCTTGCAACATCTGGAATCCCCAAGGCAAGGGTCCGTTCTGTAGACTTCTGCTTGGCATTCAATACAATCACATTTGGCCAATAAAGTATTTTGTCTCCCCTCCCCTCCTCTTCTCTTGGGTGATTCAGAAATGGGGGGAAAAAAGAGAGGGAGGGACGGAGGGGGAGGGGAGAAAGAGAGAGAGAGAGAGAGAGAGAAAGAAACAGGAAGGAAGGAAGGAAGGAAGGAAGGAAGGAAGGAAGGAAGGAAGGAAGGAAGGAAGGAAGGAAGGAGGGAAGGAAGGAAGGCAGGCGATTGAAAGCAGGTTAAGGGTGTTGTGTGAACAAAGCCTGGTGTAATTGTGAGACCACCTGTTGGTCTTTCTCAGCCCCACCTGCCCTACAAGGCTGTTGTGAAAGAAGAACATTTCCTGGAGGTGGCAATATAAATCTATAAATTCTGATGATACAAATCTAACTGAGCAAATACCTTTGTTTAAAAAAGTTTTATTTTAACATTCTTATCCAATAACATATCCAATAACATATTTAATGTACCATCATATACAATTAATCAGATCTGCCCGGTCACCACCCCCTTCCTTTTCCTTTTACTCTCCTTCTCTACCTTCTTCTACTTTCCACAACCATCCTCCCCCTCTCTTATCTACATCCTCCTCCTTCCTCCCTACTCCTTTCTTCTCCCTCTTCTATCCCTCTTCCTTCCTTTCCTCTTCCTCCTCTTCTCTTTCCTACCTCCTTCTCTCTTCTACTTCCTTCTTTCCCATCATTCTGAAGTGGTAGCCGGGCAGCTCCGATCTTACATTAATTATACATCTTCAATCATCTTTGTACATTAACTATCAATCCCTTTTCTACCCCCTCCCCCTTTCTTCCCCTTCCTCCCCCCACCCCCCGGGACTTCCGAGAACCGAATACAGGGTATGAAACTAACAACAAAAATTAAAATATAGCACAAATCATAATCCATAATCATTCCTTAAAACCTCCACTCCCCTTCCAGAGACAAAGAAGATATTTTTCTTCCAATCCATTATATATCAGACCATTCCACTCCTAGAGTTCTCAGAAATTTCCGATTGAGTTAGTGTTTGTTCTTGAATAAAGTACATAGTTTTTAATATCCAACCTTCATCAATCAATATCAAAACAACGTTCCATCTTCCAATATTCACCAAGGGTTCTTCTAAAATGTCTTTCTTCCTTAAGCAGTCTCTCAAAAATAGTTCGTATTTCCAACTTAATTTCTTTAATTTTTCTGTCCAACCTTCAAAGGTAAACAATAGTCCATCTTTTCACATCTTTAACATTTATATACAACAAATAAAATTACAAATATCCAATATATCAATTGTAATAATTAAAATCTTCACTTTACCTTACTTATATCAAATAACATTATTAAAATTACACCTATAACTTATCCAAAATATATCTATTATAACAATTACATTCTAATTAGCCATATAGCAACATTACATCCATCTCTTAAATATAATATTTAATCCAAATTCCTAAATTTTACTATCTATCCTCCAAAGTTAAACAATATTCCATCTTCCTATTCCTTTATACCTTAAATATATCAAATAGTACCCCTAAAATTACACATTTATATCCACAATAAATCATTTACAAAAATTAACCATAATCATATATAATAAAGTTAAACATTCTCCCTCCCCTTCTTCTGTCTTACATTTTCCACCATCTATTCACCATTCAACTTAACATCTATTAATAAAGAATTCCCAATCTTTAATACATTAGTATAAAAATCTCGTGCTTTACAAATTGTATTGAGAAAATACTTTCTTCCTTTATAATTCACTGTTAAACCAGCTGGAACCTCCCATCTAAAATATATCTGATGTTTCTTAAACTCATCCACCAAAAAGGCAAATTCTTTTCTCTTTCTTAACATTTTAGGAGGAATTTCCTTCATCATTATTATATCTTGTCCTAATATTTGAAATTTATTTTTATAAAATGCTTGCAAAATTCCATACCTAATCTTCTTATTTGTAAAATAAATAACCACATCTCTCGGTAAACACTTCTGCCTTGCCCACCAAGAATTAACACGATAAATTTTTTCAATATTAACTTCAAAATCTTCTGGTTCCACTCCTTCTATCTGAGCAAAGGCCTGAATAAAAATCTCTTTCAAATTTTCTTCCTTACACTCTTTTAATCCTCTCACCCTTATATCTTCTTCTTGATATTACTTAGTTTAAAAATGGCCTTTAAGCAAAGAGATTTAACCACTTCTAAAATATTGGAAATTTCTTCACTTCAGGTACGGAAATTGAGAGAGGATATTAAAGAAAGTCTAAGGAATTTTTTACAGGAGCTTATTTTTTTTTTTTTTTTTTTAGAATAGAATAGAATTTTATTGGCCAAGTGTGATTGGACACACAAGGAATTTGTCTTGGTGCATATGCTCTCAGTGTTACATAAAAGAAAAGATACGTTCATCAAGGTACAACATTTACAACACAATTGATGATCAATATATCAATATAAATCATAAGGATTGCCAGCAACAAGTTATAGTCATACAGTCATAAGTGGAAAGAGATTGGTGATGGGAGCTATGAAACGATTAATAGTAGAGCAGATTCAGTAAATAGTCTGACAGTGTTGAGGGAATTATTTGTTTAGCAGAGTGATGGCCTTCGGGAAAAAACTGTTCTTGTGTCTAGTTGTTCTGGTGTGCAGTGCTCTATAGCGTCGTTTTGAGGGTAGGAGTTGAAACAGTTTATGTCCAGGATGCGAGGGATCTGCAAATATTTTCACGGCCCTCTTCTTGATTCGTGCAGTATACAGGTCCTCAATGGAAGGCAAGTTGGTAGCAATTTTTTTTTTTTTTTTTTTATGGAGGCTCATCTTTCAGAAATAGATCAAAAATTTAATGAAATGGAGAAAGAAATACTGGATTTTAAAGATGAAAAAATTAAAGGAATCAATTACCCCATTATTGTTATCTAGCACACAGACAGAAGAAAGACTGGATGAATTTAACCAAATTAGTTTAGATTTGCAAAGGAAAATAGATGAAGTTCAAATTAATCTGAATTTAGAAAATAAAATAGACGATATTCAGGTTAAGGTTGATAAGGCAGATGAAGAAAGGGTTATATTACAATATAAATTACTGAGCAAATACCTTTATTTCTCCTATTTTATGTCCCTGATGCGGATACCCAAGTATTGCCTCCCTTCTGCCAGCAGGTGGCACCACCTGCCCAGGTGTTTGGGCTCAGGAAATCCCACCCACCCACCGGTGGTCTGTCCCTGCATGGCCAAGGCAAAGGGCCACTCCTGATTTGAGGCCATTGCTGCTTGCTCTGAGTGTTCCTCTTTACACAATCCTGGTGCAACATGATGAAGAAGCTGCCTCGTTCCCAAGGCTCTGGTCCCAAGGAACCTCCTCCTGCCCTTCCAGCCAGTGAGAGCTGGAGGCTTCCAACATAAAGCATCAGAGCTGGGAGGGACCTTGGAGGTCTTCTAGTCCAACCCCCTGTTCAAGCAGGAGATCCTATGCCATTTCAGACATACAGCTATCCAATCTCTTCTTGAAAGCATCCCGTGATGGAGTGCCCACAATTTCTGGTTCATCGTTCTCACATCAGGAAATTTCTCCTTCAATCCCTCTTTAATGACCTTCTACCCATTTCTTCTAGTAATGAGGTAATTTGGGATTTTCTTTCTTTCTTCCAAAGGATTAACTATCCCACGTGATCAAAATACTCCCCATCCTCACCCAAAGATTCAGAGCTTCACTGAAGAGCAGAGGACCCACCCTTGGTAACTCCTGGTGGATCCTTGGGGCTCTGAGAACCTGGTTTGCATATTGCTCACCTTTCACTGCCATTCTTGGTAACGTCATCAGTGCAGTAAGATTGGTCCATGAATAGGAAGGGTTGGCACACAGCAGCTTCTCTTACCTGCTTGTGGTATGCCTTGTTCCTTGTCCCAAAGGTGCTTTTTCAGGAGGCAACTGGACTTTCCTATTTATTGTTTTGAAGACATTTTGTTTTTCATCCCAGAATCTTCTTCAGCTCTGACTGGATGGTGGGGAAGGGAAGGATTTATACCCCTTGCAGACAGATGGTCATTTGCATCCTTTTAGAGAGTCCTTGAGGCCACTTGGAGGTTTACCTGTGTCTTCTGGGTCACCTGAAGATTGCAAATGGGTGTGGAGCCTTCTTGGCTGCAGGATGATTTCTGTCCTGTATCTCTTCACTGTTGATGACATCCCCACCATCGAGTCAGAGTGGAAGAAGCTTCTTGGATGAGAAGCGAAACGTCTTGAAACACAAAACCAGTAAGTCCATTTGCCTCCTGAAAAAGCTCCTTTGGGACAGCCATGACCTGGATGTTGGAGAAGCTCCATAGAAATTTGTTCCTTGTTCATTTATCTCTCCTTGTTTCTCCTTAACCAGGGTTGCTTCATAGATGGGCAGTGAGGGAGGGGCTCTCTGGGCTGATTAGGGTTCTCTGCTGGCACTCAGAAGAACCAACGGAAACTCCTGAATTTCACAAAACAGAGAGCGCTTCAACTGCAGTGAGAGGTGGATTTGGATTAGGCAAGATCTGAGAATTCAGGAGAAGTCTAAGAAGTTATTGCATATCAATAAGCCTCATCGATACTGAACATTAAAAACTGCATCCAAATAACAATTGCTTGGATTTTGCAAGACAGAATAAAATAAAAGTTAACAGAGTTGGAAGGAACCAGGTCTTTTAGTCCAACCCCATTTAGGCAGGAAACCCTATACCATTTCAGACAAATTGTTATCTAATCTCTTCTTAAAAACTTCCAATGTTTTTAAAAACACCCACAACTTCTGGAGACAAATTGTTCCACTGATTAATTGTTCTAACTGTCAGAAAATTTCTCCTTAGTTCTAAGTTGCTCCTCTCCTTGATTAGTTTCCACCCATTGCTTCTTGTTCTACCCTCAGGTGCTTTGGAGAATAGTTTGACTCCCTCTTCTTTGTGGCAACCCCTGAGATATTGGAAAACTGCTATCATGTCTCCCCTAGTCTTTCTTTTCATTAAACTAGACATACCCAGTTCCTGCAACCGTTCTTCATATGTTTTAGCCTCCAGTCCCCTGATCATCTTTGTTGCTCTTCTCTGCACTCTTTCTAGAGTCTTAACATCCTTTTTACATTGTGGCGACCAAAACTGAATGCAATATTCCAAGTGTGGCCTTACCAAGGCCTTATAAGTGATATTAACACTTCACCCAGAGTTCCAGCAACTTCCACTCCCTCTATCACTTCTTCTCTATTAGTAGTAAGATTAGGCACCCACCACTTCTGAAGCCATTCCACTGATTAATTGTTCTCACTGTCACCAAATTTCTCCTTAGTTCTAACTTGTATCTCTCTTTAATGATCCTCCACGTATTTCTTCTTCTAATGAGGTGTTGGAAGAAAAATCCATCTGGTTCAGTTCCAAGCCGGGGAGAAAGGCACTGGAGACAAAATGGGGGCCTCTAGACTGATTGGAAAGATGGTTTATTGGTGAACAGGACCAGATGGGTTTTAGGTCTTGGGTAGCTGACCACATGGAGTTGAGAGAAAGAGAGGCTTTTTTACCTTCTCTTGGGTTTTGCACTTGAGCTTCCTGTTTCTGTGCAATAACATGTATCCTACTGGCTGTTGTCAGACTCCCGTGGGGCCATGTAGGGTCATGCTTGTCTGAATTAAGTTTGGTTGACGTTTGCTGGGTGATGCAATGTCCTTAGGAGATTGTGCAATGCAGTGAGCTCTGTGTCTTCTACTAAATGGTCCAATTGTGTCCTGGAGGGTCCTGTCTTAATCCCATCACCCTGGAGTCGAAGGCCTTTTGTCTTGTAGATAGGCTGGCCCAGTCCTGCTAGGACAATTAAGAAAGGTGGGGGCTGCTTTCCAAGAGCATGTTTCTCCTTTAGGGAAATATAATATTCTGCCTTTTTTAATATTTCCCAGAGAGGGGGGAGGGGGGAGTGCTAACTTCGTACAAGGTAATTTTGGATTTTCTTTCTTTCTTCCAGAGGATTCCCTATCTCATGCAATCAGTTTGCATTTCCTCCCTCTTTTCATCCAAAGATTTAGAGCTTCATTGAAGAGCAGGGGACCCAGGAGAAACCCTTGTGGCCCCACCCTTGATTTCTCCTGGAGGAACTTTGATGCTCTGAGAACCAGGTTTGCATATTGGTCACATTTCACTGGTCCATGAATAGGAAGGGTTGGTACACAGCAGCTTCTCCTACCTGCTTGTGATATTGATTGTTCCTCTTTCATTATCCGTGTTCCTCCTTAAACAGGGTTGCTTCATAGATGGGTGGTGAGGGAGGGGCTCTCTGGGCTGATTAGGTTCTCTGCTGGCACTCAGAAGAACCAACGGAAACTTCTAAATTTCACAACGCAGAGAGAGCTTCATCTGCAGTGAGAGGTGGATTTGGATTAGGCAAGGTCTGAAGGTTTAGGAGAAGTCTAGAATGTAGAATGTAGAATAGAATTTTATTTGCCAAGTGTGATTGGACACACAAGGAATTTGTCTTGGTGCATATGCTCTCAGTGTGCATAAAAGAAAAGATACCTTCATCGAGGTACAACATTTACAACACAAATGATGGTCAGTATATCAATATAAATCATAATGATTGCCAGCAACAAAGTTATAGTCATACAGTCATACGTGGAAAGAGATTGGTGATGGGAACGATGAGAAGATTAATAGTAGTGCAGATTTAGTAAATAGTTTGACAGTGTTGAGGGAATTATTTGTTTAGCAGAGTGATGGCCTTCGGGGAAAAACTGTTCTTGTGTCTAGTTGTTCTGGTGTGCAGTGCTCTATAGCGTCGTTTTGAGGGTAGGAGTTGAAACAGTTTATGTCCAGGATGCGAGGGATCTGCAAATATTTTCACGGCCCTCTTCTTGATTCGTGCAGTATACAGGTCCTCAATGGAAGGTTGGCAGCCATTGTTTTTTCTGCAGTTCTAATTATCCTCTGAAGTCTGTGTTTTTCTTGTTGGGTTGCAGAACCGAACCAGACAGTTATAGAGGTGCAAATGACAGACTCAATAATTCCTCTGTAGAACTGAATCAGCAGCTCCTTGGGCAGTTTGAGCTTACTGAGTTGGCGCAGAAAGAACATTCTTTGTTGTCGTTTTTTAATAATGTTTTTGATGTTAGCTGTCCATTTTAGATCTTGCGATATGATAGAACCTAGAAATTTGAAGGTTTCTACTGTTGATACTGTGTTGTCTAGTATTGTTGTCTAGTATTTAAGGGCCGTGGTGGCTCAGGCTGTAAGAAGCCTGTTATTAAAACACAGCTGCCTGCAATTACTGCAGGTTCTAGTCCCACCAGGTCCAAGGTTGACTCAGCCTTCCATCCTTTATAAGGTAGGTAAAATGAGGACCCGGATTGTTGGGGGGGCAATAAGTTGACTTTGTAAATATACCAATAGAATGAGACTATTGCCTTACACACTGTAAGCCGCCCTGAGTCTTCGGAGAAGGGCGGGATATAAATGTAAACAAAAATAAAAAAAAAATTAAAAAATTGTGAGAGGTGGAAGTATGGAAGGGTTTCTCCTAAAGTCTACCACCATTTCTACAGTTTTGAGTGTGTTCAGTTCCAGATTGTTTTGGTTGCACCACAAGGCTAGTCGTTCGACCTCTCGTCTATATGCGGATTCGTCATTGTCTCGAATGAGACCAATCACTGTTGTGTCATCTGCGAACTTCAGTAGTTTAACAGATGGATCATTGAAGATGCAGTCACTGGTATACAGAGAGAAGAGAAGTGGGGAGAGCACACAGCCTTGGGGGCCCCTGTGCTAATTGTACAGGTATTTGATGTGATCTTGCTTAGCTTCACCTGCTGCTTCCTGTTTGTTAGGAAGCTTGTGATCCACTTACAAGTCTGTTCCGGTACCTGTAGCTGGTTTCGCTTAGTTAGAAGAGTGTCTGGAATGATGGTATTGAATGCTGAAGTAAAGTCTACAAAGAGGATCCTTGCATAAGTCTTTGGAGACTCAAGATGTTGTAGGATGTAGTGCAGAGCCATATTAACAGCATCATCTGTTGATCTGTTTGCTCGGTATGCAAATTGCAAGGGGTCTAGTTAGTACTACTAACTACAGCATAAAAAACATTTGCTAGACCAATTCTTGAATACAGCTCATCTGTCTGGAACCCACACTGCATATCGGACATAAATACAATCGAGAGAATCCAGAGATATTTCACAAGAAGAGTCCTCCACTCTTTAACTAGAGGGATTGGCATGGGAAAGATCTAAATCTTGTTTTGCCTTCAAACATGCCGAAATGATGTATTCAGTAAAGTTTTGCATAGAGAGATTGGATTGTCTCGATTGTGCTTGCTTTGGTTGGGTCTGTCCATCAGTCAGAACCTTGACACATAGAACATCAGAGTTGGAAGGGACCTTCGAGATCTTCTAGTCCAACCCCCTGCTCAAGCAGCAGACCCTGGCCTGTACCATTCCAGACAAATGGCTGTCCGATCTCTCCTTAAAAAGTTCCAGCAATGGAGCACCCACAACTTCTGAAGTCATTCCACTGATTAATTATTCCCACTGTCAGGAACTTCCTCCTTAGTTCTAGGTTATATCTCTCTTTATGACTACCCCCCCTCCTGCCGTTTCTTCTTGTAATGAGGTAAATGGGGATTTTACCTCCAGAGGATTAATTATCCTATGTGATCAATATACTCCCCCTCTTCATCCAAAGATTCAAAACTTCATGGAAGAGCAGAGGACCCAGGAGAAACCCTTGTGGCCCCACCCTTGATAAACCTGGTTTGCATATTGATCACTTTTCAGTGCCATTCTTGCTAATGTCATCAGTGCAGTAAGATTGATCCATGAATAGGAAGGTTTGGCACACGGCAGCTTCTGCCAAATGTTTGCAGTATTGCTTATTTCTCCTTCATTTATCTCTCCTCTTTCCTCCTTAACCAGGGTTAGTTAACAAGGGTGAGGGTGAGGGAGGGGCTCTCTGGGCTGATTAGGGTTCTCTGCCGGCAGTTGGAAGAACCAAGGGAAACTCCTAAATTTCACAACACAGAGAGAACTGCAACTGCAGTGAGAGGTGGATTAAGATTAGGCAAGATCTAAGAATGCAGGAGGATTCCTAGAAGGTGTTGCATAGTAATAAGCCTCATCGATACCAAGCATTAAAAGCAGCATCCAAATAACAACTGCTGGGATTTTGCAGGATTGCAAGTGGAGTGGCAGGGCTGCTCCCTTGCAGTTCAGATGTGGGGGTGGAGGCTGCCTTGGCCCAGGATGTCAGGTAAAACCTTCCTGTCGAAGACTACTTCAGCTTCAATTGCAACAATACATGAGCACACAATAGATTTAAGCTTAATGTTAACCGGTCCAATCTTGATTGCAGAAAATATGACTTCAGTAACAAGAGTTGTTAATGCCTGGAATGCACTACCAGACTCTGTGGTCTCTTCCCAAAATCCCCAATGCTTCAACCAAAAACTGTCTACTATTGACCTCACCCCATTTCTAAGAGGTCTGTAAGGGGCGTGCATAAGAGCACAAGAGTGCCTACCGTTCCTGTTATGTATTTAAAATTTAGGAGGGAAGTTTGGGCGGGAAAAAGCACGTTGCTGATTGGCTGATGCCTCAGCCAAAATAGTATTTAAAGAGGGGTTTTTGCTGTCGGTCTTTCGCTGGGTCACAATAACTAAAGAGCTGTTGTCACTTGTGTGGTATCCTGCCTCGTTATTACCCAAACTTAACATTGGCGACGAAGGTGGGATTCTGAGGCAGCGAGACCAGGAAAAGAGCTGAAGGAGCACAGATTCGCAAAACCCAGCCAGTATTAAGAAGCGGTTACATAGCCATTTCCAGCTATACACCGCCAGCGCCATTTGACCCCGCCAAAGAGAAATGGCTCGTTTCGAGTGTTTCCTCGAAGCAAACGAACTACAGGGAGTCTCGGACAATCGGAAGCGGGCTTACTTCCTAAGTCACTGCGGACCGGAGGTTTTTGATACCGCCGAATTGCTGTCGGAACCAACGCCGGTACAGTCAGTGCCATGGCAAACGCTGCAGACAACACTAAAGGCACACTACGCTCCGGTGCCGTCGAAGTTTGTTCAGCATTTTGAGCTAAGACAGCGAGTTCAGCGAGAGGGCGAATCGATAAGCGTGTACATGGCCGCATTAAGGAAAGCCGCGAACCACTGTGAGTACCGGGATTTGGATGACTCCCTACTGGAACAACTCATTTGTGGGGTCCGGGACATTCGTTTACAGAGGAGGTTGCTGTCCAAAAGCAACCTAACCCTGGCCCTGGCCCTGGACGAGGCAAGGGCACACGAGATGTCCAGCAAAGCGGCAGAAACCCTACAGAAACCGAACACACCGAACACCAGCACGAAAGCAATGCCAGTCCACAGCGAAGTCGCCGAGGCCGAATCAGGGGAAGAGGAAGAAGAAGAGGTCTTCCATACTGGACGGACAGAGAGAGGCGACCGGGACGAGTGCGTGAGCTGTGGAGGCCAACACCAATGACAAAATTGCAGATTCAAGGACACTGGACCGACGAAACGGCCAGGGATTGGCTCTTCCAAAAGAGGCGTGAAAATGAACCAAACAACTGTACGAGTGGGTCACGCATCAACGCGAATCGAAAAGAAGATATTCACACAAACGCACATCGAAGGAGTGCCGTGTAAAATGGAGGTGGACACCAGATCGTCGATCACAATCATGTCCTGGGACACCGTCGCGAGGAACCTGCCAGAGGTCGCGAGACGCCAACTGCAAACCCAAAAGCTGAGAGTGCAAGACTACCAGGGAAACCGGATCCCTGTTCGAGGAGTCACGTCCATCAAAGTGAGATACGGAAATTTTAAGAAAACTCTACCGATCACCATCGTAGATGGAAACTACCCAGCTTGCTAGGCCTGGACTGGTTCAGAGCCCTGGGGATGGAAGTGACCGGGGTTCACAGAAACGGAGTCACCCTAAAGGATGAACTGTTGAAAGAGTTCGAGGACATCTTCCAGGACTGCCTGGGCAAGTACGTGGGGACCCCTATTTCGTTTAATTTAGACCCCCAGGTGGCTCCCATTAGGTTAAAGGCTAGGAGGGTCCCCTTCACCCTTAAGCCCAAGATTGACCGGGAGTTAGACAAACTAGTAAACCAGGGCATACTAGTCCCCGTCGACCATGCCAAATGGGAGACACCAATTGTAACTCCAGTCAAGCCAGACGGATCGGTCCGGATTTGCGCTGACTACAAGGCAACGCTTAACGAAGCATTGCAAAGCATTGCAAAGCATACCCTGTTCCCATAGTGCAACATCTGTTGCACTCATTGGGACCAGGGCAGGTCTTCGCCAAACTCGATTTAGCCCAAGCCTACCAACAATTGCCCGTAGACGATGACACAGCCGAGGCGCAAACGATCGTAACGCATCGAGGCACATTCAAATGCACTCGACTCCAGTTTGGAGTCAGCGTAGCCCCAGGTTTGTTCCAAAATCTAATGGAACGTCTATTACAAGGAATACCGGGGGTCGTGCCATATTTTGACGATGTACTAGTTTCAGCAGAGAACCTAGTTGAGTTAGGGGCCAAACTACGGAAGGTCTTGGGCATTTTCAGGTCTGCTGGACTTAAAGTCAAGCTGAACAAATGCCAGATAGGAGTTGAATCCGTAGAATTCTTGGGTTACCAAATAGACAGAGAGGGAATCCACCCCACGGAGAGCAAAGTGCAAGCCATCAGGAAGGCTCCGGCTCCCAAAAATAAGGCTGAGTTGCAGGTATTTTGGGGGCTTGTGAATTTCTATGCGGTCTTCTTGCGAAATAAGGCAACAGTAGCAGAGCCGCTGCACAAGCTATTAGCAAAAAAGGCTGTTTGGTCATGGGGCAAGGCTGAGGCTAGGGCATTCGAGGGCGTTAAGAACCTATTGTCCAGTGATAGCCTACTAATCCAATACAATGGGACATTGCCACTAGTGCTAGTCTGCGATGCGTCACCCTACAGGGTAGGGGCTGTCCTCAGCCATAGGTTACCGAACAGATCGGAAGCCCCCTTCGCATATTTTCCCCGTACAATGTCAGCAGCAGAAAGAAACTACAGTCAGCTAGATAGAGAGGCCCTGGCCATAGTTTCGGGAGTTAAAAAATTCCACGAATACCTATTTGGGCGACAATTCGAAATAGTAACAGACCACAGACCACTATTGGGACTTCTGGTGGGGGACCGTCCAACTCCGGTTGCATTATCACCCAGAAGACCCGTTGGACTATCTTCCTGGCAGCGTACTCGTACAAATTGTCCCATCGTCCAGGGAAGGACGTAGGACACGCAGACACTTTGAGTAGATGCCCCTTACCAGAGACGATCGAAGACCCGACCCCAGGGACACCTATCCTACTAATTGACTCTCTAGACTCCGGCCCGGTCACTTCTAAGGAAGTGACTAGGGCATCATACAGAGACGTTATGATAAGGACTGTAATCGGTTGGGTACAGAGGGGATGGCCCAATGCACCGGGAGATCGTTTCAAAGACTTTACAAAAAAACGCTCCGAACTGTTGGTTCAAGGGGGTTGTCTGTTATGGGGGGATAGAGTGGTTATTCCAGAGAAACTGCGGGAAAACGTATTGGAACTGTTTCATGTGGGGCACTCGGGAACTATGAGGATGAAAAGCCTGGTGAGGAGTTATGTGTGGTGGCCACAAATGGATAAAGATATTAACGACAGGGTAGGAAAATGCCAGGCCTGCCAAGAGTCAAAGCCACTGCCCCCAACAGCCCCCATAAGAGAGTGGGAGAAACCCCAGGGTCCTTGGTCCAGGATACATATAGACTTTGCCGGGGCATTCCATGGGCAAACCTTTTTAATCGTGGTAGAGGCATTTTCAAAGTGGTTAGAAATTCTGCTCATGAAATCCACAACAGCCGAAGCTGTAATGACCACATTGCGGCACCTTTTTGTAACACACGGGCTGCCGGACACCCTAGTGTCCGACAACGGCCCGCAATTCACGGCTACCCAATTCGGGTAGTTAGCAGAAGAGGACATCCGACATGTCCTCTCGGCGCCTTTCCACCCGGTGACGAACGGACTTGCAGAACGATTCATTCAGAGTGCCAAGGAAGCGCTATCTAGGATCACCCCCGGTGATTGGCAAGCCAAAATCGATACCTTTCTAGCGGTACAACACAGGACCCCCTGTGTAGCCAGAGGACGAAGCCCATCCGAACTATTAATGGGTCGGAAACTAAGGTGTCCCTTAGATCGATTAAACCCAACATACTCCCCTGACAGGTACCAAGGCATCCACAAAAAAACCAGGGAAATGACAATGGGGGATTTAGTGTGGGCACATAACTATAGTGAAGGCCCAGCATGGCTTAAAGGAACAATCACTGGAGTAACAGGCCCAAAATCATATATAGTGGACCTGGGGGATGGCAGAGTATGGAGGCGCCACATAGATCAATTACGTAGAAGGGTACAAAACAAACCAGAAACCGCGCAACCAGACCCTGACTACCCAATATTTGAACCAACAGCTAACTTAAACCCGCGGCGATCGGAGGACTTATCTGAACTTGAAGAAGTCCAGCGACGCCAACCGGTTCCTCCTGAAGATTGCAGGGACGACTCTGCAAGTAATCCAGGGCCGGAGGGCTCAGAGGAGGAGCTGGGAGGAACAAACAGTCCCTCCGACCCGCTCGACTCACTCCCAGGGAATGAATTGCGCAGGTCAGAAAGAGTTAGGAGACGCCCTGTCTACCTGCGTGACTACGTGGAAAAATAACATGCAAATTCCATGCAAAGAAGTGGCTCAATGCGTTCTGGGAGGGGAAGAGTGTTATGTATTTAAACTTTAGGAGGGAAGTTTGGGCGGGAACAAGCACGTTGCTGATTGGCTGATGCCTCAGCCAAAATAGTATTTAAAGAGGGGTTTTTGCTGTTGGTCTTTCGCTGGGTCACAATAAACTAAAGAGCTGTTGTCACTCATGTGGTCTCCTGCCTCGTTATTGCCCAAACTTAACAGTTCCTGTCCTATTGTTTCCTTTCATTATATCCAATTAATATAGTTATTACATACTCATGCTTATATGTATACTTATATATTGTACAGTTATTTCATGCTGATGCTTATATATACTGTGTAACAAAATAAATACATAAATAAATAAAAAATCCTGCCAAGAGGGAAGAGAAAATTGGTGGCTCAGTGTTGACGTGTTGGGGCCTAGGTGCTCTCTGAGCTTGGTGGTCTTCTTGCCTACATGTCATGACACAGCTGGCGAGAATCATCAGTGTTGGAAGGTAGTTGGGTTGGAGGAGGAAGAGTAGGAGGATGAAAGGATGTGGGATCCCTTGTGCTCTCTGAGCTTGGTGGTCTTCTTGCAGCTGTTTCCTGAACCTTAACAGGTGACCCCATCAGTGCTGGAAGGAAGGGGGGTTGCAGAGAGGAGGAGGAGCAACGTGATGTTGGAAACAACTGCCCATTATCCCTCTCGTGCACACACTCCAACTCCGTGTCTTCCATTTCCTTGATGCCATTGCTGGGCTTCCTTTGACTGCATATTTGGACCTTGGAGTCGCTCGTTGGATTCTGGACTTGTACCTTGGCTTGGTTACCCTGAGTGGAATTTGGAGTGTCTCCGGATTTCGGACTTTGTGTGTGTGGATTTGTGGACTTCTGCTTTCATCCTTGGACTTGTGACCCTGTGCCTAGACTGAATAGTA
The DNA here is from genome assembly GCF_028640845.1 of Ahaetulla prasina. Classification (NCBI taxonomy): domain Eukaryota; kingdom Metazoa; phylum Chordata; class Lepidosauria; order Squamata; family Colubridae; genus Ahaetulla; species Ahaetulla prasina. The sequence continues at coordinate 230,556,684 of NC_080541.1, read as the reverse complement.
CCAGACTCAAGAGAACTTCACATTTGGTGGGAGTGGGCACCTGGGGAAGGTGGGACAACCCAGAAGGAGGAGGAGGCCCTGGTCAGCCTTCATGGTGCCAAGATAGCAGGAATGCCAGGCTGAGTAGGACAGGTGGACCTTTAAGTCCTGCTTTGAGGAAGTGAGAAGATCCCTTGCAGGAACAAGAGGAAATGGAAGGATGTCGAGATCTCTTTCTCAACGCAAAGAACCGTTGGCTTTGCCAATGTCAAGAAGGGCCAACAGTTGAAGTAACACCTGTCATCTATATCTATATCTTGTG